>NW_024609879.1:137067574-137799645 GCF_016920785.2 Ixodes scapularis | reverse complement strand
CCCCACTGGACTTGAGGCAGTGTCGAGTCCCAATCCCGACCGCCTTGGCCTTTGGTCAAGCTTGCCACCGCCGGAGTTATCATCCGATTGTAACGCTCGACTTGTCCGTTCGCTCGAGGCGTATTGGTTGCGTTCTTGACGCGCGTAATTTTGAAGGCTTCGCACATTGCCTTGAATTTGGCACTGGTGAATGCGGTCCCTCGGTCTGTGATCACCATTGTCGGGGGCCCGAAGGTGCTGACCACATCCTGTAGAAACTGTGCTGCCGGTCCAGCTGACGTGTTGCGAACTGCTCTCAATTGCACGAACTTCGTGAAGCCGTCAACGGCAACAATTATGTAAGCATTTCCGGACTTGCTCCTGACGAACGGTCCGAAATGGTCAATGTGGGCGGTGTGAAAGGGTTTCGCGACCTTCTCGATGCTGTGCAACTTTCCGGGTTTCTTTCCGGAAGTCGTCTTGTGAAAGAGGCACTCGATGCACGCGGCGATGTACCTTCTCACGTAGCGCTTCATTCCTGGGGACCAGTACGTTTCTCTGAGTTTTGCCAGGGTCTTGCCCAAAGCGAAGTGCCCAATGTCGTCGTGGCACGACTTACCACCCTCCAACGTGCCTGGCTCGGGACGACCCACAGGAGTTTTTCCACAGAATCGCTGCCTTGGAACCAGGGGCGGTTCCTCGGTGTAAAACGGTGGGGGGGGGGGGGGGGAGGGGGGGAGTGTTTATATTTTTGTGGAGTTATCGTTTTTACTAAACTCTGATAACATAATATAGATCTTGAGAGCTTTTGTATTGGTTTACCTGTCGGGGATGAACTCTTTGAATTAAAACCTTTCGGGTGACCACGCTAGAGGTAAGTATCTCGAAAATTGTGGTGACACTATCCTTTCTGAAACTTAGGTTTCAGACCGACACTACGTGAGCAGTCGATTTAGGGCAGCTTAAAGACATTGCCTTGGCAGACATTCTGGTTGGAGCTAGTGCTCAACTGCTGAGGCAACGGGAAGAGCGGCTTAAATCAGCGAAGCGAGTGCAGCGCAAACAAGCGACAAAAATGGCCCGGCAGCTTCGACGCTGCTCGCGGCGTCAAAACACTGTTGACGCTGCGAGCGAAACGAACGCTGCCATGCAAGTTCGTCGGTTGTTCGCCGTATATTTGGAATGTCCAGAGCGCAGCACAAGCGGCATTGCCAACCCAAACTCGTGTTTTCACGTGCTCTGGATGCAACTCGAGAGAACGAAAGCGAATAATTGTTGAATATTTTTGAAAGCATGTTGCAGTTCGGCAACTATAACTTTTGAACTTAGACAAGACCTTAAACCAGCAATGGATCCTTCCAAATTATATTCGATTGCACTTGGTCTGGATATTTTCTGTATCAAAGGAACACTTACTTGTTTCTGGGTAGTTAGCTCATTCGTCAGGTTCGAAAGGACGGGTGCAGAGATATGATAGGGCAGAGCGGTTGTAAGGTCGGCGAATCTCAACTGGGCTAAAGGCCGATCACGACTGCAGCATGGACGTTTGGGAGTCGGTGTTCACTCGAACGGGCACAGGCACTGTCTATTTAATTTATGTGTAGCCGCATCTTTGAAAGGGCTCGTTTTCCCCAAGTCCGTTCGACACACACATATTCGCTCCTGCAAAGCCGCGCGAAAGCTCTGCCGTCAATCCACAGAAGCCGCGTTTAACTGGAAAAGACGGCGCCAAGGGGAGACAAGGGGTAGCGGGCGCCTTTCCTAAAATATGTCCCTCCACCCTAACTTGAAACGGCATTGTATACAAATAAATGCCTACGGCGTCGGCTTGAGGACCCCGTGTAAGCAGCCTCCAGCCTTTAGAGTGCTCGTACCGTTTATCTTTCTTTTATTAGCTTCCCGCCACCAGAAGTCGTACCGCAGTCAGTATGAAGCCTATTAGAGGAAACATCTCCTCCTCCAGGCGCTCGTCGGCTTCTTTCTGTATTCCGCGCTGCGGCGCTGATCCTGAGCGAGGGATGGAGGCGAGGACGTAAGCGGGCTTATGTTTAAGCCAAGGTCGTGGGGAAGTCCGGAGCGTCTTCAGGAGAACTTCAGACCCCAGACTACATTGTACCCAGAGCATTTGCTTCCTCTCTCAGTTGAGAAGAAAAACGATTGGTCACCTGGTTGTACAAGCTGCATCCCCCTCCCCCCCCCCCCCCCCCCCCCCCTGGAACGTCTCCTCCCGGTACGTTACCTCCGCACCTCCCTTGGCAATTAGCACACCGTGCCAATAAGATACCTTTAGTGAGCCCGTGGGCGACAGCATCTCAAAGCAAGCCAAAAAAGACATGCCAAAAGAAAAGCCCAGAACCAGGAAGAAACCATCAAACGAAAAGTGATGAAAAGGCGGCCGCTAGAGAAGAAGGATAATCCGCTACCCTTGAGGAAGGCTGCTTGACGTCTGCGTTTGGGAGCTTTCAAGGAACAAATTTTTCGCAGACAACCCCCAGAGGGAGTTTGACAGAGAGAGAGAGAGAAAAAGGGGACTAGATATGTTGAAGGTATTTTCCCCCCATGCTCTACGTGCTGGCCTTGTTTGGAAGTGTGCCTGCAGTCGAGGACCCTGATATTTGGTGCGCCTCCCCACTCTCTCCACTTCGAAACTCCTGGCGCCGTCCCTGTCGGGAAGACGTACCGTGACCTTGACGGAGATAAACCCCACTTTGGAAGCGCCCAACTGGCGCGTCCACCCACCGCTGTTTTTATCTTTTGTTTCTCGCGTCGATTGCTTACGTTTTTTCTTCGAGCTGACGAAGAACCCCGGGGGGGGGAGGGTGGTTGCCTGGCCAGGCGTTTGGGGGGGGGGGGGGGGGGGCGATCGCCCCCACCGCCCCCCTCTTGGATCCGCCACTGCTTGGAGCTTCTTGAACACCTTGCCGTTGCGCAACTGGTATTCGCTTTGAACGCGACGGTCTTCTTTGGAGAGGTGTTGTTTTCGCTCAAGTCTCTCCTTCAGTGCCATGATCTTGGGATCATTCTGCTGGGCAATAGCGAGACAGTCTTCGATCCCGACGTTCGTAGCGAGGATCTGCAGGCCACTGACAGCTTCCATCTCTTCGGGAGGGTCGTAAGGAGAACGACTTAACGCATCGACGTGCGCCATTGTTGTGCCCTTTCGATATTCGATATCAAAGGTAAACTCCTGGAGACGAAGCCACCATCTGCCAATTCGTGGCAGAAGAGTTCTCTTGCTCATCGTTGCACGCACAGCATTACAGTCGGTCACCACTTTGAACTTGAGTCCGATCAGGTAGGTTCGGAACCTTTCGAGCGCCCACACAACCGCCAACGTTTCCAGCTCGTGCGAGTGGTATCTCTCTTCGTAGTCTGTTGTTCGTCGACTGGCGTAGACGACTGGGTGGAGCTCTCCGTTTGTTTGCTCTTGTAAGAGGATTGCTCCCAGCCCATCTTTGCTGGCATCAGTGTGAACCTCTGTTCTTGCATCGAACGAGAAGTGCGCCAAAATATGTTTCTCGACTAGTCTTTTCTTGAGCTCGTCAAACGCGGCATCATGTGTATCGGTCCATTCCCAGGGTTCGCCCCTGGACGTCAGCCTCGTTAGAGGGTTGGCAGTGGCAGCGAACCCCCTCACAAATCTTCGGAAGTAGCTCGTGAGACCTAAAAATTGACGTACCTGGTGTACGTTTGTGGGCTTCGGGAAGTCAGCGACGCACTGGAGTTTGTGACTTCCCGGTCGTACACCTCCCGCGGAAATGTCGTAACCGAGGTAGTCCACTTGGTCGTAGAAAAAGTAACACTTGCTGAGTCGTAACGTTAATCCGGCTCCTCGAAGGACGTCCAGAGCCATCCGCAGATGATCGAGTCCCTCCTCTACGGTTGCCGTTGGGAGCAAGACGTCATCCATACAGGCGAGTGCCACAGTGTAGCGCAGGGGTCCCACCACAGCGTTAATCATCCTCGGGAATACCGCTGGGGCGTTGGCCAATTCGAATGGCATTCGTACGAATTCATAATGACCGTCCGGTGTGACAAACGCAGTCTTGTGTCGCGACTCTGCTGACATGGCGATCTGGTTGTTTTGGGTAAAATAACTGAGTTTATTGTTAATATAACGGCATGTTGCACGTCCGACCTTGGCCGCCGCCCAAGCGAGTCTGTACTTCTCTCCCGATGGGTTTGCACAGCGAGCGCGCTTTCGCTGATCCCGGCACAAGTACCGCCATCTCATATCTAAGTGGCGAACCGCGGGTTGCAGAAGTGTACAGAAGAGGAGGAGGGGAGATATGGAGGAGGATGGTACGGAGGAGGAAGAAGACACGGAAGAGGAGGAGGGTGCAGAACCAGTTTGCGAGGAGTGTGATCTCTATTGGTAATACCGCGAAATCAAAATACGTACCTCTGGAGCTGCGCTCTAATTTCACATTACAGGGATTTGTGAACGTCTTTCATATTCTTTAATAATTATTCGCTACACACTTTCTTTAAATCGTCGAACGTTTTATCAATCGAAATATCTCTTTTACTTCACGCGCTCTGTTAGTTTTGTTTTGCTCTATTTCTGAACTTTTTACGTCGAAACAACAACAAAAATATCTTAATTTTGGATCAAATTATATTAAAGCGAATCATATACAAACTTTTTTTTTGTCTTTTGCAGACGCCACAAGCGGTGTTCCAGTCTTTGACGTCCCAGCGAACTTCATCTCAAGAAAATGTGATTGGTATCGTCTCAGTGGTACAGTACAGGGTCTAAGACATCAAGGCATACTACAGTGCAGGCTTACTCAACCTTCCTGACCGCAAGAAACCGTGTCGTCAATCGCTTCAGAAACTCTTCGCCCTGCTACCAGAGCTCGTTATCCATGTGATGGACGACTATGACATACGTTTGGCTGATCAAGGGAAAACGTGTGCGTGACCTATGACGCCGTCCTGATGCACGGCAATACGACCTCCATAATACTAAACATTCAACTGCGAATACAAAGTCGGCGTAATTGCCCCGCGGCCTCTGGCGCGAAAGGTAGCTCAGAACAAACACCCTCGTGATGAGCACTAAGAACGTTCGAGACAACAATATCTGTAATGCGAAATTAGAGCGCAGCTCTTGAGGAGGAGGAGGGAGGGTACGGAGGAGAGGGTATTCCCCTCATACTCCTCCGTAGCCTCTCGTCCTCTCCTCCTCCTCTACTCCTCCCGCCCTCATCCCATTCTCCTCCTTTCCTTCTCTTCCCCTCCTCCTGCTCCCCTCCTCCTCTCCCCTACTCCTCCTCCCCTTACCTGCTCCTCCTCCTTCCACCCTCCCCCTCTCCCCTCCTCCTCCTGTCCTTTACTCCCCTCTTCCCTCCTCACATCATGCTCCTCTCCTCCTCCTCTTTTTCTCTCCTCCTCCTCATTAATTACTTCTAATTCTCTTCCTCCTCCTCCTCCATACGTGGTCAATTTTCCCGCAAAATCTAGCAGAGAAACAAAATTTGCTCATAGATGACGTGACACCGTCATGTGACGTCCTTTTCCCCGCTAAACTTGGCAAGGAAAATTATATCGAGTTCAGGTTACTTGACGTCAATTTTCTGCTAAATTTAGGGGGGATTGAATTGCTCTTAAGGTCACGTGACATCATTTTACCGCTCAATCTAGCGGAGAAACTGAATTTGTTCGTAGGTTTCGTGACACCAAGTCATATGACGTCATTTTTCGCGCTAACTTTAGCGGGAATTGATTTGCTCTTGAGGTCACGTCGCGTTAATTTTCCTGTTAAATCTAGCGGAGAAAATGAATTTGTTCATAGGTGACACCAGGTCATTGACCTCATTTTGCTAGCAAAATTTAGCGGGTTAACTCAGCTCTCTTTAGAGCTAGTATTCTCGTATTTCGAAAAAGAGTAGGTTGATGCCATTCAGTCCAACCATGGATGCTACCAGAAGGCACTTCGGGAGCCTTCAGTTTCTTGCGTAAAGAGTGTGGTGTATGAGAGACCCTTAGCATGCGGGATCAAGTACGTGGGACAAACCTGGAGGTGTGTTAACGACCGGTTATTAGAATGTAAGAGCAATGTCAGCCCAAATACATCAAACTCAGGAATCGCAAAGCACATTCCGGAATGCAACAATTGTTCTCCATACTGGTCAGAGGCGGAAGTTATACAGAAAGAGGAAAATGATATCGAGACAGTCGTGAAAGAAAGAAAAAGGATAAAGTCTATCGCAAACTGCATAAGCCCAACCTCGGTGCAACTGGGAAGTCACGTCAAAAAGTTCATCAGATTGTAAACACCTTCGAGTTTCCTTTATTTTGGAGGAAGAGAATGATGTTGGGAGCGGTGTTAATATTTAATAAGCTTCGCCCGGGTTGAGGAACAAAGCGCGCTAGTCTCCGTGTTCCTGGGGTCACCCAGATGTAGGTTCCGGAACCCTCTCCCTTCGTTCTTGATGGGAACGGCATTACATTTTGGGATTGACCGCGTGGTCTCTTGTAAGTGTATGTATTATCTGTTTTTGAAAATGGTTTAAATATAGGATATCTTTCCAAGAAGGTGGTTGAGAATGATGGTTTTGTGGGTTGGACCGTTTGGTTTCTTGTGAATGTCTACGCACTTTGCATATGAAAATGCTTTCAACATAGGAGATCTCTGCGTAGAAAGTGGTTCACAGTGGCTTTGTAGGTGCATATACAATGCTTCAGAAATAAGGCCTTTAGCTGAGGTTGATACGTTACCTTCTGTGCTTGTTCCTTTTACTAAAAGGTGCTTTGTTCCTTTTCTGCACCACAGCTCATTTGTTAATCGACATGATTAGGTATACCACAAGCTCGCCTGCGCACTTATAGTCCTTTCGCTAGGTAACTTCGTCGTCGATCCCTAAGAAGGGAAGTGGGTATGGCGTCTTCCTAGATATCGATTTGGATTTCTGGGCATTGAAGGGTTGTTTCTTTGCTGTTGTCCAGACATGTATTTTGTTTCTAGGTCTTTCTGGAGGTCGTCATAGTCTTTTATCGACTTAATTGGTTGAACAAGCATGAGGTGGTCTGCTTATAGCACAGGAGTTGAGCTCATATGTGAAACGGGATCATCGATGAATAGCAAAAAGTGTAGGGCCAGGAACATTGCCATGTGAAATTCCCTATATAACAGATTTGGGTTGTGATGGGGTGGCTCTCTGGGATATACATTGTACTCTGCTGAGTACGAGGTTTGATAGCCAAACTAGGAGTTTGTCTT
This sequence comes from Ixodes scapularis, assembly GCF_016920785.2. Taxonomy (NCBI): domain Eukaryota; kingdom Metazoa; phylum Arthropoda; class Arachnida; order Ixodida; family Ixodidae; genus Ixodes; species Ixodes scapularis. Next base: position 137,792,441 of record NW_024609879.1, on the reverse strand, counting down.
AAAAACCAATCACTGTTTGTAAGCTCTTCTTGAAAAGGGAATCATACAGGCTTTATATCTTACATAATATTATTACTCAGCGTTCTTTGCTTTGTCTCAAAAGGTGCATTAGGAGAGCTTATATACATCTCCAAAAATGAACGCGAAAAAAAGAACTTGGTATTACAAAATATTCAGTTGCCAATCCAATCAATTTCTGAAACTGCGAAGGACAAAAATCAAAAGAAACAGAAAATCTCGCTCTAGACGCATCTTACCACAAATATATTATGTACATTATATACGAGGCCATTCCTGTGAACATTCATCGTAATATCTCCTAAAAGTGTCTGAGGTCATGAAATGTGCATCATACAAAACTGATTGCAATTAAATAATCCTGGGACATAAGTTTACTTTTAGAGCGCAGCTCTTAGGCGCCCGTTTCCGGCTTGAGCGGCGTCGCCGTCGCCGTCGGCGTAACCAAGGTCACCCCAAAGTCACGTGACCCCCCAAGGTCACCCAAGGTCGCGAGAACCCCAGGTCACCCCAAGGTCACGTGACCCCTCCCAAGGTCACCCCAAGGTCACGTGATTCCTGAGGTCACGTGACCCCCGAGGTCACGTGACCTCTCCCAAGTTCACGTGACCCCCAAGATCACGTGACCCCCAAGATCACGTGACCCCCGAGGTCATTTGGCCCCCTCCCCAAGGTCACGTGACTCCCCTCCCCCCCCCCCCCCGAAGTCATGCGACACTTCCCCCCCCCCGAGGTCACGTGACCCCCTCCCCCGAGGTCAGGTGACCCCCCGGAGCATATTAAAGAATGAGGGGAGGAGGAGGAGAAGGAGGAGGAGGAGGGTGTCACGTTCGCCCGGTCCGACACGCGAAATGATTGAGACAAGACCAGGTGAGACAAAAGCATGTACATACGTAATAATATAATGAAAGGAAATCAGGAGGTAGTTATCAACAGTAAAGAAAGAAAAGGAAAAGTTCAAAGCAGACCGGAGTCCCCGTGGTCAAGTCCCCACAAAAGCTCGACTCACGCCTGACGTGGCGGGGCTTCAGGAGCGTGGCGGGGCTCGCCGTGGCCTCAGGAATCGAAGCGTTGCCGGGTTCTTCGTGGCTTGAGGAACTGTAGCGTTTCTGGGCTCTCAGGAACCGGAGCGTTGCTGGGCTCTCAGGAACCGGAGCGGGGCCGGTTACGGTGAGGCTTCAGGAGCCGGAGCGTGGCCGGGTTCTCGGGAACCGGAGCGGGGCCGGTTTCGGTGAGGCTTCAGAAGCCGGAGCGTGGCCGGGGTCTCAGGAACCGGAGCGGAGCCGGTTTCTGTGAAGCTTCAGTAGCCGGAGCGTTGCCGGCTTCAACAAGCGACGGGTCAGAACTCCCGCACCTGCCCGTCGTTTCTCGCGATCCTCTTCCTCTCTTCTTTTTCTTCTTTTCTTCCCAGCTCCACACCCGTGACAATGCCCCCCAACTTTGAGAAGTTCATCGTTGAACTTCTTCTACACCGTCAATCTTGAAGTCCATTGGTAAAGTCTCGGACTGACGGTAATTCCTGCCGGCACTTGCGCAGCACTCACTCTTGGCCTGGGCGATCTCGAGCCTTGGCAAAGACCGCATCTGTTCTCGTAGCACTCGCACGCGCAGCACCAGTCTACACTCTTGACCGTTCCCGATGTAACACAGCTCCTTCATTTCACGCTCGCGCGGAAAGTACCAAAAAAAAAATCATGCGTGAAGAACTTCGAAATAAAACTCAATTCACATTAAATTGCGTCCCTTTTCCCCCCTCAAAAAAAAAGAACCATGTTTGCACTTTGAAACCATGCAGTAACTCGATCCCCGTATTACCCCATGCGCTATCGAGCAAGAAAAAAAAATAGGCACGAGGGCATTCTATGTCTAAATTCCTTATTTACATCCGACTTAAGTAGTCTGCACCTACATTATCCTTCCCCTTAATGTATTCGACGTGAAAGCTATAGTCTTGCATCTTCATGCTCCATCGCATGACTCGACTATTGGTGTGTTTAGCCTTATTTAAGAATTCCAACGGCTGGTGGTCAGTTTGCACTCGGAAATGCTTGCCATATAAATATAGTGCAAACTTTTCAACGGCCCAAACTAGTGCCAGGCATTCCCTTTCAATCGTGGCATAGTTCTTTTCCGCCTTGCTTAACCGTCTGCTTGCGTACGCGACAGGGTGCAGTACGCTATCTTTTTCCTGTAGAAGGACTGCTCCCAAACTGACGCTTGAGGCGTCTGTACGTAGCACAAATTCCTTGTCTAGGTCGAGAGCCATGAGGATGGGAGGTTTACACAATTCCTCCTTCAGGCGCTTGAATGCCCTTTCCCGCTCGTCGTCCCACTGCACCTCGTTGCGAGTTCCCTTTTGGGTCAACACTGTCAGAGGAGCCGCCACCTCTGCGTAGTTAGGAATGAATTCCCTGTAGAATCCAGTCAAACCCAGGAAGGACCTGACCTGTCGTTTTGTTGTCGGCCTTTGCGCCTCTTGGATCTTCGTCAGGATCTCCTGTCTTGGGGCTACTTGGCCTGATCCTAATCTGTGGCCGAGAAAGCTGATTTCGTGAAATCCAATTTCACACTTTTTTGGCTTGACTGTGATCCCCGCATCGCGCAGCCTTCCGAATATAGCCTTTAGTGCATCTATGTGCTCCTCCCACGAGTCCGTTGCCACCAGAACATCATCGATATAGTGGTGTGCATTCGGTATGTCTCTTAGTAGGATCCGCATCAGCTTCGTGAAAGTCGCGGAAGCTGTCTTTAAGCCGAACGGCATGAATCTGAAATGATACAGACCGCTCAAAGCTGAGAACGCTGTTTTATGCTTCGATGATTCTGTCACGGGGATCTGCCAATATCCTTTGGCTAAGTCTAACTTTGTGAAGAAACGTTTACATCCCACTTTAGCAAACGTGACATCTACCCTGGGAATGGGCTCGGCATCGGCTACCAACACGTCATTTAGCCGCCTAAAGTCAATGCAGAATCTGCTGGACCCATCCGACTTCTTCACTAATACTATAGGCGCGTTGAATGGTGATGTTGATCTCTCGATCACTCCCAGCCGCAACATCTCTGTTATTTCCTTTTCCACTGTTTCGTGTACCTTTATCGGCAGAGGGTACTGTTTAACATGCACTGGTGCCTGAGTTGTCAGCTTCAGATCGCACTCAATCAAGTTTGTTTTTCCCGGTAGATCAGAGAAGATTTCTCCGAATTCCCCAATCAGAGTTGCAACTTGTTTCTTCTCCTCTGTACTCAGGGCCGTATTCACCAGTACGTCTTGCCCGTTTTGTTGTCTTGTCAGGGACAGAGTCGGGACATCGTCTATGGCGTCTTCCTCGTCGTTTTTGTTGTCATCGTCAGTTGCTGTTGCCGCGCTGCACCTCGGTGCCGCCGGGTCCATTTCGGTCCTCTCTTCATATTTTTTGAGCATATTTACATGGAAGGCTTTTCTCGTTCCGGCAATCTCCAGCTCATAGTCAACTTCATTTCTTCGTGCCGTGACGATGAAGGGACCCTTCCATTGCATGAGCAACTTGTTATTGTCGCTTGGAAGGAGGATTAGTGCTTTATCCCCTACCTTCATTTCTCGGTTGACTTTCTTCCGATCATAATACGCCTTGTATTTTACCTTGGCTTCATCCAAGTATTGGTGTGCCAGTTTACAGGTCTCCTCCAGTTTGTCTCTCAGTTCCATGACGTAGCTGTACGACGTTTTTGTTTCCTCGTTCAACGCCTCGTTGGACCACACTTCTCTCAGTATAGTTAATGGCCCCCGTACCGTTCTCCCATATAACAACTCAAATGGAGAGAATCTCAAACTGGACTGGGGTACCTCCCGGTAAGCGAACAACAGCGCTGGCAGGTACCGGTCCCAATCCTTGGGCCTCTCCTGACACATTCTACGTAGCATCAACTTTAAAGTTCCATTGAATTTCTCTACCAACCCGTTGCTCATGGGATGATAGGGAGTAGTCAAAAGGCGTCTCACTGACAGCAGGCGACCCACCTCCTTCATCAGGTCGGAAGTAAACGCGCTACCACGGTCACTAAGGACCTCTCTCGGTACGCCGTATCGCGTAAACATGTCGACTAAAGCTTCCGCTACTACCGGAGTTCCGGTGGTTTTCAAGGCTACCGCGTCGGGGTATCGAGTAGCCACATCCACCATGGTTAAGATGTATCGGTTCCCCGAGTCTGATTTGGGAGCAATCGGACCAATGATGTCAATGGCCACCCTCTGAAAGGGAGTTACAATCGTCGGCATGGTACCTAAGGGAGCCTTGCCTACTCTCCCTTTGGGGACCGTCCGTTGGCAAATGTCACACGACCGCACGTACCTCTTAATGTCGCTTTGGACACCCGGCCAAAAGAACTCTTCAGACACTAGTGCTATTGTGTTGCTCACGCCCTGGTGGCCTGACAATATTCCGTCATGTGCCATCCCGGTGACAGTTCGCCGAAACTTTTTCGGGAGTACCAACTGGTCGGTTTTTCTTCCGGAACTGTATGTACAGCTCCTGTACAACAGCTCATTCCTAATGAAAAACTCGTATTTCGTTCTGCCCCTGTGCTTCTTGGTTACTTTCCCAACGTCGTGGAAGCATTTCTTCAGGGTTTCGTCATTCTTTCGCTCCTGGATGAGCTCCTCTTTAGTTGTTTGAAGCAGTGGTACCTCAGGTACTCGCAGTTCGGGAAGCGATGGCGGGGGTCGACATGTAGGTTTCTTGGTCTGCACAGCCCCCGCGGTGCCCATGAACTCTTTATCGCCCCGTTCGAGTAAAGATTCGTCAGCAGAGCGTTGTAGAGACTCCACATGTGTCTCTTTCGCCAGGACGCCTTCCGTCCCGGTCTTCTGTTCATCGGCTGGCTCTGTCGCCAACATATGAGCTTCCCTCCTTTTCACATTCAAACTCCAGTTTGGATCGGGGTCATTGGCATCTCGTACAAGCGGCACATTTCCCAACACCAGATCGTACAGAGGGTCGTTTACACACTTCGCTGTTAACTTTCCCGTGTAGTATGGTGTCCTAACCATAATCTCGGCCTCGGGAAGGTGCCTTACTGTTCTGTCCAGTAGAAACACCGGGCTCAATATTCCCGTGTACGCTTCCTTCGGAACCAAGCTTTGGCGAACAACGACGGTGTTGCAGCCCGTGTCCCTGAGGACAGTTATTTTGTGGCCACCCATATCTCCCTCTACAACTGGAAGATTCTCCACTAGAAACTTGGGAGGATGTCCTACTGCCGAGTTGACAACCGGAATCTTGTCACCATTCTTGAGGGTAACAAAGCCATCTTCGGGCTCGGTCACCTCTCCGTTTCTTGACTTCGTCCAAAGACATGACGCCTGATGATTGTCGTTAGGCTTTGACCTGCAGCTATCTGCACGGCGTCCAGTGTTCCCGCATTGCCAGCAAGTAATTCCTTTGGAGGCCGGCGGACGTCCATGAGAGTTTTCCGCCTTGTGCCCAATTTTGTTGCATAAAAAGCAACGCAAAGCTTTCCTGCCCCCTCCTGTTTTAGACTTATCTGCTAACGCCACACTAGACTGCTTATTCGTCTCGTCGATTTTCGACTTACTCGTAGTAGGCTGGGCCTGAGCCTCTAGGAAAAGGTCCGCCTTTGACGCAACTTCTTGCAAGCTTTGGCATTCTCTCACTCGGAGAAAAATAGTCAACTTGGTGGAGCAAGTGAGCAGAAACTGCTCGACCAAGACCTTGTCACGGAGGGCTTCAAACGTGTGTTGAATATTGGCCATCTCAACCCACCTGTCAAAATACCCAGCGAGACGGGCGGCAAACTGTCTCCTCGTCTCTCCCTCTTCGGGCTTTGCATCCCTAAACCGTTCTCTATACCCTTCTTTAGTGTAGCGAAACCTTTGAAGCAGTGCCAGCTTCACTCTCGCATAATCCAGTGCGTCTTCTGGCGACAACCGACCCACTACCGTCAATGCTTCACCAGTGAGGCACAAACTCAGAGTCGTCGCCCATTTCTGCTGAGGCCAACCCATTCCCGTTGCAGTACATTCAAAGCGTAGCAAATATGCATCTAAGTCATCCCTTCCTTCTTCGAACTGAGGAATTAACTTATGAGGGCTAAAGTGTCGCGCCTCGCCGGTTGTCGCGGCCAAGTTAGTAGCCTCTCCTTCACCTATGCCTTGGATTGCATCCTGACGTGGCGCCCCTGTGCTTTGTACTGCCAACCGAAGTTGCAGAACTTCGCGTTCTTTGTCCAACCGGACACATTCCTCCTCGCGTTCCTGTCGCGCCCACGCTCTTTCTTCTCCTAGTCTAGCTTTTTCATCCTCCATCCATTTCTTCAACTCATCTCCCTGATAACCTAACTCCTTTCCCACCGCCATTAATTTCTCGTTCTCCATGCTGGTCTTTTTGACTCTAGCAATTCGTGTGTGTCCCGGACGAAGTGATCCAATTAAACTGATGGTAAATGGGATCCTGGCAGGCTCGCCATAATTGTCACGTTCGCCCGGTCCGACACGCGAAATGATTGAGACAAGACCAGGTGAGACAAAAGCATGTACATACGTAATAATATAATGAAAGGAAATCAGGAGGTAGTTATCAACAGTAAAGAAAGAAAAGGAAAAGTTCAAAGCAGACCGGAGTCCCCGTGGTCAAGTCCCCACAAAAGCTCGACTCACGCCTGACGTGGCGGGGCTTCAGGAGCGTGGCGGGGCTCGCCGTGGCCTCAGGAATCGGAGCGTTGCCGGGTTCTTCGTGGCTTGAGGAACTGTAGCGTTTCTGGGCTCTCAGGAACCGGAGCGTTGCTGGGCTCTCAGGAACCGGAGCGGGGCCGGTTACGGTGAGGCTTCAGGAGCCGGAGCGTGGCCGGGTTCTCGGGAACCGGAGCGGGGCCGGTTTCGGTGAGGCTTCAGAAGCCGGAGCGTGGCCGGGGTCTCAGGAACCGGAGCGGAGCCGGTTTCTGTGAAGCTTCAGTAGCCGGAGCGTTGCCGGCTTCAACAGGCGACGGGTCAGAACTCCCGCACCTGCCCGTCGTTTCTCGCGATCCTCTTCCTCTCTTCTTTTTCTTCTTTTCTTCCCAGCTCCACACCCGTGACAGAGGGGTCTACCCTCCCCTCAGTACCCTTCCCTCCTCCTCCTCAAGAGCTGCGCTCCAATTTGGCGCTACAGGGCGTTGTAAACCGCTTTCACTTTTTTATGTTCATTATTACACTCCTGCATTTTATGTACGAGGCGGCGACGAGTGTAAGTAGTTCCAAAAAACGAATTTGCTATTGTTTAACGGGTACCTCCTCCTAGGCGAGCATTGTGTCAGCCATCCTTCTGTGGCTTTAACTGGTAAGGAAATCGCCTTTCTGCAATCGTTTGAGTGTGGTTGAGGATGGTGTGTGTCCTCCGCGTGCTCGGGTGCCCCCGTGCGAGTATGGCCTCGGCTCGAGCTGATGCCGCGGGATGTTCTTTTTTCTTCCATCAATACATCGAGTTGTGAGTTTGCGCTTGTCTCTTCCCTCTTCCCTCTTAACTGTGCCTTTCTATTTGTGCGCAATTTTAACCATGTTCAATCATTACCCACTTGCCCAACTAACCACTTTGCTATAGGAAGCCTGAGCCGAGCAGGGCTGGGTTGCGTCAGCTATCACGAAGACCCACCGAAATGTCCTGCCTAATCCTATGTCTGAGAACGTCAACCATGTTGGAATATTTGACCCATATCACGGTGCAAGATACACTGTTTAGGTGAAGACACGGCGGGGCTGAATGCGCGGCGCGAGGAATCAGTGTTCATTCGACGGGCATCCGAAAGGCTGCATTATTTCGCGGCCACCGTGCACCCGGCTGACAGTGTCGCCGGCGGCCGAACAGCGAAACTGTGTGAGAGCGAAAAAAATTATCCCGTTGCCATGACACCCCGGTACACCGTGGTCTTCCTGCCCGAGCGACAACCTCGCTGGAGCTCTGCGCGTGTGGACCATGAGGCGGCACGAGCCGCCTTTGCCATGCCCACGTGTCGACGAGTCATCTGCTGGCGCTGCTTGAAACCATAGTATGAGAGAGAGAAAGAGAGGGACTGAAAAGCGAACTTTATCTGCACTGCGCCAGGAGCGCGCTGTCCTCACCTGAAGAGTATTATCTTACACCGTGACCCATATGCAGCGACGGAACCGTCTGTGGGCGTCGTCTTTCAGCTGATGTACGTGAAATAACGGACGTTTCCGCTCCTGTGTGGACGAGTAGGCGTTGACGGGAAACGCGATCCCTTATTCGCAACTTTAAGCGATGGTGGTACCGCGGTGCGAGAATAGCGCTAGATAGCTCCTGGATGAAAGGCTTCAGTATGAAGGTGCTTGCCTGCACCTTCCTGACGTGAAAAAATAAAGTGAGGCTCTAACACTGCTCGCATACAGCAAAACTAGAATTACTTACGCGTCGCAGACACAAACCTCGTACCGTTGTTCTATGACGATCATCCAGATGACGGCCATTTCGATAAGCACCAGTGCGCCCCCTATAGGTCGTGAAAGCTACGAATAAAAAAGAGGCGGCTTGCTTTTGGTCTCACGTTACTTGCCAGCAATAGTGACGGGCCGCATCTCTTTTCTGCCAGTCGCACGGCTGTTGGTATTTGCGTGCGTTGTTGCCCAATGCCTGGGAGCACCAACAGGAAACGCTCGTTGTCACGGTGAGCTGCGACATCGAGATAGGTTGGGATGGCGACCTGGGTTTCAATGTCAAGATGGAAATATTTCTTGGTGGACGCCGCGAGCTGCTAACCGTTGTGTTGACTGCCTAGATGGCAGTTTTCAGGGCGTCTATGACGGTTCCTAGGGCTCGCATAGTGGGACTCTGATGGGAGTTATCAGTGACGCTTGACAGGCTTGGCGTAGCATACGCAATGACGCGGTCCAACACCACAGGAAGGCGATCTATGAGCAGGTCCGTTGCTGGGGCAAGGGCCATGCCAATCACTTGGGGCAAGCGCCGGAAGAACAATTCGCATGAAGCATTTGAGAGGGTCCGCGGTCGCCCAGCTTCTTGGTGTTCATGGTGGTTTGCCACCCCAGATGCTTCTGACTGTCTTTCTAGCGAGCATTTGCCACTTTTTGTTGTCGTAGAAGTCGTCAGGAGGAGGCGTAACTAGAGCATCGTCCAGTTTATTAGCCACTTCTGAGTGAAGGACGGAAACAACAAGATAGCAGCAGGAGACATAGGTTGTGATTCGCCGTAAGTGAAATTGGGCTTCCAGTTGGAAGAACCCGGCCCCAGGACTTTTTGCCAAGGAGGATGGAAAGTGGAGCTGGATGGCGGACAAGGTACCGTCGTCGTTGGAAGATGTTGCCTGCGTTACTCTGGCTTTTGATGATCGGACGTCCGGGTCACCAATTTTTCGGTAAGGTGCTCGATGTACAGGAGAATGAATTGGCGTCCGTCCAAAAATTAAGCAAGAGACGGTATTTTACTTTAAATAGAAATAATCAAAGCAAAAGGGATAGTTTATGAAGAACCGCACCTTTCAGTTAGTAAAAACGTACGTTTATTTCAGGGCACGAAACATCCGCACGTTGACCAGGATCTAGATAACACGGGCAAGGGTAAAAGGGAAGGAGTTATAATCGGGAGGGCAGATAATTCTTTTATCTGTCCTACCGAATATGAACCCTTCCGTTTGGCCGTACCCCGTTTTGCAACTGTATCCTGGTCAACGCGCGAAAATTTTGTGCCCGGAAATAAACATTCGGTCGTTGCCGAATGAGTGAGTATGATTGTGTTCGTGCACGTGCTTCATGTTTAAAAATTTTTCTATTTAAAGTATTCATAATGACAACACGCTCTCTTTTACCAGACAATCTTCGCGCCTGCTCGTGCGAGTCTGCGCGTACGCTGGTTTCTGCATTGGAGTGCTGGCACGCTCCCATTGTTCAGCTGTGGCTCTGCATACTATACACTTTTTCTGATAATTGTAAAGGAGACAACCGCTACATTAGGTATCGCAATGTTCGGTAATTTTAATGCATAGATTGAGCTAATTATTTGTGGCACGTGCAGTTAGATAGAGAAAGCAGTTCTTATACTCACCGACATAATTTTTACAGAACATAATTTGACTTTCAATTTCGGATTGGACATAGAAGAATATCGATTGTTGACCTAAACCAAAAAGGTGACGATTAATTTAACTTTGCATTATAATATACAGAATTACATTTCACAGGTAAAGTAAATAGAATTTACACGTATAGATACATTTATTCGAAGCACTGAGTATGATGACCAGTTTCTTCCCTCAGTCTATATAATCTCCTAATGCGTTTACCTCAAACGTCTACAGTCTACGTTTTCGTCTACGTTTTAACACTTTTTAGATCGATGAAAGCGCGTGCAAATGGTCACTTAGGAAACGGAATCCTTAAAGCAAATGCTACTTCAGAAGCGTAGAGATACACGACGTTTATGCCAACGACCAAACGTTTTTTTTTTAAATTAAATAATTCAAATAAATATATAAGGTCGCTTTTACGGCCAGATTATATGATTTCTAAAAAGATTCCTTCAAGCAAAAGAATCAAAACTCAATTTTAGACCCGCCTGTTCAATACTCAATTATTGAGCCGGATCGAATTTGTTTGCTTGTTAAATTCATCTTGGTTTTACACATATTGATATATTCGAATATCGTTTCACCCCTTAAAATGTTTTTTTGTGGCCACCGCGGTTAATTGTTATTTTAACCATTTGGCTACTTTAGCTCTCTATGGTCCTTAACATGTATCTTGTCGGTTCTTAAACAATAAAAATCTATATGTACGGCGCTCCTGAATGTCAAAAGTGTAAGGTGGTGTAATTTATTTAATCCAAATGCAGTCTGGAATATACGATAGGTCTTCTATTACTGCGTTTAACGAAATTAGATGGCTGGGGTAACATGGTCGCATATTAAAGCCAACAGAACCCCTAAACCAGTGACAATTAATTTGTGCACGCGCTGTAAGAAAGAGATGCGTCATTACAGAAATAGTTTTGGAACGAATGAAACGTTAATGAAAGCGGAAACGGAAGGAACAATAAACGAAATGGTCAAACACAAAACTCCGCAAAAGAAAAAAAAAACTTGCTCCTGAGAGCTAAAGGGAAACAAATATTTCCCTTTTTAACGCACTGCAGCTTATTAGGACACAAGGAAATGAGATTTGCAACGGAGGGACACTGCAATATCTGCGCCTTTCACAATTTAATAAATTCATGAACTGCGTGAGTGATTTTGGTTACTTAGATTAGATGCAATGGCACTTTGACGTGGTGCATTGATTGTTAAGGATAACCTTTATTTTATTATCCCACAAAAGATTATAAAGCGTGAACTGTAAAGCAGAATGATTGCAGTACAAGTAAAGGCAGAGAAGTACGCACACCTTAAAGGGACACTGACCGGGTATTTATGCTCGCCGAGGTTTCTAGTTGTCCGAGTCATATGAAAGCCCAACTACCCAGAACAGAATTTGCGGCTCGAAATTCGTTTTCTTTCGGCCTGAAAACCGACGATCAAGAACAGGCCGATTTGAGCCGCGCTCAATCTCTTATTCGTGGTCATGGGCCGTTTTCCAAGGTTTGGACACAACCACAAAATTTAGTCAAACTCGTTGGTCATTCAAGGGACATAGTGAATAGTGAAAATAGAAAAAAAATATAAAACCCATTTTTTTGTGGATTCTAAAAAGCTCCAATCAGTTTGATATAAAAAAAAAGCTGCACAGAATACCGGGAGCATTCTGTGCGTCCACTAAGTAATTCTGAACATGGCGTCGTTTCGCGTATCGTGGGACTCGCGGGGACGGGGATGGCAGCAGACGATGGGCGTGAGACCTCTACTTCAGAAATGTCGTTCGCGGTACTGGCGAATTCTGTCTGCCTTTAAAAGAGAAATTTAAGACGGATTGAAAAAATTAGTATTCATCCTGTACGACACGCCCTACCTCCAAGCCGATTTGCACGAAGACGTCGCCGAGCCGTCACCCCCTTCTCGTGGCTGAAGACATCGCTCGCGCAAATGTCAAGCACGAAGTGCGTACTGCGAGTTGAATATGCGTGCGAACTATTTCTTTAGTAGGTGCGAATGTGGCCAATGCATGGTGCTGCCCGGCTTCGACTCGGGAGTCCTTTTGCTAGGGGAAAATTGGGAGAAGACGGTTCAACCTACAGTAGCTTAGCGGATTCCATCGCCGGACGCGATAGCAAACGGACGTGCGATGGAGAGCTCTTCAGCGACTACGATAACGACGCTTTCTAGCCGTGGTGATGCTGGCTACGGCGGTTTGCCGAATGACTACGTGGTTATTTTGCCCTCGATTCCCTCCGGCGAAGCTATGAACCACAACAGGGGACGTTGGTACTGAGTAGAAGATTTTTAGAGAGCAGCTCTTAGGGGCCCGTTCCCGGCTTGAGCGGCGTCGCCGTCGGCGTCGGCGTAACCAAGGTCATCCCAAGGTCACGTGGCCCCCAAGGTCATCCCAAGGTCACGTGACCCCCAAGGTCACCCCAAGGTCACGTGACCCCCCCCCCCGAGGTCACGTGACCCCCCTTCCGGTCACGTGACACCCCCAGGTCACGTGACCACCGCCAGGGTCACGTGACCCCCCCCCCCCCCCCCGAGGTCACGTGACCTCCCCGATGACGTCATCGATGACGTCACCGGCATCCGCATCGTCATCGTCATCATCACTGATGACGTGATCAGTGACGTCACTGGTGACGTCATCAGTGATGATGACGATGACGATGCGGATGCCGGTGACGTCACTGATGACGTCATCAGTGATGATGACGATGACGATATGGATGCCGGTGACGTCATCAGTGACGTCACTGATGACGTCATCAGTGATGATGACGATGACGATGCGGATGCCGGTGAGGTCATCAGTGACGTCACTGATGACGTCATCTGTGATGATGACGATGACGATGCGGATGCCGGTGACGTCATCAGTGACGATGACGTCATCGGGGAAGTCACGTGACCTCGGCGGGGGTCACGTGACCTGGGGGTGTCACGTGACTTCGGGGGGGCATCCGCATCGTCATCGTCATCATCACAGATGACGTCATCGGAGTCCGCATCGTCATCGTCACTGATGACTCCCCAAGGTCACGTGACCCCCCCCAGGTCACTTCACCCCCCAGTACCCTTCCCTCCTCCTCCTCAAGAGCTGCGCTCTAATTCGGTGTTACAGGGAGTTGTAAACGGCTTTCACTTTTTTTTTCAGCCTGTTAACCAGGTGGGTGTCCGGGAACAAGTGGAGGGCCTGGGCGTCTTTGAAATGGGACACGTCTGGCTCTTAACGTTGCATACTATTGCAACCAAGAAGAAGCTCCTGGCGACAGGGCACCTGCAAGTTAAAGACCGCTTGTGTCTGGCCATCGACCCCAATAAGCAGGAATTAAAAGTCAAAGTTCACTGGGTGGCGTTTGACGTGCCCGCGGAAACTATCCGTCGAACCTTCCAATCCTATGGAGAAGTTAAGGGAGTCAACCGCGAAAAGTGGAAGGTCGAGGGCCTGTCGGACGTGGACACCACGACAGTCGTCGTGCGCCTGGTGCTTCGGGATGTCATGACGCAGGAATCCCTCGCTCACCAGATCGGATTCCGACGAGGCACAGAACTTGTGGTCGAAGCCGGGCGCGCGCCGGTGTGCCTTCGCTGTCATCGCTCGGGACGCATACGGCGTGAGTGTAGGGCGCCTAGGTGCGAAGAATATCGAGCCTCCGGGCACGACGCAAGGGACTGCGTGCGGTCGTACGCCCGAGGCGTCGCCAGCCATACCGCTGACGACACGGGCATGAGCCACGACATGGACGAGGCCGAGGCGGAGGAGTCAGTGTCACCCACGACGATAGCTCTGTGACCAACAGAGCTTCAGATGACGGAGGCGGAGGCCAGCACGGAGCCGTGTGTCGCGCAAAATCAGGCGTTCACCACTCCTACGGCACTGGGAAATGCACTCATGGGCGAACCTGCGAACAAAGTGAAGGTGACGGCGCAGGAGGCACCGGCCGCGAGCGACATGACAAAGGCCTCCGAGGGTGAAGACCCGGGTGAAATGGACTTCGAGGCCAAGGTTGCCAAGCGACCGTTCAACGAAGCGACAGTGACGACCGACACGGCTGGCCCTTATTCTGAGTCGGGGCTACAAGAGGCCGCGAGCAAGAGGGGATGCTGAAGAGGTGGCCGCGGCGGGTCGTCGGCTGTACCCCGTGGCGGCTCGTCGGCTCTATCCCGAGACGACGAGCAGTGACTATCTGGTGCTGCCGCCGCTCCCTTTCAGTCACATAGGTGAGCGCTATGCTCAAGGTTTGTAACTTGCTCAATGGTAGTGTCTCTTGAAGGTTTATTACGTGTCGCTACGCTGAACGTGCGGGGACTCGCAGCTAGCCGTGGGCAACAGCAGCTCTACCGACTATTTACCAAGCATGAGTTAAATATCGTGGCCATTCAAGAGACCAATGTAGAGAGTGAGGGTCAAACCGACAGTATATTTCCGTCGTTTCTGTCGCGCTATGAAGTCTGCGTGAGTCACGCTGTTGGTTTGTCGGCAGGTTGCTGCTTGTTCCTTAAGAAGGCAGTTGCTGCTGTCGTCCACACAGTTAAGACATGTTTTTTGAAAATATTTATGGGTTTTGTCAGTGGCGATCGACTTATTATATTTCTAGGACACTAATTTTGTTTGGAAAAGGGACTGCCGCTCCAATGGAGGGCGCTACAGAGACGGCAGTGTTATGGCTTTAAATAGCCTTATTGGGCACTGTCAGTTGGACGATATTGCGTGCTGCGTGACTCGTGCAAAGGGCCTTATGTACACCCACTCGCAAGGCACCAGTCACGCCAGGTTGGACTGAATATACATTTCCTCGGATCCGGTTCCCCTGTGTGGTCGTAACTCGGTCGATTACGTTTCCTTTAGCGATCACTCCATCGTTAATTCTCAGTGAGGTGCCAAGGAAAACGGGCACCTTTTTCGTGAGAGCAGTGGAAACCTAACGCGAAGCTGATTCGAGATGAGTTTTTTCAGAACCTAGTTAAGGAGAAACGGCAGGAAGCAGAGCTGAAGGGAGGGTGCGACATCGAGAAGTGGGAGACCTTCAAGCTAGACGTAAAAATCAACGCGTTTGAGAAGGCGTGTTCCTTGAAGTTACAAGAAAAAAATAAACGAAGATAAGTTGCCTGATATCCTGAAGAAGCTATTACGGAAAGAATGCCAAACTCCAGGCCTTTTTATAAATAACATTATTAACCTAAAAGCCCAGCTCGGGATCATAGATGGGGAAAGATATAGGGTGAACCGCGCTACGAGAGCGTTTCGAAAGATTCTTGGTTGGAGAAGTGCCCACAAAAAGGATGGTTGCCGCGGTGAAAGAAATACCCGCGCGGCATTGAAATAGTGGAAATCGAGCACCATGGCGTTCTGTCTGTCGAGAAAACTTTTATAAAAAAGGCTTTCGTCCCACGGTACACGGAACATTCCAGTCATCATGCCTCAAAAAAAAAAAAAAGAAAACAGTGTTTCAAAGCGAGTTCTTGACTTTACTGATGACAATATAATGTAATTTAAAAGGTTTTCTAGAAGAGGCCAATAGGCTTGTGGAGATAACAATTGCAATAGAAGATTTGAAACATGGTAAATTGCCAGGCCCAGATCGGTTAACCCTACTTTTCTATAAGACATTTAAGCATGAGGTTGCAGTTATTTGTTAGACGCTTTTACTGAATCGTATGACCAAAAATTCTTACCGCCATCGTTTCTGCGTACGTATAAGGTATTGATTTTTTAGGGTGACGATCCGGTCAAACTTTGTAGTGTAAATTTTTATCGTCCTATAACGCTTAGTAGCATGGACTACAAAACACTAATGAAAGTCCTCGTTAGACGATTGCAATTCGTGATCACGAATGTTGTGGGGCCGCAGCAGATGTGCTGCATACAGGGAGGAAGTATCTTAACTAACATTCATGTCGCTCGTAGTATTTTGGAGTGCTGCGACTCAAAGGTGAAGAAGGTTGCGATGTTACAGTTAGACTTAGAAAAAGCCTTCGACCGCGTGTCTTTAGTGTTTTGGAATATAGGGGTAGGGTCTGTAATTTTGGGAGTAGAGCGGATGGCGTACCAAAACTGTACAACGATCTTCATTGTCAAGAGTGTAAGCGAAGGCATCCCTGTCAAATCTTTGGTAAGGCAGGGATTGCCCGCTATCACCACTATTGTTTGCTTTGTGTATAGAACCCTTCTGTTTGCGCATTATTCATGAACAAACGCTCGCGGTTTTACTCTGAACACGTGTGAAGTGCAAATACTGGCTTACGCGGATGATATTGGGATATTCTGCGCGGATACAGAGTCGTAAAAAGTATTCGAAATCACAAAGACCGTCTGCCTGCAAACTGGCTGTTCAGTGAATTGGTCAAAATGTTTGGGTTTCTGGCATGGCGAGTGGCCATCCAAGCCGAGAGTGAACGAAAATATCGAATGGGAAACCGTACCGACCCGTTATCTAGGCGTCCCACTAGAGTGTTACCGTGATAATGCCCTTTGGTGACGAGAAGAAATTGATGAGTTACATGATAAAGCAACGCAGAGTGGTTGCCGTCATATCTCAATGTTCACACGCGCCACGATGTGTAACTTATTTTTTGTTGCAAAGGTATGGTATCTACGTCAAGTATTGCACTGTTCTCGTACTTCCATTCAAAGGTTGCATCGTGTTTTCGCGGTTTTCGTTTGGGCCTCCTTTTGGGAAAGTACCAACCGAGCGAACCTCTTTCGACGTGTCAGATCCGACTGCCTCTCTTTGGCTCATCTTTTTATTCGACAAGTTGTTAACCGCTTTATCTTTCTGCGTGATCAAACCAGTCCCTTTTTGCGTACAATTTTTCTGGTTCATTTGTGTAACGTCTTACCTGATTTTATCGTTTCGTCCTGTGACGGAAGGTCTGGGCCACTAAGTGCCTATTTAAGAGAAGAAGTTGGTGCTTACAGATTTTTTTTTGTTGCTCGCTTTTTGTTAGAATATTTATGCAATGTGTCACGAAAACGTCTAACGAAGGATTTAATAGAAACGACTTTTTCACCTCCCATTTATCAAATGCTGTACAGTACTCTCCCTGGGTACGATGTGCTCTGTGGGGTAAAAAAATGCTGGTACCCGCTAATATGAAAGCGTTTTTCTTTAAATTACATGCTGGGACTCTGTCGTTTAAAACATGGTTATATGAGAAAGGTGTGCACGTTCCCTGGTTTGTGAATTGTTTTTGTTTAAGGAACCCGAAACTATCTAGCATGTGTTCTTAAACTGCTGGGATGCAGTGTTTTACTTGAACATTCTTCAGCGAACGTTGAAAAAAGATCTTCCTTGGAATGGGCATGAGATACGGTTTCTGTCAGTTGATGTAACAGTGTCTGTGCCATATGATTGTATTATGGTCGCAGGACTCAACAGTATCTGGAGGAGCCGCATGGAAGTGCGGCATGCAGATGTTGGCGCGCGACCTGTGTGCCTGTATTTTACTAAGAGCATCCTGAAAAGTAGGGAAGTGTACAGCTTTTCAGGAGATGGCCCAGACTGGTTGCCAGTACTAGAAAACCTGCCTACAATAAGCACTCCACGCTCACCGAATTTTTACTGACGTGTTTGTGAACAGCGTATCTGTATATTAATCAAATGTACACCTGGCAATAAATAAATAAAAAACAAACAAACCTAAAAGTACCTCAGTGGAAAGATGTCCGCTTCACATGCAGCGGAACCGGGTTCGATTCCCAGTGTCTACCTTTTCTTCTTTTCTTACCAAGCATTTTCCGATATTTACATTTCTTTTTCTACAATTATCACTGAAAAAAAATGTTCTGAACGAAACGTCGCTGAACTAAATGGTGTGGGATTTCCTTTTTGGCACCTGCGAAGTCAATGTAATCCCTTTCCAGAAAATGCAAGGAGTATATAAATCGGGTAGCATCCGCTTTCTGAGGTGCCCGCAAATGTTCTACAGGAATTACAGCCAGCCATTGGTCCCGACCCGTTGATCTTTCGGAAACTTGTGCAGACTTCTGCCGCACAATGGCAGTTTTTTAGGACGCAGGACATGTGAAGGAGTTCTTCACACAATATCTTGGGGGTATTCTTCTCGGAGCCGATAACGGAAATTTACCACGGGCACTCTCTACTCATCTCCAACTTCTCAAAGTACAAAAGCACTCATATTGAAGTACAGAACAGCCAGCGAAACAAACATACCTGCAAAGGAATCGCACGGCAAACAGTTCTCGCCATGCAAATCTCCTGCTGCGCTCAAAAAAAAAAAAAAAAAAAAAACTGGAGGGGAAAGAAAAAAGCGCGCGGTCGGATGTAGCCACGTGACTTCCGCCCCTCACTCTCTCCTCTCCACATCTCCGACCTCCGTGTGCGGGTTTAAGTTTCGATTTCGAGCAGTTGCGTTTTTTTGGCTTTAATAAAAATGTACGCGACTCTGGAGCAAAATATCAATTGGGTAGTGTTCCGACACCATAATGATTGACACTCTAAAAAATGTATGTAAGTTTACTTTCACGCACACCACTCGGAGAACCAATCGGCGCAGATTGCGGACGCAGCTCAGCGAATGACGATGCCGAAACATATGTTTAGACCAAAAAACGTCGTCTGAGTTGTGACATTAAGCAATGCAAGCGTGACGTTATGCATTGCTTAATGTTACAACTCAGACTGCGTTTTTGGTCTAAACAAATGTTTCGGCGTCATCATTCGCTGAGCTTCCTCCGTAAATTGCGGTGATTGGCTCTCCGAGTGGTGTGCGTGAAAGTAGACTTACAGACATTTTTTAGAATGCACGTGGCAAGGAATAAAAAAAACATTTTTGGGGTTATCCGTGTCCCTTTAAGGCGTAGGGCTATGCTAGCCTACATATTTTTCATTGTTTATAAAGAAGCACGTAAGGTCAGTATTAAACTGAAAACAATTGCATATTTATATCCAAATGTATGCTGGATTAGATCGTTACAGTATTTCCATAAATAATTGGTCGAAAACCAAACATGATAGCTTTCGCCATTGACGATCCGCCCTACGTAGCGCTGGTAGAAAATGCGTGGCAAAAGTACTTACACTAGCCATAAGTACACCGTAGTAAAGTGCTGCAGTTAACGGCTTCATTCGCGTCTTGTACTTGTCACTACCCACCATCATCAATATCTCAGGGCGCACCGTGTCGGGAACTGCGAGAGGTGGGAAATGATGTATTTTTATATATTTTTGGAAAAGGCGAACGTTTGAATGACGAACAGGAACAACTAACTAATGTGCAAATTGAATAGGCGACATGTACTTTACCTTCTATATCCCTCCCCTTGATGAGTTGGGCGGGTTGAAGTGGCTTAACTGCAATGTCTAAGAAATGTTTATCCTTATATGATTAGAATATCAGACACTATTTGAAATATATTTGTGGTAAATGTATTCGTGTAAATGAAACTGATATACATCTAGTGGAAAAGCTAAAAGAGGATTTTATTATTGAGCTTTGTTTTTCTCTACACTTACAATTCTTAATACATAAAACCAAATCACACAACAACTAACATAAGAATGACGGAATGATTTACTCACAATCACCCCGTGTATTTGAAAAGTGCTCTTCATCTTCAAAAATTTCGTGTGGAATGCGTCCGGCACTAGATCTCCCACTAATACCAACTGGTCTTATTCGTAGTGAGTCACGGATAATTCCATGCTGTGAATATGAGAGAGACAACAAGTCATTTACTTAATGAAAGTAGTCAAGGCATAACATTAGTGAGCAGTTTATTACATTGAACATTTTGTGTTTTTAGAACTTTTAATGAAGTAAGCCAGATACACTCGACGCCCTAAAAAAGACCCAACGTGTGTTGGCGGAAATAAACATTAGTAATTATTTTTGGCTATACTGCAAACTAGATGCGCCATACACCTATGGGTCATCTAGCATGAAAAAATTATTTTTGCGACATTACTTATAGTGATATAGTGACGTTTTGTTTATCAGTGAGTTGTCTTTTATCAGAACATTTCATTTGCCAAGAATGGGTATGACTGACTTGTTTGAATGACTAAAATAATGGTTACTGGACAGGCGAGCTGGTGAACTGTCGCAGTGAAAAAACCTTGAGACTATAGGGACGAAAATGGGACGAGACAACACTTTCTCAAAACTCGGCTTCAAAATTTATGTTCCCGTGTTAGAGTTGGTTGAGTAGTTGTAATCTATATAAAACAAACGCATTAAGAAATCTTCAGTTTAGATTTGAGACTGTGTTGTCCAATTCATTGTCCCTAGTCTCAAGGTTTTTTTTTTCCTTTGTGTATATTTAATGCATTGTTTTGTATTTTGACCAATATTCATAAGCTAGAATGTTCGTCCGGGGTATTTGAGTTTTTCGAATCGAGAGGGCACATTACCCATAAAAGAAGTCTGACACCCCCGTGGTACATCGTTTGCATTGCCTCGAAGTGCGAAGCAAAATGTTTTCTTGCGCGCGAACGCACCACTAAATAATTTCTGCTGTCGTCCCTTTTGGTCACGTATATCGTGGAAAAACTTAAAATTTTAGCAATTACATTTATTGAACTTGCACTACGCCCCATCTTTTGAGAGATCAAATGAAAAGCCTGAAATAATTGTAACAAGCACATCGCCCTTCCAATGCCTATTGCCTGCTTTCGGCATGACAACTGAAAACTGCTGAACTAGCTGCACTGCGAGTGACCAAACATTGGTGGTGGCTAGGGCAATCAGGCATATTTTTTCTCGTGAGATTATTTTCACTAAAAATCTGAAACATTGAACAGCCAGAAAATTCGGGACGTAATATAATTTTTATTTCTTTATTTTATTAGAATATTTTATCTTTGATGGTTTATGGCGCTCCACCACCGGAAATGGGGTCGAGGCGGCGTCTACACAAAAGAATACAATTTGCGCCTGTCATTCTTGGATGCAAACAGCAAACCCCTTTGCGGCCGCCTCCAGACAAATCACAAAAAAAAAAAAAAAAAAAAAACGCTTGAGTTTAAAGAGTTGGGAACTTCTTATTTTCCGTCATCAAAACGAAACCTCAACATTTCAACTAGTTATGAAAAGCTGTGGTGTCCTCCATACAGTCACGGCACCTATTACTTTTACTGTTTGTGATCTAGCGCAAACGACTGTGTGCACTGGAACCTCAAAGAGAAGAGGCTCCCATGGGTCAACGCGTGACCACCAAGCGAAAAGCAAGAAAATGGCAGATGGTCGCTCGTCTGCCGATGTTGAATCGCAATGTTTGGCTTGACGCTGAAATAATCTGGTATATTTTCTCTTCCGCTTCTACCGTTTCAATAGTTTTTACGACACCTACCCCGGACACAGACTGGTTACCACATAAATAGAAACTGTACTGAATTGTGGCTCGTCATCAATGGTTGTCTCATAAAAACGAAACAAACAAGACGAGAATCACGCCCGTGGTCTTATCATAGTTTTTGTTTTTGATCAGCGAAATATAGGAAGAATTTAATTTTGTCTAGTATATATCATCGATTCGGTTTAAAACTTTGCGTTTGTGTGCTTCTGATTTTTGCTTGCTGCAACCACACCGTTCACGATAATTTAAATGCGAGTGTGATATGTAGGAGTCATTTAAATGTGTTTAGGACAACGTAAACATTATTTGAGAGTATAAAAGCCAATTTAACAAATTAAATGCTAACAAACACACCCATACATAATTTTTAAACCAAGCACGTGTGCCTAGCAAGCCGTTCCAGCAATGCAATAATAGGTTCATTTTTTCAAAACTATGCTTTGGTTTATCGGCATTGGCAATTAACACGCATTTGTCGCGTGGATTGATAAAAATGTGTTCCATATATTTTCAACAAGTCCCCCGATTATTGCAGCACTATGTTGTTTTGTTTTTCCTCTAGATGCAACTCATATTGCGGTATTTATCTAAACAATAAATAAATATGAAAAATACAATTGACAACGCAATTAAACACAAAGGACCCCTTGTTTCCTTGGAAGAGTGGAACAAGGGGGACAAGGGACAAACATAAATCTCCAAACACAACCAGGTGACTAGTTGTGACAGCTAGGTGAAAAATCCGCGTGGTCTCGGTATCGAACCAGGGAATTCTCCAGTTCCATTTGAGGGCTTTACCAACTGAGGTAACTAGGAGCTAGACGTCAATTGAGCAAACGAGTTTTAACAGCTGCCACAAGTCTAACACCAACAAGGTCGAAAAGCTTGCATTTTTTAAGGTTAGGATTTATAGTGCACTTAAATGCAAAGGTGCAAGCGAGTTGGAGAAGGACGAAAATAATACCTGGAGAAAGGGAAAAGGGGGGCAGAAAACAAACACAAATCTCCGAACACAGCTAGGTGACTGGCGAGCGACCGAAAAAATCATCCTGGTCCTGGTGATGAACCAGGGACCTCTCCATTTCCAGTAGAGCGCTGGAAATGGAAAGGTTCCTGGTCCGATACCAGGACCAGGCGCATTTCTTTCGGATGCGCACCAGTTACCTAGGTTGTGTTTGTAGATTTGTGTTTGTCCTTTGTCCCCTTGTTCCCATTTTTGAGGTATTATTTTTGTCATAAAAATATATTGTCAGTGCAACTTTTTAAACTAGAAATGTTGTTTAAGTGCATTCTATGCAGTGGCGAGCCACCGATGCACAGCATTAATATTCGCAACAGGGAAACGTTGATTTCAGGCTTGTAACTCTAATGCAGCGTACGTAACCATGCTGGCTGCGCATTGCATTTCTTTATCAATTTTTGCCTCTATACGCACTTTCGAAAGCAATTAATTTTGCGCTATATTTGCAATCAATGATTCTTCAATTCTAATGCCTTGTATTATAAAATCTCCGCATAGATATATATTCGAGCCAACGAGTTACAGGGGCTTATAGTGATGAACCGGAATTTTGAAAGGGGCACCCCCCGTTGCCGCCATGTTTTACGCAAAACTGACTGCTCGTCACGTCACCTCACAAGAGCCGTGACGTCACCGGTAAGATGGCAGCGGCCAGGGCTGGCGAATGCGAGTTTGTTCGGTGCGCGGTTCCCATGACGATCGTGAGGTTCCGCTGCTTTCCGGCGATTTCGGGCTTCTTCGTGCTCTCTGACGCAGGTATAATGTGAAGATATGAAGGGATAGCACTTTTTACCATTTTTGCGCAATATCGCTCTGGATAATTTGCGTATTAACAACTGTGAGACAGCATCAGAAGTATCGCCGTTCCCGTGCTTGGATTCATGGATGTATTCGGGAATCTATATACTTTTTTATGCTCCTAGCATAAAATTTTTGCATTCTCTTACTTTGCTTTGAACGTTGGAATGCATGAGACTCGATGCGAAATGTATGCCTCGGACATAGGGCCTAGGGGAAGTTGTTTTAGCCCTAGGTAACTGCAGAATCACAGCAACTTTTAGCGAGGAAGCTCCGGCGATCTTTAACCTTTTGTGCTGATCGACGATATGACAAATTGGCAGTTCTCAAGATTTTGATATAACGTGCTTTCATTGCACTGGCTTGCTTTTGATCGCAGTACTTTTTTTTAAGTGAAATGCTTGCGTCACACGAACTGTTACAAAGCGTTCGAACCTGTCATTCGAAAAAAAAAGAAGACATTATTAACGTCCATAAAAGAGTTCATATATGTCTTGGAACTCAAAACACAGTTGGCAAGTCTTGACAAATTTGATTGATCAGTGCACAACATGTTGCATCCGATGTCCCTTAGACATTAGTATTAGTAGGCGTTTTACCTTGCCGATCGTTACCAATAGTTCACAGTAACTTCCATGTCTATATTAGACTCCTCTCAGATGGTGTTCTAATTCATCATTCTAACATCTAGAATCTTTTAAAAAAACGCAGCCCCACTTTTTAGATGTCCAGAGATAGCACCACACATATCATTCATTTGTTAAATCTAATGCAACACAGAAATAGAAGATTATAACTGCACAATTTTATCTTTCGTGGGATTTATTGCAGCCGTAATTTTTTTTTATCAAGAGTGCATTGTATTATTCGGTCAATTATTTATTGTTCTAACTACTTAAAAAAGACGACTCGTTTTTGTCTCCTCCCTTGGCCGAAGAGAAGTCTTGTTGCAAAATGTTGACTACATTCCTTTCAATCTCTCCAATAGACTTTTTTTCAAAAGTGTGGTCCGCCTATACTTAGTTTCACCGTACTTGATAAAGTACAACCGCCAGAGCCCTCTCGAGCCAATCAGAGAGACGGAGTGAAGGTATGCGCCGCATCTCTGCAGAAGGAGAGCACTCTGATGATTTCTTGTCACATGCCGCTTTCCAATATTGGCTTCTCGGACTGTAGCCTTCGTCGTTTGTCGAATTGGGATGAAGTGAATTATAGTAGCTACTACGCTAAATACCGAAGGCCTTCATACTTCGGGCATTTGTTCAACAAGGATGTTATGTCAGCAATCAGTGAATTCAGCTCGGAGCCTATTGGACTCGAATGCTGTATTAGCGTTCGACGTGAACTGGAACCCATTCATATGCCTTACGCTAAAAAAAAAAAAATGGTGACAGTCAATATTGTTTGATGAGGTCTTGAAAAGGGTCTATTGTGGTATACGTCTATGAAATGTGCTGCTATATGACAATCCATCAACATATGATATTAAACTACGTGCTCAGAGGTGAGTTCGTCTTTGTAATTAGCAAGTAAGAACAATAATTATTTCTTACGAGTGTAATATTTATTTTCAGTAGCTGGGCCCGTATTGTGCTCATCAATGCCAGTGTGCTATGATGGTATTATAATGTGTGTATAGTTTGAAATTTCCTCTCTGAAATGCCTACAGGGTTCCTTTAAGAGAATAAATGACTTAATAATATTTTTACATCAATGGAGTTTGTTTTCGGATGCACCACATGTTCAGGAGAGGTGGAAAAAGTGCAGCGCCATGCAGCAAGTCTGCCATTCTGGTTTGTCCCATTTATTTATATAAGGGGGGGGGGGGGGTGAGAGGGGTTCAGAGATGCGAGTGTCATCAAAAGCTCAACCACGTGCAATGAACACAATTTTTGGTGTGTAGACTCTGAAGGCGGAAAGGCTGGATTAGCAATATTATGCATACTTGGTTAGTATATCAAATATGTTTATTTGCCCATGATTACATAATTATTGATCCTTATCAGACGGTTCCTTAACGAGTTCATTCTGCGACAGTCTCGTGTCAGACATTCAGCCGTAGTACCTGTGATTCTTGTTACCGGTTGACATTCCTGGCACGTCGGTATTCAGTTTGGTCGAGTGGTGACTTTGACTCACTGATGCCATCTTCTGATCACACGTCATGTGCCGCCACTGACATCTGATGTACTGAATCTGCAGGGCTGGCTTCTAATTCGCAAATTTTCCTGGCAGTTTTCTGCGTCAATGAATCACGTTCGGGCACGTATTGCTTAAGTGGCTGCGCCTTTTGCTGTACCGTTGACTCGATGGCTTGCAACAATGATTGTTTGCTACCCAAGCCACTTCACTTCCATTCCACAATAGCGATTTCTTCTGCATGCCGCAACCACTGCAATTTGGATAAGTCTCGAGTGGCGAAGTGAAGTCGGGTGATGCTTGGTGCTAACTTTATGAGAACGACCAACCATTATATTTATTGAAGCGACTCAGCTGCATTCTTCCTCAATATTAGAAATTGTGTGCTTCGTGGAAAGGACACAGATAATTGATTTCGGCAAATTAATTATACCCTTGGACGTCGACCAACAACAAATAAACTGTGCATTGCCGCTTACCTGCTTTGTCGTGCTTAGTGTAGAAGCATGGGTCATGCTTACCTCCCGTCGAGGCGATAGGAAGAGGGAGGCTCGGGGTAGTGTCGGCACAAAAGACAGAGGCTGGCAAAGATACTCCTCAAAGTCCGAAGGTCGCTCCTCGATACGTAGTCAAGGGTCGTTCGGCACGAACCCTGGCAGGCCCATTGATTGGCATGGGCACCCCTTGTAAGCATGGTTGGCCTCACGTAGTGGTAGGAGGGTGGTCGCCGGTCGGCCGTTGGCAACACCTCCGTCTTTTTCGCTGTAATTTGTTCAGTGCAGACCTACACTGGATCTTCCCGAAGTCGGGAATACTACGGCGTTGGGGTGCCCCGTTGAACTGGAATACTACTAGCCAGGTGGTGGCGGTCGTTCTGCCATTGCAGCGTAAGTCACTTTCAGTTCGTCACATGCTGCTTCGCTCGCAGAAGTCTCCGGTTTAAATGCCTGTTGAACTCCTTCCCGAACAATCCCAGCACTCCCAATAAAAGCCGGGCGACTGGTGACAGGAAGTAGCCTCCTGATCTCCTCCCGGAAAACATTGTATATGACGTCGCGAATTCCTGGGAGGATGGCCTCGAAGGTGCAGCTGGACAACTCTAGTGTCGAGACGCTGGGGAGTTGTGTGATGAACCCTTCCAATGTTGTTGGAGGGTTCCGGACAAGGCTGCCCAAGATGCTATTCCTCACATTAGGACATGATGATTAACAGCTTCTTATCTTCTTTAAAATGAGGGTCGGCGCGGGCACTTGATCAGGATCCAAACATCCTCCACGAAGGCGGTGAGGCTCTCGTTGGGGCCGTGTCCTGGATCGAATTAGGCATTCGGTCCTTTCTCGTCAACGCTGGCTGATGAACGTGCACAGCTCGATCTTACAAACTTCCCACAACGCTGAGGAGGATTCGTGGTTCTCAAACCAGTGCCTGGCAGTTTCTTCCACGACAAGTATACGTTCTGCAGTTGTTGGTCTTCTGTCCACTCATTGTGTTGGGCGATACGATCATATTGTTCAATCCCCTCCGCAACGTCTACATACACCTTGTCGCGAAAGGGCATTGGAATGCGGGGTGCGGCGGGCATGCAAGCAGTGGTGGGAGCCGACGCAGTTTGCAGCTACGGGTTTCTCACCGTTGGCTTAGTCTGCTTCGGTTTTTCTGACAGGAGACCAAAACCGGGGGTTCTTCCTGGTAGCAGCAACTGACTCGAATTTCAGGTTCTTTATGGTGTATCTGCAGAGTTCGCTCTCGTGGGACTCGCTCGTCTTGCGGTTTTTCTACCGGGCTCGGGATTGAACTTGGCTCACGGCTCGCCGGGGGTGTACGCCACGGGACAGCCCCCCACCCTTGTTTTGTTGTCAGGCAACTCGGCTGACGGGCCGCCAGGGTGCACACAAAATGAAGGGCTAAGAATAAAATACCCAGCGCCTCCACCAGAACATACGATGAAAGCCGAGCATGGTCTAGAACTTTCCAGAATCGTAAATATTAATAAAAGGATTGGACCAAGCATCCATGACAGTATAACAAAACTGAAGCAAGAGAATTTATCCTGACCAGTAAAGAAGCTGCATTGCTTTAGTGGCATTCTGTCCGAATAAGTCAACTCCTTCGGGGTTTTGATCACTGCCGTGGAGGAATTGAGCTTAAATGGATGTGGGACCACTTTTCTGGTAATGAGCTGCTGCAGGCTGTCACCGCGAAGAGGCGTAAAAGCGTGGGCTGCGTAGGTAACGCTCGCCGCAGTGATACACGCGCCATGAAATATCCATGCAGCTTGCAGTTCGCGTATGGAGTGTTGATTAAACGTATATGTCGACGAAACGTGCGGCAGACCAGCGGATTTAATACCAACTCTAACACCTATGCCCTGTGAAAGTGCGCGTCTACGCCAGGACTATTTAGAAAGCAGCACAGCATCACGTAGCACGGCACAAGAACTACCTCCTTGAAAACAGCTCTTCGGTGCGCCGCGCACATGTCCTTCGTGAAAGTGCACGCCTCTGTTGGAACAACTTAGGAAACAACGCAACATCATTTAGCACGGCACGGGAACTACCAGTTCGTCGGTGCGCCGCACAACCAAAGTTAACCTTTGGTCGGTTGAACGAAGCGGCACCACGATCACAGCTACCAAGCACGACTCACGCAATTCCTGTAGCTAAACTGCGTATCCAAATAGATTAAACACGCTTCACTTCATATTTCAAAAGTTCCGATGGTCAATGAGAGCACAAAAATGTCGCGTTGAAATTTATCCCTATGAGATCCGAATCACTCCGAGGTCCGACCAACGCAGGCCGATTGTCTCTTTCGTGGCAATATCAGCAATATCCCCGTCGATCACCAGCAAAATGCATACCGTTCCTTCGTATTTTTTAGGTTATACCTACGTGAGAGACCAGGCTGAACTTTGAAGTCGCTTTCGACCAGCTTCATTGGACGGCTGAAATCAACTCGCTCAGACCAGCGACACGAACAACGCCTCCGACAAGCTTCGGCTGAAGCTCCGGCACAGCTGGGGCCAGCTGCTGCCTCGGCGCTGCCATCTTTCCTGTGACGTCACGTATTTGGCCTGGTCACGTGACGAGTAGACATTTTTGCGTACAATCGGCCTGTAATGGGTCACTTTCGAATGCAAGCCCCTCTACCTCGTTGATTTCAGCAGATTACCATGTGTCCATGAACTCTATTAAGGGTTTTATGTTTTTGCTCTTAAACCAAGCCCATAAGACACCCCAAAACTTCAGTTCGCCTTACAGCGCACTGACATTGAACCGACGGTACCAACTTTCACGAGCGGCTTGATAGCCGAGTGGTACAACTATTAAAATAGCTAAGGTACGTGTTACTGACTAAAAACAAATAGTCGGGGTTTTCTTGGCCTTACTGCAAAACCTTGGTGTTTTTCTTTTGTCTTCTGATTTCAATACGTACTTTAGCCGTTTCATAAGGTATATCGAACCGTTATCAAGCCCCTCGTAAAACGTTCTGGCTGTAAGTTCTTCGTCAGTGCGCTGTACCTCGAACAGGTGTTTTGCTGTGTGTTATTTTAGACAAAAATGTGTAAGACGACACCCTGTGTATGGCGAATGCACAACGTGGAGCAAGCAACACTAACGCAAACAAACAAAGCATGTGTTTGCTCCTATGCACAATACTAATCTGTAATACTGGCACACTTCTTACCTAAAAAGAAGAAAACGACACATCATGAACGCCCCAAAGATACCACACATATTACAAGAAGATAGTAAATCTTAACCCCTATAAATATTCACAAATAGCAGCAAAAACGTTTTCGCTAGATAAATATTAAAACAAGTTTGTCAAACTATAAATAAAATAAAAAAATGCAAGATGTTTACAATTATCTGTAATGCGCCGAATCAGAGCGCAGCTCTTGTCCTCCCCCTCTGTTACCTACCCTCCTCCTCTCCGGCTCCCCACCCATTCAGCGGAAAAACTTCCGCTCTAACTTTAGCGGAACAACTGTCCCACTAAGTTTAGCGCAAATATTTCCCCGCTAAATTTAGCGGAACAATTTTCCCGCTAAATTTAGAAAAAAACAAAAAAGCTTCCCTTTTATTTAGCGAAAAACGTTTCCGCTAATTTTACCGGGAAATTTTACCCTCGTGATGTCACACGTGCCGCACGTGTGACGTCATTATGGGAAACGCTCCATAATGCAATGTTCGGTTACGCCGAAGCCGACGCCGTTCAGCCCGGAACGGGCGCCTAAGAGCTGCGCTCTAAAACCGAAAACGCCATTTTTTACTCTTATTCCTATCGTTTGCAAAGAAGAAATATTAGATTTCTTTTTCTATGCACAGCATGTAACCTAACACTTCAAAGGCACTTTAGTCGGCCCGCGAAAATCGGTCTCTCAACGTTTCTAGCAAAAAAAAAAAAAATAAATAAATAAATAAATAAAAACAGCTTACACCGGTAAAGAAAAAAATAATACTGTTCTAGGCAATTTGCGACGCCATCTTGCGGACGACGCACGCGTAGAGAGAAATGCTGCCGACAGATGGCGTACGCCACGTGAGAGAAGCGCCAAATAATTAGTTGCGTTTTTATTTTTACGAGATCGTTTGCTATAAATTTGAATCGACCGGCGCTCCGTCGACGCTGCGCACGTCATCTGCTGGCAAGGCAGTACTTATCTTTATGCCCGCATCGTCTGCGAAGTGGCGACGTAAATGACCCCGAACAGGTATTTTTTTTTTCGCAAGGTAAGTTTATTTATATATTTTTTTTTTACTGTAAACTTTCACCACGTGCTTGCACCAGTGTTGCGGAGTTGCCACTCCGGAGTTGGAATGATTCCGGAATCATTCCGCATTTTCGCGACCCCGGAATGGAATGGGGAATGGAATGGCGGCAACGTTCAGGGGAATGGAATGGGAATGGAATTAGATGCCTTTTGCCCGGAATGGAATGGAATGGGAATGGACTGGGCCAGGTTCTTTATATTTTATTTATTTATTTATTTATTTATTTTTTACGTTCAGCTATACTGAGCCAGTCAGAAAGTCGGTTGTTCAGAAATAAAATGAGGGGGAAACTGCGAACGCGCGTAAGGCCCTAGCAGAAGAAAAAGATGCAATACAAAAACAAGCGTCAAAGCAAAGAACAGAGGAAGGAGGGGAGGGGGGGGGGGGGGCGGTGGTGGTGCCTTTTACTAGTGAAGTTCAACACATATCCGAATGCGTCTGCGCCTGTAATATTGCACGGCTGGTACGTCATCAGCCGACGTGAACGTGACCTGCTGCTCTGGTGATCCGATACCCAGGAAGGAGGCCAGACGTGGCCTCGCTGTGCGGACCTAGACTTCGTACACTTTCGACTTGTCTCGAGCGCGCTGTTTCTCAAAGAGCTTGCACCTATGCCGGCCACCTCAGGTCGCAATCCACGAGGTCTTTGTTTGAATGATGCATGAAATTTGAAGACTGCCATTCATGCGTTGGAGGCGGAGAGTCGGCAGGAAGGACTGTCACAACAGGGATGCAACCATATCAATTTTTCAACCGTAACAAAAGATAATACATGTGCTTCATGATGCTTCAGGTGGTCCACTTTTCTCGAAAATTCTAAATGCAACTGCCTGCATGGTCTTCAACGAGGTCAGCTACAATGAAAGTATGTACTGTCCTTTCATACAGCAGCGTGGGTAAAGTTTCATGTTCAAGGTACCACCTACAGATTCAAGAATACTTGTTCATCCCACCGTGACGTCATGTGATCAGTGCTGACAGGGGCGCCCTTATTGGACAGGGAAGTGGTGATGTTTTGACGGAATTTATTTTAGAGGTCGAAGTCTTTTCGCATTACTGGGGCC
Source organism: Ixodes scapularis (assembly GCF_016920785.2). Classification (NCBI taxonomy): domain Eukaryota; kingdom Metazoa; phylum Arthropoda; class Arachnida; order Ixodida; family Ixodidae; genus Ixodes; species Ixodes scapularis. The sequence continues at coordinate 137,761,226 of NW_024609879.1, read as the reverse complement.
CTAAACTCGTCAAACACAAAGTTGGAGCCGAAGTTGACGGAGTGCGCCGATTGGACAATCACGACGATGACTTGGCGTTTTTCTCGTCGACGTCCAATCGGCGCGCTCCGCGAACTTTCGGCTACAACTTTCTGTCTGACGAGTTTAGGGCTCTTGGTCAGTCAGACAGGATGCCAGAGAAGGGGCCACGGTCAATCCTTGATGGAACGTTTTTTAAACCCATTTAGGACTCTTCGTCCGGAACCACTACCTTCAATGCGAAGTGCCAAGCCTGCGAAAAAGTAATTTCAGAACAAAAAAAAATCTTACACTTGAAGTTTAAAGCCTCATCTCAGTTGGCGTCTCAAAGAAATTTGAAAAATGTATTGTATTATCAGTATTTCTATTTCTGCCCTCCCTAAAATGTATCCTTGTATTTGTATTTCCAAAAACTTTTTGCCTCTTTTTAAAATGTATTTCCGATACGTATCACGATACATTTTAATAGATATATTTGAGACTTGAGTATCAGTAATATGGCAAGTATTTTCATCTGTCCCAATATTAGTATTTCCAAATACATTTCTGAATATTCCTGCCCAACCCTGCAACCTAATGCAGCTGTCAAGTGACACTTTTAACGTTTAGGAATTGGAGGAATGGAATGGAGCGACTCAGCCATTCCAGGATTGGGAATGGGCTCAGTGTCTCCATTCCTAGGAGTTGAAAGGAATGGAATTATCGAAAACTTTAATTCCCCGGAATGGAATTGGAATGGAATGGGGGTGCCCATTCCGCAACACTGGCTTGCACCTATGAAGTAAATGGCAGCGCGATATGTTGAGAAACCCATTTTAGCAGGTCGTGTGAAGTGCCTTGGAAACCGTTAGTTTTACAGGCTGCATATGTATCGAGATACACTTGTTGTCTTACTTTGATTCACTATTTTATGAAACTAAGTAGCATTTTCGAAAAGAAGTTTCTGGATTTTTGCCGTTTTCACCATATTAGAGGATGATAGCGCTCAGTTCAATGACATAGTGCTACGTTTAACGAATACACTTAAAAAATATCCGAAGGAATTATTACGTCATTACCACGCGTAGTCCATTATCCCTTTCAAGAGAAACGGCCGCCCTTTGATCTGTATCATGATATACCATTTTGTTAAGCTCCATTCCATTCATCTGAAACGGGGAAGGAAATGCAATTGAACCCTACGCCCTACTTATTTAGACTTGATGCTTGAAGATAAAAACGAAATACAAAAAAAAAAGACACTCACATATTGTTTCACTGGGGTTCCCCCTTCTTCGTACTGCAACAAAAACGACTTCGAAAAAACATCGGCTGGTTGCAGAGATAGAGTGGTGTCTTCATCGATAAAGAGTGTTAGCTGATCCCCGTCACTTCGAGCCTCTATTACATGTGGATACACAAGCCTCCTTCTCCCAACACCTAAGAGCGAAAAAAAAAAACACATTAAGTGAACAATAAGCTCTTTGAAAGACCACATAAAGCGGCATTCCCATTCGCCATCTCATGGGCCCGAACCGTGCGATTGGATTCCAGTGTTCGCTAAAGGCTGGCGCAGCACTCGATATTGATACGAGCTGAGCTTGGTTCACGTCGAACACTGCTGCAGCTTTTGTGTCCAATATATGGCCAGTGCATGTGCCAAAGCATTGGTGTATTCGGATAATTGGCACAGTCGCAACTAGATGGCGCAAACTTCTCAAAGGGCCCTATTATTTGTTTTACCGCAAACTGACCGCTTATAAAAATATGGCATAAAGTTCCTCTCGCAGGCTCTAGGTGAGGAGTTATTTCAGTTATTTGTTTAGCTCTTGATCTTTTTACGCATGGTTTAATCTTATGGGGCACCGCTCAGCGCAATACAGACAAACATGGACCATCGAATTTTAAGTGCTTGTTAATTTAAAAACAAAATGGGGTGCTTAAAAAAAACAACAAAAAGAACATAAGCGCGTGGCTCGACGACTTACGACCAAATTTCCCAACATATTATTTATTAAGCCTCAAGTTCGTTCACTGTACGAGTTCACCGTAACTTAGTTCAGACTATTCGGACGCTACACTAGGGAGGTTTAGTAGATCGTTCTGATTACTCCGATTACGATACCAGATACCTCCCCGACGCCTTTTTGTGTGCACCGAATTGCTGTCGCGTACCGTTATCGAAGGACGACCTACTAAAACTCCCTGTCGTCTACTCATATGCAACCACTAAAAACGTTCACATTATGTATGGCGGTCATCCCTCGAGATGCAGCATATTGTTGGGTCACTGACATATTGGTAATAATGACAATTTAAGGTGCAGCGAAGGAGATCAAGATACAGTGAACCTTCTAAACCAATTGTTTCCCAACCCATGGCCCAATGATTAGGCCTAGTAGTTCAACAGACAAGAGTACCGAGTGTGTAGATTTACGGCCGTGGTTCGAACCTGAGATTTCACTCTTGACGTCTTCAAAGCTTTTTTGTACACTATCTCTAAACATTATTTGGTAGCAAAATACGTTAGTCATACAAATCAGTCTTGGGTACCAAAGCGCTACTGTATATAACTTCGGTACTCTTTTATGGCGTTTAACTGTAACGAGTTGCTTTTTGAAAAACAGTAAATTGTGACAATAGTACTATTACTTTCTCTGAAGTAACTACGAAAGTAATGACGTTACTGTAATTGGTACTTCCCAGTTTTTTTTTTCTTATTTATAAGATATCATTGAAAGCGTACAATTGTTCCATTCCTTGCACCTCCGAAATGATGTCTTCCGACATTTCGAGTATAAAGTTGACTTTCCACAAACGTTTTATTACGTTCTTTCTCGCGAGTCATGAGCCAAATTTAGCCACGCGCACTTTGATGCAAACAATACTATAGCTATATTTACGCAGGCGCTTGTACTTTGGGCTGAACATTTGCACCTTAGCATTATGAAGGTCTAATTATGTCGCAGTATTTTCATTAGTGCCCTGGTAGATGCGCTGACTTTGAACTGGCTTGAAGCGCGTGCACGTATCTAAAGTTCGCAACATCGCCACGGGATGGCGCCACAGCGCCGGTGGCTGACGAAACTAGCTGGTAGAGCTACTGTATATGGCAGCGTAGTTGCCAGAGTCGCGCCGCGCTTTTCCCTGCTGTGCCTCTCACCGCGATTGGTCACACGCGGTACCTAGCAACGACCCTAGCTGGCTCGGTTTCCTTACCAACCGAGTGACCACGCGTCACGAGACCATAGAGTGATATACACAAGGTAAACAGCGGACACTGCCCTAGGCCCAACGTTACTAGAACACTCAGTTGGAAAACTCGCCGTCGAAACCTGGGCCGCTGGCGTCCACCGAGACCGAGCTAAATACGACAACAGCGCCACCCTTTATCATTTGTCTGTACTGTGGTCACCTTGAGCTTTTAGAAAGCATGTTTTTGCGTAAAAACAAACAGAAAAGACTCTTTTTGTATGAAATGTATTGGAGTTTAATACAAAATGAAGGAAGCGTGATGTTTTTAAAATCTTTAGTTTGAAAAGCTTTGCGGCACAATGGACCTTTTCCGAGAAGCGTTCTGTGCACGCGCGAGCGCCCGATGCCAAGCGGTGGAAATTGGCACGAAAAAATCGAGGAAATTCGGAATGAGGCTGTAAATCGACGAGTAGAACACGTAATTGCAGCATATATATAATTGTGTTACACAAAAAAAGAAAGTGGACGGAAAGAAAAACACGACGTTTGGGTGGACGCTACGGATTTCCCTCTTTAAAGCCGCGTTGGGCACGCGACGCTGCTCAGAGAGCGAAGCAACTGGTAGCGTAGCTCTCATTATTGATTGGTAGCGCAGGTAGGTCACTCCCTCGATTTTTAGTTCGTGCAGCCACCGCCTGGTGCCGTCGGTATTTGGAAAAGATTCATTAATATTGTTTTTATACAACCATGCCTCAGCGGTGCTTTCAGGTAGCGCGTCCCAATCTAGGTCCATTTTAACTTCGGTAGTACGACGCGGCGCGTCCGCTGGGGAGACGGGGGTGGCACCCGTGTAACCTCTTCCGTTGTATCTGTTTCGGCCCAAAATGGCCGATTAAAGCCCAAATAGACGTCACGTGCACTTCCTCGAGGGGCCGCTGCGGGAGAAATGGCGGCGTTGTGCTCGCCATTAGCTCGGTGCTCGAGGACAGATCGGGGACACATTTTCAGAGCAGTCTCTATGGCAGTTTCCCAACTGAGTGTTTTAGTAACGTTGCCTAGGCCCCAGGGCCCAGATAGACCAGTGACAGCTAGCGGTCTTAGCGGACGGCATTAAACACAATCTAGTTCCGGTTCCGGTGAAGTTAGTTTCGGTTTCGGTTTGGGCGTTTCTGCTCCGGTTCTCCGGCACCCTTTTCTTTCTCCCCATCTTTCCTTCTTGCGTCGCTCCTCGCGACGCTCTCGGGAGCTCTTCGGCTCCCGGAGCCGCTGTTTAATTTTTTTTTTTTATGTTGACGCAGTTTTATTTTAATTTTTGCGATATTATTCGTACAAAATGTGTAAAAGAAAATTTCCACTTCACAACGGACGCGTATATCTTGTTTGTTGGTTATTCCTACTGTAAAACATTGAAGTTACACAACCTCCGCATTGATTCCTGACTGGTGGAGCATTTGGGGGGTCAACAACAGTAAGTGATTAGAAAACATTTTATTGGACCACACTCGTATATACATAATTTACTTCAGGCGCTCTGTATGTTTCACAAGAAAAAGATATCTAAAAAAATGAATATGAAGGAGTTTGGCATATCGTACACTTCGTAATAGATTTTTCGCGGAACCAAGTTAACAACTATTTTCCACAGGGAAGTCGCTGAATGGTCCATTCACTTTCACGCCGACTCGGGCTCCGGAAGTAAGTCAAGAAATAAATAAGACATCGCTATCATTACCAGTCATAAGAGTATAATAAGAGTGCAAAGCACACAGCGAAGATTACGAATTCCCAATTTCCAGCTAATATAAAACACACGAATTAGCATAGCCTGAAACACACTGCGGGCGAGCCAATACCAAACACTGAGAACCCTATTAGGAATTTGACAATATTCAAAGGTCCTAAACATTCCTCGAAATACAATTGATCAGAAAGAAGGTATAGCTCAAAAAAGCGGCAAAAAAACTATAAACAGTGGATACAAAAGTGGATACATTTTCTTTCTAATATCTATATAATCTATACACTATTTTCCATTGAAATTCTGTAGAAAGTGGATAAATACATTTGCAAAAGGGCCGTTATACAGATTTGCTGGAAATAAGGGAAACAAATGTTTCGAGTGCAATTTAGCTGCACCGCTCAATTAATACGCACTTTTTGTTTCTTATTTGGCAACCACCTCCGTTAATACATTATGAACAGTTAAACGTGTCTAGTTGCCTTACAACAACTGAAGAGTGTAACCAAACTTTGTCCAGGTTCCAGTTAAGAAATCGAAGATGCCAACACAAGCGTATTTTCACGCTAAATGGGAGAGGAGGCGGAGAGGAGGAGGAAAAGGTACGGATGGGGGAGGAGGGGCATACCCTCCCCTCTGTACCCTCTTCTCCTCCTCTAGAGCTGCGCTCTAATTCGACATTACAGAGAATTGTTAACGTCTTTCATTTTTTTTTACTCGTCCAACTATCGAATTTGCGGCCACGTAGGTCCGGTTTCCAAAATACGGTACTAAGTGTTCTCCTTTCACCCGTTGCAGCCGAGGGCATTGTTTTTAGCAGCAAACGGCCGGAATGTGTTCATGCCAAATTTTCGGTAATTTCCCTTTTGTTAATCGGACACATTGTGCTGAGTTCGTTGGACGCGCTTCGGGCGTTGGTGACTGCGAGACTTCCGTTGAATGTGGACGACCGTCATCCTCCTCGACTTAGCGTTTGCGTTGCTCTGTGCTGCCAGAGGCGGATTATGCATATCCAGTATCACATGAAACCGCCGCCCCCTACGCTGGCAGGTGCGCAGGGCACCGCCCAATATGAGTCGGATATCGCGTGCGTACTCTGCTTGCAGGTTGAGCTCGGCGGCACAACAGAAAAAAAATTGTCGTAATCGTTTTTTTTTTTTTTTTTTGGAAGGGGGGGGGGGGGTTGTGGATTAACCTTGGGAGTACGGGAGTTTGGGTTAGTCCTTGTTCGAATTTATGTGTTTCTGATTTTAGAGGAATGCTTATAATTACAATTTGGACGGGACTCACGTGCGTTCGAGAAATTCTGCGGGTGTGGATTCGGCGAGAAGAAGAGGTCTTGCCCACGTGCCACCGGCCAGGTATACGGCTATTTCTGCCTAGCTGGGAAGAGGCCATTCTCGAGCAGCGCTAGCCGCGCGGGCTTGTCGAAATCGTAGTCGAGGAGTCAACTCTCCATGCTGTCACTGTTTTCGCAGTGGTAGCGGACGGTGTCCCAACGTAGATTAGCTTGGCCAATCGATCAGCGTACTTGTTTACAGGGATCCTGCAGTGTGCGGGAAGCCGATGAAAATCGACGGTCGATTACGAAAGACGTTGCTGTCCGGGCGGTAACGTGTCGTCGAGCTTTGTATAGGCGGTGAGGGGCCGTTCGGGAGTTTCAGACTCGAAAGGATGATTACCGACGCCAGCAGATTCGGCGCCAGGTCATGGAACACAATCTCGGCCACCGCCAGCTCCGTCTCGAGCGGACTCGATGGAGCTGTACACCGCCGGCTCCGCGGACCTTAGTCACCCGCTCTGTATACCATCCCGCACGTCAGCCGAACTTCACCGAGCGCCTCGACTGCCGCCGTCCTCCCGCTCATTTACGAGAGATTCAGGCTGACGTCCAGCTCCTGGCTCATGATCAGCGAGAGAGCGCTTTGTATCACCTACCGCTGTTTCATTCAGGCGCTGTCAAATCCGGTTGAGTGCTTTCAAAGGTTTGACATGTGCATGATTGTGCTGCGTGACATCTAGGTTTAGAGTACGCTGTCACTTCGTCATAAGTGCGCCAGCAAGGTTTTTTGGCATCTCTCGATCATTCGCGCGAAGCGTGATCAAAACTGATGCGGTGTGTTGTTGTTGCTGTTTTGCATCCTTGTTGCAACTCCTCTTAAAAATAGAGTTGTTCTGTTGTTTATTTTTTCATTCTTCCCTACCCCGTATCTGCATGTGCGGAACTTAGTGTCCGTGTTATTTAGACTGTAAAAGCATTTATTGGAATTCGCAAGGTTCTCGGGAGGGCAGAATTCCAAACTAGGCAAAACAGTCCTATTAAGCAAACAATAAAAATAAACACTCTTTAAAAAAAAAAGAAAAAAAACAAAAGCACGAGCAGAACACAAATGTGATCCATCGCTATCCATTTGTTATACAAGAGTGTATGGTTTTATTTTTTCTCGTATATGGGTATCTAAACCTGTTCATTTGTATTTTTGGAAAGCATAAATTTATGCACGCTTATGAGGCATGTGTAATATATTCGGAGCACGAATTTCCAGATCACTAGAAATATAGTGGGAGCATACTCAAAGTATGGCATAAAGGTACACTTGAAGGGGGGATCGGTGGCCGAGTGGGATAAGGCGCACACCCAGCTCGACGCGCGTGGAGTGAAAGCTCGCGCTGCAGAACCCAGAGATTCTGGGTTCGAGCACCACACCTGCCCGTTTCGATCTGGATGAGCATCGTACCGGCGTGCGGTCGTGTATCACTGCTGCGTGGTGCACGTTAAAGACCCCAGGTTAGCGGTTGTACTGCACTGGCTAAAATACTCATCTACAGCGTGTGACTCGTCGCAACTTTAATGGATGACCAACTACACGCTGTATAAATATCCCCATAACCCAATTTTTTTTACGCTTGAAACACGCCATAACTACACCGCGAGTATACTCCATATCGGCCATATTCACACCGAGTTATTACAAAAAACGTATGCGTACTGAGTTCGTCACAAGTATATTAGAGATATGCTGTTTTTCGCTAAGGCTGTTTTCAACGTGATGTGTGTACTAGCTATAAGTGGTGCACGCCTAATGATCGTGTCCTAAACGAGTCGAAAACACAAATTCATTCTCTCGGTTCAAAGCGCGTCAGCATGCAATCCTGCTACTCTTTAGATACGACTGTTAGTAGTCGTGTGTTTCTGCTCGGGAACTTGGGTATTTATGCAGATACCGAGATTTGTTTAAACACCGGGTTGCGCATGTTATCAATTTGCCCTTGCGCATTTTAGGCGCCATAACACGTAGATATAACATCTCTAGGAACCCCCTTTTCTTTTTTCTGGTTATTCGTTCCCTTTCGCGAAGCCTCCATTGTTAGCCTCAGACGTGTGAAACTCCACTGAATTGACCACATCCTCTAGTATTGAGCATATTTAAAGAAACTTTATGCGCGTGTTTTACGATCGTTATTTACAACCCACCGTATTTTATAAATACAAAAAAAAAATTGTAGTCTGATTGGTCTAAAATGTTGGTGCACTAAACGGATGATTTGGGATTGTATGTTCTTGAACAATAATCTAGATGGTTGTTTAGACTCACCGGCGCTACTGAACTGCGTATGTTTACATGTTCCTCAGAGGGTGAGCCATATTTACAGCTTATTTTATATTTTTCATTGTACAAAATTGATCCCCTGACTCGTTTTCAACTGGTTTTCAATACATTCGAATCTAGCTCAGGTAGTCTTGATATTGTCATTCTTTTGACCTGAAGAAAAACTTCGAGAGTGCGCTGACGTTTGTCTTTAACTCTGATATGTAGACCAATTATTTTGTGGATTAGACATGTTGTTTCTTAGTGCATGACTTAGAAAGCCTAACGCTTTTTCTGTGGCACTCAACATAAATCAAATAAATAAAAAACTGAAGAACGCATTTTCATTTGGAGGAAAAAGCATACTGTTATCTACAATTTAAAATATTACATTATCACGTGATTATGATTGACAAACATAACATTTTATAATAACTACTTACTTGCGCCATCCAGCACAGCGATGAAATATGTCCATACAAAACTTTTCAGAAGAGCGTGCCACATTCTGAAACAAAGTGTTGAATTCACGACATACGAATGAAGCCGAGTGTGACTGTATATAAGACGAGGCAGACAATGACAAAATCCCGCACATTTTGATGTTAGGAGACATTTTAGGTTTCAAAATAACAATTCTTGAAACGTGCGTTGTCTATTGTGCACAGTATAGCTTGGAAGGTCAGCATGACCTATGTGAAATGAAGGATGTGGAAGTTGTTTTTTGTGCCCTGATTTTAACCTCCTGGCCGGCATATACGTAGATTTGTAGGGCAGCACAAAATGTCAACAATCAAAGTACATGTAGCTTGTATGTGATATCTTGTTTACCGTGGAACAAGAAAGAGCGAACACACAATTGACAGCAAAATGTTGCGATTCGAAATTGTAATCGCAGCTGAAGTACAAATTAATTCTCGATTTACAGCGACGTATGCTGGTCGTGGGAACCACGGTGTGAGGTCATGCGGTGGACATTGTCGTAGGACAACCAAGTTGTGCCATTTTCCTGTCAATTTAAAGGGATGCTGAACCGAAATCTGGATTCCCCAAAACACGCGGCAAAGGCATGCCACGGGATGCTACAAACATTAAAACATCACTCATACAACGCTATCTCGGACGGGTGACCGTATATTTAAAAAAAAAAAGGCGTATTTGACAGGAATGTTGGCATCATGTTTCTCGGAGAAGGAGAGGGAACGGCCTCGCGTCTTCTCCGCCTCGCGGCCTTGAAGGAGCGAAGCGACGGTCACGCGCCTCGTCGGTTTGGTTCAATCTTGACTTCCTTTTCCAAAAATACGGCCGTCCATTTGAGATATTGCCTTACTAGTAGTGTTGTAGGGATTGTAGCGTCCCGCCTACATCTCCAGCATTGTTTTTTTTTTTTTAAAGTCCAAATTTTGGTTCACCATCTTTTTAAGGATAAGTTCTGATAATTGCGATGTATAAGTGTCAAAACACGAGTTGAAAGCCGTGTATTATTACAAAAGTTCAATGAGGTTTTCATATTTCTATATATTGAAAAAAAAAAAAAATCCCCTCCACACTGCTAACGTACCCGTGTTGAGCGGGGTTTGTTTGATGAACGGAAAATAGCTTGGACTCGCGTTTTCAGTATAAAACAAGGGAGCACAATTTGAATGTTAATTACCACCGTGATGGTCATCTTTCAGTTCATGATCACGATTGTGGGTGCAGGCCCTTGTTCAACACGTGCGCGATTCTAGCCAGACACAAGGATAAGACGGTCAGGGAAATAATAGAAGCAGACTTGATAAAACAGTCTGGAGCAAAGTGTGTCAGCGTCGCCTCCGTTGACCTGTTAGTCGAAGAGATAGCGTTTTTGCGAGCGACGGTGAGGCCCGGGATTGGCTGAGGTGAAGCGGTGTGAGTGTATATATTGTCACAGGTGGTGAGTCGTGACCTATAAACAAGAAATAAACAGAAATAAATAAACGTTTAATGTGGCGAACTTGTGCCAAAAATAGAGTAGGAAACAGAAGAAAGCAGAGCTTCGCGGGCGTCGAAGTCGGCGTGTCAGCAGAATCGAGCGCTGGGGCGAGATTGACTCCGCTCGCCTTGCGGAATCCCTTATGTACCCTCGTGGGTTTCTGGATCGTTCGGCGTAGAAGGTTCGGCGCGTGGAACATTCTAACCTCGAATCAGCAAGACGGTTCTCGAATTCACCAGAACCTTACATTACAGTGTCAACAAAAATCCGTCTCCGCGGCCAGGAATCGAACCCTGGCTTTTAGCGTGGGAAGCAAGCGCGATAACCGTTAGGCCACGCGCGCGCTGCCTGCTTGGCAGCGCGCGGCATTACTTCCCCCTTTAGGAAATGGGGGGAAGTAATGCGCGCGCGGCATTACTTCCCCCCTTTAAAAAGTGCATCGTCCCGATGCAATCCGAAAAAAAAACAAAAAAAAATAACGGAAAACTAAAGAGTCATTTGGAACACATAAGGTCCACAGTCCTATCGAGCGTAGTACGGCTTCAGTCGCACGACGTGGACGACTTCCGGACGTGGAGGGCGGCGTGACGAAGTCCGTGTTCCGTCGGGCATCGCTTCGTAGTTCAGATCCCCGAGTCGACGAAGCACTTTTTAGGGTCCAAAGTATCGGTTCAGCAATTTCTCACTGAGGCCGCGGCGACGGATGGGCGTCCATACCCACACCCTATCTCCGGGCTGGAAGTGGACGTCCCTGCGACGAAGGTTGTAGCGGCCGGCGTCGACGCGTTGCTGAATCAGGAGTCGGGCGAGCTGGCGAACTTCTTCGGCGCGTTGAGCAACCGCCTGGGCGTCGTCACTCTTGTTGTCAGATGGCTCATGGGGTAGCATGGCGTCCAGCATGGTCGTTACCTTCCGACCATGTACCATCTAAAAAGGGGTGAGCCCAGTGGTCTCTTGAACCGCCGTATTGTAGGCGAACGTGACGTAGGGCAGCACTTCGTCCCACGTCTTGTGCTCTACGTCGACGTACATAGAGATCATATCGGCAATTGTCTTGTTGAGTCGCTCCGTCAGCCCGTTGGTCTGCGGGTGGTACGCAGTTGTACGACGATGGCTGGTGTGACTGAGTCGGAAGATTTCTTGGGTCTGTTGTGCCATGAACGATGATCCGCGATCTGTAATCAGAACTTCTGGAGCGCCGTGCCGGAGGACGATGGACTCAATGAAAAACTTGGCAACTTCCACAGCAGTCCCCGAAGGAAGAGCTTTCGTTTCGGCGTACCGCGTGAGATAATCTGTGGCGACGATGATCCAGCGGCTCCCCGACGTCGAAGGCGGAAAAGGACCAAGTAGATCCATTCCGATCTGCTGGAAGGGTGCAGTTGGAGGAGAAATAGGCTGCAGGAGTCCGGCCGGCCTCGTCGGAGGTTTCTTGCGTCGCTGGCACTCGTGGCATGATCGTGTGTACAAGTGGACGGTCTTGGGGAGCTTGGGCCAGTAATACTTTTCACGAATACGGGCCAGTGTCCGGCTGTATCCAAGGTGTCCGGACGTCGGGTCGTCGTGACATGCTTGAAAGATCTCCCCTCGAAGGTCGGTCGGGATTACCAGCAGCCACGGCGAGTTGTTGTTCCCGAAGTTCTCTTTGTAGAGTACACCTTGTCGAATGGTGAAGGTCGGCACGGCTCGTGAGAAAACACGGGGTACGGTACCGCCGCGCCCTTCCAGGTGCTCGATTAAGGCTCGCAGCTCCGGATCGTCTCGTTGACGTCGTGCCATGTCATCGGTGTTCACTGCCCCTAGAAAGCACTCGTCATCATCGTCGTCGCTGCTGCCGGAAGGTGTTTCGACAGGGGCCCTGGACAGGCAGTCAGCGTCGCTGTGCTTGTGTCCTGACTTGTAAACCACAGTCATGTTGAACTCTTGTAGCCGGAGGCTCCATCGAGCGAGGCGTCCTCACGGGTCCTTGAGGTTCGCAAGCCAGCAGAGCGAGTGGTGGTCCGTGACTACGCGGAACGGGCTTCCGTACAAGTACGGACGAAACTTCGTGTTTGCCCAGACGACCGCAAGGCATTCTTTCTCAGTCGTGGAGTAATTTTTCTCTGCCTTGGACAGTGTCCGACTTGCGTAGGCGATGACTCGTTCGGTGCCTTCTTGTACTTGATCTAGTACCGCGCCAAGTCCTGCGTTACTTGCGTCAGTGTGAATCTCGGTGTCCGCATCCTGATCGAAATGTCCAAGAACCGGAGGCGTCTGGAGTCTCCGCTTCAGCTCGTCGAATGCCTGCTGCTGTTCCTCGGCCCATTCGAACCTCTCGGCGTCCTTCGTGAGGTTTGTGAGCGGTGCGGAAATCCGTGCGAAATCCCGAACGAAGCGACGATAGTAGGCGCAAAGTCCAAAGAATCTTCGCACGGTTTTTTTGTCTGTCGGCACTTGAAATGACGCGACGGCGCGAGTCTTCTCAAGGTCTGGGCGCACGCCTTCATTGCTATCCACGTGACCTACAAACTTCAGTTCGTCATAGGCGAACCGACACTTTGACGGCTTGAGGGTGAGTCCAGCGGTCCGTATGGCTTGAAGAACAGCTCGGAGTCGTCGCAAGTGCTTGTCGAAGTCGCTGGAAAACACCACGACGTCATCGAGGTAGACCAGACAGCTCTGCCACTTCTGTCCTGCCAGTGCGGTGTCCATAACACGCTGGAAAGTTGCTGGCGCCGTACATAGTCCGAAGGGCATTACCTTGAACTCGTACAGCCCATCCGGCGTGACGAAAGCTGTCTTCTCTCGGTCCCGTTCGTCGACTTCGATCTGCCAGTAGCCGCTCTTCAGGTCCTTCGATGAGAAGTATCGAGAGTGGCGCAGCCGGTCTAACGTGTCGTCGATTCGGGGGAGTGGGTAGACGTCTTTCATCGTCACCGCGTTCAGCTGCCGGTAGTCCACGCAGAACCGAAGCGTTCCGTCCTTCTTCTTAACCAGTACGACTGGAGAGGCCCACGGACTGCTTGATGGCTGGATTATGTCGTCGTTCAGCATCTCTTGAACTTGCTCCTGGATCACCTCCCTTTCTTTAACGGAGACTCTGTACGGTGATCGATGCACAGGACGCACGTTGTCCTCGGTAATGATACGGTGCTTCGCAACGGCTGTTTGGCGTACCTTCGACGACGTCGCAAAGCAGTCACGGTATTCGGCGAGGAGGTTAATCAGCTGCCGTCGTTTCGGGTCCGGAAGCTTAGGGTCGATGTCGAGTTGCGCTGGCGACGTACCGTCTTGCTGAGGTGGCGAGGATTCATCAGTAACGGCGGCGGTTTCGGCGTTGTTTCGGAGATCCTCGACGTGGCCAACGGCTGCACCTTTTGTGAGCTGTTGCGTTTCATTCCGGAAGCTCGTCACGAGGATCACAGTGCGGCCATCCTGAAGTTCAGCTACTCCTCGTGCGACGCCTATTCCTCTTCCCAGGAGCAACTGGAGGTTACCTTCCAGAAGAACTTCGCTACGGGTAGCTGCATCGGTCACGACAGGTACGACAACACTTGATCGCGGCGGCAGATTCACGTGGTCGGCAGCGACTCGGACGGCGGCTGACGCAGTTTGGAGTTTCTCTGAAGGCGGAACAGGTGTCCGCAGCGTCAATCTGTTTTCTCCAAGGTCGATGACGGCGCCGTATTCACACAAAAAGTCCATACCGAGAATGACGTCTCTGGAACAGTCTTGTAGAATGACGAATTTCACAGGACACGTCTCGCCGTGAATTTCGACGCGAGCGGTGCACCTTCCGACAGGCGTGATGAGGTGTCCTCCGGCGGTTCGTATATGCGGTCCATCCCACGCGTTGTGACTTCTCGAAGGTGGCGAGAGAGCCTCCCACTCAATACTGAGTAGTCTGCCCCGGTGTCAACGAGTGCGGATGCGTTTTGGCCATCGATAACAACGTTTAGGTTGTTGGACACCGTTGCAGGCGCGTCGGTGCAATGCGGGGCGTCACGAGAGTGGGAGCGCTCCGGCGTTCTTAGAGGCTGTTTGCTTCCGTCGTTTTCGGCAACGTCACCTCCAGGCGTTGCCGCAGTCAGTTTTCCCGACGACGCAGGGGAGACAGGCTCTCTCGGCGGGATCGTGGCGCTGGGGAGGCTGAACGTCGTGGCGATGGGGAGCGGGCTTCACGGCGGAGAGACGACACTGTGGAGGGCGAACGTCGGAGGTACTCCTCGATGTCGTGAGGGCGTTCGCCGTACCTCCGGCGTGGGTCGTTCGGGTGGAACCCACGCAGGCCCATTTGTCGGTAGGGACAACGACGGTAGATATGGTCGGCCTCCCCGCAGTGGTAGCACAACGGGCGTCGATCGGCCGTCCTCCACACGTCGGCCTTTCGTGAAGCAGCTTGTTCTGAGCGGACGTACGCCCGATCTTCATGGCGTCGTGAATACTTCGGCGCTAGAGGTTCACGTCGAGGTGGCGCCGTATACGGGTGAGCAGGGGGCGGTGGTCGTCGGGTAGCTGCGGCGTAGCTGCGGCGTAGCTCAGCTTCGGTGGTTCAGGAGCGGCGCTGGTGAGAACTTCTGGCTGCAGCGCCTGCTGAAGTTCTTCACGGACAATCTCGGCGACTGAGGGCGTAGCCAGGCTTGTGGCAACAGGTAGCAACTTCTTCAACTTCTCCTGGACGGCTTCACGGATAAGGTCACGGATGCCGGGGGGGGGGGGGGGGTGGTGCCCAGGTCGGATCTAGATGTCGCTAGAGTAGTTACGCCAGGGTGTCGTTGGTAGTGTCTGGCGCGGGCTAGCAAGGCCCGTTCCATATTTGTCGCCTCCGTGATGAACTCGTCGACTGTTGTTGGGGGATTCCGGATGAGACCGCCGAAAATCTCGCTTTTCACAGCCCTCATCAGGTGGTGTAGCTTCTTCTCCTCGGTAGCCTGAGGATCGGCGCAGGCGCTTAGGCGGAGAACATCCTCCACGAAGCCGGTGATGCTCTCGTTGGGGCCTTGAGTCCTGGTACGCAGTAAGTCTTCGGCTCTCTCTCGGCGGTGCTGGTTGACAAATGTCGCCTTCAGCTGGCTCTTGAAAATGTCCCAGGATGTCAATGAAGACTCGTGATTTTCGTACCAGCTTCTGGCAGTCCCCTCGAGCGAAAAATACACGTTTTGCAGCCGTTGCTCGTTGGTCCAGCTATTGTGGCGGGCGACGCGTTCGAATAGGTCGATCCAATCTTCAACGTCTTCGTGGAGTTCGCCGTGGAACGGAGCCGGTGTCGGAGGAGCGACGGGTAGGTAGACGACGGCAGGAGCGGCGGGGGTCTGCGACTGGTTGGCCATCGTCGGCTGCCTGGTCCTGGGTGGTAGAAGTCCGTATTCCGGGTTTAGCCCTTGGGTGCGGCGACTTGATCGAGTCTCGATCTGGTCTTCGTTGGGTCCTCGGGAGCTTGGATTCCGACTTGTACTGCGGGAATTCGGAGGGCTGCGCTGCACGGATATGCGGTACCCCGCACCTCCACCAGAATGTCACGGGTGGTGAGTCGCGTGACCTATAAACAAGAAATAAACAGAAATAAATAAATGTTTAATGTGGCGAACTTGTGCCAAAAATAGAGAAGGAAACAGAAGAAAGCAGAGCGTCGTGGGCGTCGAAGTGTCAGCAGAATCGAGCGCTGGGGCGAGACTGACTCCGCTCGCTTTGCGGAATCCCTTATGTACCCTCGTGGGTTTCTGGATCGTTCGGCGTAGAAGGTTCGGCGCGTGGAACATTCTAACCTCGAATCAGCAAGACGGTTCTCGAATTCACCAGAACCTTACATTACAGTGTCAACAAAAATGCGTCTCCGCGGCCAGGAATCGAACCCTGGCTTTCAGCGTGGGAAGCAAGCGCGATAACCGTTAGGCCACGCGCGCGCTGCCTCCTTGGCCAGCTGCGCGCGCGGCAATATGTCCCCCCCTATTGTTCAAAAATAAACGTTGAAGTAGCGCTCCGTGTTGTCTGCCTCCCTTTTGTCGTCGTCATAAGCGCCATCATGACGTCAATCATAAAAACAATATATCCAGCTATAGAAAATTTTATGGCACACAGCGTAAAGAATCTCTCCCATCTTATTTTATTTAACCATTGTATGAAAGGGCGCATGTCTTCAAAACGTAGTCGCTTAAACATTTATTTAGTTCTCCTTAGCCGGCTATAGAATTTGTAAGTGTTTAATGTATAGTATCTGGACCATTGAGTTTTCTTGGACCTGCTATAATACAATAAATGCGACCATAGGATTTTGTTTGGCCGACTATAGAGATATTTCTGACTCGAACGCTACAGACACGCGATCATTCACTTTGGGTAGTTGGGCAGTCGGCAATGAATGTTCAAAAAAAATTATAGGCAAACGCTCAGTAAGCTATTTTAGCCTAGTGTAGAGGACTTTTCCTCGAGTGCAAAAACCCTGCGAACATTCAATTATCTACGGCCGGCTGTAGAAAGTTGTGTGTCACCAATTTCATTCACTCATGTCTGTTACATTTTTATATCTGGCTATAGAAACTTGTGTGGTACTGGGGTGGAAGCATTACGGTCAAAACATTATTTTACCCTTGCTATAAAAAATGTTTAAGCTAGATAATCTAACCCATCTAAATCTATCATATCTAAAATATATGTGCCATATTTTATCCAGGAAGTAACGCAACAATAATAAGAAGAGGCTGCATAAAATAAAAGTGTGCCTTTGTTTTAGGGACGTATCTGCTATGGCTTTTCGAAATCGAATTTTGAATTTGTACTTAGAGCCTTTTTGTGACCGCTTGGATTGCTTCCAAATGTGTCTGACTTAAACCTCTCTCTAAAGAGCATGAAAATTTATGTTTGTAGCTTCAAAAAAAATTTTTAGGGTGCAATTTTTTTGTTTGACACAATTTCTAAATGTTATTTCTCTTGCTGCAAGAAAGAAAAAAAGAAAACTTTAAGGTGCAAGTATTGGACGTAGCGTGGTTGAAACTAGTGGTGGACATTATTGTCATTATGAGTCGACACTACAAAAAGCCTCTTTGAAATTTTTGTTTCGCTGCATTGACTTTACCAGCAAGAGACATAGCATTTAGAAATTGTATCACATAAAAAATTAAGAAACGGAAAACCATGAACAGTCAAATAAGATCCTTCACTGAACCGAACACGCGGTCAGCGTGACTAGAAGTAGACCGCTTCCTCATCCCGTTTTGTTGCTCCTTTCCAGTAAGAAAAAAATGAGGCATAGGGAATTTTCTCAGACCGCACTTCCTCCACCGTTCAGCCTTTCGCAACGAAGAAACCACTTCTGCGCCTGCGCGGTGATGGCCTTGACTGAAGAGCTCCGAGTATCGTAGCGGGTTGCGGAGAGGCTTGCTAGACGGCGGAAACAATCTGCAAAAACTCCCTCATGTCACAAAAAATGGGCTTTCGAGTTTCTGAGTCAAGAGCTTAAAGGAAACCTACACAAAAAAAAAAATTTTTTTTTTTTTTTTTTTTTTTTTTTTTTTTATGGCGTCGTAAACGTCGCTATATGTGATAACATCCAGCCACGAACAGTTTGATCGACGTCTCTCTGGAGCGCCGAGCGAGTACAGGCAACAACTCGAACAGGTGGCCATGCTGCCCATATTACTTCCTGCGTCTGCTCTGATTTTGTGATTTGTAATTAAAAAACAAAACAAAACGAAACAACAGGCGGGAATAGGCAAATGTTTATTAACCCTTATTACGTTAAGCACGACGTTAGGGAGTAAGAGCAATGCAGGTAAATAGAACGAATGCTTTAATATGTTTGCTATAGAATGCTGATCGAAAGCATTGAAACGACCTGGCATGATGTCGGTACAAAACACGATACGTGCGCATGCGCTTTATTAAAACGAAAACTTCAAAAAAAAAATTAAAAAAACGACGCAATTAAGTTAGTGGTAGGTTGGTTTTCAAGGACAAAGGTGAAATGAAACTAAATGTACGTCTTGCATTTGCGCCTCTTCCTACACACTAGCATCCGCAGAACACAAAATTGCGGAGCTGTAGATACAGCTTATGCCTCGTTCACACTCGTGAACCGGGGGCCGGATCCGGGAAAACGCCCGGTGACGAAAGTAGGCAGAATTTCCGGCGGAGAGCAAGAACGCTCTGGGACCAATTTTAAACGCCGGAAAAAAGCTTTTTCTTGCCGGTAGCCAATCAGAATGCATGAGGGAAGTGGCGCTTGCTGCCGTCCGATCCCCGCTGACGGGCTGGCGGTGATGGCAACGAGACGCGCGCGGGCAAGGAGGAGGTTTGGGAGCTTTCGTCAGCTCTCGTCTGTTCGGCAAACTGCAAGACGCTCGCGCCACGTACTCCGCAGGCGGCAAGAAATGTCAACGGCCCGATCTGTTTTTCGGCGATCGAATCTAGTCGGCGGTGAGTGTTTATTTCGCAAGTGTGAACGAGCCATTACAGGTACGACATCTTCGACGCTAGATAATTTAAGCCACGCCAACATGAGATATCATAACACTGTAATAAGGCGTATTCCCTCCCAGCGTATGCTAAACATATTTTTTTCTGGCGAGTTCGTTTTAGTAGTTTTTACTTACGAACGGCCGCAGCGGTGACGGGCGGAGAGCGCATCACGTGCTCAATTCCCAGAGCTCGATTGGCTGAGATGGTAGCGTCCGCTACGGCCAGGTCGAACGTACGCTGAACCAGTGTGTATCCCAAGCTAAATGATCTCGTAATGGAGAGCCGATATTATAGGCCAGTCACTTAGCAGGTAGAAGGACGTCTGTCCGTTGTGCCCTGATTCATTTTATTGAAAAAAAAAAAACAGGATCTTAACTGTTGTGCATGCCTGCGTCGTTACCATTGTAAATGTATTAGCGTTTGTGGGGATGACTACAACCGTTTCATTGCCGAAGGCGTCAGTAACTAGAAATGCAACTCGTGTTCGAAGTGACGTGACCCTGATGAAGCGAAGCTGAATGCCACCGCGACGGACACGCCCAAAAAGACGCCGTGAAGGACGGCGAGGAAAAGGGTTCCAACAACAAATCAATGGTACAGAGAAGCTCCCTTTTGTTTTGTCTTTGACAGCCAAAGTGGACTTGCTTGCAGGCACTGTCTAGATATTGCGCGAGGAAAACGCCATGATAAGAAGGGAGCTTCAAGAAGCCAAATCACTTTGTACGCAGCTCGTCCGTGCTGCTCCCAAGATTACCGATCGTGCAGCGTGTCGTGCCCACAAGAGTTACGCCGGAGTCATGAGTAGTCAGAATACTACCGAAAACAGTCGCCACCTTGACAATGACGCTGGTCCTGCAGAGGAAAAGACTGCCTTGTGGAACATCGCTCCACCATCTCAGACATGTGCCTCTGGTTCTGTCCATGAGCACGCCGCAGTGTCGTCGAGGATCCATCATCTGTGACAGGCTCAGTGACGGACGACGAATTTCAACTTATGACAAGAAAGAAGTGACTTCCGCTCGCGAATGCCAGTGCGTGCATAGATTCCTCACTCTCCTCGATTCGCGGCCACCTGTAAGGCGGGCACTTTTCGTGACGAGGCAGAGCACATGGCGTGCGAGGATGTTAGCAACTTTCTGTCTTCAGTGCTCCAAACTGGAACACTTCAGTCTACCAAGCTTCACGGTAAGCACTATTCATACAATTCCTTTCGTATGAGCACTACTATTGATTGCCTGATCAAAATCAATAACTCTAGAGCTTGGCCGGAATGCCCTTTGGGGCCCTCGCGTGACCCGGATTCAGAGCGACCAACAGCTAACAAGGACTTGTGATGGATAACATCCGTGTTACGAGGCGCGTTCATAAAGTTCGTATTATCGGCCAAAAAAAATTGAAAAACGGAACAAACCAGGCATCAACATCAGCACGCGTCCGTCTAGTTTCCGCACAGTCAAACATCGCATGTCATAGTAGCGCGGAACGCCGTCAGGGAGCCGAAACATATATGGCACCGCCCGTCGGTGCCAAGCACTTGCAGTGATCAGTTTTTTTTTTTTTTTTTTCATTTGAAGGGAAGCAATGCCAATTCATTCCAATCTGGGAGTGTTGTTCGGGGACAACGCCCCAGTTTATGACACCTTGGTTAAATGGCGCAGACGCTTCCAGTGTGGCCAAATAAGAGGAAAGCATTTCAAGGACGATGACCAAGTGATTGCTGAAGTGGAGCGATTCCTGAACATTCAAAACAAGGAGTTTTATAACGATGGCCTCCGGCATCTGGTCCATCGCTTGAGGAGTTCTATAACAATGGCCTCCGGCATGTGGTTCATCACTGGAAAAAGTGGTGAATGGTTGATCGCAAACATGTTGAGAAAGTCTTAGCTCTTATTCGAGTTAGATTGCTGAATCTGTATTCCTTCGTGACAATGATAGGAACGTACTCGAATTTGATTGCAGAATCTGTATTCCTTCGTGACAATGATAGGAACGTTACGAACGTCTTTCGTACTGTAATAAGGTGGAGAACTGGGCCAGTTGGTTGACGTTATACATTGTCCTGTCGTGTTTGTTCCTCTTCGTTGTCCGTGTTTTCTGATCTGTCTTCCCCATCATGTCTTTCGTACTACCAAACCGCACCTGGGTTACTAACCAAACCTGATGCTTTCTTTGAAGGTGTCACGAGTTCCAATTTTCATGTGATCTGCATCACGGAAACTTGGCTTACACAAGCGATCTCTAGCAACGATTATTTTACTGACTTTACTGGCTCGCGGGCCACTCTGAGAGGAGGCCGGGGTACTCACGGCAGTGCATAAATTGTTATCATCTTTTCGCAGGTTTGATCCGCAAGAAGAACAGAAATGTATTTGGGTGTAAATCAGTTTTCCGGGCCAGCCTGACTTAATTGGAAATTATTACTTCCCACCTCGGTCTGACACACAATCACTCGTAAGCACTTTGAATTATAATTCCGGTGCTGTAGATTTTTCCACGAATGATGTGATGATAGTTGTTAACTTTAACGTACCTGGCGTTGATTGGAATTCGAACACGATTAGTGCTGCATTAAGTGAGGCATGTCCTAGAGTAAAAAAACAATGGAGTTGGTGAAATTGGGCTTTTTCAGCTTATTACTACAACAAACGGGGCTGGAAATACGCTTGAATCGTGCATGACTAACATATCGGCAATCACATTCGAGACTGCTGACCGTCCTATTGTCTTTATCGATAAATGGCATCCACCATTTGCCCTTTCTATTGTACTTTCTGCTCGGACGTCGGCGAGTAGTCAGTCTCTCGGGTAGAACTACGCTCGTGGGGATTACCTTGGTCTTTACAATCACCTTCGCAACGTAGACTGGAGGGTTATTTCACTTTGTTCCAATATCGATGGCGCAGTTATATGTCTAACAGGCATCGTAACATCAGCCATGAATAATTTCATTCCACGCGGAAGTGGTCGAACTAGAAACGACCCTTTTTGGTTTTCCAGAGAGCTACGTGATGCGTTCGGTAAAAAAGCGAGCTATAATAAAAAGAAGTACAAGAATACTGGCTCAACAAAATGGCAGGGTCTGTTTAAAAAATATCGTTCAGGAGCCAAAAAGTTGGCACGGCGTGATAGGGAGAACTTGCGAAATTCAGTTGAACGCAATTTAAAACGCGATCCTAATACTCTATGAAATTACGCGAGGCGTTTGAGGACGTCTAGTCGATCGAAAACTATTGCATTGCAAGACGACTCTGGATATAAATCTGAGCCGTCCGACGTCTGTGATCTTTTTGGTACGTTCTTCTCTTCCGCCAGTAACTTGGTTACTCCGTGCACTGTTATGACCGATCCTCCTCTTCAATCTACCCGCAGCTTGACAGTTTCGAATCCTACGCTTGAAGATGTGCTTTCCGCAATAATTGAGCGCGCTCCAAAAGACGTCATGCGGTGAGGACGGAATTTCTGCTGTCATTGTAAAGGGATGCGGAATATTTTTGCTGCTGTGTTGCTACGCGTTTTTACATGTCCTTAGACACCAACGTATGTATTTCCTCAAGGATGGAAGAATGCAGTAGTTGTACCTATACATAAATCTGGTCGCATTGACTGGGTTAATAACTATACACAACTTGTCTACTTTGTTCTTTTTCTAAAGTATTTAAAAAGGCAATGTATAAGCATATTTATTTTCATTTTAAATCGCCACTTTGTCTCAACCAGCGTGGTTTTTGTCAAGGGCGTTCAGTGGAAACAATCCTTGTATCGTTTTTGGAACACACTCTGCTTAAGGTCACGTCCCGTGGACAAGTTGATGCCATTTATTTCGAATGCTCTAAAGCTTTTTATCTCGTAGATCATAACTTGTTCCATGCCAAATTTTCAGCGTTGGGCATGACTAGCTCGTTTTTGCAGTTGGTTGTCTAGTTATCTTGGCGGAAGACCTAACAGAGTGCTGTATGAATGGTGTATTTTCTGCCTCATATGTTTTAAATACTGGAGTGCTAGGGTCCAATCTGGGGGCGTTGTTATTCAACATGTTTGTCGATGATTTGGCAGATAGTGTGCAAAATTCAAAGGTGCTGCAGTTTGCAGATGATGTTACGATTTATCGCGAAATTCCTTCAACAACTGACTGCCTGATGATGTAAGACGATGTTCAGGCAGTTTTAAACGGGTGTTCGAAAAATAATTTGGTACTTAACCTCAGTAAGACCGAGGTAGTTTTTTTTACACGTAAGAAATGGTACGTTGAGTACTCGTATATTATGTTTGGTTCAGCTCTCGCGAGGTCAGTTACTATTCGTGACCTAAGAGTGATGTTTGATTCCTGACTTTTGTTTACTGAGCATGTTTCGAAAGTTATGAATGATTCTTTCAGGTGATATGTGTCATTTCTCGAATGACGCGAAATTTTCGCACTTACGCTAGCATGATTCATCTATTTCGCGCCCTTGTTTTGTCTAAACTTGAGCTCTGCTCAGTCGTATGGAACACCATTAGATCGACTCAATCATTTTTTTAGAAAAAAGTGCAGCGTCGCCTTGTGGGTATTGTTTACGATAGACGGGTTGGGAGGCGCATTTATTTTGATTAGGAATACTTACGTAATCTGCTTGACCGGTACCCTTGCGCAAAAGAAGATTAATGCGTGACATGACTCTTTTGTATATTATAGTAAACACTACAATTGATGCACCTTTGCTTTTAAGTGCGATTTCTTTCTGTGTTCCTCAAAGGCGTATCAGATTTTCCCTTTTGGTTTCTACCCGCAGAAAATTGGTGACCAGCCCCCCATGACGCGCCTTCAGCTCCTTTATGATCGCGATAAGAGTGATTTTGAATTGTTTTCACCCCTCTTAAATTTTAGAAGAGCATTGTTGGCTGCGTCATAAACAAACTCTGTTGTTCTCCGTAGTTTTATTTATTTCCTTTTATCTTTCCTAAATCCCATCTTGCTTGTTTTTTTGTTTTTTTTTGCTTTATCTGTTCTTTTATTGTTTGTAAGATGTGCGCACTCATAAGGCCACGAAATGTTTGGGCTACATTATACGGAATAAATAAATAAAAAATAAATCTGTGTCCTTTAAGATCGTCAACAATACTCACAATGCAATAGGCATAACGAGCTTTATAGTCGCCGAGTAAGAGCCGTCGTCGCACAGCAATGGCTGAGCCATCGCCGACTGGAGCCAAGCGAACCATGGGGATGTCCATTGCTCCAGATGTACACTGCGCTACACTGCTTGCAGGAAAACGACAATAATGTTTTCCTCCGCTACTTTACAGCATAGATTAGTCGACATCTTTCAGACCCAGATATGGGGAACTATAAAAAAAAAAGGACGAAGACAACACAATCTTAGCGAGAAAAGAGTCAAAGTACAGGCTAGCTGGTGGAAGTCAACCATTTCGTCGTTTACCCTGAGACTGGGGGGTTTTCAGAAGAGCAGAAGTAACAGAAAAAACAGACAGGTCTCACACTCAGCTACAAGTTTATTTCAACAACCTCCTCTTATATAGTTCGTTCTCGTCGTCATCAACCAATCACATACGACTTGTCCTCTGCACCGTGACTTTACAGGTTCCACTCTATCACAAAAGAAGCGGACAATACTCACAATGCAATACGCATAAGAGGAGGTTGTTGAAATAAACTTGTAGCTGAGTTTGAGACCTGTCAGTTTTTTTCTGTTACTTCTGCTCTTCTAAAAAAAAACCAGTCTCAGGGCAAACGACGAAATGGCTAACACAATCTTAAACGCAGCTGAAATTGATCGATTTGAGCACACCAATAAATAAACTTCCAAACGCGTGGAGAAAGAGAAAGGGAAAGGAGGAACTCAAACTCATAAACAAGACGATCAACCTGTTCTACCCAGACACAGACAACTTAAGCCACTCCCCGGCTCCACACTCTTGGAAAGGGAGACGCCACCCGGACAACAACAACCCCAAGGTCCAACACATTCCTTATTTTCGTGGTATTTCTCATGGCCTAAAATCTTTGGGGGCAAACTTTAGCGTAAGTGTGTTTCTTAAAACGGACTTTCGCTTGGACATGCTCACCCTGTTTACCTGCGGACGTAAGGGACGTTGTGGGAAAGCACATAGAGATCCTTCTGCCACTTCTGTCGCAGAGGTGGTCTATAAGATCCCTTTTGACTGCGGGTTGTGTTATGTTAGAGAGACAGGGCGTTGTTGAAATGACCGTTTACGGAACATAAAAGGAGTGTAAAAAATAAGGCATAGAGCTCTAAAGTGGCAAATCACCTTCGTTCGTGTAATTTTTGCTCCACTATTTTGGATGAAACTTTCGTTCTGTGTAACAAAAAAGAATTGTTTAGAAGGCTAATTAAGGAGACTTTGCGCATTCGCGAGCGGGGCAATGGACCTTTTTCCAGTAAGCTTCTGCGCATGCGTACACTCCCGCTGTCGCCATTTTCGCAGGACACCGGGACGCGGTGCCCTGCGAAAATGGCGACCGCAACATTATCTTCGCGCGTATTTAGTCTATTTGGACGTTTTGTTTTTAGTATCGGTAGTATGGGATATAAAGCACTGAAACCGATACAACGGCACGATGCCAACGTGTTTTGACGGGCGGAGGCGTGTTGGGCTGCTCTTCTATTATAGTTCGCAGACAACTCCCCAGACGGCGCTCGTTACTCGAAAAAGGTCCATTGTTTAAGGCGCCCGTCTTTGGTTATTAGTGGTAGGATGAAATCGTTTTTTCTTGTGTGAGGGGGGCTTCTATACTTTGGGTGCTGAGGGGGAGCGGTTTCTAGTAAGTAGGAAATTGAGCTTAGGTTTTAGCGGTTTGGAGGTCGGATTGTGTGTTGGACATTGGGGTTGTAGTTGGAGGAGTGGTGGTTCCCTTTCCAAAAGTGGGGAGCCTGGGAATGGCTTATTCTGTCTTGGACGAACTCGTTGATCGTCTTGCTTACGCGTCTGAGTTCCTTCTTACCCTTTCTCTTTGTCCAAGTGTTTGTAAGACTCTTTATTTATGTTATCAAATCAATAAATTTCAGCTGCGTTTGAGGTTTTGTTGTCTTTGTCCGTTCTTTACTTGTTCTTCATCTCAGGGTCTAGAAGATGTCAATTCATTACCAGCTCGCCTGCAATCTATCACTGCTTATAGATTAGTGCCGCGAACTAGCAACTTCACCCACACGAGATTTCATCACAATCTTTCAATTAAAAAAAAGAAAAGAAATGATGATAGTAGAGAGAAAATACAGGCGATCGCACGTTCGTGCAATCCTTGTCACGCAGAACTCTACGTATCATAAACAGACGCTTTCTTTGCTTGAAGTTTTCTTATTGTGTTCCCCGGCATGCGTTTATTCAAGGACATATACCGCCTACTAAGAAACGTACTCTATCCCAAGCATTAACCAGAGCAATATCATTACACAACAGTTAAAATATTGTTATTATTATTATTGCTACTATTATTAATGATACTATTATTAATGATATTAGTTTTAGTAGTAGTAGCACTAATAGCAGTAGTAGTAATAGTAGTAGTAGTCGTAGTAGTGGTATTTATTATAATTATTAAATACATGTGGTAAGTCGGTCTCCGTAATGAAAACCTTTTCTATAGAAATTGAGCCTGCAGGAGTTTAAAAAAATCAACTAATCATTTTTCTTCGACCTCTTATAAAGTATGAAACTAGCGGATATCAATCAATCGTTTATGTCTATTTTATTTGTTCAAGAAATAACGTGCTAGTGGAGTTAAGACATTTGCTACTTGAAGAACCGGATGTTGAGCATTTTATTCAAATTCCTTTAAGGACCCTCGTTTCAGGGCATTACATAGGGAGGGGGGCGGGGGTTAAATCGACACGTGTGACTGATAATGTTGGATGGTCGCGGAGTCTTTGAGTTTTCGGGTTTCCAAAATTACAATGCAGCCGAATGCGTAGCACTGCGGCATCTTCGGAACCTGTGAATGCGAAAGACGCAACAAAACACATACAACACATACATGGGGCCCTTAAATTTATGCAAACGATACTCGAACCAGAATTTATTTTCGACCCCTGTCATGGAGGTCTGAAGACGCCGGAATCGCATGTCACCTATTTTACACGAATGTATTTCCCCTTTACAGGCATAGTATGTCCAATATTCTACACAAATATGTGACCTTTCTTTGTGCCCGAGAAATCTTCCCGAAGCAAACAATCAGCAAAATTCACGAAATATCAAACCCTTAAAAGTACAGTCGTTTCGTATAATAAAAAAAATAGCTTCAGCACTCCAAAGGTCACAGAAAAAAAAAATATATACGACGACATCTTTGAAAGGTTGCAGTCAAAGGTCATTTATCTCTTACGCTGCTTTTTTTTTTCTTCTTCGCTTTCGCATTCAAAAGGGCGACCACAATATTCTGTGCCAACTTGAAGATAACCTGCGTAACACCCGAATGAACCGGAGAAGGCACTAAACGCCCGCTTAGCCAATCAGGGAGCTTATAGGTGTAACGGGGATTTATGCTCCGGACACATGTTATGCTGAACCGTAGGGGCACGTGACATGGGCCCAATGCCCCATTGGATTGAAAAGTGGCGCTTGCGAAGAAGTTCGGGAAGAAGCTTATATGGTTCCTCTTAAGATACTGTTTGAGCTGTCGATCCGGGCTGGTACGGACTCGGGGACACAGGGGATGAGCCACGAAAAAGAACTGGCTTAGATGGAGAGGGGGATATGTTAGATGGAGAATGATTCACTCCAATAGGAAGTATTCACTAGACGCCATATTTGTGGGTGCTGTTTAGAGCGCATGCTCAGACCGAGCTCACATCAATAGGCTGCTAAGACCGGCACTTTTGATGGTGCGGTATGCACGTTGCAAAAGAACTACGGAAGCTCGCCATGAGCACGCGCTTAGCATTTGCGCACACAGCTATGGCCGCCAGTGAATACTTTCTATACACGAGTTGAATTTATGTTCTGTTCATTTCATCTTACGAACGACCGCAGCGGATCCCACGAGCTATCGGAGCGCATCCTAAAGTGTGTGTGGTGTGTTACTTGACTCTGGAGCGATGAACGCGCACAGGGCGTAACACGTGCTAAGTAACCAGAGCTGGATTGGCTAGGATGGCTCCCAGTGTTCGCTCCGCTAGTGGGATAGGGCGAAACGGATGATAGTGCGATAGATATGTAGTAGCAACTTCCATTACTCAGTCTGGTCGGATCAGGTGGCGTTTCGTCCTTCAAACTGCGGGGGAACAGCGAACACTTTACCGAAAGCTTTATTCAATCGATGCACTGTTCTTTCCTTGTAAACTTCGGATGTCTGATGCAACATTTCTTTTTATGGGCCAAGCTTCTTGGAACAACCTAAAGCAAGGAGATTGAGCATGAATAAAATCTTCGGCGTCGACTAAAGCGCGAGCAGATACTGAAGTAGTCCCTCTTTGTCTTGTGCAGGGTGTAAGATAGACAGGTGGGGAAACAAGAGCCAAATGAGCGACCGGATTGTGTCCCCCTCGGCTTTCTCTTTTTTTGTGGCGCCATCTATGTGGAGCACCGCGAACTCTTACTCCGAGTGGGCGAACGGTGGCGACCTGCTAATCTGACGGAGAAGGTTTCTCGTGGATTTTCAGTGGAGGACTGTCGTGCTCTCAGTTTATTTTGCGCACTCTCCCATAAAGTTCCATGCAAATTCGATTCCAATTTTTTTCTTCTCGTCGCAGCGCCATCTGTCGTAAATCGGGGGTACCCGGAAGCAGACGAGTACAGAATCCGGTCACGGCGCTGCGGTAGGTTTCTATGGACCGTTTCCCCACCTATCTATCTTACACCCTGGTCTTGTGGAGTGTTGTCACTCGAGAACTCTAGTTTAAAATGGGAGTAAAATCAGGTGATATTGTTTTTATTCTCCGTTCTTTAGCGACCGGAGTAAAATGGCGGTTTCTGATAATTTTTTATCATATCCGAGAGTGACTGCAATAGGTATTGAAGTTTAATCAGCATTTTTTTTTTAAAAATGCAAATAGTAAAAGTGTCAATAATTTATAAATCTGGAGAAAAAAATATATTTTTTTTTAATTTTTGAAAATAAAATTTTATTGGTAGGAATTTTTATCGACTTTTCGAAAGCTTTTGATCTGTTAAATTATGACGCACTAATGAGTAAACTTTACAATTATGGCATTCGTAGAAATGCGGCGGCGTTAATAAGAAGTTATTTGAGCTTTCGTTTTCAGAGCATTCACGCCAATGGCCACATTTCTGATCTAAAACTGCTACGGGAATGTGTACCACAAGGAAGTGTGTTCGAAACCATTTTATTCAACCTGTATATTAACGACATCATACATATTTCACCCAATGCCCAGATAATAAAATATGCAGACGATACGAGCGTATTTTTTCAAGGAACGGACATAAATATTATTTCATCTGAAGGGAATAGTTTCCTCAACGTGCTTAGTTCGTGGGCACTTTTAAATTCGTTAAAATCAATGGCAATAAAACAAAGGCCGTTTTATTGCGCCCTAAAAGTTCTTTATGTCAAATACGTACACCAGTTAAGTTAGATACATTTACCATACAAGTTGTTCCAACGGTAAAAATACTAGGGGTGTTCTTTAACCCATGCATGAGTTGGAACGGACACATATAGAATACGTTATGTCTAAATTATTAAAAATAACAGGTATTATTCATAAACATCATGTTTGTTTACAAGAAAGGGCCAAGAATTTTTCATATAACTGATTGTTTGCTTCACATTTAAAGTACTGCCAGCTTGTATAGGGCAATACGACGAAATTAAACCTAGACAGATTATACATAACGCAAAAAGAAGATCATATGTTAAGTAGCCAATGTGCCATATAATAGTCATGCCGATATTTTATTCTCAAACTTTGAGGAAACGCGTGTTTTTACTTATATACACATACATTAATTCAGAAGTATAAAGATGGTATTTATTATAATAAAAAAATCATTCCTTCACCCAAGCTTCGCTGGTTAAAAACTCTTCGTGTTTTTCATACGCGTAGTCCAGAGCACTGGAGAGTGTCGCATCCCAGGACCAAATACGGATTTCAAATGCCCCAGTACACTGTACCATCTACCATTAATGAACTCATTAAAAACAATATTCACGTAGAAATTATGTCAAATAACCAAATTAGACAATTGCATTTTCACAGAAAATAATATTTTAGAACTTCTGTTCTGTTCATGATATCAAAAACTGTATCATGCTCTGCGCTTTTTTTTTTTTTTTTTTTTTGCAAGTGCCGACTAGTTTGTTTAAGTTTGTATGGAAGCCAGGGACCTGTCAAGCTACGCAATGTAGCTTTTTCTCCTGTCTCCTTCTCCAACTGGAGTCAATAAAGATGAATTAAAATTGAATTGAATATTAGCCTTTAAAACTTCCATCCGGGTAACTTTTCGTTGAAAGTGCAGCACCAACTCGTTTGCGCCCTAAACTTTTGTATGTTTATTGTTTCGTTAATGACGCTAACTATACGCTTGGCAATCTTAACTGTAATGTTTCTCTGGTCTTTGTATTTTAATTATTTCTTAATGAAACATTTGTGCTGTCAAATATTGAGTAGTCAGCCTCCATCTGAGATTTCGGTACGACCTACCTTACTAACTTACTTGAATTAACTAAGGGTAGAGCCGTGCGTTTTAATCGGGTTAATTATAATCTCACCGCTAGCGTAGCATCAATTAAAACACTTTATTTCTACCCAGTTTCTCCCATAGCCGCGGCATTTCTACTTCTGTATTTGCTCAAGTAATGTCCGCACTTTTTAAAGGCCCTTGCGTGTACTTTTCTGTAGAACACGCACACAATCAATCATCTCCCTCTGCAAAAAAACAAACAAAAAACGCAGCTAATTCTAGGCAGCTCACAGTATTGCGCCAGTATTGGCGTGAGATCGGCGAAATCGGGCCAATATCATTCTGATACTGCCCATGTTGGCGCTGGATCGTAACGATCGGGCCATTATTACTGTTATCTGGCCGATGTCGGCGGAACATCACTCGGGTCGGCCAACGCCACGCTGATATACGAAACCTAGCGTCGTTTTCCGGTAATTCGTCGGGTCTGAACCGGCTATATCGGCCGGTATTAGGGATTCTTGACCGTTTCTAAGACGATACTGAACCGGTCAATCGCGCCGGCCAATCGCGCCGGCCGCCGCTGTTTCCACTCGCCGCGCCGAGGGCTCGCCGAGCAATCAGCGGCTGGAATGGGGTTTTCCCTTACAAACTAACGGAAAAAAAAAAAAAAAAACTCTTTTTGTGGTAACTTTTATTGGAGATTAGTACAAAAGGGGGGGCGCGTGATGTTTTCTGAAATTTTTAGTTTGCAAGGTTTGCGGCACAATTAATATTGTTTTTATACAACCATGTCTCACCGGTGATTTCAGGTAGCGCATCCCGAACTAGGCGCATCCTAACTTCGGCAGTAATTCGTGGCACGTCCGCATGGGAGTCTGGAAAGGCACCCGTAACGTCCCTTCCACCGCATTGGTTTCGGAGCCAAAAATCGCCGATTAAAACCGAAATACAAGTCACGAGCAGTTCTTCGAGTGGCCAGTGCGAGAGAAAGGGCAGCGTTCCCATCGCTATTAGCTCGGTTCTCGAGTACGGATCAGTGCCACTTTTCGAGGGCAGTCTCTATGGCAGTTTCCCAACTGATCGGTTGTAGTGACGTTCGCTTGGCCCCAGTCCGCTGACACCGCAGCGGCCACGGCCATGTTAACCGATATTCGCGCATCTCTGCCCAGAACTCGAATCATATCGCCCATTCTGACCCATTTTTAGGACGATCATTAACCGATATTGGCCGAATACGGGGCCGTGGTGCAAAACACGAAACTGGTCCAATATTGTGAGCAATATTCCCCCGGTGCCGGCCCAGTGTCGGCGTGCTGCCTGGGATATTGAGGTTGAGAACACTATTTTTCGTTAAGATGCGATCTGTGCAGATAGCATGTTTGCGTGAAGACGTTATCTTTAATAAGGTGGAGAACTGGGCCAGTTGGTTGACGTACATGATGGGGAAAACAGCTCAGAAAACGCGGACTACGAAGAGGAACACACACGACAGCATTGTCCTGTCGTGTGTGTTCTGCTTTCCCGTGGAACACGGTTATAGCGAATTACAACGATAGGCAGAAATATGACAGCGATTAACAGAACAAAGATAACGTTATAGCTCAGAAAAGACGGACTACGAAGAGGAACACACACGACAGGACAATGCTGTCGTGTGTGTTCCTCTTCGTAGTCCGTCTTTTCTGAGCTATAACGTTATCTTTGTTCTGTTAATCGCTGTCATATTTCTGCCTATCGTTGTAATTCGCTATACCCGTGTTCCACAGGAAAACAGACCGACAGGCTCTGTTCATATACAACGCGCCTATTATTCAAGAAAACACTGGATTTGCATTTTTCGCAAAAGTTTTCATCACAACATTGTACTCAGACACCAGCTCATAACCCTAACAACATGCGTCCTTACACCTGGATCACCGTCACAAAGTAAGCGTTCCCCTTCGTCATTATAACAATTCTTTTGCATCATTTACCCCTAGCGTTTTACATAAATGATGTCACCTACCCGCACCAATTACATCAATTCTTGATTGTGTTCTTTTGTGTTGAATTGCACCAAACAATATGTTTCCCGTTATGATACAAAAATTAAAGGGATAGATTATTCTTGAAATGGAATCCTCATCGGCTACTTAGTATATACTCCAAGTTACGAGATTTTTAGAACATCGTAATTGCAATATTCAATTTACGAATTTTTATCATTTTCATCTGGCGACTATAGGCAACACTGCCCACTTTCGTCATACCATGGTGTCCATAAACCACGTGACCATGAACGCTCTCTCATTCTAGGCGCCCCATGATCGCCGAAGCTCTCATCGCCGCGGTGCGATCAAAAGCGCTCACGCAACTCGGCAAACCGAACGCTATTCTCGCTCTCGCCCCCGGCCCGTTGACCTTCCACCCTGCATGCTCCTGCGAGATATTCCCGGACGACGGTGACCACGGCGAGTTCGTCCATAACTCGTCGTCGCTGGAACTGGTCGCCAGCGGGTCGCAGTCAAAATGAACAGCTTCCAACCTCTGTTAATAGCAATCACTCTCATCCCTACCGCGATCAATCTCGAACACTTTGACAAGGCGAGCGATGCCGTAAACGTAATCGTCACGGACCGCGTGCTCGAAGCGTGGAAGGTAAACGAGGACGCAGAGGCTCGAGACGCCAAGAGGGTCAAGTCTGTGAGTGCGTCCAAGGAGACACCGCGCAGGAGGCTGGCTACGTAGCCAACCGCCAGCTGAGCCCGGATCCGCCCCTCCGAAGGACCCGCATATAAATAGATTTATCCACGAAACTATTGCGCCATTTTAAAAACAAATTTAGCAGGATTATAGCAACATACAATGAGTCCTAGCGTTTAGTTAGCTCATATTCCATTTTTGACGTGTCATAACCCCTTTAACCATTTTTATTTTCCACTGTTATTTTGCTTGTTATCGCACTTGTGCCATCAGTAATGCCTGTGGCACAGAGTGTTAGATAAATAAAGGCACAAATTATTAAAATAAATAAACAAATTCGCCAGCAAACGTGAACCGCCTCGTAAAAAGCGCCCCCCCCCCCCCCCCCCCCCCCCCCGAAATGTTCCTGCTTTTGCAGCTCCCCAAGATCGCCCAAACCGATCGGATTGAACAAAGTTACATCATTTAAATGGGGGTCCGGTCCTCTTGTCCTGCTTTCACGCGTCAGACGTGAAGCTCGTAGTTATATTATCCGGAGCTTTGTATACTAAGTGAGTTAAAATAATATGCCCCCCTTCCTCTGCTCTAGGAGATGAAGTCCTGGGATGTAGACTTCATAACCCCCCCCCCCCCCCCCCCCTTCCCTTCCCCCTCCTAATCCAGCGCTGACGGACGGAATAGTTTTTGCGACTGGAGGCTCTGTTAATATATTTAAAAAGCAATATTGAGCCAAAATATATATATTCTACGGAATTTTAAAAACACATAATGAATACCTAGTTCTGAGAAGTATGCTACAAAATACGCCATTCAAAAATTACTGTAATTTTTTCATGATGTCGATTGAGATCTTAGTATAAATAAGGGGGGGGGGGCTGACACATCAGGGAAAGGAATTGTATAGCACGAAAGACAAGATAACGTATTATTCTGAACTGTCCTGTCTATGCATATGTTCATTTTAGTTTGACATAACTAAAGACATATAGCTGATTTCTCTGCAGAAAAAAAAAAAGTTCAGCAAGTTATATATCCCACGGATCAAAACAAAGGAGAACCACCAAACAGAAGACTACAGAAAAAAGCAAAGCAGTGAACTTTAAACATTTCAGAAATACTTGTCCAAGTAAACACATATGTGCTTGTTGGTTTTCTCCTTTTTTTTATCTTGACATCAGTACATCTTTCTGCGCGGTAGAAAAGAATGCAACCTTTTACTTTGGCAGCTTTTTTTCCTCAATAGACAATATAATGTCAACCTTCAAATGGCTATGTGCGCATCGGTGGACGAGAGGAGCTGTAGATGCACAAAAGGTCAGCCGCAAGGGCTGGCAGTAAAAATAGCTCCAACTGCAAGCCGTTTTGGAAAGAACATTTTTGATAACTGTAATCGGAGCCAACAAATACTAATATTTAACATTACGTGTACCGGAGCCATTGAAGATTAAGCAGCAACCAGTATATTAAACTTCACATAATTCTTAACGCTAATAGTGAGAACTCAAAGCGAACTATTCAACTCACAGGGTGGTATTTGTTAGGATCACAAAGCTGCCTACCTGCCCGCCCGCCCGCCCACCCGCCCGCCTGCCTGCTTGCCCGCCCGCCCGCCCGCTCGCCCGCCCGCCTGCCGCCCGCCCGCGCACCCGCCCGCGCGCCCGCCCGCTCGCCCGCGCGCCCGCCCGCTCGCCCGCCGGCTTGCCTGCCGGCTTGCCCGCCCGCCCGCCTCCCTGCCGGCCTGTCTGCCTGCCCGCCCGCCCGCCCGCCCGCCCGCCCGCTTGCCCGCCTGCTTGCCTGCGCAGCTGATTATCGTTGGGAATTTTTTTAAATTATAATTGACGCACGCGTTATGTGCTTTTGTTGTTTAACACCAAAATCCCGTCTTTGCGCTATTTCGGCTTCTCAAACAACAATGACTGTTAGTTTTCAAGCAAACAAGTTATCACTGCTGACAATGCAGCAAGTACTTTGTGTGGCACCTGCGGGCATTCCTATGTGCTAAATGTTTACGTTGGTGTTTCATGGTACTGCAGCTTGCAGCTCGGTGTGTTACTGACATGTAATTATGCGACATACTATACGTCCAACATGTCTACACCACTGAAATCCAAAGTGGAAGGACGACGGTAATCAAGAGGACGTGTGTGCATGATGCGAGCAGTATATTACCAGGCAAAGCAGGAAAAGGGGAATAGCCTATCTAAAAGCCGAGACCGACTCAATAACACTCAACAACACATTATGATGGGTTTAAAACTCCGTCTCTTCCCAAAGCCTTTTTCAACTCATATGTAATTGTAAATGAAGTACCCAGTCCAGTAATATAAAGAAAGAGCTTGTGTCATTTTGCCTCGCATGTTGTCACGTAAAGCCAAGACCTCATATTATGCCAGTGTTTCGCAGATGGTAGGCCACATGGCTTAATTCCGAACCACGCGCTTCGAACCTCTCCAATTAGACTCTTATTTTATCATTAGTCGCTATTCGGGAATCTTACAGATGATTTCTGGCATTTATCTTGTGTTCTGGTTTAGAATCTTGCTTAAAATAGAGCGTGTATGGTTGCAGCACTGGCGCTTTGTACTTGGTAAATCATCCTCTATCGGTAGATGCTATACTCATTCGCCCACATCAAAAACAATTATTGTGTTGTGTTTTGGAGAAAGTTTGGAGTATTAAAATTAGTCCCATTCCAGCAGATTTGTAAGCATTTGCAAAGTTCGTTTCCTATGTCAACGTCGTTATCGAACATAGTTACAGTTGCGCACACAGGGACACGGACAGAAAAGAGGAACACGTAGACGACAGACAAGCGCACTGCTCGCCCAACTGTCTACTCTACAACGTCGTAAGATCGGTATATAACCGTGGCAACAGATTATCTGACTTGTTATGCCAAGTCAGAAGCCCTCCTGTTCGAGACTGCTGCTGAGGTCCCGAACTTCTTTGTCGTGTCTAACGTTCTCTGAAACGGCGCTCACGAAGTCCTGGTAACCGAAAGCAGATCCATCTTCCTGCCCCACATCACGCAATACATCATTTGCTTAAATCACAGTAGCTATTATTAGACTACAAGCCATGCGCAAACCAATAAAGTTAATGTGAGATTTGAACTGACATTATCGATTTTTACGTAAACGAACTGATTGAGATAATTACCCTCTTTATGGGCGTCAAGCACGAAATGTGAGACAAAGCGCTGCCGTATATAGCATCTAAATGTTCAACAGTGTGTGTGTGTGTGTAGGGGGGGGGGGGAGGGGGGAGGGGCGCGCGGCTTTAGCTGGTGCATAGCAGAAGAATTACGTCGAGCTCGCCTAAACCCATGCTGCTCACGGGCCTATTTACAGCTAGAACGATCAACCGACCACTTAGCGCGACGAGGAGGCTCGTCAACTGGTAAAGCGCTGGATTGCAGGCCAACACCGACTCGTCGCACACCGATACAACCGTCGTCCTCGTGACGTTCACTTTCAGACCGGAGATCGGGTATGGATGTGCGCAATATATGGCGCCGCAGTATCAGCAAGAAGCTCCTGAAACACTACTCTGGATACTACAAATTGCTTTGCCACATTGAGGATCCGAACTGTGCGGCGCTACACCACTGACACCGACCTTTACCACGCCGCCCGCCTGTACCCGTGGTTGTTGACGCCGTTCCTCTCAAGTCATATTACACCCGATAGAACTCTGTACGCTGCGTCCTTTCGTACGGTTGGTTAATTTGTTATTGTATATGTATATATATATATATATATTACTGTTTCTTTAGAATGGCGTGTTTTAAATAATTCAAGGGAAACGCCCGGGGATTGTCAAGTGGCCAGATTTACGAAACGACCTTACGCCAAAAATGTGCTTACGACACAACGCAAGAACGAATTCGTATCAGCGATACGAAATTATCGTAAGTTTTGCGCAGGTTTCGATGGAATCCTACGACAGGTCCGGAGCTGTCTTACACACTTTTTATGATCAAATCAACATGGCCGACAGCTTTGCTCAGTTACTTGGCCGCGACGACCAACGGACATTTATCTTTCTACGTGCTCTTCTCGCGCGTCCCGACTTCAAGCAGGAAAAAAAAAAAAAAAAAAAACTTTTTCTTTCTTTTTTTTTTTTTTTTGCGGCGAACATGAACGCTGGATCCGGAAAAACTCAGGAAAATCTACAAAGGCAACGATCCCACCTCCCAAGCTAGCTCGTCAGAATATAGGCCTAGCAGACACTCCGACCTGCTCCCGCGCAGCGTCGCTCTGTCGGTTCTTGGCCAAGGCCGTCTGCCCACGACCAGCTGGCTTGCTGAATGGAATATGCCCGCGCGACCCTTGTTGACTCTTCCCGTATTAATAGTTTGATAGCTGAACTCAATTTTCGAGGTTAATCTCTACCCGTTGTCATCTCGATCTCCCTTTTTTTCTGAGGCAGCGGTAACGAACGCGCTGTCGTCGAAAAGGGACTCTTATCGATTCTATCTCCTTGTTTTGTGTTATATATAGAGAGAGCTCAAATAAACGCCGTATGGATTGCCTTCGGAAAATAGTATGTACACGTTTTAGAGCACATATAGCTCTTACGCGCCCGTTTCCGGCTTGAGCGGCGTCGGCGTCGCCGTCCGCGTCGCCGTCGCGGTCGCCGTCGCCGTCGGCGTAACCGCGCGGTGCATGATGGGTAAATTTCCCCCCTAAATCTAGCAAAAAATTTTCCCCGCTAGATCTAGCGGAAAAGTTTCCCCGCGAAATTTAGCGGGGAAATTTCCCCGCTAAATTTAGCGGAAAAATTTCCCCACTAAGTTTAGCGGAAAAATTTCCCTACTAAATCTAGCGAAAACGTTTCCCCGCTAAATCTAGCGAAAAATTTGACGACAAATTTTCTTCGCTATATTTAGAGGAATATTTTCCCCGCTAGACTTAGCGAAAAAAAATCCCCGCTAAATTTAGTGGGAAATTTTCGCCACTAAATTTAGGGGAAAATTGTCCCCGCTAAATCTAGCGGAAAAATTTTCTCGCTGAATTTAGTGGAAAAAATTCCCCGCTAAATCTAGAAGTCCCCCCCCCCCCCCCCCCCTTCCTCCCCCTCCCCGAGGTCATGTGATCCCTGCCTCCTACTGAAAAAAATCTATTTGGCGCCTATATGAAAATAAACGGGTCTATTAGCCCCGAGAAGTTCGCGTGGCGCCCCCTTACGGCAAACCGGGGTGACGTCACTGCGAGGAGAGAATTTTTCCCCGACTCGCCCCGCTCGCCCTGTGGAGGCTGTGACGACGCTAGCTGTCGGCGCGCTCGTTTCTATTTAATATTTTTTGCATGTTTTTCGTAGGAAGTGTAAATCTGTGCCTTTATTAAGGTATGGCCTGTAGCTACAGGCGAAACTTCAACCAGCATTTTAAGCATGGTTGACAGGGCAGGCAACGCACGAATCGCAGCTGGTATACGAAAATAAAGGAGTAAAGAAAAGAAATAAAGGTAAAGAAATAAAGAACAATTACAGGAGCGTCACTGTTAAAGAACTATGGCCACAATTGCAGGAGCATCACTATAGATTTTCATCTCGCACAATAAATGCTGCTGATGGTCTGAAATGAATTGGCAGGTTATGTGTAGTATTTTTTTGTATCTCCGTTTTTAAACAAGATCGCCGAAGCAGAAAAACTGCATGCTGCTCGAGCAACATGCTAAATACAGTCTGGACCATGGGGAGAGAATCATAAGTAAGACAGCCCAAGTGCAAAAACCAAGTAAAAAAAAAAACAAAAAACAAGGAACATTTATTATATACATTGCTTGCATTTGACCTTTGCTGGATTCGGATAGTATTTCAATGGACTACACGGGTGGTATCTGTGGGCTTGTTTACATCATCCCTCAAGTAATGTAAAACAAACGTAAGCGAAGGTGTCTAGCTCGTTATTAGTCCCTTAAGCCCTAAAATTGAGATTTTACTTAAATCGAATTGTCCTGAACCTAAAGTACCAGAAGCTTTTCTCACGCAGACTGTCGCCTTTCACATGTTCCACATTTTCTGCTACTAGTGCTGTATCTACCACTGAACAGACGTTCGAATGCTTGCTTTTACTCCTGTTTTCCTCTCTTGTCAGAGAGTCCAGCTGTAGGGAGTTTGGAGGCTGAGGAAGCTTTTGGAGACCTGCAGCAGTGTCTCTTTTAATTGGAAATGACAATTCAGACTAAACGGTGTATTTTCCGAATACCCAAGACTTAAATAAAAATGTCAGGGGGAAGTATAAACATTCCAAATTACGGCACTATTGCTGTGCATATTTTGGGCAGTTCAATACATGTCATACAGGCAACTGGGGGCAATTCGGCCGTTTTTGCTGCTACCATACAAACTAATTTCCAGTAATTGTGCATCTTCTAAGAAATGTGCCAGCATACGTGTATAAACTATATAATTAATTCACGAAGAAGCTACATCTATGTAAAACAACCCTGTTCCACGGGCACTTCAAAGATAATCAGACACAGGGCCTTTAAAACATCTGCGAACCAGCGCATGCATAGTGGCAGCGCAGAGTCGGAGTCGCGAGCTAATTTGCCGACCACCCAAAGGCCCATGATATAAATGCCTCTTCAAATGCTTTGAAAACGGGATGTAATATCGTCCTAAATCTTGAACATGCGAGGAACAGAATTCCAGCGTCTGAAACACTTGCGCCACCGCTTGACCGGATCCCTCGCAAATTGCCTTGTGTCGTGTGGACGGACGGGGAGGTTCATCGGCAGAATTGCCTCCGCCGATAGCTTTCGGGATTTGTGACCCAATTTTAAAGGTAAGAGGGACAAGCAGGCTTATAAAATGTACGGAAGCACATCAATATCGGACTAACTCAACGTCTTGTACACCGGGTAAACGAAGTTCAGCTCCTCGAAGAGCTCGCGGCACACAACGCCAAACCAGGAAACCGGTGCTGGGAAGCGAGCCGATGCGAGATCGCGGAGCGGAGTCCGTCCCCCTGACGTCACGGTACACCTCACCCAATCAGGCCGTGGCGACCGCAGCGACGCTTGTGTTCGCTCTCGGGGCTAATAGCGGTAGCAGTTTAACCATACCGGTTACCACCTTGTCAAAGGGGTCGCCCGTGTGACTCAAAGGGGTTTTCCGTATGAGCCATAACGTTCACCTATAGACAAACAGGTCACTCCTTTGGCAAACCGGTCGCTCGTCTGGGCAAATGGGCGACTCGTTTGGGCAAACTTGTCGCACGTTTGCTCAAACCGGTGACCATGTTGCACAGACGGGTGACCGGTGACCGGGCAAACTGTACCGGTTTAATCAAACGGCTCTCCGGAGCCCGTTTGATATTGAAGGTACAGATCGGCGGCATGGGCACGCCTGTTTCAGCCGTGGCAGCCAATGTTTCTGGAAGGCTGGGAGCGCCGGTTCATCGATTTCAGATCGTCCGCGTAATGCAAGTAATTATATTTATATTTTAATTGCGCTGGTGTTCGCTTATACTGCAACTAAAACTAAAACATTTTTGTTTACGTAAATGCGCGGCGTTGGTGAGCCTATGTTTTTGACAAAACTTCAAAACTTTGTCCATCTTTGCTGCCTCAAATTACTTATTGAGCTCAAATCTCTCTCGTAGAAGACGTGACCGCTGGAAAGAATGTACTTCTAGACTCCGTTTCACTTCAGTTCAAGACGCAGCGAAGGTAGCGCGCGAACACGCGCTGCAAGAACATCGAGCATTGCGAGAGCACGCCCGCCGTTGAACCAGTCAAACTACGAGCTCGCGCTGAGTACTTTCTTCGCTCGGGCGCAAGCCGAGCTTCTGGCCGACGCCATTTCCAGCGCGCGCGCCTGCTTTCCGAGGCTACAGAAACACGACTCACTGGAATGCCTGGGGGGAGGGTACGAGGCTGTCCCGGTGTCGTGCGTTTTCACGGCGCCCCCTCCCTCCTCTCTTTGTCACCTCTGTCACGTCACCCGCAGCAGCGCGCGAGCTACACGCTGATAAGCATCGAGATCCGGAAGGGTGCGCCACAGTGAAATCATAACCATGGAGTGGTCCCACTCAAGGCCACTTCCGTTAATCGCACATACACAGCGCTCCTCAAGCCGGATGGCGACAACTAAATGTGTAAAAAAAAAACAAAAAAACACGTTTAAAAAGAATCGCATTAAGCTGAATTGAGTGCGTTAGTTAATATTTTTAGAAAACATAATAAGCTAGGTTATAATGATAAACCAATATGTAAAGAAAAAATCGAGCAGTTTAGAGTTCATTGCCCGAACCCAAGCCATGTTTTTAAACGTCGCCGGTCGCGTTGTCGGTGTTGCTGTTCTGCGAATTTCTCTTTCCTAGTACATTTCCCTTTCGGTTGGATCCTCGCTTGGCGTTTTAGTGCCACGTGAGTTACCGAATCACGCTATGAATGTGTTCTAAATGGGCCTGCTCAGGCAAGAAGCCAAAAAGCCGGGGACTCACTTCGCCGTTCGAGATTCCGGGATTTCGCTTCGATTTCGTTGCTGGTGAGTGCAAACATTTTAAATTGCTCCTGCTCTCCTTCGCGTCAGGCCATGGCACGATCGTCTTTTCTCCAACGCAGCGTATGTGACTCGGTTAATTTCTTAGTCGTATGTACGTCAGACGTGACTTGTAAAACGGTCGAATGTAATGAATTGCTTGTTCACACGCAACCTCCATGTATCGAAGCTTTCACACCACTTTACTGGAAAAATATAAATATCGTGGCAAATGACGCGGATCAGGACCGAACCTGGGATTTGATAATCTGTAAAATCATAAAAAAAGAAGTTGGCATCATAGCATAAGATATACAAAAAAAAAACACAAAAAAACACGCAACATTATAGAAAGTGAATTTACCAGTTATATATTTGCAAACAGGCTAAGCAAGTTGACTGGGTACATTGAACATAATTCTGAATTAACTAGTCAGCTGGATGTCTCTTGAAGGGAGTTAACGGGAAGGCACCTCTAAAAAGTGTTGCTCAAACATGCCAATTTCCTGGACTCACACCTGTCTTCTCTCTCTCCTCAGGATACCCTGTGGGTATGACAGCATCTGGCACCTGTCGTTCAGCATGCGTCGAGACCCCCCCTGCCCCGTCAAGCTCCAGACATCATTTATTTCCGCTTGGCACGCCATGCAGTAAGACCTACCGTACTTATCTAATTTCGAAGTATAAGCAGGGACGGATCCAAGGGGGAGATCCAAGGGGGGCGACGGGGGCGGCCGCCCCCCCAAACAAAGTCGAGCCCCGCCCCCCCCCCCCCTCCCCCTTTCTCGGAGGGCAATTTGACAAGGCTGGGGACCCCCCGGTGCAGACGAAGGAAGGGGAAAATAGTATCCTTACAAATTTTCTGCCCCCCTTCCCCAAACGAAGTTCTGGATCTTCCCCTGAGTATAAGGTGTGTCTCACTTCGTCCATTCACTGTATGCTGTTACTTTCTTGTTCCAGTGCGATGGTTCCTCGGAGAATCACAGAGAATACCACGAGGACGACAAACGTGTGGAGGCAAGCTTCAAGGGCCGGACACCAAAGACAAGGACCATCAGTAACCAGGGGGATGAAGTGAGAAAACTCAAGAGGCAGCTAATCATCTGGGCCACCAGAAGAAAGTCGGGGACCGTACGCTGGGAAATTTGTCGACCCTTATCCTTGGGTGGCATGAGCATTTTCTGGTCATATTCGTACGTGAGGTGAACTGTTACTTGAACTAGGTTGACTCATCCTTCTACAGCTTACAGGGCGTTACCAAAGCTACGGCACTAACGAGACAACCGGAAGATTTGGCTGAGGGACGGGACAACATATTGTGGGGGTATACTCCTGCTACGGATAGCTCTCACAAAACTTGCTTCATTGCTCTGATTAACTCCAAAGGGCGGCAGTGTTTTTTTCTTTGTAAAATTAGGCTGAAGCAGATTATAGCTGTAATGTGGCCACCGAAATTGACATTGTGGCATAACATCGTCGAACGGGCAC
Organism: Ixodes scapularis; assembly: GCF_016920785.2. Classification (NCBI taxonomy): domain Eukaryota; kingdom Metazoa; phylum Arthropoda; class Arachnida; order Ixodida; family Ixodidae; genus Ixodes; species Ixodes scapularis. Next base: position 137,718,052 of record NW_024609879.1, on the reverse strand, counting down.
CCGTATCAAACTGGCACCTGTATCAAACGGGCATCCGTATCCAACGGGTACCGTTTCGAACGGGTACCCGTATCCCGTAATCACGTTTGATCCAAACGGATCGACAAGTTTTCCACTCGTTTGATTCCAACGGGTCGACCAGTTTGCCACCCGATAGAATTTCAAATGTTTTTTTTTTTCAATAGGGCCCCATGGTGACGTGGCCCCCCACCCCCGAGGTCACGTGACTCCCCCCCCCCCCCCCCCCCCCCAAGAACACGTAAACCCTCCCCCAAAGGGGGGAGGGGAAGGTGAAGGAGGAGGACCAAGAGCAGGGAGGAGGAGAGGAGGAGTAGCACGGAGGATGAGGAGGTGAGGACGATCGAGGGAGGAAGGGTATACCCCCCTCAGTACCCTTCCCTCCTCCTCCTCAAGACCTGCGCTCCAATTCGGCGTTACAGAGAGTTGTAAAGGTCTTTTATTTTTTTTATTAGTATGCAATTTTTATTCTGACGTGACGGTACTTCACTGTCGAGCTGTTCGTGGCAGCTACGCGATGCCGGCCCAATCTTTGTTTCCCGAGCGTCACGTCAGTATCGTGCTGAAATCGTAAGAGATCGGTCCCAAAGCGCTAACCAAGACGCGGTCTAGCAGCGCGAATCCAGCACTTCGATCAAACCCAGAGCCGTGTATAGCGAGAGTTTGGTCAATGGGAGGCGCGGGCAGTGCCAGGGCGTGCATCAGACTCGGAAAGAGGGCTTGACATGCTCTCTTGACCAACCAGAAGCCAAAAAGAATCCCCTAGCGATGGTAGCGAGAAACAGTTCTGATCAATGGTATATATCAGGGGTGGCCAGGCTGGCCTGGCCTAAGAGCCGCAAACAAACCCACGGAACTTCTAAGAGCCGCGGGGGGAAGGGGTGGGGGGCAAACTTAACTTTTGTTTAGTCTGACTGTACGTATGGGGGCACAAGGCTGTACGACTGTACGTATGGGAGTACAAGTCTGCCAAACTGCAAGCTGCAGTGTGCTTTATCCTGAAATCCTTTTTTTTTCCTGGGGAAACACGGAAAGGGGCGAAGGGGGGAGGGGGGGGGGGGGTCCCCTTACGAGGGATCCGCGAGCCGCACTTGAACCAGCAAAGAGCCGCATGCGGCTCGCGAGCCCCGGTTTGGCCACCCCTGGTATATATGTTCGTATATGGGTTTAATAAGCGCGTAAGAGTGAAGTGTAGTAACTCTTTGTGGTTGAAAATAGGGTGCACGTGATGTTTCGATCATGATCGACGCACGTAATGTTTCGATCATGTTTCGAAAGACGTAAGAAACGAATGCGCCGCTCAACTCTGTTTTGCTCAGACAAAGTGTAACCGCTCGGACGGCAGATTCCTGGCCCTCGGCGCTTGGCGTAAGGGTTATGTCGATCGTTCCGCTAGTCACACTCTCCCACCATCATTTTGGATGAGCGTGATTGAAACATCACGTATACCATATTTTCAGTCACCGAGAGTTACTCCCATGCACTTATCAGGTTTGTTTCTCGCGACCACCGCCAGGGTATTATTTCCGGCTTCTGGTTGGTCACATTCGAATTTTTGAAGACGCCCTGGAACACGCCCAGCCCGCTTTCGGCCAATGGCGCCTCCTCATTTGTCTCCTATACTTCCCAACGAATGGCCAAACTCTCTACATAAACGGCTCTGATCAAACCCGCGCGTGCGCTTCGAGTGTGAACTGATATTCGCGTTGCTCTTGCTGACACTCTCGTTGTTCAAACCTATCTTTTTTAACGTCGGCTCGCTCCTAAATCTCCGAGGCCGCGAAAAACACTGCGGCGGGTCATTTCCATCTACATGGCTTTGCAAACGACTGCCGTGGGCCGTCTTTCACCAACGACGAGAGTTGCGTTGACTTCGTAGCGATCGAGTTTCGTAGCAGTCAACGTTACTAAAACACTCAGTTGGGAAACTCGCCGTCGAAACCTGGGCCGCTGTCGTCCACCGAGATCGAGCTAAATGCGAGAATAGCGCCACTCTTTATCGTTTGTCTGTACTGTGGTCACCTTGAGCTTTTTGAAAGCCTGTTTTTGCGTAAAAACAAACGGAAAATACTCTTTTTGTATGAAATTTATCGGAGATTAGTACAAAAAGAGGGGCGCGTTATGTTTCTAAAATCTATAGTTTGCAGGGTTTTGCGGCACAATTAATATTGTTTTTATACAACCATGCCTCAGCGGTCCTTTCAGGTAGCGCGTCCCGACCTAGGTGCATCTTAACTCCGGTAGTTCGACGCGGCACGTCCGCCGGGGAGACGGGGGTGGCACCCCTGTAACCTCTTCCGCTGTATCTGTTCTTAAAGCCAAAATAAAAGTCACGTGCAGTTCCTCGAGTGGCCGCTGCGGGAGAAATGGTGTCGTTGTGTTCGTCATTAGCTCGGTGCTCGGAGACAGATTGGGGTCACTTTTTCAAAGCTGTTTCTATGGGAGTTTCCCAACTGAGTGTTTAAGTAACGTTGGTAGCAGTCAACGAAGCGCTTAAATCGTGTTAGCGTCGATATATCACTTCATGGACACGAACACCAAACAAGTGGTGGTGGAAAGCCGCCTATGTTTGTTATTAAAAATCCACGTGCTCCGAACTGCTCCGAGCCATGCCGAGCTCCCCGATTGGTTGTTCGTGCTGCCAAAGACGCCGTCGTTGTAGCAACAGCACCGGAACTTCTAGTTCTTTCGTACGAGAACGCCGCTTTCCTCCTCTCAATTAAGAACGCGTTAGTGAATACCGATTTCTCCGACTCCTACGATGTTCTTAACTTACAAACTTTTTAGCTAAGTTGTCGTAAACTAGGAAGCTCTTCGTGATTCTGGCCTCAGGTGTTGTTTCACCACGACAAAGCACCCGTCCATTCAAGTGCAGTCGCTCAGGAAGAACTGACAGAACTGGAGTTCAAAATCCTTCCGCACCCACCGTATTCACCTGAATTGGCTTCCTCGGACTTCCACCTATTCGCGAAGCTCAGGATCTTCCTTGCTGAAAATACATTTATGTCGTATGGAGAGGCGACGGAGGCTGTGAACAGTTGTTTTGGGGATGTCGATGTAAGTCACTTCCAGGTGGGAATTGAAAAGCTATAGAAACGCTGAACTAAGTCTGTCGAGCTTCAGGGAAAAATGAAGTATAACTAAAATCAGAGTTATATTGTCTTCATTTTCATTCCGGGAACTTTTCAACATACCCTCGTATAATGCAGTGCTCCAATAGAGAGATTACAATTTTCATCATTTCAGTAAATAATTTAAAATCATAAGCACTACACTTGAAGCTGTTTTATTAGACATGTCTGTAGTTCCCTGATTTAATGATCGATCTATGCTGAAGAGAAAGGTTCTTGTCCGCTTACGATATTCTGGCAAATAACAACGCTGCAGGAAATCAACTAATTTACACTTTTGGAGCGCAGCTCTATAGCGCAGACCGCATGGCGCGTTTTTCTGCACGCGAAAACGCGACGCGCTATGAACGCTCGCGCGGAAGCCGACGCGGGGGCACCCGCATGCAGACAAAGCCAAGCACTACAGAGGCTAGAAAGGGTTTCCTAGTGTCGTCAACGCGGGCGAGGAGCGGCAATATTTTGCGATGACGCGGGCAGATGGCGCTGCTGCCTGCAGGCGCGCTATAGTTTGGCGGTAGGCGCGCGTTTTTCAACGGGAGACGCGTCTCCGGATGTAAATCTGTGACTGCTGTAACGCTCGCTATCGTTTAATCTTCACACACGCATATATATATATATATATATATATATATATATATATATATATATATATATATATATATATATATATAAAGACCACCTCCCTACGAGTTTTACAAAACCTCTCTGCTTCGGCGTGCGTTCTCCACAGCGGGCTTGAGACAGACCACGTGGAGCGGTACGGCCAAAAGAGAAGCGCTCAAGTGTAGTTGAATCTGGTGCACGCGCTCGCCTTGTATGTAGGAAAGGTTGGAAGTAAATCGCTAAAATGAGATGATAACGAGAGCGTGTGGAACATGCCATTTATTTTTATTTTACTAATCGACCGTTGCAGACGCCAGCAAGCGCAACGCGTGTAACAAACAACCCCTTCATCTCCTTATTGTTTTGGAAATGAAGTTAAAGGTATATTCGCGGAAGCAAAGGAAAAGAGTGTAAAAACTTGCGAATCATCCACAAAAAAAAAACATCATAAAGCTAAATGTCTATTCCAGGTCTTTGTTGGCGAATAATTTATTTAGTGTGCTTTTCCTCTCCAGTACCGCAGTCCGGTCCTCACCGGCATCGCCTCATTTTCAGCTATTTTTGCTTCTCCCCTTGGGAATCTCGATCCTTGTTAACAGCCTTAGCAAAGAAATGCATCCTGGTCAGAGCATAGAATTTGATGACATTTGCTGTGACCAAGCGCCCATGCTCACTGCAGCCAACGTCCTGCAGTGCATGCCCCTGAAGGAAGCGCAGGAAACAGATCATGCTCTTAGCATGGAGCTTGTTTCTGGTAAAGAAAACAGTGAAGGCGTTTTCCAGTCTGGTTACCAGTGCCTCAAGTGGTTTTGAAGGGTTCAGCAAACCCCCATGATCGAATTCTCTCGTCAATGAGGCGTTGCCATTGCACTCAGCCTGCAGGGGCAGGAGACTCAAGCAAGATGCACATTCTGGGCACGGGAATTTTTTGAGGGACTTGCGGACAACATAACCTGCTACGTAATATATCAGCCGACTGTCACTTCTTTTCTCGACACAGACGTGGTGGTCAGTCAGGCTACTGTGCTCTTTTAGCACAACTGCGGCATGAGCCAGACTTCCCTCGTCCAACAGTTCATCAACGAGTGCTGTTGCACGAGCAGCCTTTCCTTTTCCAGCATCAGATGGCTGCAAAAGTGCAGTTACAAGCTCAGCTGGCGAGTTTCCATTCTTTGGTGGTCTTGCAAGGCTGTAGAAAGTTAGGTTGTTAATAATGACCAAACACTGCTCAGGGGAGGGGTGGTCATTACATCCAAAGGATGGTCGCACAATACCATAGATATTTTCTGGTTTATCTTGACTAAGGTTTGCAGTCAACAAGTACCTGTAGTGCACTGAGGTATTCAGATAGTCCAGAAGTGACAGTGTGCTCTGTAGATTCACACGGTGTCGAATGGCAGTCCCTGCGCTTAGGAATCCACCACCGTGTTGGGCAGCATACTCGCATTCACTTAAGAAGGCAATGAACTATTCAAAAACTGGGCACTTCCTGACTGGGCTCAAAGGCCCTTAGACGGGACCCTGGTTGACATCACGAAAATCAACATCTCCATCAGCTTTACAAACTGCTCTGTTGGCTCCGTTGTTCTGAACCTTCTTTCCAAGTCATCTTTATAAAAAAAAGCCCTTTCAACACCTCTTGACTGAACAGTTGAAAAGCCAAATTCACACGCATTTTTTCAAACGCGTTTGGTTGTACATGTGCCTGTGTTATGTGTTGCATCACTTTGAGCGTCAATGCTTCCTTGTCCCTTTTCCATGCCTCTTTGATGACATCAACATGAGCATGAACACATGAAATCTGTACGCCTTTTGAGACAAAAGTATTCTGCACGCATTTGATCAGATGAGGAAAATCAGAGATGAAGTGTAGGCTCCTTGCTGTGTCGACAGGATGGGGAACCTTACAGGTGATTTCCTTAGACGAAGCTGGACAAGTAAGGAATATCTGTGAATAACAGGAGATAAGCAAGAAAAGCCTTTTATTGTGATTCTGGGATGGAAATTATCCACCTTTGATGCAGAGCAGCTTCCAGAGACAGCGATTCCAGGGAGCACCATCACTTGTCCAGAAATCGACGAAGAGGCCGGAATTTTCAGCCAGTATCGTAGCCTCCAGGAGAATCTTTGAGAGGACAGGCGCCTTTACATTGCCTCTGGAAGCAAAGACTCCGAGGATTTGTGTCCACTTTCCTGCAAAAATAAGATGTTTCACCGTGAGAAATATAAAAATGTAAATCACGGCTTAGGCATCACTGAAGTAAATATGTTGTAAATGACATCACAAACTTGACTAGGTGGACTAGGCTCTAGGATGTACAACAACAAAAAAAGGCGTACAATTGTATCGCCGTCACGACATACTTATTTGAATTAACTTGCCTTTAAAGAGTTGAAATGCTACGACGAGGCCAGGGTCACTCAGTGCTGTCTCGTTGCTATCCTCCATGAAAGGACCGAGGTCAACGAAGCCACTCAGTTCTCCAGAAGCCCTCACATTAATGTTCTCGGAGAGCTTAATCTCGTCATACACAAGACCACCATGGTGGCTGAACTCGTCCATGTCTCGTGTTTTCTTTTTCAAAGCTGAACACACACTCCTGTTGAAACCAAACGTGCTTTTAAATCCCTGCATGTGTCTGTCCAGGCATGATTTGCTCGGCAAGGCAAGAATCTTGTGTCTTCTAACATACTCGTGCACTCCAGGACCCACTACATGTCGTACGCCATGCCTCGGCGTGATTTTCTGGATGCCGCCTCAAAACAGGTTCTTACAGCAAGACGCTGCTTTGGTGGGAGGCTCCTGATTTTCTCCTCCAAAACTGAGCTGTAAATTGTTTCTGTGACTGCCCGAAGCTTTGCAACACTTTCTTGGGCTTATTCTAACCTTTTGTTGTTGTTGTTGTTGTTTTTTTTTTTTTTTAGCCCGGAACAGCTGAAGGGACTTCCTGGCAATCCGTTGCTGAAATGTCGTTCGACGTTTCTTCTTGAGCCTGTACGTTTGGTTTTGGATGAGCTTTTTTGTGTATTTGCATCGTAAACAAGCTCTCCCGTCAGGTGTTGTCACACAGCAGTTTTTTGCGAAGTGCATGGAACCAAACTGGGCATACTGACCAGCTGCCACTGGCTCAATTTCACAGCCTGGGCAAAGAAGCAATCACTCGGCCTTTTTCAATGCCCCAAGGGCGTCATCTCGTCTACTTACACAAATTTCTTCGACTTTGATGCCTCGGCAATATATGGTGCAAAGGTATGGGCTACACTGTGCAGGGGTGGCTTCTGCAGATGCCGAGAACGTAACGTGCTTTATGACACGCACATCGTCTGACTCCATCCTGGCGTGCCATCCAAAGCACAATGCCGTTGGATCTTTCGATAAAACGATTCCGCTGCAATACATCGAGGGTGGCACCATGTCGCTGAACGGGTGCGTCTCTAGCGCTGGTTCTGTACAGGCATTTCCAGGATCACAGTCATGCGTGGATCCGCTTGCAGCCCTGCGTTACACTGGTGGGGTACCACGGTCAGCGAGGTTCCTTTTTTTCCTCTTTTTGGGGACAGGCCTTGTCAGATACGAGGGGGCGTCGGGGAATATCGTAGGGACAGCGTCGTCGGTGAGCACTGGCCGTTCGCGGTCCAGCTCGACGAGCTCGCCATTGATGACGTGCTTGAAAGTTTTTTCCGATGTAGCGTTCATCAAAGTGACGTGAATATATGACACAGGTTTTGACGAGAACTTTGTCTACTTGCTTGATGTTCCTCGCCCATTCTTGCCGACGAAGGGGATCGACTGGAGCCCGGAACAACGATACTTTTTCTGCAGCCGATTTGTAGCCGCCTTTGCACAACGGCACGAAGCAGGTCCTACCTTTGTTCGCCGGCATGATCACATGCATCCTACACACTGACGCATGACACACCGTTGGTGTTTCGTTGTACATTGCGATGTAATCCACAGATCCGTACAAACAACAAAGGAAGAACGTCGGACGGCTCGATTCTGTCACACGGAAAAACCTGCTTCCGCCATTTTCGCTCGGGCCGCCCACGGGGAGAATAGCGTGCCTGCTGGGTCGCAGCGCCACCTGCGCGCGTCATCCAAACCGGTTTCTCCGTGGCCGCTTGAAAGGGCGTACGCTCGGGACACTAGGAAACCCTTTCTAGCTATACAAGCACCGCCGGCCGCGCGTTATCAGCGTTGCCAGATAACAGAATTCTCAACACGCGTCGTAAATGTTGACGCAAATGCTACAAAATCAGAATTAAATGAACAAATAAGTAAATAAAACGGGGTTGTGTGTCAAAAGACACGCCTTTTCAATTTTTATATGGAAAATAAAAATGCTTTTCAACACTCTGAAATGTGCTGAATACGAAACAGCGTACTGTGCAGGATCACGTGATAGTTCGACCGACCCTCATTGGGCGAGAGCCGCTTCGACCTCGGCGCGCGCGTCTTGTTCTGGGTCGGCTAGAAACCAACGCTCCCGCGAAAACGCGCGCCCGCGCGCAGGAAATGACGTCAGTTTGACGCCGACGCGCCTGAATCGCGAGCAAAAATGCGCCATGCGGTCTGCGCTTTAAGCGCCCGTTTGCGGCTTGAGCGGCGTTGCCGTCGGGGGCGCCGTTGGCGTCGCCGTTTGTGTCGCCCAACGAGGTAGAGGGGCTTAGAGCAATAAACCGGGGTCCCGGTCTGCACTCGAAAGGGACCCCCATAAGGCCGCTGCCTTTGTACGCAAATTTGACCAGTCTTCACGTGACCAAACCAGATACGTGACGTCACAGGAAAGATGGCAGCGCCCAGGCAGCGGCTGGTACCCCAGCTGGGCCGGAGCATTGGCTGGAGCTTGATGGATGCTTTGTTCGTTGTCGTTGGTCTCGGCGAGCTGATCTCAGGCGCGGAACCCGTCGTACGAGGCCGGTAGAAAGCGACTTCAGAGTACAGCGTGGTGTCTGACGTAGGTATAACGTGACAATACGGAGGAACGGTGTGCATTTTGCTGGGGACCGACGGGGATATTGCCACGGAAGAGACAATCTGACCTACGTTGCTCGGACCTCGGATTGATTCGGATACCGCTAGAATAGGATTTAATGCGACGTTTCTGTGCTCTCGTTGACCATCGGAATCTTCGAGGTCTGCAGTGAAGCGTGTGGAATGCACCTGGAAACACAGTTGAGCTACGGAAATTGCGTGAGTCGTGCTTGGCAGTGTGCGACCGTGTTGCCGCTTCGTTCAAATAACCGAAGGTTCCAGTGGCGTACCAACTTGTTTTTGAGTGGGGGGGCAAACCAGACCCTCTCCCCCCCCCCCCCCAAATCGAAAATTCGGCGCAACTTTTGTCCAACTTTTCTAAAGATTTGGCAATGATTCGGCAAAATTACAACGTTACCAGACTTAACATTAATATTTTGTTTTTTCTCACGAAAAAAATTTTGCTTCTTCTTCTTAAAATAAATACAACTTGTAGTGCCTATTGAAACAGTTATGACTAAATAAGGTGATATTCTAGAAGATAATTGTATCGATGTCGCTTTTGTGTGTTTACTTCTAATTTCGGTGTATGCTTCCAGAAAGTGGCGTGACAACGAGGTTGGGTAGTAGCCGGCACAGTCACGAATCACACTACGAGAGCTTTGATTTTGAGGCTTCATCAGCGCACGCCTGCAAGTGTGTTTACATTGTTAAAATAAAGGCAATCACTGCGCTCTTACTTTCTCTGGTAGTCGCCGTTTCGTGCGCGAAAACGGATGCAACAGTTGCTGAGCCTTCACCAGAAGAGATAACAATATTGTAAATATGCATGTTTTTCGATTTGAGTCACTTGACGTCAGCTTTGCATGAAAGTACGCGTTCCATATTCGCAACGTGCCGTTTTTAACCTTTAAAATTCCGGTTTCTGGTGTTCGGACACACACGGACGTTTAGGAAGATGGGGAGAGTTAGGAATGGTCGGATGTGCAACGTCGACCATGATAATTCTGTGTTTAACGAATATTTTTCATCAGTGTTTACTAACGAGTGCTTGGACTCCGTCCCCACTCTGCCTGAAGAGCTTTACGAGCGCATGCACCCTATTAACGTTAACTCCGCCGGTATTATAACATTGATTGATAAACTAAAACTTACTTCGTCCGCTGGAACCGATAACATCAACTCTAAAATTTAAAAGAAACACCAGTGTTATTTCGAGTGAGTATTTAAAACTTATCTTTATTCAGTCCTTATCTGAAAGGTGCCTTCCATCTGACCAAAAGGTGGGAAGGGTAATTCCCAGTCTTTAAACAGGGCAGCCGCTCTTCCGCATCTAATTATCGCCCTGATTCATTGACTTCAATTTCTTGCAAACTACTTGAGCATATCCTCTACTCCAATATCATGAGGCACCTATCATCCCATTTCTTTTCTTTAAACAGCAGCACGGTTTTCAAAAAGGTACACGCTCCGGCAATATGAAAGACCCACTGGGAGCGCGTGGCCGAGGCGGTGGCTGGCGGGGGCGCTGCGAGCCCTCCGGGCAATTCCATTCTGCTTCGAGGGGAGGACGCTCACTCGAGCTCAGATAAAGCGAAACGCGCTTATCAGTTTGTGCCGAGTGCCGAATGAGCGTCCTCCCCTCGAACCAGAATGGAACTGCCCGGAGCGCTCGCAGCGCCCCCACCAGCCACCGCCTCGGCCACGCGCTCTCAGTGGGTCTTTCATATCGCCGGAGACTGTACTTTCCTGCGAAACACAACTCTGCGACTTCATCCATGACTTGCACACTAACCTTGAACCTTGAACCTTGAAATGAAAAGACTGACGCAGTTTTTTTTTTTTTTTTTTTCCAAAGCGTTCGGCCGTGTTTTTTATCAACGCCTTCTTTCTAAGCTATCATCTTTTTGCCTCGACCAAATAACCGTTTGCATAGATTCGTGACTTTCCTTTTTCCCGTGTACAGGTCACGTCCATGATGATCATGAATCTTCCTTAATAAATGTATCTCCTGGTGTTCCCCTGGGGTTCGTACTTGGGCCCTTACTCTTTTTAATATTTATTAATGACATCCCCATTGGGATTTCTTCAAAAAAACGCTTTTTCGCCGACGACTGCGTCATCCATAACAAAGTCACTTGTGTGCAAAATAATAACCAGCTTCAGGAAGATCTAGAGAAAATTAACAATTGGTGCAAAGAGTGGATTATGTCATTAAACGAGTATAAACGCAAACTAATCCACTTCACCAAGAAAAAAAAAACACTGTCATTTAATTACTTCTTGTACTCCGATCTGATTGAGACCGCTACTGTGTATAAATACCTTAGTGTAAGACTAACATCTGACCTTCCCTAAAATAACCACATTGAAGTCATTACTGCCGATTCATCTGGAACTCTTGGACTAAGCAGACGTAACTTAAAAAGGGCTCCACCCTTTGTTCGTAAGCTAACCTTGGACACGTACGTCAGACCAAAAATAGAATATGCTTCAACCATCTGGAATACCCATCGACTGTACCTCATCAATACCCTGTAGAGGCAGTTCAGAACAGAGCTGCTCGCTTCATTTCATCCACTTATGACTTTTTTTTTCAGTGTCTCAGCGCTAAAAACTGAACTAACCATGTCCTCTTTGCAGCTTCGCAGAAAAGTCTCTCAGCTGTGCTTTATTCACAAAATCTACTACCACATTCCCGACCTCAAAACCACTTTGTTATTACCCCCCGACCGAACATCTTCTCGCCTCAACAACGTCTGCACCATCAAGCACATTTCTGACTCTACTAACGCTTTCAATTGCTCATTCCTTTCTCAAGCCATCAGCCACTGGAACAGTCCCCCATCCTCAATTGTCACCATCTTGGACCCTGCTGATTTCTCCTCTGCAGTAAAACTACAGCTTTCTTGGCCCATGTGATGGTGTGCGGGGCTAGGCAGATAGGTGAAAACCCTTACGCAGAGCGCCTGCCGGGCCAGACTTGTACGTAGTTCAACTACTTTACTCAAGTTACTGTAGTTTAACTACTTTTCTGGGTAGTTTAGTAACTTTTAATTACATTTATATTCTAGTAATTCGTAGTTTACTTTAACTAACTTTCCGAGTGACTTCCACTCAAATTACAAATTACTTTCTAATTTTAGTGGTTGTTTTGCCTATCAACACAGAAAAGATGTCGGAAGGTCAGCTGATATTTGCAGAGGGGGAAGCATGCGGAGTAGAAAAGGGGGGGGATGGGAAGGAAGAAAGTGATTTACATAGTCCAAAAAACCCCAAAATTTTAACGAGCCCCCCCACTGCAACAACACTGCTACGAGGCGCGGGGAGCGAACAGACACGACGCAAGAGAGGTCGAGTAACTGTGGGATTAGCTCCGAATAGTGGCGTTTCTTTGTATTCCGAAGCTCAAGGAGACTTGACGCATTTGAAGAAAGGGCTTGTCCCCGCTTCTCTCCAGTGTAGGAATTCTTGCCCACTACAGGAGGTGCACACACTGCTCCTTTTACGGTGCAGGCGATAGAACCCCTAACAACGACGCTCACGCCGGATGGGCTGCTCGTGTATCACTCGAAGCGCGTTAACCCACCCCCGCGCCTGCGTTCACGCCGCTTCGCGGTGACGGTGTGCGGCTGCTAATTACAAATCTATTAACCCACCTAGCCCCCCCCCCCCCCCACCCCCCGTACACGCCGCTTTGCGGCGTCCGGTCGGCAACCCAAGCCCCGCTGCCCCCCATGCACTTCCGTAAATAGAGTCGATACGATTTAGTTTAGCGATGTTTCGTCAACAACATTCGTTTTTTTAGTGTTAATGGTAAAAAAGAAATGTAAATATCGCCAAATGCCTCGACAAAACAAAAAGGTTCGAGAAAAAAAATAAAAAGAAGTAAGCCGGCCCACAGCATAAATAGAACCCGGGTCTGACACGTATGAGGCAGACATCTCACCATTAAGTTACGCTACCTCTTCGGAAACTCGCATTGCATCCGCTGCCTATGTTGACGGCGGCAGCGCCTATCTCCAAGCAAGCAAGCAAAACTTTATTTTGTGTAAGGGCCTACGTCCTGGTCTGGACGGCCCGTCCGGCACATGTCTCGCGGATGGATTCCGTTAGGTTACCGTGTAGCCTTGTTCGTGGGGCAAGGCTCCACAAACCAGCCAATCCGGCGTGCGTGAGCACCGTTGCTAGGGTTTGTATCGCCTGCGCGTTAAAAATATGCCCGCGCGGGTCGGGGGGCAGTGCCCTTGGTATTCCTTGGGCGCCGCCGGCCTGTGTCTGCTCTGCCCAGTGGCGGCCGTTTCAGGGGGGGCAAAACGCATGCCTTGCCCCCCCACTCTGAGAACTGAGGGGGCAAGTGCCCCCCTTGCCCCCCCGGTTGGTACGCCCATGGAAGGTTCACTTTGGTTGTGCGGCGTACCGAAGAGCTGCCTTTAAGCTGGTAGTTCCTGTACCGTGCTTTAGGTGATGCTGTGCTGCTTCCTAAATTGTTCTGGCGTAGACGTGCACTTTCCCAGAGCACAGGTGTTGCAGTTCGTATTGATTCCGCTGGTCTGTCGCACGTTTCGTCAACACAAACGTTTCATCCACACTCATTACGCGAATTGCAAGCTGTACGGACATTTCATCGAGCGTGTTAAGTACCCAGCTCACGCCGCTTTGTGGCAACAGTCTGCAGTGGCTCATTACCAAAAAAGTGGTCCCACATCCATTTCAGTTCATTTCGTCCACGGCAGTCGCCAAACCCCGAAGGAGAGGATTTATTCGGACAGAATGCCACTAAAGCAACGCAGCTTCTTCAGTGGTCAGGATAGACTCTCTTCTGCGAGTTTTGTTATATTATCACGGATCCTTGTTCCAGTCCTATCTTCTATCAATATTCACTATTCTGGAACACTGCAGGTCATGCTTGGCTGTCATCGTATGTTCTGGTGGAGGTGCTGGGTACTTTACCCATAGCCCTTCACTCTGTGTGAGCCCGGCGGCTCCTCAGCCGAGTTGCCCGATAATGAGACAGGGGTGGCTGACTATCCTCCGTTTTATACCCCCGGCGAGCCGTAAGCAAAGTCCTAACCCGAGCCTGGCAGAACAACCGCAAGACGAGCGAGTACCACAAGGAGTAACCTCGGAAATACACCAAGAAGCACCTGAAAACGAGCCAGTTGCTGCTACCAAAAAAAAAAACCACAGGAATTCAATCTCCTGCCACAAAATCCGAAGCTGACTAAGCCAACAATGACAACCCTGAAGCAGCAAACCGCGTCCCCTCCCACCATTGTTTGCATGCCCGTCGCAAATCACACTCCGACGCTTTTTCACACAAGGTGTATGAAGACGTCAAGGGCTGGATTGAACAATATGACAGTGTCGCCCACCACATTGGGTGGACAGACAACCAGCTCCTGCAGAACCTATACTTCTCGTGGAAGAAACTGCCGGCGCTGGTCTGAGAACCATGGATCCTCCTAAACATCATGGGAAGTTTGCAAGATCGAGCTGAAGCGCGGATTCGTCAGCCAACATCAAAGAGAGAGAGCCGCATTCTTGATTCTGTCCAGGACACTGCCCCAACAAGAGCGCCACCGCACTCGTGGAGGGTGTTTTGGGCTTGATCGAGCGCCCACGCCCACGCCGACCTTGATGCTACAGAAGACAAGAACCTAAGAATCCCATGCCCCTCATGTAAGAGACAACACCTTCGGCAGCCTTGTCCGCAACCCCCCAACAACAGTCGAAGTGTTCATATCACCGAGGCTTCCAACATTGAATGTGCACTGCATGCCCGAGCCTGTCACAATCAACAACTTCCTGGCATCCCGACACTCGAGTCGTCCACCTGCTACTTCGACGCCAGCCTCCCAGGCATCTGCGACGCCTCCACGATATTGTCTGGGAGGAGATCAAAAGGCTACTTCCTGCCATCAGTTGTTCGGCTTTTATTTTGATTGCCAAGATTGCTTCAGAACAAGTTTGACAGGTATTTCTACCGAAATTTCTGCGAGCGAAGCGGCATCTGACAAACCGAGGGCAACTTATGCCACATTGGCACGACGACCGCCACCGGCTGCCCCTTGGTGTTCAATGCCCATTCAATGAGACACCCCAATGCCGAAGTATTCCCGACATCGTGTGTAGGTCTGCGCTCAACAAAGTACACCGAGGAAAACATAGGTGTTGCGAATGGCCGACCGAAAACCACTTTGCTACCACTGCATGAGGCCGACCATGTCTACCAGAGCTGCCCGTACCAATTAATTGGCCTGTGAGGGTTCGTGCCGAACGATCCTCGATCACGTCTCGACGAGCGACCACGGGACATTAAAGATTACCTTCGGCGACCTTTGTCCCTGATGCCAGCGTTACCTCGAAGCTCCTGATGTCCATCACCTCAACGGGAGGTAAGCACAACAAAGCAGGTGAGCGGCAATGCAATGACAGTCGATTTGGTGTCGGTTGTCGTCCAAGGACAATACCTGAAAATTTGCTGACACCAATTATGTGTGTCCGCTCCACGAAGCATACAATTTCCAACTTTGAGGGAGAATGCCGCTGAGTGACTTGAAGAAATAGAACGGTTGGTTGCTCTCAAAAGTGGACACCAAGCATCACCCGACTTCACGGTGCCACACGAGACTTACACAAGTTGCAATGGTCGCGGGATGTAGAAAAAATCGCTATTACGAAATGGAAGTGAAATGGCTAGGATAGCAAACATTGTTGCCAGCCATCCAGTCAACGGAACAACAAAAGACACAGCCACGTAAGGATACATGCCCGAGCTTGCTGCATTGACGCAGAAAACTACTAGGAAAATTTACGGATTAGAAGCCAGCCCTGCAGCCTCGGTGCATCAATGTCAGGGGCCGCACATGACGTATGATTACAAGACGGCATCAGTCAGTCAAAGTTGCCACTCGACCAAACTGAACACTTACGTGCCAAGAGCATCATCTGACAACAAGGTCCACGGGTTGACTGAACGCCTGACACGAGACTGTCGCAGAAAGAAGTCGTTATGGAACCATTTACTAAGAATCAATAATTATGTAATCAAGTGGAAATAAACATATTCTGTTTGCCTTTACGGCTTCAGAGTCTATACTCCAAGAATTGTGTTCACTGCACGCACAGGTCCTTTCGAGGACACTCGCATTTCTGACCCTTGAATATTAATGAATGGGACATACCAGACTGGCAGACTTGTTGCATGAAGCTGTACTCTTTTTACCTCTCGTGAACACATGTTGCATCCGAAAACCAACTCCAGTGATGTGAAGATGTTAGTTATTAATTTATTCCCTCCAGGGGCCTTCGTAGGCATTGCCAGAGAGGATATTAAAACTACATACATGATAATAACATTAAAGCACACTGCTGTAAGTTGTCGATCGCAAAAACAAACACACCTCTGAGCATATATAGTTTTATAGTATGTGTTGATGCATTGCTATATAGTAGGACACTTCCTATACGTATGACACGATAGACCCTTTGCAGAACCCCATCAAGCAACACAACTGTCACTATTGTTTTACGGCGTACAGCACACGAATGGGTCCCAGTTCACATCGAACGCTAATCAAGCATTCGAGTCCAATAGGCGCTGAGCCGAGTTCACAGTGATGGCGGACATAAAGTTCTTGTCGAACAAATGTCCAAAGTATGAAGGCCTGGGTAATTAGAGTAGTAGCTACTATAATTCGTTTCATCACAATTTGGCAAACGGCAAAGGCTACAGTCTCGGTGAGTCAATATGCACGTTGGAGAGAGGCACATGACAACATATCATCAGATTGCTCGCATGAAGAGATATGTCACACACCTTCACTCCGTCTCTATGATTGGCTCGATTGGGCTGTAGCGGTTGTCCTTTTTCCAAGTTACGGTGATACGAAGTATAGGCAGCCCACACTTTTGAAAAACGTCTATTGAAGAGACCGAAAGGAATGGTAGTCAACATTTTTCAACAAGACTGCTTTTCAGGCAAGGGATGAACACAAATATGAATCATCTTATCCAGGTAATTAGAACAAGTAAATAATAGACCGACTAACACAATGCGCTTTTGATGAAAAAAATATTGCTGCAATAAATCCTACAAAAGAGAAAAATGTTGCAGTTAATCAATGCGCACACCAAAACAGTTGTTTTCATTGCAAGTCGAACAGCTTTGAAGCAGGTGCCTGCAACGATTTTTTCATCCCCACACTCAATAAAACGGCATCCTGGTAGCTGAAAATAAGCGTGCACTTCACATTCAAAAAAAAAAAAAAAAAAGGAGGAAAAGCGATCGAATGTACAATCGTCGATTAGCATAAAAGGTCAAAGATCGCAGGAGCTTCCTCGCTAAGAGCTGCTATGTTTATTCGGTGACGCAGGGCTGAAAGAACTTCCTCTAGGCCCTAACGCGACGTACACCTTTCGCTTCGATTCTCAGCCATTCCAACGTTCAAACGAAGCTGAAAAAAAGCGAAGAGTTCATGCCTGAAGTTATATCGTAAAATTGTTGATAAGTGCAAAATGTAAAGATCGCAGGAGCTTCCTCGCAAAATTGTTGATAAGTGCAAAATGTAAAGATCGCAGGAGCTTCCTCGCTAAACGTTCCTGTGATTATGCAGTTACTCAGGGCTGAAACAAATTCCCCTAGGCCCTGCATCCGACGCATACATTTCGCGTTGATTCTCAGACATTTCAACGTTCAAGCAAGGCTAAGAGAATGCGACAATTTCATGCTAAAAGCACTCAAAGTTCTATCGATCCTCGAACACATCCGGGAATCCGAGCACCGGTACGGCGATACGGCTGATGCTGTCTCACAGGTGTTAATATCCAGACGATCCAAAGCGATCTTGCACAAAAAGGGTAGAAAGTCTCATTCCTTCATATTTTCACATTATACCTGCGTCAGCGAGCACGAAGAAGCACGAAGTTGTCGGAAAGCAGTTGCACATCAAGGCTACCGCGCACCGAACAAACTCGCATTCGCCAGCTCTCGGCGCTGACATCTTACCTGTGACGTCACGGCTCCTGGGAGGTCACGTGACGAGTGGTCACATTTGCGTAAAACATGGCAGCAACCGGGGGGGGTTCTACTTCCGAACTTCCGGTTTACCACTCTAAGCCCCTCTACCTCGCTGGTGTCGCCGTAACTGCCCGTTGCATTATGAGAAACGTCGCATAATGCAACGCGCGGGTTTCACTGGTGACCCGCGCGTTGCATTATGGAACGTTTTCCATGATGCAGCGCAAGGCTACGCCCACGGCGTCGCACTGGTGACCCGCGCGTTGCACTATGAGACGTTTTCCATAATGCAAAGCGCAGTGACGTCGAAGACGACGCCGCAGGCGTAGCCGCGCGCTGCATTACGGGAAACGTCCCACAATGCAACGCGCAGGTCACCAGTGAGACCCGCGCGTTGCATTATGAGACGTTTCCCGTAATGACGTCACACGTGGCGTCACATGTGACGCTACGTCACATCTGATGACGTCACAAGGGTCACAAGTGACGTCACACATAACCGTGCGTTGCGTTATGGGAAACGTCCAATAATGCAACGCGCGGGTCTCACTTGTGACCCGTGCGTTGCATGGTGGGACGTTCCCCATAATGCAACGCGCGGTTACGTCTACGGCGACGCCCTAGGCGTAACCTCGCGTTGCAGGCGGAGGGTTAACCGCGCGTTGTAGGCGTTACCCCGCGTTCCCGAAATGCAGCACGTGGATGGCATGCACTACTGACTGACGCGTGACTTTATGGGACGTTTACCATAATGACGTCACTCGGAACTGTCGTGACCCTCGTGACGTCGCACGTGACGCCACGTGTGACTTCGTTAGGAGGGAGGAGGAGGAGAAGAGGAGGAGGGGAGTAGGAGAGGAGATGCCATCTACCCGTTGTGCAGGCCAGTGATATCACCATTCATAAATCACAGGGGGGGCACGTATAGAAACGATGTGTACTTGTTATCCAAGTGGCCATCTAGATGGGTAGTGTTCTGTGCTGTACCCATCGATCTCTGTGGCAAGTCAGACGAAGTTGGTAAATCGTGTGCCGCCAAGGTCGACAGCGGCTTGCTCGTCGTTAGCGAAAAAGAGCGTAATAAAAGTATACTCGACATACTTCTAGTATACTGTAAGGCGGGGAGTGTAATTGAATAATACAAAAAGCAGAGTAGTAGTATAAGGCATGCGGCAGTCGTTCCATGATCCAAGAATACTTGCCAAGCATGTTTAGATCATATAACTATTAGCCTACTCCAAGTACGCTCTAAGCAACCGCTGACACTTCAAGTATAATTTAGGCGCGCCATTAGTATTGTTTAGGATTATAGAAGTAGTGCACTCCCGGTAAACAAGTTCCGCACAAGGCGGGCGTTCCCCTCATTTTGACTAAGTCCTGGCAAAATTATAGCAGATCAAACGGGTTTAAGTGTTTTTTGCTCCAACAAAAGTAAGGTTCTCGTTCGTCGGTAGATTAGTTTTGCTAAAGACGCCGGAAAAACGAAAAGGAATTGGTGTCAGGACAATAACAGAATGACTACCGAACGCGGGAAAGTCAGTTGGCAGTGCCTGCGCGACGGAATATTTGATTGTCGGGCGCGTCTGTCCCTTCCCTCGATGTGTTTGACGGGGCCTAGATCGTGATGTTGGATCCCTTTGGCGCGAATATTTCAACTATAATCACTGGCAGGATGAGAACGGCTGGGAGGAGCTTTAGTTCCTCCAGCACTAGCTTCCAACCTCCGATAAGGCTTCTATCTCACGAGCCTGGAGTGTGAACATGCAGCCAAATCGCAGCGAAGGGCAACGAAGACGTGCTGGAGGTCGGCCGTTCAGAAGACACGCCCTGCCGTTCTTACTTTGTCAGCAGTCTTGTAGCTAGGGGAGGGGCTTTTGGGGGTTGCAAGTATTGCTTCGTCCTGCCGTGTGTGTTTCTTAATCGCTGTTCCCGTTTTTTAGCTGTTTATAGCCATCATGTACGACCCTACAATATGCACATGCATTCCCCCTCCCAAACAACACACACAAGGAATGCTCATCGAAATCGCCTCAACCAGCCATCCCCCCACCCCCCCCCCCCCCCCTTAAAGGAAAAAAAAAGCTTGACTACGTTTTTACTTGATAGGGACAATAATAGAACTTTATTATTATTTCGTGTCGATTTTCCGCTGATCACAAGAGATCTTATATTATTGATTTATTTTTTAGTGGGGCGGTTCAGTTTTCATTCCGCCAACGTCAACGAGGATCTGTAGCGTGCACTTCGTGAACACCTGCAAGGACGACGCTGAGGCCCACCATGCAACAAGTTACTAGACGAGTTGCCAGCTGAGGTGACGCTAATTGAATAAAGACATCGCAGGGAACCTACCAACCCTGTAATTGCTCGTGAAAGATTCTTAGTTAATTTAAATTAATTTTCACTCCCTCGCTCGAAGATACAGGTGACCTTTCCTCGTCTATTTTGCATTCTCTATATGAGCCCGGCTCTTAGCCAGTTAAAAGTATCGTTAGTTGATTGGTAACTTCTGTAGTCTCTCCTGTCTTGGAGTTACATGTTTTGATTTAGTCTGTACGCCAAGATTCAGTATAGCTTGGCTAAAGATAGATAAGCTTAGGTCATGACTGCTTTCTAACGAACTGGGAGACATCTTTCTTGAGATTTGGAATATCATGAACAGCTGATCTGCCGCGCAAGGTCCCTGAAATTTTCCTTGACAGTCCTTGCTTCTCGAGATATGTACATCATCTGCAAGTGTACTGCCGGGCATACTTCGAGCCTGCGCCAATGTCACCGTGTTAAGAGCATGGGAAGAATTTTTATATTGTAACAAGGTTGTGTGTGTTTACCTATTCGTGGTTGTGATTAAACTCAATAAAAAAATTTTTCACTATTAACAAAACATTTCTGAAAGCACTGCATTATGCCGCTGTACTGTATTTTTCAGACTTCCGTCCACAGGGAAAATTTGGGGTAAAAAATAAAAGATTTTGCTTAGATTGTCCACACACTGTGCATAGTTCGCACCTGGTGCTTAGTCCTCATGCATATGGCACGGCGGCAACGCACGCAACATGTCGTCTAACCACTTCCTTGTTGTCATGCAGCTCTTGCTGACTGCCGGCGGGCGTACTCTCGATTCAACTGCACCATCACCAGAGACATCGGGAACAGAAGCGGACAAAGCAGCGCGTCACTTTGAGCAACTGGACCATGTGATCTTCGGCTTCGTTACGTCATCGACACAAGCGCCATCGACTCTAAGAGCCACAGCCTGCCCTCAGGCCATCAGTGGGCACGGCGGCAACGCACGCAACATGTCGTCTAACCACTTCCTTGTTGTCATGCAGCTCTTACTGATTGCCGGCGGGCGTACTCTCGATTCAACTGCACCATCACCAGAGACATCGGGAACAGAAGCGGACAAAGTAGCGCGTCACTTTGGGCAACTGGACCATGTGATCTTCGGCTTCGTTACGTCATCGACACAAGCGCCATCGACTATAAGAGCCACAGCCTGCCCTCAGGCCATCAGTGGGCACGGCGGCAACGCACGCAACATGTTGTCTAACCACTTCCTTGTTGTCATGCAGGTTAGTAAGAAGCTTTTTTTCGAATTCAAGAGCAATTACGTTTGCCTTGTAGTGCTGCCGTGCCCCGGCTTGTTATTATGTATTGTTGCCGACTGTGCTTACTCCGTACGCTATGTATTACTGCTGTTGGCTGGGGACGTCGAACTTAACCCGGGCCCGATGACGGATGCTCAGGCAAAACAGTTCGCTGAGATGCTGAAGCTTCTCCAGGATCTTTTGACGCGCTCAGTCAAGATAGAAGAGGGCCAGTGTAGCCTGATTCAGACGGTTAATGAAATCAATGCTAACCAAACACTAATCGAAAGTAAAATTGAAGTAATTGGCCGAAGAATTGATTCTGTTGAGTCGGTAACAACTGATATCCGGAAAGAACTCACTGAGGCACGCGAAGTAATCAAATCTGTGCAAGAAGACAACGCGTCTTTGCAAAGTCGCTTGGATGACTTCGAAGATCGGTCGAGACGCGAAAACCTAATTTTTTACGGGGTACCAGGGGATTCAGGGTCGGAGAAGTGGGCACAAACAGGAAGTAAAATTATTGAAATTCTACCTCGTACAGTTGACCCCCGGATAACCTCGGAGAGCATCGATCGTGCCCATAGATTGGGATATTTCTCGGACGACCGATGCAGACCGGTTATCGTGAAATTCGTGTCGTACAAACTAAAAGACAAGGTTTTATCGTTCCGTTCGACGCTGAAAAACGCTGGGACTACTGTGAACGAGGATTTCTGTCTGGCGACACGACAGGCAAGAAAGAAACTTCTTCAATTCGGAACATCTCAAAATGCAACCTTCAAACTCCGGTACAACAAACTTCTTATTGGCCAAACAAGCTACTTTTATGATCCGCTTACTAATAGTGTGCGACAAGCAGACCTGCGCAGTGGCGGCGTGTCTGCACCCACTATCGCTGTAAATAACCAAACTCGAAATGCCAGTCATGCAGCACCTACGTTGTAGCATGTTGCGAGGGATGGTGGCCCTATTTAGACATCGTCCTCTGCGCAACTGTCGATCCTTTATACAAATATTAGGAGTGTCATCAATAAACGGGACGACCTTTGTTCAATAATTGACTCATCAAATGCTAGTATTGTTGTTTTGACAGAAACTTGGCTGACAAGTAAGATTTGTAACAGTGAAATTTTGCACTGTCAAAAGAAGTTTAATATCTATCGGCAAGATAGAGTTGGTAAAAGTGACGGCGGTGTTATGATCGCTGTGGCTGATAATATTTCTTCATTTCTTGTAAACGTTGCCACGAATCTGGAGATCCTGTGGATTTACTTTTGTTTAAATCATCGTAAATATGTTTTGGGCGTTTGCTATCGTGCTCCTTCGAAAAGTTCTACCTTTGTGTCTGACCTTCATGACGTCGTGAATGCTGTCACAGTCCGTTTCCCTGACGTCCCAGTCTTACTGTTAGGAGACTTTAATTATCCACACATTACGTGGTCAAACGACGGCCCCTGTTTAAGTACGTTTTCCACAGAATCCAATGACTTTTTAGATCTGTGCGCCAATTTTAACTTCACTCAGGTTGTTGCGCAGCCTACTCGGGTTACTTGTTCTTCGGCCACGGTGCTGGACCTTGTGCTGACGACGTCACGCGAGCTTATATCGTCTCTCACGTACCTACCTGGTCTCAGTGATCATTCATTGCTCCACTTTGATTTTGTTGTTCCGGTGTGTCGCTCTCCAGTGCAAGTAAAACGGATATCTGACTATGCCCGAGCGGATTTTGGAGCTATTAATCATGAATTGGGTATTTTTTAAATGATTATCTGCGTAATTTTTCTGTGCGTTCTGTTGAGGATAATTAATTGGATGTTGTTCAAAGAAAAAGTTGCCTCCCTTACAAATAGATATGTACCTGTACGAACTGTACGTAATTACACTCACTCCCCATGGTTCAACCAGACGCTCAGAAGGCTCTCAAATAGGAAAAAAAGGATGTTTCGTGCTGCAAAGTTATTCGTGTTTCCCAACGCAGAGCATCGTTGGGCAGCATATTATTCTGCTGCAGCAGTTTATAAGATGTCTATTGCCGAAGCCAAGCGGAGTTTTTTCGAATGTACGCTACCCACTATGTTGCGCAACAACCCTCAACAATTTTGGAACGTCGTAAACCCTTCTGAGAGGCTTGACGTAGTGCTGAACAACGAGGATGATGAGACGATAGCGGCGAATGAGTGTGCAGCTGTGCTAAACGAATTATTCACAAAATCGTTTTCGAATTTAACCACTAATTCCTATCCGGATGTTTATGAATACAATATTTGTGCTATGAATTCCATTGATATGGAATGTGCCGGTGTAGTGAAAGTCATCGCCAACCTTAAACTATCGTCATCGTGTGGAATTGATAATATTAACTCGAAGTTTCTCAAAAACACTACAATGTATTCCTCTATTATCTTAACAAAGCTATTTCGGCAATCACTCGAACTCGGAAGCCTTCCCGAGGACTGGAGGGTGGGGAAGGTGATTCCTATCCATAAAGGTGGTGACAAATCCAGCCCAAGTAATTATTGCCCGATTTCCTTAACAAGTGTCCCTTGCAAAATTTTAGAGCACATAATCTATTCGCATCTCGTTTATTTTCTTAATTCCCATACATTCTTTTCTCCTGCTCAACATGGCTTTAGGAAACTGTTCTCGTGCGAAACTCAGCTATTAACACTTACGCATAACCTTCACGCTTTCCTCGATCGTTCATCTCAGGTTGACTGCATTTTTTTAGATATCTCTAAGGCATTTGACAAGATTTCACATAGGCTCCTTTTGTATAAACTCAGTAAACTGAACATTGACTCTCATGTTTTGACTTGGATCAACGCCTTTTTAACTAACCGTTCTCAATTTGTTCATGTTAATGGCATTGAGACTCGCACCCCTCTCCTGTGACTTCTGGTGTCCCCCAGGGTTCAGTACTCGGCCCTCTTTTGTTTTTAATATATATTAATGACCTTCCTTCGAATATCTCATCCTCAGTTGGTCTCTTCGCAGACGATTGTGTCATCTATTCTGAAGTAACTAACGATTTTGACGTTCTTGCACTCCAGTCTGACCTTGACAGTATTTCTCGTTGGTGTGAAAAATGGCAAATGGAACTCAATATTAACAAGTGCAAATCCATGAGAGTATCACGTCAAAATAACACCTGTTCCTCGTACCATATAAGAACTGTTGAGCTGGAATCCGTGTCCTCATTTAAATATCTTGGTGTTCATATCACTAACAACCTCTCGTGGAACATTCATATTGAGTATATAATTAAAAACGCTAACCGCATGTTGGGCTTTCTAAAAAGGAACTTCTCTCTTGCCCCACTGTCCTTAAAACTACTTCTTTACAAATCATTGGTCCGCAGCAAACTTGAGTATTCTTCCGCTATCTGGGACCCCGGTGTAACTCTTGCATTATCATTAGAAGCTGCTCAAAACCGTTCTGTTCGTTTCATACTGCATAACTATCATCGCACATCTAGCGTAACAGCAATGAAAACTACCCTAAGCTTGTCTGGCCTCTCCCTACGTAGTAAAATATCTCGTCTATGTTTATTTCATAAAATTTACCACCACAATGCAAATCTTCGTCAACATCTGTTAACACAACCATCATTCGTCTCATCACGTTTCGACCATCAACATAAAGTTGGCATCCCTCAGTGTCGCACCTCAAGCTTTCATCAGTCCTTCATACCCATGACATCACTGGACTGGAATCGCGTTCCCGCACCTGTTGCCAGCATAGCCGAGAGTGCCGGATTCAAAGCTGCACTTTGTGAATATTTTTTGGATTTTGGTTGACAGTGTTTTGTTTTAACAATGTTCTGTTTTTTTTTTTTTTATTTTATGCTTACCTGCCTAATTACTGTTTGTCTTTGTGTGCAATTAGATGTGTGTGTCCACTCCCCTCTATAATGCCTTCGGGCCCTGAGGGAATGAATAAATAAATAAATAAATAAATATCTTCTCATAGACGGCACACCTTGAGAAATGTCTGCTTTCTTAGCTCACAAAAACGCCTACAATATGCATAAATCATCATTAACCATTCACACAATCCGCCTCGTCTCGTCATAATCGACAGTATTGATAAAAAAAAATCTCGTATAGTCTACCTAGCCTAAAATTTCAACTTTTAATCGTTACACTCCTGGAAACGCTTGAAAACATGTAACGTTTTATTTAATAATTTATGTGTCCAAGAAATATTACGAAACAAACTTTATTCGGTGAAGCAGCAATTAAACACTGACAGGCATGCATTATTTTTCCAGAAAGAAAAAGTCGTTCTTATAATGACAACCTATCATGCGTCACTGGTGTTTTCTTTACTACACAACATTTTCCTCCTAAAATGTCCCACAAAGGAAAGTATAAATCAAGCCCCCCCCCCCCCCCCCCCAATATTTGAAAATCTTGCATGTGGATTGGACATCTTGAACCTGAAAGAGAATTCATTCAACTGAACATTGTCATAAAAATTCGTCTAAAATTATGTGCAAACATCTGCATAAGATCGCAGACATTTCTGTGGGAAATTTAGTCTAGGCTTGCCTCTTTTTGTTTTCAACTGTTTTGCTCCTCTTTTTGACGGAATTTCGCGGGACATTTTGTTCAAACTCGCAGAAAAAGTACCATTAATCAGCAGGAGCAGGTCCCCGTAACTGCAACCTACTGCCTCGGTGATGTGGGACAAAAATACCTGGCACTAAATCCACGAGGCCTTTGTTCAGGTCGCGTCCTGGCGTTTTAGTTGTTTCCTACTGCTGAGGCAGGCTGGTGCAGGAAGCGTGTTCAGCAATACTAATAAAATTAAGATCGTGGGCTCACTGCTCGCACCGGTCCGCGACTCCAGCCCAGCGAGGACCTGTGTAGTCGCAACTGTACGCGGGGTTATTACCTCATCCCAGAATTATCAGCCTATGCCCGCACGATCCCCGAAACGTTAATATCTCTTCGACGTGGACAAGCCCGAAAAGCGATCCCACTCGTAGCCTCTAGTGCGAGAACGTAGTCTGCCGGTGGTTCAGCGACCGAAAAATAGTATCCCGACGTCGTCTAACATGACTCACGAGAACAGTGGTTCATTGTGATTAGTAATTTTTCTTTTAAGAGGAGAAGGCACAATGTTATTACAGCGCAAAATTTAAACAAGTGACGCTAATCTGTGAAATTATCTCGTAGACGCCGCACGTCCGTACTTGCGAAACGGACCCGACTCGTTGGCGGCGAAATCAACCATTTTCTCTGCGGAAGATGTGTGCTATTTCTCTATCGTTTCTGGGTTCACCAAGAGAAATAATTCTCGCACGCTTTCTATCCTTCTCTAAATCTTCACCGTACGCTAAAAACACCTGCAACGCCAATGAAACGCTACGAACGCGACCAACGCGACACGACCATGTGTTGTACTGCGGTGGCGCTATATATATATATATATATATATATATATATATATATATATATATATATATATGTATATACGATGCAAGTTGTAGGGATAAACTCGCCAAAAATAGCAGAACGCAACAGAAAAAAGAAAACAAGCTTTCCCCTGCGCGCGCGCCTTTTTATTTTTGACGTTTTTATCTACCGCTCTCCACCACCTTGCTTCTTTTTATTTGTGACGTAATCGACTATAAAATTTAGAAGCATTTGTAAGTGACATTCTTGTAACATTTGATAACGGCATTCAAAAAACATGTTTTTAACGCAATTGCGAACGGAATCGAAAGACCGAAAATGGGAGTCCAGAGTGAGGTCGCCCCCTGACTTTCAGTCCTCCATCAGAAAACATGGCGGGGCTAGGGGCATGTAAAACTGAGCACACTCTAAGAAAAAATGGAGGAAAAAGGTAGCAACGGCGCGTCTTCCTCCCTTCTACTTACGCGCCCCCAAGCGGACACCAGAAGAAGGGAGGAACGAGACGTTTTCCTCCCTCTCCAGGCAGACGGGAGAAAGCTTTCGCCCTCCCGACTCATCTTCTTTCGGTTTCGTATTTTCGAGCATGTCGCGCACGTTGTTTTATAAATGTTGTTGAGTTGATTGAGTTTCAGCGGCAGCGAAGGCCGCCTGTAATTCCGTCTTCTAGTCCAAATGTGCAGAACATTTCGGTTGCATTGACGTTTTTACCACTAATTTTATCAAACGAGCAAACGAAGCCGCTAGAAACAGCGAAGTTCCGGAGCAGTGCTAGCAGCGCTACATACACTGGGTAAGATGGCCATCTCCGGCTTGCGGGACACACGCGGTACTACAGTAGCGAAACCACGAGGAACTGTGTCGACGTTTTCGACGTTATGGAAATCGCAGGCACTGCGGCCAAGACAGGCAGGTTTTCCTGCCGGCTGCCTGCGTGCCTTCCGTGCTGAGTTCGGTTCTGTTGTCCCGTGCCGAGTGCCAACCGGCGTTCAACGTGATTCTGTATTTCTACGTGTCAGCAACATCGTCAACGTGGTTCTGTATTTCTGCGTGTCAGCAACATCTTGATGGGAGTGTTGTAGGTTGTGAACAGAAGACTGGAATTATCGCCGACGTGACCGTGTGTTCGCGTATCAGTTGTGTAACAAGATCAGATGACGTAAATTGCCGGGCATTGATGCCGCTGGTCGGGCCGTGATCGGAAGGGGCGGGGTGTCGCAGGATGACATTCCGCTTTACATTAAAGAGTTTAAGACCACTTGAGGGATTAGGTGCAGTCGATCGACGTGTAGATAGTCATGTTGGAACGCTGGTCTGAACGGTAAGCTCCTATCGTACAGTGGCCAATGTGACTGTCAGTCCCCGAGAGCGATTGCGCTCTGGGGAAAAGATTGAAGAGTACGAAATTATGACGGAAAGTACGTATATTTACAATAGAAGTTTAGCATTAAAAAATAAACAGTTAAGATCGAGAAAAAAAAACGCTATCCTTTATTTTACTGTTTAAATATACTACGGTTCCTGTAGAAACTGCCCTCCAAGTGGCGCGCTGGGATGAGCGCTAGAAGTTTTCGAGCTGGCAACGGCGTAGCTCCGTACACTTTACACCTGCCGCAAATCGCGGCTTTGACTGCATTCAAGTTGATCGGAAAGCGATTTCTCTGCCCGTGAAGCATCACTTCCAGCTGAGTGAATATCCGCTCTACAAAGATTAATCCAAGACGGCAATTGCAGCCGTGCGCGAACAGCACAAATAGAAAAACAATCACTACAATAGAAATAATGGCTACGAAAGGCCGTGCGAGAAAACAAACTCATGGCTTGGAACCACATTGGAGCGGCTCGATTTATTGGCTTTCAAACAATTACGGCATGATCGAGCGTTTTTTTAATACGAGACTCATTCCCTGAGCCATTAGAAATAGTCTCAGATGTATGACATTGCTGGAAAAAAATGAACATGCTCGGAATATTTTTTATTGCTTACGGAGTCACCGAAAAATTCCGTACGTTCAAAACGACCAGTATAAAAAACGGAAACGCAGAGCTCGGGAGTAGTGGTCGGGTTAGTGTGCTGTTGCATTGATGTTTGTAAGATGTTTGTATGTGCGATGCATGTGTATGCGCTCAATATATGTTCACCTGATGCTTGGTAGTGTCCGTAACGTGTCTACATGTGTTAGGGGTTCCCGAAGAAAAGGAGACGCAATTGTGGCGTAAGAAAATACAAATATTTTTTTTTTAAACATGAATTGGGCGGTACCTAGCGCCACCTAGCCAAGCTACTTGCGATTACTGTGCTTGTCCCTGCCATCTGGTGGCAAACGATTTAGCATCCTTTTACGCTACCCGGCTACGCCATAATTTCGTGTTACCGTCCTTAGGTAAGCCAAGAGGTTGCTTCGGATTTGGTTTTTTTTTTTTTTTTTTGAGAGCGGCCTTTGGTATTGCGGGTGAATGGTTTTCACTCCTCCGTGAAGTGCGTTTGACGCAACGTTGACGAAGGAATTGTGGCTCGAGGAATCACAAAGGTAAGACATAAAGTGCGCAAACTGGGTGCCGGTTGTCTCCGTTGAAAATCGCAGTGCTGATGATGAGAAGACTGAATGACGGCATGCTTTCCAAACGTAAGTTTCTTAACCTGCAGGGGGACGCCGGCTTCGGAAATAAATGCAGTTCGCGGAAAGCTCGTGTTACGTTTTTATTTGCTGCTCCTCTCGCTCCGTACAATAGACTTAGTGTTCTCGTTAAGCCTTATCGAGCTCGATTTTCTCGATTCGTGGCCGCCATGTGCCGTGTGCGGCTCTTGTTGTTGTTATTTTCTTTGTACACCCTATCATACCCACCCTATCATAGTCTCAATAGAGACTGATAGTATTTTGAAATAAAAAATGAGATGCAGTCCACGGAGGAACTTTAGCTCCCCTGCTTAAGGGATGAAAGTTTCTCCCTTTCTGATAGAACATACACTCTTTAGAGAACCATGCAGTGAACGGATAACTTATTAGTTCATGCGTTCTTGGCATTTCATCAGGTTGTCGGCAGGCCTCTTCACGATGTATAATATGTGCATTACTTTGGTATTTGTTGATTTTTCTGGAAACAGGTGCCAGCAGGTACGGGCATAGACAATGGTAATCATTTTTGTGCATCTCTACAACTTTTTTTGTTACTTTATTTTAAAGGTTTCTATTTAGTTTTGGAAGAACTTCGTGGTTCAGATGGCGAAGTTGTGAGCTTTATATTGGTGCGCTCAAAACCTGTCCAAGGTCAGAACTAATGCCAAGCCATCTGAAAAGAATAATGTGACCAGAAACATTGTCATTTATTAAGTTGTCAAGCTAGGCCTCGCAAGTGTTAGCCAAATCGGGTCCACTAATACCCACACATGTAGGAGGGTGTCTTTAGTGCCCATGCTTGTTGTTTAATTAGACCTTGAACATGACTCCTTACTACGTAGGACTTGCATTACGAATGAGTTTTCTAGTTAAAGGTGGTGTTCCTGTTAACAAACCATTGTATTAGGTGGGTAGAAAATAAAAGTGAAGAAGTGAACTTTGGTCTTTAATGGCAAGTAGGTTCATGTGGAATAATTTTTGCTTCAGTGGAGGCTCAGGTATGCACGACACTGAAGGGACATTACTTTCAGTTAACGGAGACAAGGGTATCACAAGAGCCAGCGAGGGAAAGAGAACGGAACCTCTTGATGTCAACGCCTTGCCGCCTGCGTGGCTGTGCCCCGAACCGTGCAGTTTTTGCCGAGGTAAACAATTCGGCCATTTGAAAGTTTTGCGGATAAAAAAAAAACATGACTCACTTGCATGGCTTGCTGTAAACAATCCAATGCAGCACTGAAATTTGTGAGTTGCAGATAATGTCACAGGCAGGATAGATAACCTCTACATTCTCAGAGTTCTGTCGACAAAGGGGCTGCCCAAAGATTACACAGCAGGATGGCGCCCCGCTACAGAGCACCAGTATATGTCGTACCAAAGCCTCCTTTATACTGACAAAACCAGGCATATTGCTACGAGAAGCGGTCACCGAAATGGAAAAGGTGGAGTGGCATACAACAGAGAAGAGTCTCGCTGCAGCGGACGCGAAACACGAAAAAAGTATGTTTTGGGTCCTCGCCACTGCAAAAGCTGTGTGCTGACGTCCAGGTTCCCCGAGGAATGGCTCTTTAATGCTCTGTGCTACCAAATCCTCACGCTCCAAAATCTGTGACCAGGCACTCTATGACTCCGTCGTCGAACTGGCAGGCTTTGTGAGTAGAGAGGTGCTATGGTCATACTCTAATCCACTTTACTCCTTTTTTTCAGTGGGAGAGCATCTTTTTGTTTGCATTCTTAAAAAACAGGGTTAGACTGTTATGATTAAATTGGTGCGGACAACCACTAACAGGCTCTGTTTGCTGTCGTTAGGGCCTCCGCTATTCTTTCAATGCCGATCTTCGCAAAAGAAAACAAGATAGGGGAAGGGACAAGAGCGGAGGAAAGCCGTGCCGTTTGCGTGGTCGATGTAACTACTCATGCTAAAGATAAATCACATGTAACTATGGTTGTTTAAGATAAATCTGTTTGAAAGGGTGTCTTCGCTATGCCAATCTGTAAACATATTTTGTTTTAAAGCTGGAGACCAAGTGAGATAAGTATCATCCGCTGTCTTCTCAACTGGTTATTTCAATATTTTATTAGGAGTACTTGGCCATGACTTCAAAACAAACCAAAGACCAGATTCGAGCTCATGTTGGAAAGCGGTTCTTTCCTGCCAAACCTCAGAAACATTTATCTAAGCAAAGATGATACACAAATTACTATTATTTTTAGCGTCCCGCCATTTGTGCATGCAAAAGATGCCTCTATCGGAACAGCTCACGAAAAGTTATAGGCTACTTTGTAGTGCAGAGATGCATTCTTTTGTTACTCAAATGGAAAATTGTGATGATTACTACCTTGTAGTAGGCCTTTTACATGAAGCATTCCCTCACATGCACACAAATGGTGAAGCAAGCTTTAAGCCCTCTCTAAATTCCATCGTGGCTTGCTTTCGTTACAACTAAAAAGGGAGCATAATAAGACGGGGACGAGAAAGGAAGAAACAAGCGCTCACTACCAACTAGTTTATTCAGAAAAAAAGTCTTCCCTTCCTTCCTTGCCCCTGCCTTAATTTACTCTTTCTTTTCATTGGAGCCACGACGCAGCTTGCCCAACAAAGAATTTTATAATGCTTTCTTTGACTGTACTAGACAGACTCAGTAGATAAGCCCCCATCTTGTCTAGCACCTAATTTATGCAGGGTGCTGCAGAACAGGATTAGCTAGACTTGGTACCCTCCCCTCTTTTGTCAGTAGGGACCGTGCGCCTTGTGCTTCAAGTGCTCTCAGTGCACTTACTGATTTATTAGTTACGTTCCCTTTGAGCCTTAAATTTATATTCTTAAAAAAGAAAAGCAGGCAATAGCAGCAGCAGCCTCCCCCGCCCCTCCACTCTCTATCTCTCTCCATGGGAATATTTTAGGTTACTTCTGATGGCTAAAATAATTCTGAATTGCATTTTTATGGTGTCCAGCTGTAACCTGATACACCATCAGGGTGTCTACAAACCTGAAATTCTCAGGGAAATCGTCAAAAAGTTGGCTTCATCAGGGAAAATGACCACTGAAAGTGGAACGGCAATACGGAACAAAGCTTGACCGTTGCGCATGGGCACGACTATACTGAATAATGTTTCCGAATTATAATCCTTTGACCCAGAAGTGGTCAGGAAGTTTTTATCAAAATAGTCAAGGGAAATTCTAGGAAAGTCAAGGAATTTGAAATCAGTAATTTGGTAGACACCCTGATGCGCTGGTTCCACCGTACGAAACACTTGACAATCAAGAGAGAATCGGGGAAAGCAAAATATAGAAAGGCAGTAATGGGCGTCTGCCTCACTGGCCTTCACTCTGCTGCATGGACTTTCCATCTATGACACTGTGGGCAGTTAACATGTCCTCGACAATTTTACTTTGCTCACCTACAATTTCGTCTGACTTCCAGAACTTATTTTTTATCATTAACTTTTTTTTTTTCGAGGACCCAGTAAAAACTTTCGGGAACCCGGCATTACTTTTCACTGGAAAGCACCCATGGACATATAGCAGCATCTGCGTTGTCTGCGAGGACCTATGAATCGACGTCCTGGACTTTTCAGCAAGAATCTCTCGGGTATTAGCCATGAACTGAGCATAGAAATGTCAGTATGTGGGGGGGAATCGACGAAGCCCACTTTTTGTGCTTGAGCACCTCATGGGTAAAAAAATACAAAGATTTCGGTAAGAGCTGTGAAAGTCGTGACAGCACTCGGAGCACGTTCCTAGAACAGGGAAAAAGAATTACCAATAACGGTTACTGTTTTAATGCTTTCCATATGTATTTGGTGAATATTCCAACTATAATACAAAGGTTTGTGTGTTCCATTATGTATCTAAACTTCTGTTGGATTTTTTTTGTGCATCTGTTGATCTGAGGATTCAAACCATAGAAGAAGAAACTGCAAAAAGAAAAACAAAGCTTTGAAAAAACAGCAAGTAGGCAAACAAAGCTTTTAGGAAACTTCTTGTCATTTTTTTTATTCTAATTTAATCCTCAACACCAAGCAGGCAAAGCAAGCCTTCACAAAACTTGTCATTGTAATTTATTTTCGTTCTTGTCTAATAGTTATACCAGCTTTGTGTATTAGTATTATTTCTTATGATGTTATTTTTTTAGTTATTATGATAAAACCCCTGTGATAAGCAGAAGCAGGCTTTTGAGCCAATATGTATCACATTAGTTTCTAAAAAATTAGTTGTTTTAAATACTTGTGGCTTGTTTTGCAGTGCCTGCATGGTAGGACTCATGAAGTTGTATTTGCACAAATGGCAGTGATTTGAGCTGAGAGAAAGCAGCTATCTTTATTGTTAAATTTGAAGATTCCTGCAATTTATTGCCACCCACCTGTCCACTCAAAAGCAGGCATGAAGCAACAGAACATTCTCGTTCACACCAGGTCTTGCCAATAGTCCAGACATGTGATAAAAAAGATATACAACTTATTGTAAATGATAATTATGATCAAACTAATAGAAAGTTAAGCTGCCGATTAAAAAAAAACTTTTACTTTTTTTTTTTTTTGTTCTGTGCAAATTTTAATGTAACAAAAGAATGCTGTCCTGAAAGCTTCTGTTGTGTTTCATGATAAATTTTAGAGCAGCATTCAGTTGAGCATCGTTAAGACCATCATCGCTCATTTTTTCATGTTTCATTACAGGAAATTGTAAGATATCAGTTCTGCATTTCAGCGTTTACACTTGCAGACAATTGATGTTACCGCTTCTTTTAGGTGGAATCGAAGTTTCCATTTCAACTTTTATACTTTCACACAGTTTATGTCACTACCCTTGTTTTATAGAAATTCAAGTTGGACCTCGCAGGCGGCAAGAAGTCTCCTAACGATCGCAATGCCTCCCTTTGTTCAACAAACTCATACTTGACTAGGGCTGCTATACTCCAGACAAAGTGAGAGTCAGCACTGACTATCTTTAGGAGAGTCGCTCATACGCTCCCATGACTCTTTTGCGATAGCAGTCGGGGGACTCTTCATTAAAGGAGGGTCCTCGCAACTCTTGTTACAGAGTCACGGGGATTACAAGGAAGGAGTCGTTAAAGAGTTGCCGTTGACTACGTGACCTGGAGTCGCACATACGCTACCATGACTCCAGTGTGATGAGAGTCGTAGGACTCGTCTTTAAATAAGAGTCAAGTGACTCTACAAACGAGTCCTGGAGGAGTCAAATCTGCAGCGCGCAAAGACCCCCCACAGGGAGTCATGGCGACTCTCTTTAAAAAAAGAGTCGAGGGACTCTACAAACTAAAGTCGATTCTGCGGCGCGCCAATACCCCCCAAAGAGAGTCATAGCAACTCTTTTTTCTTAAGAGTGTATATTCAGGTTAAACAGAGAAACCTGAATGGCGTATCTAAACATCGAGACTGACTCAAAAACACTCAATAACAAACCCTGAGTGGTTTTCTACTGCGCCTATTTACACGGTTATAACCAAATGTAATACTCAAAACGAACCCAGTTCAGTATTATGAACGAAGAGCTTGTCTCATTATATCTAGCTTACAAACACAAAACGCGAAGACCTAATATTGTCGTCAGCGCCGGACAGTTGGCAACTAGCGGGGTTTAATTTCGAAGCACAGGATTTTTAACTTCAACATCGCGATTTTCATTTTACAGCTTTATATACTTTGGGCTCTTCCTGCCATAGGAAATAACGTCCGTTTTCGTTGGAGTAGTGAACGTACTAGTATTTTTCTTAGTGGGAAGTTGCGCGTAGACTGTCCGTCGTCATATCGTCTAATGCTTGAAAAGAATCGCCCTCCGCCGCGGTGTTCTAAAGATTCAATCCTGGGTCAGCCGCGGGTGAAGCGGGGGCGTTTCCAAGCGCTACTATGCCTGACCTTGTTATTGACATTTTAAAAAGCACAGTGCGTATGAGTCTCGTGTAGTGCAAGAAAGATCAAGCAAGATGGCCACAATTGCTGTGATGTGGCGATATATCTTTTAATTAAAATTCATGGGTAAATTCAAATTTAATCGGAGCTAATTGTGGTAATCGAAAAGCTTACTGTTAGGTGGTCTAAACCGTCGAACCCTTCATTCATCTTTTCATATATTGTCGCATCATGCCACTTGTCACGTCTTGTTATGCCCCCCATGACGTCACATTACGCCATTAGGCCCAATACCACCTAGAAGAAAAGGCCTACACCCCCCACCTCAAACGTCATCACTACCCTACCATAAAATCGGGGATAGCTTTTCACTATCTGGATAATGGAACTGAGAATCTAACTGGAATTGTATCTGGAAACCTGATATCCAGATTGTACAAAAAAGAATAATTTTTGAAATCCTGATATCGATATAAAACCTAGATAGATTTTACTAGTTCTGTAACTCAGGTAGAGAAAAGTAATACTTTGGTTTTTGGCAGGGTACTTATTCCACGCAGCGCCAACTAGCTCGCGCCTTGCAGCGTTTCACAGCGAGCGCGAAGCCACCGAGCTTCGGCGTGTGTTCCGCTTGGGGCGCGCGCTCTGCCATCGCTCGCCCGCGCTATGAAGTCAAACCAATATCTTCGATTTGTCGACGAAACTCAATCCCGTGGCGTTGCTGTTGTGTGATCAACACCAACATGAGCAAACTAGGTCCGTTTAGGGCTGCCACGTAAATTAACACCTGTTAATATAAGGTACCTCCGCAGGCCCTTCGACAGGATAGAGAAGTTTCACGTTAGTGAAATCGTCACCCTACCCACAATTTGCCGATTTAAAGGTTTTTGATGACGCTCAGAAAGATTATACTTGGAACGCTGTTTATTTTCAATAATTAAAAAAGTGAGTTAGTAAATTTTAAATTTCTTATAACTTAATTATTTTTTCTTACAAGCTTTGATGTCGCCGTCGTCAATAGATTGTTGCCGAGAAGATTTGTTTGCTTCTCTACCATGCCATTGATACGAACGTTTGAAACCATTCTCTAAATCCCAGTGATGTGCTATATTTTTTTATGTCGAAATCACTTAATTCTGCCCTTTTGGATAGTCAAAGAACCATGACTTTTGTGGCTGTCAGAGAAAAATGACCTTTCTCAATCTTTGAGTAAACAAGTTCTCGGTGACCAAGCATAAAGGTCATTGATGTGGGTATTTGAGTGTACTACTTGTTTAAGTTGATCTGTTTACAAACCGTGTTCGATTCTTTATGATAGCTGCATCGTGGTGCTCGGTGCTTTACTGACATGCCATTTTGCGTTATACAATACATCCAACATGCTACAGCACCGAAATCCTACGCGGAAGAACAAGTGTACTCAGAAGGTCGTGTGTGCACGACACGAGCAATATACAAGGTGTTTGATTTTAATTCCAACATAATTCTAAACAAAAAGAAGGATAAGAGTTCGACGAGTTATGTCTTTATCTTGTATTTATAAGGCTTGGTGGACATTGAATGAGGGAATAGCCGTTAAGTTCAAGTTGACTATTTAACTTAAATATTATAATAAATTTTTTAATTATTGGTTTGTAGCAATTCATAGCTATTAATATTAGAGATCAGATAAGTTTACATGATTTGCAAAAAAGATTACCAATTTAGATGAATGAATCTATCACTTCTCGCGCTTTTTCGACCAATCTAAAAATTCCGCGCAAAAATGCTAAAATAGCTTATGAAGCCCTGCCCAGAATGACGCTTGGAAGACTGACGTAGTCGTTTATATAACGTCTTCAGTTTCTCGACAGCCTTTCCTTGATGAGTGTGAAGACGAAAGAAGTGAAGACGTGACCTAAAACACGTCACTCTTCTAAGCGTCATTGTAGGCATATGCGTTTTTGTGTGTGCAATTTTTAAATCGGGCAAAAAAAAAAAACGCTAAAGTTGATCGAAAAATATTTAAGATCACTTCATGTTCATACATTATATAAATTACTCTGGCCAGTACTAGTAATAACCGTCGATACTGCAATTCTAACATTACCCCAGAAATCAATATTCCAAAAGTTAATAAAGAGATTTTAGTTATTTAGTCAACTTACCCTTATAATTTTCCCCTCATATAATGTGTCACGAGCCTAAAAATACGTGGTGAAGTCGGCACTCGTCTAACTCTCCGCCGCCTTAAAGAATATGTTTGGAATAAACTTAGAAAAAAGCAGTATATTTAAGTTAAACAGAGAAACCTGTGTATCGTGTCTGAACACCGAGACCGACTCGAAAGCACTCAAGAACACAGTATGATGGGTTTTCATTTCTTTATATAGTTGCTTTTTCTTCAATTCAAATTTAGTACTCAGAACGTACACTGTTAAGTATTATGAGCCAAAAACGTGTATCACTATGTCTAGCGTCTAAACACATAACGCGAAGACCTAAGATTGCCGTCAGCGTGGCACAATTTGCAGCTAACGGGGCTCAATTTCGAAGCGTGGGATTCGCACTTCATCATCGAGGGATTTCAAATTCGAACGCCGCGAGTGTTGACTCTGTCGCTTTGTGCTCCGAGCAATCTATCAACATCCTCGAATTGCTGAGCCATTCACGAAAAATATTGACTTCACCTTGCCCCAAAGGCTTCCATCCTCACTTTGACACCAACGTGTGAAAATGAGGATGGAATTAACGACAATCATCATCTCCGCGGTGGCGGCGGTGCCGTTACCTCGTTGAGCCTCCTGCCGAGCGCGGCGCTCCGCTATGACGGACGCCGCGTCGGCGGCATCAAGGCAGCCACCACCTGCAGCATCACTCTCCGAACAACACTCAGACGCCGCAAACATCGACGCCGACTCAAACTAGGCTCCCCCCCCCCCCCCTCCTTTCTATCGAAAATCTTCATCCAGACACGAATCACGGTAGATAACGCCTGGCAAAAACCGAAAACAAAGCCTCGTACCTCGACCGCAGCATTGTGGTACGTCTCTACACCATTATGACACGAGTTCCCCACACAACTCCGCTTGAAACACATCAAAATGTACGCATCCTTATTCGCCTTCATTTCAGCTGCGGCACTTTCCCCCCGAGCATGTAAGGATCTAACAATACAAACTCGCGTGCCACAAAAAGCCGTAAAGCGTCCTTCTGAAAACTACCTATAAATACAGAGCACAACTCACACAAGTCGGCGACATAAGAACTAATAATCACCTGCAACAAATCACCATCCTATCTTACCGTACCACTTAACTCATGCAAAGGTGTTATACAAGGTTTCGAAGTCGGTTTTTTCTCCGGTGAATTAGTGGCCTTTATGGAAGGATATTGTCACGAATGACAAGTGATGAGGCAGCGAATGACTGAGTAATCTGAACGTTTAATGTGGGCGAACTTGTGCCCAAAAATAAAAGGAGAAAGAAAGATAGCAGCAGAGCGTCGCGGGCGCTGAAGTCTGCGAAAGAGCTGAGTCGAACGCTGGGGCGAAACTAACTCCGCTCGCCTTGGGGAATCCCTTATGTACCCTCGTGGGTTTCTGGATCCTTCGGCGTAGAAGGTTCGGCGCGTAAAACATTCTAACCTCGAATCAGCAAGACGGTTCTCGAATTCACCAGAACATCACATTACAGAGTCCACGAAAATGTGTAGCCACGGCCAGGAATCAAACCCTGGCCTTCTGCATGGAAGGCAAGCGCGATAACCGTTGGGCCACGCGCGCGCTGCCTACTTGGCCAGTTGCGCGCGCGGCATTACTCCCCCCTTTAAAAAGTGCATCGTCCCGATGCAACCCAAAAACAAAACATAGCAAATAAAAAGAACGGTAAACTAAAGAGTCATTTGGAACACATCAGGTACACTGTCCTATCGAGCGTAGTACGGCTTCAGTCGCACGACGTGGACGACTTCCGGTCGTGGAGGGCGGCGTGACGAAGTCCGTGTTCCGTCGGGCATCACCTCGTAGCTCAGATCCCCGAGTCGACGAAGCACTTTGTAGGGTCCAAAGTAACTTTTCAGGAGTTTCTCGCTGAGGCCGCGGCGGCGAATCGGTGTCCACACCCACACCCTGTCTCCGGGCTGGAAGTGGACGTCCCGACAACTAAGGTTGTAGCGGCGCGCGTCGACGCGTTGCTAGTCTTGAATCAGGAGTCGGGCGAGCTGGCGGACTTCTTCGGCCCGTTGAGCAACCACCTGGGTGTCGTCGCCGTCACTGTCAGGTGGCGTATGGGGCAGCATCGCGT
Source organism: Ixodes scapularis (assembly GCF_016920785.2). Taxonomy (NCBI): domain Eukaryota; kingdom Metazoa; phylum Arthropoda; class Arachnida; order Ixodida; family Ixodidae; genus Ixodes; species Ixodes scapularis. The sequence continues at coordinate 137,678,524 of NW_024609879.1, read as the reverse complement.
TTAGCATGGTCGTTACTTTCCGACCATGTACTAGCTGGAAAGCTGTGAATCCAGTGGTCTCTTGAACCGCCGTATTATAGGCGAACATGACGTATAGGGCAGCGCCTCGTCCCACGTCTTGTGCTCAACGTCGACGTACATAGAGGTCATGTCGGCGATGGTCTTGTTCAGTCTCTCCGTCAGCCCGTTGGTCTGCAGGTGGTACGCAGTTGTACGACGGTGGCTGGTGTGACTGAGTCGGAGGCCTCTTATACAATCTTGTGCGCAACAAAGACGAGGACAAAAGCAGAGAAGAGGACACAAGAAGGTGCAACTTTCAACAGAATTTTACTGAAAAACATGTTCCGGTATATATAGTCTCAACCATCGTCACAATGACAACAAAACGAGAAAATTAAAGGAAAAACACCATCACAGAGCATAACTGGGAAACAACACTATCTCTTTGCATTCAATTGCATTATAACTATCTCGTTCTCAGGAAAAACAATTCCTTCTCTGATAATGCAATCGACGGCACAGCAACACACGTGTCTCCTAAATAATCAATGTGCTTGGCTTCTATGATTTCGCGTGTTACAGCTGACTTGCATTTCCCAATTTTTACGCATTCATCCAACAGTGGGGTACTACCGCATGTCCTGCAATGCAAGTCAAGAAAGCCACCGTTCTTTTTTTGCACGTTGTTATTGTGCTCGCGAAGCCGATCATTTAGGCAGCGCCCCGTCTGCCCGACGTAATGCCTGCCACAGGACAACGGAACGCGATAAACCACGCCATCTGTACAGTCGACAAATTTCGTTCTGTTCTAAATGATCAGCTTCGTGAGCACAATAACAACGTGGAAAAAAGAACGGTGGCTTTCTTGACTTGCATTGCAGGATATGCGGTTGTACCGCACTGTTGGATGAATGCGTAAAAATTGGGAAATGCAAGTCAGCGGTAACACGCGAAATCATAGGAGCCGAGCAGATTGATTATTTAGGAGACACGTGTGTCTGCTATGCCGTCGATTGCATTATCGGAGAAGGAATTGTTTTTCCTGAAAACAAGATAGTGTTGTTTCCCAGTTATGCTCTGTGATGGTGTTTTTCCTTTACTTTTGTCATTTTGTTGTCATTGTGACGATGGTTGCGACTATATATACCGGAACACGTTTTTCAATAAAATTCAGTTGAAAGTTTCGCCTTGTTGTGTCCTCTTCTCTGCTTTTGTCCTCGTCTTTGTTCCGCACAAGATTGTATAAGATGTCAAACCAACTCGCCCAAACAACCACTCTTCTTGAGTCGGAGGATTTCTTGGGTCAGCTGTGCCATGAACGATGATCCGCGATCTGTACTCAGAACTTCTGGAGCGCCGTGCCGGAGGACGATGGACTCAATGAAAAACTTGGCAACTTCCACAGCAGCCCCCAAGGAAGGGCTTTCGTTTCGGCGTACCGCGTGAGATAATCTGTGGCGACGATGATCCAGCGGTTTCCCGACGTCGAAGGCGGAATAGGACCAAGTAGATCCATTCCGATCTCCTGGAAGGGTACAGTTGGAGGAGAACTGGGCTGCAGGAGTCCGGCCGGCCTCGTCGGAGGTTTCTTGCGTCGCTGGCACTCGTGGCATGATCGTGTGTATAGGTGGATGGTCTTGGGGAGCTTGGGCCAGTCATACTTTTCACGAATACGGGCCAGTGTCCGGCTGTAACCAAGGTGTCCGGCTGTAACCAAGGTGTCAGGACGTCGGGTCGTCGTGGCAGGCTTGGAAGATCTCCTCTCGAAGGTCAGTCAGGATTACTAGCAGCCACGACAAATTGTTGTCCCTGAAGTTCTCTTTGTAGAGTACACCTTGCCGCAAGACGAAGGTCGACAGGGCTCGTGAGAAAACACGTGGCATGGTACTCCCGCGCCCTTCCAGGTGCTCTATTAGTGCGCGCAGTTCAGGATTGTCCCGTTGACGTCGTGCCATGTCGTCGGTGTTCACCGCGCCTAGGAAGCATCCGTCGTCGTCGCTGCTAGCGGAAGCTATTTCGACGGGCGCTTGAGACAGGCAGTCGGCGTCGCTGTGCTTGCGGCCTGACTTGTAGACCACAGTCATGTTGAACTCTTTTAGTCGGAGACTCCATCGAGCGAGGCGTCCTGACGGGTCCTTGAGGTTGGCCAGCCAGCAGAGCGAATGGTGGTCTGTGACTACGCGGAACGGGCTCCCGTACAAGTAAGGACGAAACTTTGTGATTGCCCAGACGACCGCAAGGCATTCTTTCTCAGTCGTGGAGTAATTTTTCTCCGCCTTGGGTAATGTCCGACTTGCGTACGCAATGACTCGCTCGGTGCCTTCTTGTAGTTAAACCCGTACCGCACCAAATCCTGCGTCACTTGCGTCTGTGTGAATCTCGGTTTCCGCATCCTGATCGAAATGTCCAAGAACAGGAGGCGTCTGGACCCGTCGCTTCAGCTCATCGAATGCCTGCTGCTGCTCTTCGGCCCATCCGAACTTCTCGGCGTCCTTCGTGAGGTTTGTGAGCTGTGCCGAAATCCTTGCGAAATCCCGAACAAAGCGCCGATAGTACGCATATAGCCCCATGAATCTTTGCACGGCCTTCTTGTCTGTCGGCGCTGGAAATGCCACGACGGCGCGAGTCTTCTCTGGGTCTGGGCGAACGCCATCATGGCTAACCACGTGTCCTAGGAACTTCAATTCGTCATAGGCGAACCAACACGTCAATGGTTTAAGGGTGAGCCCGGCGGTCTGTATGGCCTAAAGAACAGCTCGGAGTCGTCGCAAGTGCTCGTCGAAATTGCTTGAAAACACTACGACGTCGTCAAGGTAGACAAGACAGCTCAGCCATTTTAGCCCAGCCAGCACGGTGTCCATGACACGCTGGAAAGTTGCTGGCGCCGTGCATAGTCCAAAAGGCATGACCTTGAACTCTTACAGTCCGTCTGGCGTGACGAAAGCTGTCTTTTCTCGTCGTCAACTTCGTCAACTTCGATCTGCCAGTAGCCGCTATTCAGTTCCATCGATGAAAAATAGCAAACGTGGCGCAGGCGGTCTAGCGTGTCGTCTACGCGGGGGAGTGGGTAGACGTCTTTCTTCGTCACCGCGTTCAGCTGTCGGTAGTCCACGCAAAACCTAAGCGTTCCGTCCTTCTTCTTCACCAGTACGATCGGAGAGGCCCATGGACTGCTGGAAGGCTGGATTATGTCGTCGCTCAGCATTTCTTGCACTTGCTCCTGTATTACCTCCCTTCCTTTTACTGCAACTCGATATGGCGATCGATGCACAGGGAGCGCGTCGTCCTTGGTAACAATGCGATGCTTCGCAACGGTGGTTTGGCGCACCTTTGACGACGTCGCAAAGCAGTCGATGTATTCCTCGAGGAGGTCACTCAGCTGCTGTCGTTTTAGGTCCGCAAGCTTAGGATCAATGTCGAGCTGCGCTGGCGACGTAAAGTCTTGCTGAGGTGGCGATGATTCTTCAACGATCGCGGTGACTTCGGCGGAGTTTCGGAGTTTTTCGACATGGCCCACAGCTGCACCTTTAGTGAGGTGTTGCGTTTCTTGTCGGAAATTCGTCACGAGGACCACAGTGCGCCCATCCTGAAGTTCAGCTACTCCTCTTGCGACGCCTATTCCTCTTCCCAGGAGCAACTGAAGGTTACCTTTCAGAAGAACTTCGCCACGGATAGCTGCATCGGTCACGACGGGTACGACGACACTTGATCGCGGCGGCAGATTCACGTGGTCGGCAACGACTCGGACGGCGGCTGACGCAGTGTGGAGTTTCCCTGAAGGCGGAACAGGTGTCCGCAGCGTCAATCTGTTTTCTCCGAGGTCGATGACGGCGTCGTATTCACACAAAAAGTCCATGCCGAGAATGACGTCACTGGAACAGTTTTGTAAAATGACGAATTTCAGAGGACACGTCTCGCCGTGAATTTCGACGCGAGCGGTGCACCTTTCAACTGGCGTGATGAGGCGTGCTCCGGCGGTTCGTATCTGCGGCGTCGTGACTTTTCGAAGGTGGCGAGAGAGCCTCCCACTCAGTAGTGAGTAGTCTGCCCGGTGTCAACGAGTGCCGATGCGTTCTCGCCGTCGATAACAACGTTTAGGTTGTTGGACACCGTTGCAGGGGCGTCGGTGCAATGCGGGGCGTCGGGAGAGTGGGAGCGCTCCGGCGTTCTTGGAGGCTGTTTGCTTCCGTCGTTTTCGGCAACGTCATTTCCAGGCGTTGCCGCACTCAGTTTTCCCGGCAATGCAGGGAAGACAGGCTCTCTCGGCGGGATCGTGGCGCTGGGGAGGCGGGCTTCACGGCGGAGAGACGACACTGGGGAGGGCGAGCGTCGGAGGTACTCCTTGATGTCGCGAGGCCGTTTGCCGTACCTCGGGCGTGGGTCGTTCGTGCGGAACACACGTTGGGCCCATTTGCCGCTAGGGACAACGGCGGTAGATATGGTCGGCCTCCCCGCAGTGGTAGCAGATGGGTCATCGGTCCGCTGTCCTCCACATGTCGGTTTTCCTTGGCGCCGGCTGTTCTCGGCGGTCGTACTGACGTACTTCGTGGTTGCGTCGGGGGTACGCCTGCGTTGGTGGGTCTCGTCGTGGCGCAATCGGGTAATGTTGAACAGTTGGCGGCGGTCGTCGGGCCACTGCGGCGTAGGTCAGCGTGGGCTCATCGGCTGCGGCCACGCTGGAAGGAGCCTCCGGTTGAATTGCCCGCTGAACGTCTTCGCGTACCACTTCGGCTATCGACCGCGAAGCCGGCTGGTTGGGAGCAGGCAGCAGCTTCCTGAGTTCTTCCCGGCCGATGTCGCGGACTATTGCACGAGGATTGTCAACGCTTGTGCCGCCCTCCTCAAATCGGGAGGACGTCAGCGTCGAAGCAGCAGGCGTGCCGGCGAGTCGGTTGTAGAGGCTGGCTCGGATTGACAGGGCCCGCTCGATGTTAGTGGCCTCGGCAACAAATTCATCGACAGTAGTTGGTGGGTGTCGAAAAAGGCCACCGAAGATGTCACTCCTCCCTCCTTTCATCAGGACACGCAGCTTCTTCTCCTCGGTGGACTGAGGGTCGGCGCGGCTGCTCAGGCGGAGGACGTCTTCAACGAAGCTGGTGACCGTTTCGTTGGGCCCTTGAATTCGTACTTGCAGGAGGTCTTCCGCTCGCTGTTGTCGTGTCTGGTTCATGAATGTCTCCTTCAGGCCAGCGATACAGGTGTCCCACGACGTAAGCGACGCCTCGTGGTTCTCGAACCACTGCCTTGCGTACCCTCCAAGGAGAAGTAGAGGTTTTGGAGGCGCTGCTCAGTGGTCCATCCATTATGGTGTGCCACACGTTCGTAGTGCAGAATCCAGTCATCCACGTCTTCGTGGGTGTCGCCATGGAAGGTCGTCGGGGTTCGTTGGGCAACCGGCAGGTATATGACGGCGGCGGCGGTCGGGGTCTGCGACTGCTAGTCGTCCATCGTCGGCTTCGTTGGCTGCTTGGTCCTGGGTGGCAGAAGTCCGTAATCCGGGGGTAGACCCTGGGTGCGGCGACTGGATCGGGTCTCGATCAGGTCTTCGTCCGGTCCTCGGGAGGCTGGGTTCGGACTTGTACTGCGGGAACTCGGGGGCTGCGCTGCACGGATATGCGTACACCGCACCTCCACCAAAATGTCACGAATGACAAGTGATGAGGCAGCGAATGACTGAGTAATCTGAACGTTTAATGGGGGCGAACGTGTGCCCAAAAATAAAAGGAGAAAAAAAGATAACAGCAGAGCGTCGCGGGCGTCGAAGTCGGCGAAAGAGCTGAGTCGAACGCTGGGGCGAAACTAACTCCGCTCGCCTTGGGGAATCCCTTATGTACCCTCGTGGCTTTCTGGATCGTTCGGCGTAGAAGGTTCGGCGCGTAGAACATTCTAACCTCGAATCAGCAAGACGGTTCTCGAATTCACCAGAACATCACATTACAGTGTCAACAAAAATGTGTAGCCACGGCCAGGAATCAAACCCTGGCCTTCTGCGTCGAAGGCAAGTGGGATAACTGTTAGGCCACGCGCGCGCTGCCTACTTGGCCAGGTGCGCGCGCGGCAATATCAAGCCACCATTATCACGGCATGAACGATGGGGTCCACCGAGTCAGTCATTCTACCCTTCGAAGGCACAACAGTTCCCCACACCGACCAGTTCAGACGAGTAGCAGCCCTGTCCCTCATAAACCAAGAGCCACAAAATGCGAACGCTGCAGAGTCTACGGGCACCGCACCGTCAGTTGAAACAGGCGTCGACTTTACAACAACAGTAAGCCCCCCATCTATGCACCTCTTGTTGCTAGCATTGCGACAGTCAACACTCCTCATTTAATCCAGCACACCAAGTCCATCAAAACATAGACAAAGATTACACAAATGCAGCCTACGACCAGCTACTCCATCTCCGGAAAACCCTGTCGAGAGTCACACCACGGTCCTCATCGTCCACCATACAAAATGGTTGGTACCAACGCACACAGCACTGCTCACAATGACACGCAGAAACCAAGAGGCGCCCCGACATCACCAACAGTCCGGGCAACCACACCAAACCATCCAAATTTAAACATTGACACTCGAGCCAATACCAAACTTCCCCCGTACGGCAGAATGGGGTAAGGCAGAATGGAGACGACAATTTCCACCACCTCAACCACCGGCATACCAACCAAGCCAGCATACCGCCTAATGGCCAACCCTCCGACCAGCTACCCTACCGTGGCCAGCCAGCGATCTTACAACAGAGGCTTCAACATCGCGGCTGGCGTCTACGCTACCGGCAGCAGAACCCCCGAGAACAGCCTCACCGCCCACGTTACCAGCTACTCCCCCCCCTAACCCCTGCTTTTCGTTCACCTTTCCCCCATTACTCCTTCGTCCCCCCATCCATATATCTCCCCATTATCATTACGCATTGAAAAGAAATATGCATTAATCAAGGAACGAATGGGCCCATGCGAGCAACAGACCGCTCAACTCACCCAACGCATGATGAACCTGAAGAAATGGTGTCCAACATCTTAACCATGGTCGACTCCCTTGTTGCCCCCATTGATGAGATCACAAATGAGATCTATTTTCTAGAAATTTTAGTCGCGCTCACATTAACACCCACGCCCATGGAGGCCCGGTCTCAATCCCTTAAAAGACCCCGATCCTCCGAACCCACAGAATAGAGCGCAATAGACCTTCCCAACAACCCGCTCCCACCTCCGACCTAACGACAACACCGCAATAATAAAATATACTGGATACGTTTTCATACAATGGACCTGCGGGAGCATCAAAACCAATCGTACTTCCCTTAAAAAATGGCTTTTTCGGCTTGTCTGCGAATTACGCTACGCGGTAAATGTCCCGGCTACCGAGTTGTGCATGCCAACCCTAACGAGGCTTCCCAAGTATCCACATACACCCGGTGAGATCTCCTGAACTAGCCGCTGGACATCCCCTAGGAACTTTCACATAATCTAGTGGCATGTGCTTAATATCCCTCCCTCACTGGGAAACACACCTGTTTTTTTTTTTTTTTTTCATCTTTTACAATCCGCCTAAGCAGCATCGTTTATTCAAGCCCCTTTTGACTTTGCTGAGGAATTTACATCCACATGCGAGGTCCTCCTCGGCGGAGATTTTAATGCATCGAATGTTATCTGAGAATATCGGTTCACACTCCGCCCAGGAAAAGTTTTAGAGTTTTAAATTTTACAGCACCATTTTGTCATTTTGAACAGCGCCGACATCCCGGCAAGAGAGGGCACTGGTCGCCAATAATCTACTTCTCCGGACCTCGCATTGCTCCAGGGTCGAATTGAAGGCACCTGGACCCACACCCGTGAAATACTTGTCAGTGACCATGTTATCCTTTCTATAACACTTATCACCTCTACACTTGCAGAAACGACACACCAACGGGAACACCTCTTCTACCCATGTAGCCCCCCCTTTAGTCTTCTACTCAGACTTGTATGAGGACTGGATATTCTCAATAAGGCAAGCTCAAGCACACACCACTAAAACAAAAAACACAACACGATCTTTAAAAAAAAAAAAAACCTGATCCTTACCTGATGTGCTTCTGGAAACGACGGAAACGTATCCTGAGACGCACCTGCCAACATACATCTAATCACCAACTTCAAGAATGATTCGACAACCACTGTAAAGTCTTAGGTATATTGAACCTGAATAACGTGTTTGACAAAATCAATAATGCCCCCCACCAAAAATTCAGATGGATCCTACTTTGATCCCTGCCAGGTCCCCACCCGCCTGTTATACCCCCATAGCTACATATCCCGCTCTTCAGGGCTCCACGCAACTGACTCAGACACCACAGGATTTGTACATCGCAAAACACTTGCATCGAGATATCCACCCTACACCGGCCCTGAAAACTCCGACTTAGATTGTAACATGATCTTAGCAAAACTAAACTCAACCTTGACACACAAACAAATGAGCTCCCGGGGAGGATGGTGCCACGTATACGCTATTTCGCAACCTCCTTCAGGAGGAAAAAGTGCAACCTCTAGATCACACCAATAGATACTGGTCGGCGGGTGCCTTAACACAAGAGTGGAAATCCTCTATTGTTACCATGATACCTATACCGGGGAAACCCCCCTCACTCACCAAACTTCGCCCGATTCCCCTTACTACTTGAGTGGGAAAGACGACAAAGCAGATGGTATCGGACCGCTACCAGGACCATCTGAAAGCCATCTCGTTTTTTCCATATTCACCATTTGGATTACGTCTCCACTTATCTACCCAAGACCTCTTTCTCCTTCTTCAGTATACGTTTGTACCGCCTTTTTCTGCTCAAGGGCAGGCCCAATTTTCGCTATTGGTGTTTGTAAAGCATCCGATTACGTTGGCTACGACCCCTTACTCTCCTGAGTTCGAGAAACAAGCTGCAGACACAAACTATACACACACATTCTCAACTTCCTCGAATATTCTACTTCCAGCTTTAGTGTATCTGATGAGACGTCCTCATCAATCACGCTCAAAAGCGGAACCCCACAAGAGGCGATGCTTTCCTCTACACCATTTAATTTCGGAACGGCCCAGTTCGCCCTTCACCTCCAACAAGTACCCATCTGTTACACATCTACGCGACGATCTCACTCTCTGGTGAACCCACGGGTCGCCTGGGAAAGTGAAGTCAACTCTGCAGCAGAGAAATGACATCATATGTGAACACCTCGCACAAGCAGGCATTGAACCTGCCCCATTCAAATGAGAAATGCTTCGTCTTCCATAAACACCCCCCGGCGATATGAAGGTGAACGCCGGACCGTTGACCGGTCCGTGCTATCAGCGCCATGACACGCCTGCCGCGGCAGCTCGCTTTCCTATCGCACGCTTCGCCGAGGTTAAGCGCTTGGATCGAGCGCTGTTTTCATACCTGCTGCTACTCCCTGCAGAAAGCGTGGAAGTGGGTTTTGATTTCGGCATCTCTTTTAGAGCGCTGCTCTTAAGCGCGCGTTTCCTGCTTCCTGCGCCATCGTCAACGTCACTGATGACGTCATCAGTGGCGTCGTCGGCATCGCCATCGTCATCGTTACTGATTAAGTCATCAGTGACGTCATCGGCGTCCGCATCGTCATCGCCACTGATGACGTCAATGACAGCATCGGCATCGTCACTGATGGCGTCATCGGAATTCGCATCGTCAATGTCGTCGTCACTGATGACGTCACTAGTGATGATGACGTCAACCGTGACATCAGTGGTGACGTCCCTGATGACGGCATCGTCATTGTGGCGTGACCTCATAGGGGTCACGAGACCCCCGTGACGTCACGTGACCCCGGTGACGTCACATGACCCTCGTGAGGCGACGGCGTGGCCGCTCGGAGGGAGGAGTAGCAGACAGAATGAGGACGTGAGGAGGAAGGAGGGGGGATATACGTTCCCCTCAGTACCCTTCCCTCCTCCTCCTCAGGAGCTGCGCTCTAATTCGGCGTTACAGGGAGTTCTAAACGACTTTAATCTTTTTTTTGTGGGCATGTCTAATATAACATCGTTATCGTCGCAAGTGCGACGCGGTTGCTGACACATCACAAGAATGATACAATATTGCGTTCTTCTTAAGAAGCAGAAAGTATGTTTCTTTTGGATTTGTTCCGCGGCCTTCCGGTTTAGCACATATCACAACGAAAACTACTAAATCGCACTGTCTACCGATAGCGTCTGAAAGGCTGCTTCCCCAATCCTCGCGCTTTTTGCGGGGAATAGCAGCAGAGCTGAGAAAAGCGCTCGATCGAAGCGCTTAATCTCGGCGAAGCGCGCGATAAGAAAGCAAGTCACCATAGCAGCCGCGCCATGGCGCTGATAGCACGGAGCGGTTGACGGTCCGGCGTTCATCTTCATATTGCCTGCGGGTGTACCTGATATCTACACATCGGCCCAAACCCCATCTCGAGAGTATACTCATGTAAAATTTTAGGCATCCATTTACAAGATAGGACACACCATGCCAACGTAAATTCAACCGTAAACACATGCCACTCTGTTACTTACCTGGTACGTAGAGTGGTCAAGAAGCATGCAAGACTTTATGAAAAACAAGCGAGCAATCTAGTTCGTGCATTGGATCATAAAATGATGTTCTCTTCTACACCATATTTTACATTCACACAACAACACCACACCAAGCTCTCATCGGCATTGAACATTTTATGCAAGGCCTTCCTAAACCTTCCCATCTCCACCTTCAACCAGAAACTCTACGCTACACGGGACTATTTTTCCATTCACCTCTTTTTTGCTCCTACATCGGGATCGACAAATAGCCCGTCTCTCGGGAACACCGCACGGTGGATGGATCCTGGAGCAGGCAGGACTTTCTCCCATTGATCCCCTTTTACATATGCCTACCCAACCCTTACCCTCAAACCAGCGCTTTGCCCCTGTACCTCGCCACATGTCCCTGAAGCCGGAGAGCTCAAGCCAGCCATGACAACCCATCCTTACAAACACAAATCATAGCTTATTTTGATGCGCCCATTTCCAAAACAGAGGTGACGGGAATTAAGACATACGCAATCTACACGCCACGATCCCCAACCTACAAGCTCACACCCGCGATTCCTATAGCAGTCATCATTCTAGAATTAGTTATCACCATACGTGTACTATACACGATTTTGTACAAGATCGAAGAACTAGAAAAAATACAAAAACTAGCAGCAAGATTTGTTTGCAATAAATTCCGGCGATTAGACAGTCCATCACAAATGTTAGACACACTTCAATTAGATTATCTTCATTTACGTCGAAAACACTTGAGACTTAGGTTGTTATATTTGTTTTACCATGGACACCTGAAGGTTGACGTTTCCCCCTACCTAACACCTGTTTTGCGTCGTGATACGCGATTCAATCACGGTAGATTGCTGGAACCATACCGCAGTAACAATAACACTTTCAAAAACTCGTTTTTTCCAAAAACAATAACCGATTGGAATGAGCTCCCTAAAGAGATCGTCGACAGCTCATCGCCGGATGACGTTCTTGAACATCTACGAGCTCTACAAGCCTGACAATTTGATTTGATTTTTTTTTTGCTATTTTTTGGTGTAGAGTGTTGTTTCATTGTATTGAAGTTTTCCCTTTTCATTATGTCCTGAACTACGTATTACACGTCCACCCCTGCCGGGGCCCTAGCGGGGCCTGCAGTATTGTTAAATAATAAATAAATAAAAATAACTGCCTCGCCCATCAAAATATACGATCTATATGAACTACCGGGCTCCCCTTCGCGCCTTGCAGCAGTGCAACATCCCGCCAGGTCTTCGAGCAGACCTTGAGGCGGCTCTACACACATTTCACACATCTTCGGTCTCCCTTTGGTGAGTCCCAGGGCATGCAGGGTTTACTGGCAATGAGGTGGTTCACCAAATCAGTTTGCACGGCAGCTCTGTGAGGAACATGCGGCTAAACCGGCCTCTATTCTTCATGCAGGTTGGTTGCTCGTACTCCTTGCAGACAAGCGACGAACTTTGTTTAGATGTGCTGCCGTGCCTCACATCTGCTTTTTAGAGCGCAGCTCTTAGACGCCCGTTTCCGGCTTGAGCGCCGTCGGCGTCGGCGTCGGCGTCGGCGTCGGCGTAACCGCGCGGCGCAATTTAGGTAAATTTCCCCGCTAAATGTAGCGTAAAACTTTCCTCGCTAAAACTAGCGGGAAAAGTTCGCCGCTGAATCTAGCGTAAAAAATTGTCCCGCTAAATTTAGCATAAACATTTCCCCGCTAAATCTTTCGAAAAAATTTTCCCGCTAGATCTAGCGAAAAAACATCCCCGCTAGATGTAGCGGAACATTTTCCCCGTTAAATTTTGCGGAAATAATTCCCTGATAAATTTAGCAGAAAAACTTCCCCGCTAAATGTAGCGGACAATTTTCCGCGCTATATATAGCGAAAAAATTCCCCGCAAAGTGTAGCGGAAAGATTTCCCCGCCAAAATTAGCGAAAAAGCTTTCCTGCCAAATTTAACGGAAAAACTTTCCCCGCTAAATTTAGCGGAAAATTTTCCCGCTAAATTTAGGGGAAAATTTTCCCCGCTCAATTTAGCGAAAAAAATTCCCCGCTAAATTTAGCGAAAAATTCCCCGCTAGATTCAACAAGAAAATTTCCCCGCTAAATTTAGCGGAAAATTTCCCCGCTATATTTAGCGGAAAAAACTCTCCGCCAATATTTACGGACTATTTTCCCCTAAGTGGGAGGCGAGCAGGAGAGGAGGAGGGGCACCTCTCCGTACCTTCCGCTCCTCCTCCTCAAGAGCTGCGCTCTAATTCAGCGTTACAGTTAATTGTAAACGTCTTATTTTTTGTGTCTTCAAACTTTAAGGTCAATTCGCTTTGATAGAAGCCATTTAACGATTTATATTTCTTCATACAGATTATGTGCGCCGACAGCACAGCCCTAGAATTATGAGAAAATAGCATTTTACCCTTTGCCAATTTCTAAAAGGATACCTGTATAGTGTACATTTCGTACTCCCATTTTCCGCTTGGTCGTTGTGCAGTACGCTGTCAATTTTCCCTTAGCCACTTTTTTTTCTCGGACGCCTTTCGATTTTGATGCCCCACTCTTCGCAGAGAAGAAGCTCTTTGTCAGGTGACTAGCTCACCAGCGTTTCACTTTCATCATGAAAATAAGCCCAAAGCGCTTTCTTGTTTAAGGCAGCATTATGAAAGATCATTTTTGGATATTGCAGCCTTTTTTAACGCGAAATATACGAATCAGATCCTTGTTTAAAAGGCAAAGCAAAATCAGGAACTATTGACTCAGAGTCCGATTGCACAAGTCTTAGGACACTTCTTGCGTCTTTTCTTGCACGTTTTACACTTATTACTTTTCATTACCTGTAGAACTTAAAGTGCCTCCTCAAGGTACCTGCTGACCGGTTTCACTGCGTCCGCCTTTGTACTCCTCTTTGTTTGGGACTCTCACTTGACAGCTAAAGGCACGGCGCCTTTTAGTTTTCTGCACCACCACTGTGTAGCAAAAAAATAAATAAATCCGTAAAGTACTTTATTGATGCGAAAACTGTAACCATAATTGTGTTTTAATGTGCAGCCTGTACGTCTTCTGTGCTTAGGAAGTGATGGCACATATTTTTTATTTATTTATTTATTGTGCCTACCAACAGCCTTGGGCCTATTGAGATCATTGAAAATGTCAACAAACGACGTGTCAAGATGATTAAAGAAGTTCCGAATACGAGCTAGCGGGGAAAATAATTCATTATGTTAATGCTGAATGTGCGATTACAGGCAAAAGTACTCACAGCTTGTGGGGTTCTCTAGGGAAGTCCCTCTACTAATAATCCCGCCCGATCGGTATGCGCTCCGCCCGTCACCCAGGGAGTTACATACAGCAACGAGAAGACAGCGAGTGGGTTTACTGTACCTACCGGTTGCCCGTCGTCGAGAGCCGGTAGTCCGGGCCCGCCGGCCCTTGTTGTCGCCCGTCGATCAGAGCTCACAGTCGGGGTCCGTGTCCAGGCCTGCGGATCGCCTTTCCCACGCCAGCGCTGCGTAGGCTGGCTGTCCCGGGCTATCAATGCCCGAGTCTCGCTGCGGAACCACCCCGGGATCGTCATAGCCCAGGTCATATGGCCCGGGCTCGCCGTTTCCACCGGTCTTGCTCCAGACCTCGCTGGTGGACCGCTCCGGGGTTCGTTATGGGCCAGGCCAGGCCTAGGCCAGGCAGCTTGGCTTCGACGTTCCTTGTCCAGCTACCAGCCTCGCTCAGCACGCACTTCTCGGCCGACCAACTGTCACGTGCAATCTGCCTCGTCTTTTACCCTCGGCTCCCACACTCTCCCCCCCTCAAGGCACGGACTTCGGGGGACCTCATGGGCCTACGGGAGCCGCTGGGCTTCATGGGCGGCCGCTGTTGCTGTTGCCGGAGTGGCCACGTTGCAGCGTTCGAAAGCGGCGTAGGTGGTGGTGGCTAGCGAAGCCGGCAGACAATGCCGACCTGTCTGTCGCTTGCTGTCCCACTCACCGCGATGCAGCAGGGGGCTTGCTCTAAGCTGGTCCGGCCGACGCAGACGGGTTTGCCCTGTTCCGCTTAGAGGTCACAGCGGGCTTAGAACTGCCCGCCTGTACCGTTCGTCAGGCCGAACAACTGTCAGCCACCCTGAGCACTTGGGAAAACGAATGGTCCCGTCTTCCCTCCCGGTGGGCTTCCTGGGTTACGCCGTCTGTATACGGCCGTCTTTCCAAGAAGCTATTCTGCGCAGAACAAACTGTAAAAAAAAATGAAAGCCGTTTACAACTCCCTGTAACGCCGAATTAGAGCGCAGCTCTTGAGGAGGAGGAGGGAAGGGTACTGGGGGGGGTCAAGTGACCTCGGGGGGCGGGGGGTCACGTGACCTTGGGGGTCACGTGACCTTGTGGGGGTCACGTGACCTTGGGGCGTCACGTGACGTCGGAGGGTCACGTGACGATACCGATGACGTCATCAGTAGCGTCACTGATGACGCCATCAGTGATGATGATGACGATGCGGATGCCGGTGACGTCATCAGTGACGTCACTGATGACGTCATCAGCGATGATGACGATGACGATGCGGACGCCGGTGACGTCATCAGTGACGTCACTGATGACGTCATCAGTGGCTATGACGTCAACGGGGGGTCACGTGACCTCGGGGGGTATCCCCAGGTCACGTGACCCCAGGGGGGGTCACTTGACCTGGGTAACATCGTGACCCTCGTGAGGGTAACCCTAGTAACCCTTGTGAGGGCAACTCTCGTGACCCTCGTGAGGGTAACTCTCATGACCCTCGTGAGGGTAACTCTCGTGACCCTCGTGAGGGTAACTCTCATAACCCTCGTGACCCTCGTGAGGGTAACCCTCGTGAAGGTTACCCTCACGAGGGTTACTAACCCTCGTAACCCTCGTGAGGGTTACCTTCACGAGGGTTACCCTCACGAGGGTTACTAACCCTCGTAACCCTCGTGAGGGTTACAAGGGTAAGTAACCCTCGTGAGGGTAACCCTTGTGAAGGTAACCCTTCTGAGGGTAAAAACCCTCGTAACCCTCGTGAGGGTTACGAGGGTAAGTAACCCTCGTGGCCCTCGTGATCCTCGTGAGGGTAACCCTCATGAGATTAACCCTCGTAACCCTCGTAACCCTCACGAGGGTTACGAGGGTTGCGGTTACGCCGACGCCGACGGCGACGGCGACGGCGACGCCGACGGCGACGGCGACGGCGACGCCCACGGCGACGGCGACGGCGACGCCGACGGCGACGCCGCTCAAGCCGGGAACGGGCCCCTAAGAGCTGCGCTCTAAAACAACACACAGCGAACAAATACTCTGCCGAAGAATGTGGCGGTGGTCATAGCCTCTACCGCCACATAGCTTGCTGACGGGTTCGTGTACCATGCGGCCAACTCAGCAAGTCTGCATTCCAGAGCTCGCTCCTGGGTCGCCAAGAGCAGGGGATTTCTTGTGTCCTACCGCAACCTCATGTTATACGTCTTCCCCATCGCGACACCGGTACTATCCTTTCAAGTCAGCGATGTGAACCGGGCAAGCCTCCTCGTTTGTATCTCGCCGAGTAAGCCTAGAAGTAAGACACGAAGCTCGCGTCTTTATACCTCGGGCGCCCTCCTCATCTCGGAGCAAGCGACGCGGCAAAACCACTAACTGCGTTGCTCAACGCGTGAGTTTCCTTCTGAACAGGTAACGATGGAGTAAACCTAGTCCATCTTTTGCGCAAATGAAGGGATCCAAACCCTGTGGGCGGGACGGCCATATTCCATAGCCGCGCTCCAAAACGGCTAGATATACCATGTGGTACTCGATGTAAGCGTCAGCGTCCCGTTCCGTCCACGTGTCTACGAGCTCTAGGGACTGCTCGGTCCTCGGAGGGGCGGCAGCTCAGCGAGCAAACCCGCTTAAACTGTTTACGCCTCAAGGCAAGCTGGACAACTACAAGCCACCTAAATGGCTACCGCCTCATCCCCGGCCGGGTCGTGACGCGACATAACTTATTAAAAGTCTTGCTGTCACTGCCACGACCGGCCAGAGTAAAGTCGAGAAATTATCCTATAAATCGCCTCGGCCCTTCATGGATTGTTGGAGTGAGGCGAAGCAACTAGCCGTCTTGGCCCAGCGGCTACAAATCATACTGCTCCTTAACTTGCCTGCCAGCGTTCCCGGTGTCAACTGCAATTTACGCCAGTTATTATCCTATAAATCGCCTCGGCCCTTCATGGATTGTTGGAGTGACGCGAAGCAACTAGCCGTCTTGGCCCAGCGGCTACAAATCATACTGCTCCTTAACTCGCCTGCCAGCGTTCCCGGTGTCAACTGCAATTTACGCCAGTTTACCCAACACCCGCTGACAATCTCGTCCGCCAGTGTTCCCGGTGTCGACTGCAATTCCCGCAATCTTTCCGACACCCACTGACAAAAACCCATCTGCACCCCGAGCCTCGACAAGCGCTTACTGGCTCACCGCATCACTCCAAGCCTAAATCCTAAATATTCAATAAGTCCTGGCTGTTTTCCCTCCTGCCAGTCGCTATCCTGCCTTCCAGCGAACCTGCCGTGCCTCTCCTCTGCCTCCGAAGACGACTTTCTTACATCTAAACAGAGCTCCTCGTGTTCCCCCGGTTGCGTCACCTTCTGCCAACCACTATTCTGGGGTACCGGAGAAAGCACGTCCGCAACCTCGTCCCTCGAGACCTTTAAGTACTCGATTCGAGGAGACACCTGCTGAGCTCTGCTGTGAGACAAGTCACCAAAATTCCAACATGCTTTGTCTCAACGGGCATCGTTAGCGTTACTGAACAACCCGCTCAACGAATCCGTGGGACTCTCTGGGGACGACTAGAAGCAGAGGCATACCGAACGGGC
Organism: Ixodes scapularis; assembly: GCF_016920785.2. Taxonomy (NCBI): domain Eukaryota; kingdom Metazoa; phylum Arthropoda; class Arachnida; order Ixodida; family Ixodidae; genus Ixodes; species Ixodes scapularis. Next base: position 137,661,133 of record NW_024609879.1, on the reverse strand, counting down.
CCCACGTTGGGTGCGCCATTTTAATGTGGGTTTCTTTACGGAGATCCCTCTACTAATCATCGCCGCCCGATCGGTATGCGCTCCGCCCCTCACCCAGGGAGTTACACACTGGAACGAGAAGACAGCGAGTGGGTTTACTGTACCTACCGGTTGCCCGTCGTCGAGAGCCGGTAGTCCGGGCCCGCCGACCCTTGTTGTCACCCGTCGATCAGACCTCACAGTCGGGGTCCGTGTCCAGGCCTGCGGATCGCCTTTCCCACGCCAGCGCTGCGTAGGCTGGCTGTCCCGGGCAATCAATGCCCGAGTCTCGCTGCGGAACCACCCCGGGATCGTCATAGCCCAGGTCATATGGCCCGGGCTCGCCGTTTCCACCGGTCTTGCTCCAGACCTCGCTGGTGGACCGCTCCGGGGTTCGTTATGGGCCAGGCCAGGCCTAGGCCTAGGCCAGGCAGCTTGGCTTCGACGTTCCTTGTCCAGCTACCAGCCTCGCTGAGCACGCACTTCTCGGCCGGCCAACTGTCACGTGCAATCTGCCTCGTCTTTTACCCCCGGCTCCCACAAGCTATAGAAACACTGCCAATTGGTTCTTTCTCAGCAATTATTTTATTGATGTAAAATGGCCATTTTACAGCAGTTTTGTCCTAGCACTAGGACCGACAATTCAGTAATCTAGTTTGTCTTTCGCTAGGTGTTTCAGGATCACACCTAAAAGAAATTCGGCATCTTTCTTTGTGTGGACAAAGTCCAATTAACGACACATTAACATGAACGTCAGTTTAAAATCAACCTCCACATATCAGACCGCCCGTGACAATCTTTTTTATGATCTGTGAAGAAAGACAAAAAGAATCCGAGACGCCCGGAGTCTTTTACGGAGTCGAGGGTTGCAATTGCGATATGTATTTTTCTTTCTTTTTGCAGCACCTTTAGTAACAGAATTTTAATTGGCCTTCAATAACTACTAATTTCTGTCATTTTTGCGCTACTTATACAAGACTTCTCAAAACAAATCAGCCGCGCAGTCACCGCAGTTTCCCGGTTGCGTGGTGGCGCCAGCATAAGCAAACAGGGCGGCACCAAGTACAAAGATAATTGTGCTGTGAAATGTTGGAAGAAAACGGTAGAGAGGGAGGACACAGCGGCCTTTGCGCTGGATGTCATCAAGTGTTGCGCCCTAGCATACCTAAGCCTTGACGACCAGGTGACCAGCGTACCTGGCCGTGGAGAGCGCAGTGGCTGCCTGGACAGAGAGATTCTGGCCCGCCAGTGGCCTTTCTTCAATACTCTCTTAGGGCTTCCTTCTCATGTACACGTCAAGCCGGTGGTCCCCTTCTCCCCCCCCACAAACACACTTCCATGCGGCACCCAGTGCACCTGCACCAGCCTCCCCACCCCCCCCCCCCCCCGCCCCCCTCCCCCTTGCCACACCCTACGCATGCCACAGGGAGTTTCAGAAGCTTCTCGCTGAGACAACGGCTCAGTACCGACATCCACATATATACCCAATTTCCAGGCTGAAAGTGGATATAGTGACAATCACGGCTGTACCGTGTTTCGACAACTCACTGTTGATCTTGAACCCTGAGTCTTACCAGTCTACCAACCTCCTCCACGCGCTGAGAGATCGGTTAAGCGTAGTCGTTGCCATCGTCGATAGGCTCGTGAGGCAACTTGGCATTGGGATACGTGGTAACTCTTCTGGCGTGCACCGCCTGAAGCAGAGTGATCCCAGTTGTTTCTTGAACGGAACTGTTGTACACAAAGGAAACGGACGGCACAACTTCACCTCACGTTTTGTGCTCGACGACTTTATATATGTAGAGAGCAATCACTTCAGACTGTTAGACTCCTTAGAAAGCGATTATGTCAGTCCAAAAGTTTGCCGCTTCATTCGGCTGGCGGATCGTTTTTTTTGTTTTTGTTTTTGTGTTGTCTTTTTTTTGCCCTGCAGTAGGTGGTGGGATTTACGCAACTCACTTTTTGCGTGATATGGGTCAGGAAGGAGGACCTCTGATGGGTTATCAGAAGTTTTGGCGCGCGGTGACAGAAAAAGATATACTCGACAAAGACCTTGCGAAGCTCTAGAGCAGTCCCGAATGGAAGAGCTTCGTCTTGGCGTGTCGCGCCAGATAGTGTGTTGGAAAGGAAGTCCACCGGTCTAACGACGTCGGCGTAGGATGCGGACTAATCAAATGCATACATATCTGCTGGGAAATAGATGATGCTAATATCGAGAACTTGTGTCAAAAATAAATAGAATAATTGTCCTCTCGTCGGGTAGGAGTATAGAACGGAGCACATAGGGGAACATTGACCGAATTCAGCGCAATTTCGTTGCCTTTACGGAAGGTTTAATTTAGGAAACTTTAAACCATAACAAAAATTAGCTATTCATAATTACCTGGAAGACTCTAGACTATACTCCGCGACAACGTTTCTTCGCAATGCAGTGGAAGGTACAGGTCTGCGTTCCCTCCCCCATTTTGAGTGTGCGTGGGCTCTCCTCCTCTCCCCGGAGATGGGGAGAGGAGGAGAACCTGCGCGCACTCAAAATGAGAGAGGAAACGCAGGCCTGTACCTTCCACTGCATTGCCAAGAAAAGTTGTCGCGGAGTATAGTGACTAATGATAAAAAAAATGAGCAGTCCTGTGCGAATCCCCAGTACAGTCACAGCGATAGCTGCGACACGTTACGGCGAAGTCGTTGGTCATCGGTGCCGCGATCACCCACCGTGAAGTCTTGATGTGGAAGTCTCATGTTGACATCATCGTTAGTAGATCCCCGACCTGCCTCAAGCAACACACACGCCGAAGCTCGATGCGAATCGCCGCAAACCGGCGGACGCGTACGTCCTGGAGTAAACGGGTGCTAGCGTCGCCCTCGTTAGGAGACGCAGCAAGACGCAAGCTGATTGGCGCTGCGGGGATTCCCATAGTGATTACGTTTAAGGAAAATGAGCAAAAAGTTTCTTCTATGTGGAATTTTGCCAGGTGGCGTGATGTGACGTCAGAGCTTTTGTGACACGCTGTGACAAGCGGCATGGTGTGAATATATATATGGAAGGACGGATGGATGGGGCAGCGGCTTACGCCACTGAGCCTAAGCTTTTTAACTTCAAATAATTTGCTACGATAAAATTTGCAATTACAGGAATATATATATAATATATATAAACAATACATTAGAGCAACTGTGGACATCTTGCATGATCTCGCTTGAGCTACAGGAGACTAATATGCGCAGAGTTTATCAAACGCCGATAAAATGGCAACACGTGCGTAACGCCGCGTTCGCTTAACACGCTGCGGAGCCAAGATCGAATGTTTAGAACACCGTGGTGGTGGGCGATTTTTTTCAAGCATTCGACGATAACGACAACGAATGCTCTATGCCCTACTCCTCACTAAGAAAACTTCATTAACGACTATAAGGATAACGGTCCCCATTTCCATTGGGGGGGAAGAGCCCATAAGAGCTATCACCGTAAAATAGATATCTTAATATTGAAGTTTGAATCCCGTGCTCCGAAATTAAGCCCCATTAGCTGCCAGTTCTGCCACGCTAACCATAATATTACGTCTCCGCTTTGTGTGTTTACATACCACGCATAATCAGAAAAGTTCTTTGTTGATAATATTGAACTGAGTCAGCTCTTACTATAAAATTTCAAGTAAAAAAATATATATATATTTAAAGACACGGTGGTGAAAACCCATTTTACTCTTGTTATTGAGTGTTGTTGAGTAGGTCACGGTGGTTAGATATACTAGGCAAGTTTTTCGGGTTAGCCTAAATATAATGGATACTTAATCAAAATTCAAACATTTTTGTTTTCAAAGGCGGGTGAGAGGTAGGCGAGTGAAGTCTTTACCACGTACTATCTGGCTAGGCAGACATTAGATGAGGGTAAGATCGTCAAAGTAAGTAGACTGTTTGATTAACATTTCTTAATTACCTTCTAACTGATTGATTTCAGTGATACTCTTGGAATCGCAGAATCGACTGGAATTGCAAGTACACACCAGACCAATTTTTAAAATTTGTGAAATAGGGACGTTCATAAACACTTTGCGATGAATTTTCGCGTTTCTTCGCCCGATTTCAAATCGCGCACAAGAAAAGCGCCCGCAATGACGCTTGAAAGAGTGACGCATTTGTTTAAGTCACGTCGTCTCTTTCTGTCGCCGGCACACCGTTCAAGGAAACACTGGAGACATAGAAGCTTCGCTCGATTTATTCGCACCTCCTGTGCACCGGCGCAGAAAAGTGCAGGGAGGTTAGCCTCCGGTCGTATCTCAATACACATACCGGAAGTACACTGCCTTACACTTTTCTGAACCGGTGCAGGAAGAGCAGGTAAGTCAAACGAAGCTGTACTTCGCTTCACATTAAGTCCAGATGCAGGCGACGCTGCGAGCTGATGGAACCACCCAGGAAGCATCAAAAATGCAACATCATTATACTTATCATGCTTCTGTGCTTACTCCATCATCTCTGAACCAATCATAAAGCGGAAATGCGTTGTGACTTCTGCCTTCGAAGTTATTTGATTGGTCCTTTTACCTCGCTGCTCCGGCTGCGGTGGAAGTAGGCTGATACGAGGTATTGTCTTGACGTTACCTAAAGGACTACATCACTCTTTCAAGTGTCATTATGAGCAGAGTTTAATGGCACTCTTTTCGCACGCATTTTTTAAATCGGACGAAAAAGTGCGCGAATTGATCGAATAATGTATCTAAAAAAATACGTTTCAGGAAATATTTAATTTCGTCTGTTTTCTAGTACTAATTACCATAACTTATTCAATTTAAACGCCTAAGTAAAAGTTAATTAGATTATGTTAGGTGATTTTTTAACTTAACGGGACGATTATCCCATAATTTGATATGCGCCGAGCCTCATACAATTTGAAAATCGAAGCTCGACTATCTCTCATCCTATATTTTTTAGTAAATCTGTTCCAACTAAAATGTAAGCACCCTGTTTACTGCTCGCATTGTTCACACACGGCCTTCGAATTACTGTCGCGTTTCATTTGGCATTTCATTGCTGTAAACAAGTTTGATGTATCGCGTGATTGTATAATTCAAAATGTCATGTCAGTAAAATACCAAACACCAAACTGCAGCTACCATAAAGAATCGCACACTTTGTGTTCTAACACCAACGTAAACAAGTAGCGCCCACAAATGCCCACACCAATAGACCTTTAGGCTTGGTCACCGAGAACATGTTTACGTGAAGATTAGAAGAGTCATTGTTGTTTAACGGCCACAAGAGGCAATGCGGTCTGACAATCCGAAAGGGCGAAGTGAAGTGATTTTGACATTAAAAATTGTAGCACATAACGGGAGCTTCAGGGAATGCTTTCAAACGTTCCTAACCATAGGTTGGTTAAGAAACAAAAACTAAACATTTTTGGGTACAATTTGTTGACGACGGTGACATCAGAGCTTGCAAAAAAAAATATAAACATAATAAATGCTAGGCCTACTAACTCACTTTTTAATTGGGGAAAAATCGGTTTCAACTCCAAGCTTCCTGAACGTAATCGAAACCCTTTAAATCAGCAAATTTAGGTGCGCTGACGATCTTCTTCGCGTGAAGCTTTTATATCTTGTCAAAGGACCTGCGCAGATACCTTACTTTTAAAGTTATAAATTTACATCGGAGCCCTGAGTGTACCTTGCTTGCTCCTGTTGGTTTGGCCACAGAACCAGAAGGACATGAGAGAGAGAGCGTAGGCAACAAATCGATGATGTTGGTTTCACTTCGTAGCGCGGGTGACTGATAGCATTGCGCACCTCATAGCTTAACATTTTCAAGTATGAACTTCAGTGATTATATAAAAGGTATACTATGTTAGGACATTCATTTGACGATAATTTAAGTAAATAACATATTTTTTACCTTAATCATATAATTTGCTAAAGCAGAACAGACGTGTTCTTTTTTAAGAAGAACAGGCATTCCAGCTGTCAGGTAATCTTAACTTGGATGTAACGCAGTCATTCTTTCTAATCAAAATGATTAGTGTGTTTTGGCTTAAAAACGTTTGTACTGTATAATTTCTGGATTAAAATACTAAGAAGAATCTCCCGGCACTGGACAATCAACATGAACGTATCCCTGTGCCTTAATATTTCAAAGCTCTTGAACAGCGTGGGTCATCGCAACGCCCACAGGTATAGCATGTCCTGCTACGGCAACTCTTGACGCAACAGACGACATCCTGTGTAGACTGCACTACTTAATCACCGCTGACGTCGAGGCCGTCTTTAGGGTTACCAGTTATGTCTCAAATTGCGTCAATGTCTTCACGGGAGAGGGGAAATTTCTGTCTAGATATTTCCATTCCGCCGAAGATGATGCAGAGCGATACAAATCTTGCAAGTGTACGAAATCACCGTGTTTGGCCAGGAAGAAGACGAAAGCGCGTGAAGACAAATGAAGGCAGTGTTTCTGCATGGTGTCCCCGATTGAGGAAAGTTATAATAAGCGTCAAGAATACAAACGTAGATAATTAATTTATAAATTATGATCAATAATATTCATTAATGGCTAGAAATATCTACCAATTTGTGTTTCAATGTTCGGGCAAACCCCCGCCAATATAAATATATATAGCTAAAAAAACTGCTGCTCGCCGTTGCTATAAGTTGAGCAGGAGTATACCATCTTGGTAACATCCGGCAAGCGCTATCATCTGTCGGTCACAAAAAAATTGTTTTGCGTATGCTTATACAGCCGGAAGTTAGTTTGCCTCAGTGGGCGTCTGGCGTCCTAGCTGTAGATGAGCAGTTTAGCCTGCGCGGTGCAACCGCTAACCTGGGTTTTTTAACGTACGCCAGGATCCTGGGTTCTGCAGCCCGAGCTTTCGCTCCACTTGCTCCAAGCTGGTGTGCGCTAGCCCACTCGGCCACCGATCCCCCTATCGGTCACCTGAAAGAGATTTTTCTGTGACCTTTGCGGCTTGAGGGCACCAAGCAGCAAAGTCGGTATGTCCTGAGAATGTTTGTAGTTTTGTAAAAAAAAAAAAAAAAGACATGTGTTTTTGCATGTACACGAAATGCATGAGAGGGTCAAGAAACATCCTGCGTTCCTTAATTTGTCAGTGACTATAAAAAAAAAATTCACGCAACCTTTTTCTACTGTCATGTCATTACCTAAAAATAGGCTCATTGTTTCAATTGCCTGTGCAACGAAATGAATATACTAGCTCTTTCTGCGAAAGCTCTAAAAAATGGTTTAATATATGCTGTTCGAGATTTAAAAAAAAAAACAAAAAAAAAACTCTCTGCGACACAAAAATAAAAACAAAAACACATCCTTGGTGGACATGAACTATTGCAAAAACGTAACAATGAGCCCGATAATTTGATAAATTTTCCTAATGAATTTTAACTAGTGAAAATAGGCATCATGGTTCTACTACTTGCTCAGCATAATTGGAAACCACTAAATGAACTCTTTTTCGAACGTTTTAAGGAAGGTGCAGCATTTTACGGCGGTCCGTGAAGACGTTCTATTGGGACGCGCTTCTAAGTTTCGTTTCCTTATCAAGTGCGTCTTTGCTCCCGCCGTCCTGCTCCCCGCTAGGCGAGACGCTCAAAACACGTGCGCCATCTCTCAATCCTATGAAGGAAGCGAAGCTGTGGCTTCCCGCCGCCACCACCGGCTCCCCGGTGGGAGCTGCCACCGGACAGCCTTACCGGGCTCAAAGAAGCGCACCGATAAGAATCCGAAAAACCAAAAAACGCGTCCACAGAGCGTTTTTTCTTTTCTAATTTTTTGAAACATTATAAACTGTTTTTTTAAATAGCTTTTTATAAAGAGTTGACTTCGTGGTTTTCGATGAAGCTTAGCATGTTTCTGAGTGGAAGCTTGTGTTCTTTTCACTTATTAAAACTTAATGAGTAAATTTTACTTCATTATCTTGCTAATCAGTATGTTAGCGCAGTCCTTGCGTCCGCCGATGCTGTTAGTTTGTGAATGCGGAAATAAAACGTGTTAATTACCTTTTTAAGCTGCTGAACATATATCCTAATTAGAGTACTAATTAGGATATACATGTATGTTCAGCAGCTTTTTAAAAAGGTAGCCGTAAGGAGCTTATCGCTCTAAGGATAAGCGATTGCCTTAAGGAGCTCCTTAAAGCGATAGCATTAAGGAGCTCGTTAAAAAGGAACTGACATGTTGCAATTTTTTCTTTTATTATTAGTATCCGGAACGATTGAAAACGATGCCTGGACATTGCCCTCATAATTCGAAACTTATGAACTTAGCATTTGTGAAGTACAGAAACAATTTCAAAAAGCCGAATTTGAAATTTCCTGTGCGATCCGGACCAGTGCAGTGCCGTCAAAGATTAAGTGGTCCTACAACTCGTGTTTCTCTCACGCATCCGTGTCGTGTTCGCACGCGTCCCGCGACCAACCGCTCCGTGCGTGCCGCCTATCGCCGTGAGTGGACGACGCTTCACTTTCGAGTTTGAAGTTCCTTTAGGGCTCTTTCAGCGATCTCAGATTGTTTGAAACGGAGTTAGGTCGAAGAGATCGCGCAGTGGACTTTTTTGAGCGACATGAGGGGCCACGTGGCGCCGATTCTGCCTGAAAGGCTCCCCGGCGAAGTCAGACGCGAAAATGCGATAAACAGACACCAAACCCCGTTGTCTTGACCGTCTTGCGATTTCCTTTTTGAGGTCTGAGAAGTCGTCAGGCACCTAAAGAATAGAACTTCTTCCGATTCCCCGACTCGCCGATCATGCTCAGTTCGATATGCCCCTAGCCCCGCCATCTTCCACTAAATTTAGCGGGGAAAATTTTCCGCTAAAATTAGCGGGGAAAATTTTCCGCTAAATCTACCTTGGACGATTTTCCACTAGATTTAGCGGGGGAAATTTTCCGCTAAATGTAGCGGGGAAAATTTTCCGCTGCATTGAGCGGGGAAACTTTTTTGCTAAATTTAGCGGGGAAAATTTTCCGCTAGATTTAGCGGGGGAAATTTTCCACTAAATATAAGGGAAAATTTTCCGCTACATTTAGCGGGGAAACCTTTCCGCTAAATTTAGCGGGGAAACCTTTCCGCTAGACCTAGTGGGGAAAATTTTCCGCTAAATATAGCGGGGAAAATTTGCCGTGAGATTTAGCGGGGAAACGTTTCCGCTATATTTAGCGGAGAAAATTTCCCGCTAAATTTAGCGGGGAAAATTTTCCGGTAAATTTAGTGGGGAATTTACCCATCATGCACCGCGTGGTTACGCCGACGACGACGGCGCCATCGACGCCGCTCAAGCCAGAAAGGGGTGCCTAAGAGCTGTGCTCTAAAAAGAGTAACCAACATATCAATTAAGCCTCGTCTATAGTGGGACTAGTAACTCAACGTAATCACATTAGTGATCAAAATATCAATTGGCCTCCAAAAACTCTAATTGTATAAACAATTGTTCTAAGTTACCAAATGTGTAAGCGAAACACGACCCCCGAACACAATAAGTGCATATATATACTGTGGATTAAATTGACTGAACACAATAAGTGCATATATATATATGTGTGTGTTGTGGATTAAATTGACTGACCCCGGGATTAAATTCTGTGGCGCTTGGATTAAATTGTATGGCACTTGAATTAAATTGAGTGACCCCGGAATTAAATTGGTCGTCGCTTGGATTAAAATGAGCGGAAAACCTGTAGAATGACTGTCGCTGGCACTAGCGCATATTTAAAAGATTGACATATTCTAACCAGTGGCGTAGGAAGGAGCTTTTTCTGGTGTATAGAATCGATTCGCCCAACCAGGGGTCGCTTCGAAATTGCGATGGTAGCGCTACCGCAGTACAACACATGGCCGTGTCGCGTTGGTCGCGTTCGTAGCGTTGCATTGGCGATGCAGGTGTTTCGAGCGTACGGTGCAGATTTAGAGAAGGATAGAAAGCGTGCGAGAATTATTTCCCTTGGTGAGTCAAGAAACGATAGAGAAATAGCACACGTCTTCCCGCAGAGAAAAAGGTTGATTTCCCCGCCAACGAGTCGGGTCCGTTTCGCAAGTACGGACGTGTGGCGTCTACGAGATAACTTCACAGGTGAGCGTCACTTGTTTAAATTTTGCGCTGTAATAACATTGTGCCTTCTCCTCTTAAAAGAAAGATTACTAATCGCAATAAACCACTGTTCTCGTGAGTCATGTTAGACGACGTCGGGATACTATTTTTCGGTCGCTGAACCCCCGGCAGACTAGGTTCTCGCGCTAGAGGCTACGAGTGGGATCGCTCTTCGGGCTTGTCCACGTCGAAGAGATATTAACGTGTCGGGGATCGTGCGGGCATAGGCTGATAATTCTGGGATGAGATAAGACCCCCGCGTACAGTTGCGACTACAAGGGTCCTCGCTGGGCTGGAGTCGCGTACCGGTGCGAGCATTGTGTCCACGATCTTAATTTTATTAGTATTGCTGAACACGCTTCCTGCACCAGCCTGCCTCAGCAGTAGGAAACATCTAATACGCCAAGACTCTACCTGAACAAAGGCCTCGTGGATTTAGTGCCAGGTATTTTTGTCCCACATCACCGAGGCAGTAGGTTGCAGTTACTGGGACCTGCTCCTGCTGATTACTGGTACTTTTTCTGCGAGATTGAACAATCATGTGCCGCGAGATTCCGCCAAAAAGAGGGGCAAAACAGTTGAAAACTAAAAGAGGCCAGCCTAGACTAAATCTCCTGTATGAATGTCTCCTATGCAGATGACAGCACATAATTTTAGTCGAATTTTCCTGACAATGTTCGGTTGGATGGATTTATAAAAACTTCATTTCTCTTTCAGGTTCAAGATGTCCAATCCACATGCAAGATTTTCAAATATTGAGTGGGGGCTTGATTCACACTTTCCTGTGTGGGACATTTTAGGAGGAAAATGATGTGTAGCAAAGAAAACACCAGTGACACATGATAGGTTGTCATTATAAGAACAATTTTAATTTTCTGGAAAAATAATCTATGCCTGTCAGTGTTTAATTGCTGCTTTACTGAATAAAGTTTGTTTCGTAGTATTTCGTGGACAGATAAATTGATAAACAAAACGTTACATGTTTTCAAGCGTTTCCAGGAATGTACCTTTTAAAAGTTGAAATTTTAGGCTATGCAGACTATACGAGATTTTCGTTTTTCAACATATACGATTATGACGAGACGAGGCGGATTTTGTGAATGGTTAATGATGATTTATGTATATTGTAGGCGTAGGCGAGTAGGTAAACACACGCAACCTTGTGAAAATATAAAAATTCTTCCCGTGCTCTTAACACGGTGACATTGGCGCAGGCTCGAAGTATGCCCGGCAGTACACTTGCAGATGATGTACAAATCTCGAGAACCAAGGACTGTCAAAGAAATTGTAGGGCCGAGAACCCTGCCTATTTCAGGGCTCTTGCACGGCAGATCAGCTGTTCATGATATCCCAGATATCACGAAAGATGTCTCCCAGTTCTTTAGAAAGCAGTCATGACCTAAGATTATCTATCTTTATCCAAGCTATACTGAATCTTGGCGTACAAACTAAACCAAAACATGTAACTCGAAGACAGAAGACAGAAACAGTCGTAGCCATGACTGTGAAGATCTTCAAATTGTGCCGGTGAAATTTGTAGTTGACTTGCTATTACCATGCATAACTCATCTGTACAATCTTATATTGTCTTCCGGTATATTTCCTAGAAGGATGCAAATTGCGAAAGTATCCGTAGTGTATAAAGGTGGTGATCGCAATGACATAAGTAATTATCGACCCATATCTATCCTTCCTGTCTTTTCGAAACCGATTGAAAAAATTGTGCACTCTCGACTACTAGATATTTTTTTTTAAATACTCACTACTGACTGATTCTCAGTTCGGCTTCAGGAAACATAAATCTACGGAAACCGCGTTATTGGTGCAGAAGAAAATGATATTAGAAAATTTTGGAAAAAAAAACAACTTCTGACGTTGGGTATATTTATAGACTACAGCAAAGCTTTCGATTTGATAAATCACCAAATTCTTCTAAATAAACATGCACGTTATGACATCTGAGGTATCCCATTATCGGTCATAACGTCTTATTTACAATATCGATCGCAATATGTTCGAATTAGAAATTATGTATTTACTACTGAACGAATTTACTCCGGGATTCCTCAGGGTAGTATTCTAGGGCCTCTATTGTTTCTCGTATACGTGAATTATATAGTCGAAAATACCGCTAAATTTATAATGTACGCCGACGATACTAGCATATTTTTTTCTAGTTTCAAAGAAGACCTACTTACCTCCATAGCAAACGTTTTTCTAGGTAAATTAAAAAAATTGGATAAATATTAACTCTCTTATTCTTAACGCCACTAAAACTAAGGTTGTCCTATTTCAATGCCCGGGATCGTATGTTCAAATATCACGTGATTTGTATTTTGGGTCATGCACAATAGAATGTGTTGATACCGTTAAAACTCTCGGTGTTATATTTTCTAGTCATATGTCATGGAATAATCACGTAACATACATTCATAAATAACTTTCTAAAGTTGTTGGAATTATGAATAAATACAGGCATATACTTCCCGCAAACATCAAAAGGCTAATTTACAATTCCCTTTTTCATTCTATAATTTGCTATTCCCATTTAGTGTGGGGAACAACTACTAAGAGCAATTTAGACAAGTTGCGTCTTTTACAGAAAAAGGCTGTTAGAATAATTGAAAATGTACCTCGTGATTATCACTCTCTTCCTCTTTTTGAAAAACATAAAATCATTGATATATATAATATGTATTCCTCCAGATTGATTTTAAATTATCAACAATGTGTAAGGAAAAATATTAACATAATCTTAGACCTTGCTAAACTAGAAAAAAACTAGTCCATTTACGCATCGCGTCATAGGCCCCCCTGGCGTCTTCCTGTATTTAGAACAAATTTCGGCACTCAGAGATACCGCTACCAATTACCGCTATTGTTAAACTTTCGTTTTTCTCATGGAATCGATATATACTCTGTAAACAGTCGTACAATACAAGACATTTTGTAATATAAAATCACTATTTACGTTTCAGATAGCCCTAAATATGTGTACTTTGGTAGATGTTTTTTTGCTGTTGTTGGTTTTTTAGTGATTGTTATATACTGAGTTCTTTTTTTTGTATTCATGTCGGCTCCGCTGCTGCTTTGTTTTGGGACGCTGGGACTCGTCAAGCTGCTAACGTTGAGCTTTTTTTTCAGCGCCCTTGTCACGAATGTATTTTCGTGGTAGAAAATAAACTGAACTGATTTGATTTGATTTGACTACAGAAGTTACCAATCAACTAACCAGACTTTTAACTGGCAAAGAACCGGGCACATATAGAGAACGCAAAATAGACGAGAAAAGGTCACCTGTATCTATGATTGAGGGAGTGAAAATTAATTTAAATTAACTAAGCATATTTAACGAGCAATTACAGGGTTGGTAGGTTCCCTGCAATAAATCTTTATTCAATTAACGCCACCTCCGCTGGCAACTCGTCTAGTAACTTGTTGCATGAAGAGCCTCAGCGTCGTCCATGCAGGTGTTTACGAAGTGCATGCTGCAGATCCTTGTTGACGTTGGCGGAATCAAAACTGAACGGCCCCACTGAAAAAGAAATCAATAATATAAGATCTTTGGTGTGATTAGCGGAGAAAACGATATGAAATAATAATAAAGTTCTATTATTTTCCCTAACAGGTAAACACGTAGTCAAGTTTTTTTTTCTTTTATTGGGGGGGGGGGGGGGGTGGCTGGTTGAGGCGATTTGGATGTGCATTCCTTGCGTGTGTTGTTTGGGAGGGGAATGCATGTGCATATTGTAGGGTCGTACATGATGGCTTTAAACAGCTAAAAAACGGGAACAGCGATGATTAAGAAACACGCACGGCAGGACAAAGCAATACTTGCAACCCCCAACAGCCCCTCCCCTAGCTACAAGACTGCTGACAAAGTAAGAACGGCAGGGCGTCTCTTCTGAACGGCCGACCTCCAGCACGTCTTCGTTGCCCTTCGCTGCGATTTGGCTGCACGTTCACGCTGGAGGCTCGAGAGATAGAAGCCTTATCGGAGGTTGGAAGCTAGTGCTGGAGGAACTAAAGCTCCTCCCTGCCGTTCTCATCCTGCCAGTGATTATAGTTGAAATATTCGCACCAAAGGGATCCAACATCACGATCTAGGCACCGTCAAACACATCGAGGAAAGGGACAGACGCGCCCGACAATCAAATATTCCGTCACGCAGGCACTGCCAACTGACTTTCCCGCGTTCGGTAGTCATGCTGTTATTGTTCTGACACCAATTCCATTTTGTTTTTCCGGTGTCTTTAACAAAACTAATCTACCAACGAACGAGAAACTTAATATTGTTGGAGCACAGCCGTGGTTCAGGCTTGGCGCCGTTCGAGTCTCGTACGGCTTTTCAGAGAAGCGGTCGAACTTTAAGGACTGACAACAACAATATCGGAAGTTGTAACTGCAAACAACAACGAAATATTTGTGCTAGCCGGGCTTTTATACGTTCTTTATTGCAATTAATATTACTGACTAGCGTACCCGATCGCCTACGGCGGAGAAGCGCTCGAGGCGAAAAATAACGAGCCACTCTGATGTTGCTCTGGTTAATGCTTGGGAGCGAGTACGTTTCTGAGTAGGCGGTATATGTCCTAGAATAAACGCATGCCGGGGAGCACACGAAGAAAACTTCAACCAAAGAAAGCGTATGTTTATGATACGTGGAGTACTGCGTGACACGGATTGCACGAACATGCGATCACCTGCATTTTCTCTCTACTATCCTCAGTTCTTGTTTTTTTTTTGTTTTTTTTAACCGAAAGACTGTCATGAAAACTCGTGTTGGTGAAGTGGCTAGTTCGTGGCACTAATCTATAAGCAGTGATAGACCAGGCGAGCTGGTAATGAATGGACATCCTCTTGACCCTGAGATGGGGAACAATTAAAAAAACAGACAAAGACAACAAAAACTCAAACGCAGCTGAAATTTATTGATTTGATAACATAAATAAAGAGACTTCCAAACACTTGGACAAAGAGAAAGGGTAAGAAGGAACTCAGACGCATAAACAAGACGATCAACGAGCTCGTCCCAGACAGAATAAGCCATTCCCAGGCTCCCCACTTTTGGAAAGGGAACCGCCGCCCCGACAACTACAACCCCAATGTCCAACACACAATCCGACCTCCAAACCGCTAAAGCCTAAGCTGAATTTCCTACTCCCAAGAGACCGCTTCCTCTCCCCCCCCCCCCCCCCCCCCCAACGCCCAAAGTTTAGAAGCCTCCCTCACACAAGCAAAAACGCTTTCATCCTACCACTCATAACCAAAGACGGGTGCCTTACACAATTCCCCCGCTCGCGAATACAGAAAGTCCCCTTAATTAGCCTTCTAAACACGTCTTTTTCGTTACGCAGAATGGAAGTTTAATCCAAAAGAGTAGAGCAAAAATTACACGAACCAAAGTGATTTGCCACTTTAGAATTTTGTGCCTTATTTTTTACACTCCTTTTGTGTTCCGTAAGACGGTCATTTGAACAACGCCCTATCTCTCTAACATAACACAACCCGCAGTCAAAAGGGATCTTATAGACCACCTCTGCGACAGAGGTGGCAGAGGGATCTCTAGGTGTTTTCCCGCAACGTCCCTTACGTCCGAAGGTAAACAGGGTGAGCTTGTCCAAGCGAAAGTACCTTTAAAAAAAACATATTTACGTTGAAGTTTGCCCCCAAATAGTTTAGGCCATGAAAAATACCATGAAAATAAGGAATGTGTTGGACCTTGGGGTTTTTGTTGTTCGGGTGGCGGCTCCCTTTCCAAAAGTGTGGAGCCGGAGAGTGGCTTAAGTTCTCTGTATCTGGGTAGAACAGGCTGATCGTCTTGTTTATGCTTTTGAGTTCCTTTTTTCCCTTTCTCTTTCTCCAAGTGTTTCGAAGTTTATTTATTGGTGTGGTCAAATCTATCAATTTCAGCTCCGTTTAAGATTGTGTTGTCTTCGTCCTTTTCTTTTTATTGTTCCCCATCTCTGGGTCTAAAAGATGTCTACTAATCTATGCTGTAAAGTTGCGGGAGAAAAAACATTATTGTAGTTTTCCTGCAAGCAATGTAGCGCAGTGTACATCTGGAGCAATGGACATCCCCATGGTTCGCTTGGCTCCAATCGGCGATGGCTCAACCATTGCTGTGCGGCGACGACTCTTACTCGGCGACTATAAAGCTCGTTATGCCTATTGTATTGTGAGTATTGTTGACGATCTTAGAGGACACAGATTTATTTTTTATTCATTTATTCCGTATAATGTGGCTCCAAACATTTCGTGGCCTTATTAGTGCGCAAATTTTACAAACAGTAAAAGAACAGATACAGACAAAAACAAAAACAAAAAAACAAGCAAGACGGGATTTAGAAAAGATAAAAGGAAATAAATAAAACTACGGAGAACAACAGAGCACACATGTTTGTCAAACGGCCAACAATGCTCTCCTAAAATTTAAAAGGGGTGTTCTAGATATTTCTAAAGTTCAAGCTGATATAATTACAAGGGTGAAAACAATTCAAACTCACTCTTATCGCGGTCATAAAGGAGCTGAAGGCGCGTCATGGGGGGCTGGACACCAATTTTCTGCGGGCAGGAACCAAAAGGAAAATGTGATACGCTTTTGAGAAACACTGAAAGAAATCGCACTTCAAAGCAAAGGTGCATTAATTGTAGCGTTCACTATAATATACAAAAGAGTCATGTCACGCACTAATCTTCTTTTGTGCAATGGTACCAGGTCAAGCAGATTAAGTAAGTATTCATAATCAAAATAAATGCGCCTCCCTACCCATCGATCGTAAACAATACGCACGAGACGACACTGCAATGTTTTCTAAAAAAAAGTATTGAGTCGATCCAATGGTGTTCCATACGACTGAGCAGAACTTCATTTTAGACAAAACAAGGGCGCGAAATTGATGAATCATGCTAGCGTAAGTGTGAAAATTTCGCGTCATTCGAGAAATGACGCATAGCATTTGATGAGAATCATTCATTACTTTCGAAACATGCTCAGTAAACAAAAGCCAGGAATCAAAAAGCACTCTTAGGTCACGAATAGTATCTGACCTTGCAAGAGCTGAACGAAACATAATATACGCGTACTCAACGTACCTTGTTTTACGTGTAAAAAAAAAGTACCTCGGTCTTACTGGGATTAAGTACGAAATTATTTTTCAAGCACCAGTTTAAAACTGCCTGAACATCGCCTTACATCATCAGGCAGTCAGTCGTTGAAGGAATTTCGCGATAAATCTTAACATCATCTGCAAACTGCAGCACCTTTGAATTCTGCACACTATCTACGAAATCACCGAGAAACATATTGAATAACAACGCCCTAAGATTGGACCCTTGAGGCACTCCAGTATTTAAAACATATGGGGCAGAAAATACACCATTCATACAGCACTCTGTTAGGTCTTCCGCCAAGATAACTAGACAACCAACTGCAAAACCAGCTATTCATGCCCAACGCGGAAAATGTGGCATGGAACAACTTATGACCTACGAGATAAAAAACCTTAGAGCAATCGAAATAAATGGCGTCAACTTGTACACAGGACGTGAACTTAAGCAGCGTGTGTTCCAAAAATTATGCGAGCTCTGTTTCCACTGAACGCCCTTGACAGAAACCATGCTGGTTGAGACAAAGAGGCGATTGAAAATGAAAATAAATATGCTTATGCATTGCCTTTTTAAATACTTTAGAAAAACAACAAAGAATCGAAATTGGTCTATAGTTATTAACGCAGTCAGTGCGACCAGATTTAAGTATAGGTGCAACTACTGTGTTCTTCCATCCTTGAGGAAATACATTTGCGTCTCAGGACATGTTAAAAACGCGTAGCAACACAGGGGCAAAACTATACCGCATACCTTAACAATTAAAGCAGACGTTTCGTCCTCACCGCATGACATTTTTTTGGAGCGCGGTCACTTATTGCGGAAAGCACATCTTCAAACGTGAGATTCGAAACTGCCAAGCTGCAGGTAGACTGAAGATGCGGATCGGTCATAACAGTGGACGGAGTAATCAAGTTACTAACGGAAGAGTAGAACGTACCAAAAAGATCACAGACGTCAGACGGCTCAGATTTATATCCAGAGTCGTCTTGCAATGCAATAGTTTTCGATCGACTAGATGTCCTCAAACACCTCGCGTAATTGCAGAGTATTAGGATCGCGTTTTAAAATGCGTTCAACTGAATTTCGCAAGTTCTCCCTATCACGCCGTATACTCTTTTTGCCTGCTGAACGATATTTTTTAAACAGACCCTGCCATTTCTTTATGCCGGTATTCGTGTACTTCTTTCTATTGTAACTTGCTTTTTTACCGAATGCATCACGTAGCTCTCCGGAAAACCAAAAAAGGGTCGTTTCTAGTTCGACCACTTCCGCGTGGAATGAAATTATTCATGGCTGAAGTTACAATGTCTGTTAGACATATAACTGCGCCATCAATATTGGAACAAAGTTAAATAACGTTCCAGTCTATGTTGCGAAGGTGATTGTAAAGACCAAGGTAGTCCCCACGAACGTAGTTATACCCGAGAGACTGATTACTCGCCGACGTCCGAGAAGAAAGTACAATGAAAAGGGCAAATGTTGGACGCCATTTATTGATAAAGACAATAGGAAAGTCAGCAGTCCCGAACGTGATTGCCGGTATGTTTGTCATGCACAAGCCAATCGTATTTCCAGCCCCGTTTGTTGTAGTAATAAGCTGAAAAAGCCCAATAATTTCACAAACTCCATTGTTTTTTCGACTCTAGAACATGCCTCACTTAATGCAGCACTAATCGTGTTTGAATTCCAATCAACGCCAGGCACGTTAAAGTTACCAACGATGATCATATCATTCGTTGAAAAATCCACAGCACCGGAAATATAATTCAAAGTGCTTATAAGTGACTGTGTGTCAGAACGAGGTGGGAAGTAATAATTTCAAATTAATAAGTCAAAAAGAATCTTTTTCAGGCGAACTCGCCAGAAAAAGGTATTTTTAGCATACGCTGGGAGGGAATACGCCTTTATACGGTGTTATGATATCTCATGTTGGCGTGGTTTAGAGTATCTAGCGTCGAAGATGTCGTACCTGTAATGGCTCGTTCACACTTGCGAAATAAGCACTCACCGCCGAGTAGATTCCATCGCCGAAAAGAAGATCGGGCCGTTCACATTTCTTGCCGCCTGCGGAGTACGCGGCACGAGCGTCTTGCAGTTTGCCGAACAGACGAGAGCTGACGAAAGCTCCCAAACCTCCTCCTTGCCCGCGCGCGTCTCGTCGCCATCACCGCCATCTCATCAGCGGGGATCTGACGCCAGCAAGCACCACTTCCCCCGTGCGTTCTGATTGGCTAGCGGTGAGAAAAACTTTTTTTCCGGCGTTTAAAATTGGTCCCCAGAGCGATCTTGCTCTCCGCCGGAAATTCTGCCTGCTTTCGTCGCCGGGCGTCAGAGTTCTCGCGGATCCGGCCGGAAGTGTGAACGAGGCATAAGTTGTATCTACAGCTCCGCAATTCTGGATTCTTTGGATGCTAGTGTGTAGGAAGAGGCGCAAATGCAATACGTTCATTTCGTTTCATTTCTCCTTTGTCCTGTAAAACCAACCTACGGCAAACTTGATTGCGTCGTTTTCTTTTATTTTTTTTTTGTTTTGTTTTAGTAATGCGCATGCGCAGGTATCGTGTTTTGTACCGACATCATGCCAGGTCGTTCCAATGCTTTCGACCAGCATTCTATAGCAAAAGTATTAAAGCATTCGTTCTATTTACCTGCATTGCTCTTACTCCATAACGTCGTGCTTAACGTAATAAGGATTAATAAACATTTGCCCATTCCCTCGTGTTGTCTCTTTTTTTTTTTTTAATTACAAATCACAAGAGCAGAGCAGACGCATGAAGTAATATGGGCAGCTTGGCCACCTGTTCGCGGTGTTGCCTGTAGTCACTCGGCGCTTCAGAGACACGTCAATCAAGCTGTTCGTGGCTGAATGTTATCACGTATAGAAACGTTTACGACGCCATGGAAAAATTAAAAACAGAAATGATTTCCCCCTCTTGTGTAGGTTTCCTTTAAGCTCTTGACCCAGAAACTCGGAAGCCCATTTTTTGTGACATGAGGGAGTTTTTGCAGATTGTTTCCGCCGTCTAGCAAGCCTCTCCGCAACCCGCTACGATACCCGGAGCTCTTCAGTCAAGGCCATCCCTTCGCAGGCGCAGTAGTGGTTTCTTCGTTGCGAAAGGCTGAACGGTGGAGGAAATGCGGTCTGAGAAAACTCCCTAAGCCTCATTTTTGTCTTACTGGAAGGGAGCAACAAAACGGGTTGAGGGAGCGGTCTACTTCTAGTCACGCTGACCGTGTTCGGTTCAGTGAAGGATCTTATTCGAGTGTTCGTGCATTTTCCGTTTCTTAACTTTTTGTATGATACAATTTCTAAATGCTATGTCTCTTGCTGGCAAAGTCAATGCAGCGAAACAAAAATTTCGAAGATGCTTTTTGTAGTGTCGACTCATAATGACAATAATGTCCACCACAAGTTTCAACCACGCTACGTTCAATACTTGCACCTTAAAGTTTTTTTTTTCTTTTTTTTTTGCAACAATAGACATAACATTTAGAAATTGTGTCAAACAAAAAAATTGCACCCTCAAAAAGTTTTTTGAAGCTACAAAAATAAATTTTCATGCTTTTTAGCGAGAGGTTTAAGACAGACACATTTGGAAGCAATTCAAGCGGTCACAAAAAGGCTCTAAGTACAAATTCAAAATGCGATTTCGGAAAGCCATAGCAGATACGTGCCCAAAAACAAAGGCACACTTTTATTTTATGCAGCCTCTTCTTATTATGTTTGCGTTATTTTCTGGATAAAATAGGGCCCATGTATTTTAGATATGATAGATTTAGATGGGTTAGAATATCTAGCTTAAACATTTTTATAGCCAGGGTAAAACAATTTCTTGACCGTAATGCTTCTACCCCAGTACCACACAAGTTTCTATAGCCAGATATAAAAATGTAACAGACATGAGTGATTGAAATTGGTGACACACAACTTTCTACAGCCGGCCGTAGATAATTGAATGTTCGCAGGGTTTTTGCACTCGAGGAAAAGTCCTCTACACTAGGCTAAAATAGCTTACTGAGCGTTTGTCTATAATTTTTGGAACATTTATTGCGCTATAGCCACCTAAAGTGAATGTCGCGTGTCTGTAGCGTTCGAGTCAGAAATATCTCTATAGTCGGCCAAACAAAATCCTATGGTCGCATTTATTGTAATATAGTAGGTTAAAGAGAACTCAATGGTCAAGATATTATAGTTTAAACACTTATATATTCTATAGCCGGCTAAGGAGAAGTAAATAAATGTTTAAGCGACTACGTTTTGAGGACATGCGCCCGCTTTCATACAATGGTTAAACAAAATAAGATGGGAGAGATGCTTAACGCTGTGTGCCATAAAAGTTTCTATAGGTGAATATATTGCTTTTATGATTGACCTTATAATACAACACCTAGTTATAGTTCACCATCGTAATTTTCGTAAACGTCTAGAGGCCATCTTTTATAGGTTGTCGACTTGTCAGTGTCCGATTCGGCCCCGACAGCTCACCCCATCCGTTTAGCATCATCTGCGGGAAAGGTCGCGATCTATAATAAACAGAAAACGCGAGTCCAAGCTATTCTCCGTTCATCAAACAAACCCCGCTCAACAAGGGTACGTTAGCAGTGTGGAGGGGATTTTTTTTCCATTATATAGAAATACGAAAACCTCATATAGAAATACTAAAACCTCAACCTTCTGTAATAATACACGGTTTTCAACCCGTGTATTGACACTTATACATCGCAATTATTAGAACTTAGCCTTAAATTGGCAGAAAAATGGCACAAGTTGCTGTCCTATGACAGTGTCCACCGCATGACCTCACACCGTGGTTCCCACTACCAGCATACGTCGCTGTAAATCGAGAAATTATTGGTACTTCAACTGCGATTACGATTCCGAATCGCAACATTTTGCTGTCAATTGGGTGTTCGCTCTTCCTTGTTCCACGGTAAACGATATATCACATACAGGCTACATGTACTTTGATTGTTGACATTTCGTACTGCCCTTCCAATCTACGTATATCCTGGCCACGAGGTTAACATTAGGGCAGGAATAACAACTTCCACATCGTTCATTTCACATAGGTCATGCTGACCTTCCAAACTATAATGTGCAATATAGAGAAACCACATTTCAAGAAATGTTATTTTGAAACCTAAAATGTCTCCTAACATCAAAATGTGCGAGATTTTGTCATTGTCTGCCTCGTCTTATATACAGCCACGCTCGGCTTTATTCGTATGTCGTGAATTCAACACTTTTTTCAGAATGTGGCACGCTCTTCTGAAAAGTTTTGTATGGACATGTTTCATCGCGGTGCTGGACGGCGCGAGTAAGTAGTTATTATAAAATGTTATGTTTGTCTATCATAATCATGTGATAATGTAATTTTTTAAACTGTAGGTAACAGTATGCTTTTTCCTCCAATTGAAATTGTGTCCTTCAGTTTTTTATTTATTTATTTATTTTATTTATTTTGAGTGCCACAGAAAAAGAAATAGGCTTTTTTAGTCATGCACTAAGAAACAACATATCTAATCCACAAAAGAATTGGTCTACATATCAGAGTAAAAGAAAAACGTCAGTGCACTCTCGAAGTTTTTCTTCAGGTCAAAAGAATGACAATATCAAGACTACCTGAGCTAGATTCGAATTTGTTGAAAACCAGTTGCACACGAGTCATGGGATCAATTTTGTACAATAAAAAATATAAAATAAGCTGTAAATATTTCTCACCCTCTGAGGAACATGTAAACATACACAGTTCAGTAGCGCGGTGAGTCTAAACCACTATCTAGAATATTGTTCAAGAACATACAATCCCAAATCATCCGTTTAGTACACCAACATTTTAGACCAATCAGATTACAAGCTTCTTTTGTAGTCATAAGATACAGTGGGTTGTAAATAACGATCGTAAAACACGCTTATAATGTTCCTTTAAACCTGCTCAATACTAGAGAATTTGGTCAATTCAACGGAGTTCCACACGACTGAGGCTAACATTGGCGGCTTCGCGAAAGGTTACGAATAACATGAGATAAAAAAGGGGGTTCCTAAAGATGTTACATCTACGCGTTATGACACCTAAAATGCGTAGAGGCAAATTGATAACACGCGTAACCCGGTGATTAAAACGAATCTCGGTATCTATATAAATACCCAAGTTCCCGAGCAGAAACACACGACTAATAACAGTCGTATCTGAAGAGTAGCAGGATTGCATAATGACACGCTTTGAACCTAGAGAATAATTTGTGTTTTCGACTCGTTTAGGACATGATCATTAGA
Source organism: Ixodes scapularis (assembly GCF_016920785.2). Classification (NCBI taxonomy): domain Eukaryota; kingdom Metazoa; phylum Arthropoda; class Arachnida; order Ixodida; family Ixodidae; genus Ixodes; species Ixodes scapularis. Next base: position 137,637,644 of record NW_024609879.1, on the reverse strand, counting down.
CAGGCACCACTTATAGATAGAACTCACATCACGTTGAAAACCAGCCTTAGTGAAAAACAGCATATTTCTAATATACTTGTACGAACTCAGTACGCATACTTTTTCGTAATAACTCCGCGTGAATATGGCCGATATGGAGTATACTCACGGTGTACTTATGGCGTATTTCAAGTGTACCTTTACGCCATACTTTGAGTATGCTCCCACTATATTTCTAGTGATCTGGAAATTCGTGCTTCGAATATATTACACATGCCTCATAAGCGTGCATAAATTTATTCTCTCCATAAATACAAATGAGCAGGTTTAGATACCCTAATACGTGAAAAAATAAAACCATAAACTCCTGTATAACAAATGGATAGCGATGGAGCACATTTGTGTTCTGCTCGTGCTTGTTTGTTTTCCTTGTTTTTTTTTTAAAGGGTGTTTATCTTTATGGTTTACTTAATACGACTGTTTTGCCTAGCCTGAAATTCTGCACTCTCAAGAACCTTGCGAATTCCAATAGATGATTTTACAGACGAAATAACACGGACACTAAGTTCGGCACATGCAGATGATACGGGGTAGGGAAGAATGACAAAATGACAACAGAAAAACTCTATTTTTAATAGGAGTTGCAACAAGGATACAAAACAGCAACAACAACACTCCCCATCAGTTTTGATCACGCTTCGCGCGAATGATCAAGAGATGCCAAAAAACCTTGGTGGCGTACAGTGACAGCGAACTCCAAACCTAGATGTCACGCAGCACAATCATGCACATGTCAAACTTTTGAAACCACTCAACCGGATTCGACAGCGCCTGAATGAAACAGCGGTAGGTGATACAAAGCGCACTCTCGGTGATCATGGGCCAGGAACTGGACGTCAGCCTGAATCTCTCGTAAATGAGCGGGAGGACGGCGGCAGTCGAGGCGCTCGGTGAAGTTCGGCTGACGTGTGGGATGGTATACAGAGCGGGTGACTAAGGTCCACGGAGCCGGCGGTGTACAGCTCCATCGAGTCCGCTCGAGACGGAGCTGGCGGCGGCCGAGATTGTGTTCCATGACCTGGCGCCGACTCTGCTGGCGTCGGTAATCATCCTTTCGAGTCTGAAACTCCTGAACGGCCCTTCACCGCCTATACAAAGCTCGACGACACGTTACCGCCCGGACAGCGACGTCTTTCGTAATCGACCGTCGATTTTCATCGGCTTCCCGCACACTGCAGGATCCCTGTAAACAAGTACGCGGACCAAGGTTAATCCACAAACCCCCCCGCCTCCCCCCCCCCCCCCCCCCCAAAAAAAAAAAAAAAAATCGGGATGGAGCAGAGTATGCGTGCGATGTCCGACTCATATTGGGCGGTGCCCTGCGCACCTGCCAGTGTAGGGGGCGGCGGTTTCATGTGATACTGGATATGCATAATCCGTGTCTGGCAGCACAGAGCAACGCAAACGCAAAGTCGAGGAGGATGACGGTCGTCCACATTCAACGGAAGTCTCGCAGTCGCCAATGCCCGAAGCGCGTCCAACGAACTCAGCACTATTTGTCCGATGAACAAAAGAGAAATTACCGAAAATTTGGCATGAACGTATTCCGGCCGTTTGCTACTAAAAACAATGCAATCAGTTGCAACGGGTGAAAGCAGAACACTTAGGACCGTATTTCGGAAACCGGACCTACGTGGCCGCAAATTCGATAGTTGGAGGAGTAAAAAAAAAAGAAAGACGTTAACAATTCTCTGTAATGTCGAATTAGAGCGCAGCTCTAAAGGAGGAGAAGAGGGTACGGAGGGGAGGGTATGCCCCTCCTCCCCCATCCGTACCTTTCCCCTCATCTCCTGCTCCTCTCCCATTTAGCGTATAAGTTTCGCTAAATTTCCAGCTAAATTTTGCACGAACTTCGCCGCTAAATTTCGTGGCGAAATATTTCCGCAAACTTTAGAGCGAAATTTACCAACATTTTCCCGCTAAATTTTGCTTGAAATTTAGCGAAAGTTTTTCCGCTGAATTTTGCGGGGAAATTGAATTGGCGTTGAGGTCACGCAGTCATTTTCCCCTCTAAATCTAGCGGGAAACATTTTCCGCTAGATTTAACCCCTTACGAGGGTAACCTTTGTAACCATCGTGAGGGTAACCCTCGTAGCTTTCACTAGAGTAACCCTCGTCACGTAGCACGTGACGTAACGTGTGACGTCATTATAGGAAACGTCCCATAATGCAACGCGCGGTTACGCCTACGGCGACGGCGACTGTGACGCCGCTCAACCCGGAAGCGGTCGCCTAAGAGCTACTCTCTAAAAATCACCGAAAAAGGACAAGGCCCAAGACGAAGAGGCAGAACACAAGGCGCACTCGCAACTGTTGTAAGCTATTTGGCGAGCGACGAGACATCGACGGCGATCCGCTCTGCTGTCGCTCGGTCAGTCGTGCGACGTGGCAAACCGCATGAAAGTGACGGGAGCAAGCGACCAAGGCGATGAGCAACGTTTTCTGGAAATTCAAAAACCGAGCGACGCAACGAGCGTCTGTCAGAAATCTCCGTCTCTCGTCGCTGACCCTCGTCGCTGTTGCCGTCGCTCGCCTTTTCGCTTGCTAAATCACTTACATGCGGTTCAGCCTTTATTCAGAAAGTACAAGCTTAATATCGGCTCCCAAAAATTTGTCAATCATCATCGTGTCGATGCAACCCTTGTTTATTATATGTCCAAATGATTGCTTTGAAAGGGCGACTGACTCCTCACTAATGCAATCTACAACCTTATTCCGGATTTCATATGCCTCGTTCACCACTCGGCTTGTTTTATCTTGGTACTCAGACAAAATCTCCATGTCACGGAACACAGGCGCGCAAGCGCATCTGCTACAATGGATGGCAAGATGACCAGGCAGGCAATCTCCCGTAGCTGCCGCATGCTCCCAGGCACGGTCATTAACGCATCTGCCCGTCTGCCCTATGCACACAGCACCACAAAAAAAAAAGTATCTCGTAAACAACTCCTGAGGCACAGTCAGCAAATTTAGTTTTGTGTTTTTTTGCTGCGAGGATGAGATTATTGACGGGGGCTGTTGATTTTATGGCAAAGTCGAACCATCCGATTCATAGCTGAGAAAATCATGGGGACGTTGAAACGAAGGGCGACTTTCTTGAAATTAAGTGAAACCAAGTGCAAGTAAGGAATAACCGCGGGGCTCACATTGGGTCTCTCGCGAGAGGGTTTGCTTGCTCCTCTGAGCCCTCTTAACAAGCTGCCGGTGACCTCAGTTAAACACAGTAGTAAAAAGCCCTCTTTTTGGCAGTGTTGCGATCTGGCGCGCAAGGTTTTCCTGAACGGAATGCTTCGAATTTTTTTTTTTTTTAATGTCATCCCCTAAGTATGTTTTGCCCATGCTCCTTTTGAAAAACCTAGATTGAGCCGACCCATACGATAGGATAGCCTTTCTGGATCTCGGCTCATAATCTCAACGGATGTGGTCTTCCAGAAAACTGACCGTAAACAATTGTATCTTCCCTTCAGTGGGAGTCTCAAAAATAAGAGTCGAACAGTTCGCGCATGCAACGAAGGCAAGCAACAACTCAGATACAGCATCTTCCAGGGATACCTCAGCTTCCTCTCTTAAAATAAGTAGATCATCCACATATTAGTGAAAAACCAGAGACTGAGGTAAAACAGACGACGACAAGGAAGAGAAAGAGAACGTCTCAAACACCGCTAAACCTTTATTGGGGAAAGCACCCTTTATATAGGGTTGAAAAAAGAAGGAAGGAAACGGAAACCTTCTTCACACCACCTCTCTCCACCAAAGACAAGACACCGGACCTCTAACAATGGGGTCAAACCAACAAAAGAACTGACAACACCAAAGATGACACATCAAAAAAAAAAAAAAAAAACGCTGGGAAATTAACAGATTGCACTGGACCTTTCACTGAGAAAGTCAGCTATAAAACGACACACACACACACAAAAAAAGTTTCCAATATTATTAGAGCTTTAGAAATCGCTTCCATTCCGTATCTAAATACAATAAAGGCTTGTTCACTGCATTCCCATGCTTCGTTATTGCGATTGACTCTTTCAGCAGGCGCTTGTGGTCGTTTTTTTCTTTTACAATTGAGGTTGTGGAGTTCCGTAAAGGCACGCAATTCCTACACTCCTGAATATGCTTGGACCCCTCAGAATAGGGATCCTTGTTTTTCACACAACGTTTATGTTCACCTGGTCTATCATTAATACAACGCCTCGTTTGACCTATATAGCATAAACCACAATCAAAAGGGATCTTGTAGACTATACCTTAAACACATGTAACACACTTTTCCCTGTGTTTTTTTTTAAACAACCTTTCTGGGCGGAAGCGAACGGAGGTAACCATAGAAAAAATCGTAAGGGTGCAGGCGAGCTGGTGAATATTAACCATGTTGAAAGAACCTGAGACTGGGGTAGAGAAGAAGCATCAAATCGTAGAAGGGACAGAAAATAGACAGGACCACGTCTCAAACCATAGGAAAAGGGGACTAAGCCTGCTTCTGGGATGATCATAGAAAAAATTGTAAGGGTGCAGGCGAGCTGGTGAATATTAACCATGTTGAAATAACCTGAGACTGGGGTAGAGAAGAAGCATCGAATCGTAGAAGGGACAGAAAATAGACAGGACCACGTCTCAAAAAGAGACGTGGTCCTGTCTATTTTCTGTCCCTTCTACGATTTGATGCTTCTTCTCTACCCCAGTCTCAGGTTATTTCAACATGGAGGTAACCGTTTCAAACTACTATCTGTGCTAAACGCCATGCGTAAACCAAACTTATCACCGACTGATTTTAAAATCTGTGATATTTTATGAAAAAATGGTACGGCTACAAAGTTTTTGTGCTCCGGCATTTTCCTAATCTGTTTGCCTTTTTCAAAAATGTACGAAAGCTGCTTGGAAATGAATTCTTGAGGATACTTTACAACATTTAGCCGGGAAAACACAATTTGAATCGACGTCAAAATGGAGTTCCAACAAGACTTTTGGACCGCGCTGTTAATCATATTAATCAGATTAATCAGATTGGTCCCCGGTTTATGTTGGTCGTATGGCAAAAAAAAAAAAAAGGCTAAACCAGTACTTCCCTTTGATAGTTGCCATTCAGAGCATGTCAAGGCAGGATTAGTTCGAAATATGATTAACAACGCGGTTCAAAAGTCTTGTTGGCACTCCATTATGACGTCGATTCAAGTTGTGTTTTCCCGGCTAAATGTTGCAAAGTATCCTCAAGAATTCATTTCCAAGCAGCTTTCGTACATTTTTGAAAAAGGCAAACAGATTAGGAAAATGCCGGAGCACAAAAAATTTGTAGTCGTACAGTTTTTTCATAAAATCTCACACAATTGAATATCAGTCGGAGATAAGTTTGGTTTACGCATGGCGTTTAGCACAGATAGGAGTTTGAAACGGTTAACTCTGTTCGCTTCCGCCCAGAAAGGTTGTTTTAAAAACGCAGGGAAAAGTGTGTTACATGTATTTCAGGTATAGTCTACAAGATCCCTTTTGATTGTGGTTTATGCTATATAGGTCAAACGAAGCGCTGTATTAATGATAGACTAGGTGAACATAAATGTTGTGTGAAAAACAAGGATCCGTATTCCGAGGTGTCCAAGCATATTCAGGAGTCTAGGAATTAAGTGCCTTTATGGAACTCTACAACCTCAATTGTAAAAGAAAGAAACGACCACAAGCGCCTGTTGAAAGAGCCAATCGCAATAACGAAGCATGGGAATGCAGTGAACAAGCCTTCGTTGCCTTTAGATACGGAATGGAAGCGATTTCTAAATCTCTAATAATATTGGAAACTTTTTTTTTGTGTAGGTGCCGTTTTATAGCTGACTTTCTCAGTGAAAGGTCCAGTGCAATCTGTTAATTTCCCAGCATCTTTTTTTTATGTGTCATCTTTCGTGCTGTCAGTTCTTTTGTTCGTTTGACCCCATTGTTAGAGGCCCGGTGTCGTGTCTTTGGTGTAGAGAGTTGATGTCGTGTCTTTTGTGGAGAGAGGTGATGTGAAGAAGGGTTCCCTTTCCTTCCTTTTTTTTAACCCTATTATAAAGGGTGCTTTCCTCACTAAAGGTTTAGCTGAGTTTAAGACGTTCTCCTTCTCTTCCTTGTCGTCGTCTGTTTTACCTCAGTCTCGGGTTTTTCACTAATATGTTTAATATACACCAGATCACTTGCGCCCTTACGTTCTGCTCATAGATCATCTACGTATCTAACGCTTCCGGTCTAGCCATCCTCTCCCATGTTCAACAAGATAGCGTAGTCCCATCTACTTCAAAATATCGCACAGAACTGGCGCCACGCCAGATCCAATAAACACACCCTTCTGAACAAACAAGTACTCCGCACTCGGAGTGCGTCATAGAATTCCTGGGGGTAGGATCGCGCGGATTTCACGGTGCTTTTTTCGCAAGCTGCTGAAGATCTTTTTCATTCTGTACCGCATAATTTACTTTTCTGCGCGGTTTAGAAATGCATAGATAAAAACGGAGGGGCGGCGTTTCAGACATCCAGTGGCGTTAATATAGATAGCTTTTTGGAAATTTTAACTTCTTATCTTATGACGTTGCGTTTAAAGGTGACTTGTTCGTTCAGAAGGGCGTTAATATTGGCTCTTGCGTGGCTTCAGGTCTGTACAATATTGTATTAAGTAGCTGTGACTATAGCATCTTAGAGAAGCTGAGCAACGATGGCGAAACCACGATTTGTAGATACGTAGATGAGTTCCATTATTTTCAACGAATCAGCTTAGGTATCTCTGGAAGATGCTGTATCTGAGATGTGGCTTTTCTTCTGTGCCTGCGCGGAATGCGTGACTTTTAATTTGAGGCTCCCACTGAGGGGAAGTTACAACTTTTAGACATTAAATTTAGTTTTCTGGAAGGCCAGATCTGTTGGGCCTCTGATCCAAGATTTAAAAAGGCTATCCTACCATATGAGTCAACTCACTTTAAATTACTTAAGAGCATCACAAAAACGTGCTTAGGCTCTGCTCTAAAAAAATCTTGACAGCATTCTGTTCAAGAACGTTTTGCGCGACAGGTCGTAAAACTGCAAGAGGCGGACTTTCCACAAGGGTGTATAATCGAGGACACCGACAGTTTGTTAAGAGGGCTCAGACGAACACGCCAACCCGCTCGGGAGGCACTCAATGTGAGACCGGCGGTTGTTCCTTAGCTGGACTTGATTTCACATAATTTAAAGAAAGTGTCCCAGTGTTTCAACGTCCCTGTGGTTTTCTCAGCCACAAATCGGATGGTTCGACTTTGCCATAAAATAAACAGCCCCTTTCAACAATATCATCTTTGCAGTAAAAAAACACAAATCTCCATTGGCTGAGTGTGCCTCAGGAGTTGTTTACGAAATACATCTTTTGCGGCACGCAAAAGACGTATTTCGTAAACACCTTAGACGCGCAGATGCGTTAACGACCGTGCCCGTGAGCATGAGGCGGCTACGTGAGCTAGCCCGTCTGGTCACCTCGCCATTCATTGTAGGTACATGGTCGCCGGTTTGAAACGCGAAGATCTGGTAGCACAAAGAATCAAAGAGCCATGTCTAAAGCGCGCACATGCAGCGAGAAGCACGACTGCGGTAACCTTACTGCGTCAGTTGAAATTTTCATGTCACAATGATGTTGACTGCCCTTTATTAGCGACAAAACGAAAGAATGTAATGAACTTACGTGGTCTCTGGAGCCTAGGCCATCATCTTGCATCGTCGACCCATTCGCTGTCCGATTCAGTTCTATAAATAAGAAAATACAAGAGCTATGTTCAAATATAGATATCGAATGATTAAAAGAAAACCCCGAAATATCGAAAAGACCTAAAGAAAACACACGATTTCAACGCGCAACGTAAAAGAACACGAAAACAAAGCTCCGGTGGCGGCCGGCGCAGCACTCACGGCGAGAAACTGAAGGTCGGCTATGGCGGAAGGGTCACGTGATGTCAAGATGGCGGCGCCCATGAAATGTTGCATGAAAGGGTCTATACAGTAGCTCTATCAGCCAGTTTCGTCAGTATATATGTATGTATGTATTTATGCGGCGCTTGCTCTTTGCAACGAGCGTCTGCAAAACAGACACGCCCCCCCCCCCCCCCCCCCAGAAAAAAAAAGAAGAAGAAATTGGAGTATTGTTGCTGCTGGAGTCACCGCACTGGCGCTCCTCGTAGTTAATGGGCCGAAACAGCTCGTCAGATCTCCCGAGACTCGTGCCGTTGAGAACTTCCTGAAGTCTCTCCTGAAGCTTGTCTGCCCGTCTTCTTTCCGTCTGGAACTGCCTCTTCAACTCCTTCACCCTAGACAATCCTCTCTTGTCCTGCATCTTGCACTCCTCGATGTTGTCCTGTGCTCTTTGCTTCAGCTTCCTTGCTTTCTCTCGAAATCGCACTTCTGGTTGTCTGACATCTCCAGATGAATGGTGAGATCCTTTACGGCATCGTCCAGCTGCGCCTTGAGCTTTGTGCAGCCGTCCGAACGTTGCCTTGCTTTGCACTGCTCCAGGTCATCTTTGGACTCCTCAATGGCTTTCTGTAGCATGTCCACGCGTTCCTGCGCCTCAGCCTTGCGCTGAAGCACCTCCTCATTCATAGAGGGCAGCAGACGCTTGTATACTGTCAGCGCCGCTTCGTTCTCTGTCACCTTCGTCGCACGCTCCTGCTCAACAAGAGGTGCTTCGTTTGACAAGCGTAGCTTCTCCTCAAACTCCTGCCACATTTTCTCTGGGGCCTGCCTGTGTTTCTCCTCTTCCTCCAGCAGGTATGCCCCCATCTCCTCTGCCAACGCCTTCCCCTTCTCCGCCACCTTGTTTGCCTCGGAAGCAGCAATGGCGCTACGTCGGGAAGCATCTTCTAAACCATGAATGGTGATGTGCATTGAAGTTTTCTTGCCTGCCATTCGCTCGTTCACCCTAAGCAGAGCCTCCCGCTCCTTGTCGGAGTAGTCGATCTGTTGGCACGAGTCTCGCAGCAGCGTCTCCAGCAATGCCTTCTCGGCGAGCGTTACAGGTGAATCGCCCACCAAGCCTCGAGCCTCCGCTTCGCGCACGCCACAAAATTGGTTTCTTCTGTAAATCCAAGAGCTTGCTCAATGCGAGTACCGACGCCTGCTACAGGTTCCAGTGCTGGACACTCGAGAAGCAAATGTTGTAAGCAAATGTCAGCCCGCGGCGCTATGGCGCCATCCCGTGGCGATGTTGCGAACTTTAGATTCGTGCTCTTCAAGCCAGTTCAAAGTCGGCGCATCTACCAGTGCACTGATGAAAATACTGCAACATAATTAGACCTTCATAATGCTAAGGTGCAAATGTTCAGTTCAAAGTACACGTGTGGCTAAATTTGGTTCGTGACTCGCGAGAAAGAACGTAATAAAACGTTTGTGGAAGGTCAACTTTATACCCGATATGTCGGAACAGATAATTTCGAAAGTGCAAGGAATGGAAAAATTGTACGCGTTGAATGATATCTTATAAATAAAAAAAAAATAAAAAAAAACTGGGAAGTACCAATTAAAGTAACGTCATTAACTTTCGTGGTTACTTCGGAGAAAGTAATAGTACTATTGTCACAATTTACTGTTTTTCAAAAAGTTACTCTTTACAATTAAACGTCATAACAGAGTACCGAAGTCATATACAGTAGCGCTTTGATACCCAAGACTGATTTGTATGACTAGCGTATTTCGGTACCAAATAATGTGTAGAGATAGTATACAAAAAAGCTTTAAAAACGTCAAGAGTGAAATCTCGGGTTTTAACCACGGCCGTAAATCTAAACACTCGGTACTCTTGTCTGTTGAACTACTAGGCCAAATCATCGGGCCAGGGGTTGGGAACAATTGGTTTAGAAGGTTCACTGTATCTTGATCTCCTTCGCTGCAACTTAAATTGTCATTATTATCAATATGTCAGTGACCCAACAATATGGTGCATCTCGAGGGGTGACCGCCATACATAATGTGAACGTTTTTAGTGGTTGCATATGAGTAGACGACAGGAAGTTTTAGTTGGTCGTCCAGATACCTTCAATAACGGTACGCGACAGCAATTCGGTGCATACAAAAAGGCGTCGGCGCAGTATCTGGTATCGTAATCGGAGTAATCGGAACGATTTACTAAACCTCCCTAGTGTAGCGTCCGAATAGTTTCAACTAAGGTACGGTGAACTCGTACAGTGAACGAACTTGAGGCTTAATAAATAATATGTTGGGAAATTTGATTGTAAGTCGTCGAGCCACGCGCTTATGTTTTTTTTTTTGTTTTTTTAAGTACCCCATTTTGTTTTTAAATTCACAAGCACTTAGAATTCGATGGTCCATGTTTGTCTGTATCGCGCTGAGCGCTGCCGCATAAGATTAAACCATGCGTAAAAAGATCAAGAGCTAAACAAATAACTGAAATAACTCCTCACCTATAGCCTGCGAGAGGAACTTTATGTCATATTTTTATAAGCGGTCAGTTTGCGGTTAAACAAATAATAGGGCCTTTTGAGAAGTTTGCGCCATCTAGTTGCGACTGTGCCAATTATCCGAATACACCATTGCTTTGGCACATGCATTGGGCATATAATGAACACAAAAGCTGCAGCTGTGTTCGAGGTGAACCAAGCTCAGCTCCTATCAATAACGAGTGGTGCGCCAGCCTTTAGCGAACACTGGAATCCAATCGCACGGTTCGGGCCCATGAGATGGCGAATGGCAATGCCGCTTTATGTGGTCTTTCAAGGAGCTGATTGTTCACTTCATGTTTTTTTTTTTTTTTTCGCTCTTAGGTGTTGGGAGAAGGAGGCTTGTGTATCCACATGTAATAGAGGCTCGAAGTGACGGGGATCAGCTAACACTCTTTATCGATGAAGACACCACTCTATCTCTGCAACCAGCCGATGTTTTTTCGAAGTCGTTTTTGTTGCAGTACGAAGAAGGAGGAACCCCAGTGAAACAATATGTGAGTGTCTTTTTTGTGTTTCTTTTTATCTTCAAGCATCCAGTCAAAATAAGTAGGACGCAGGGTTCAATTGCATTTCCTTCCCCGTTTCAGATGAATGGAATGGAGCTTAACAAAATGGTATATCATGATATGGATCAAAGGGCGGCCGTTTCTCTTGAAAGGGATAATGGACTACGCGTGGTAATGACATAATAATTCCTTCGGATATTTTTTAAGTGTATTCTTTAAACGTAGCAGTATGTCATTGAACTGAGCGCTATCACCCTGTGAGATAGTGAAAACGGCAAAAATCCAGAAACTTCTTTACGAAAATGCTACTTAGTTTCATAAAATAGTGAATCAAAGTAAGACAACAAGTGTATCTCGGTACATATGCAGCCTGTAAACTAACGGTTTTAAAGGCACTACACACGACCTGCAAAAATGGGTTTCTCAACATATCGCGCTGCCATTTACTTCATAGGTGCAAGCACGTGGTGAACGCTTACAGTAAAAAAAAATATAAATAAACTTACCTTGCGAAAAAAGAAAGAAAAAAACACCTGTTCGGGGTAATTCACGTCGCCACTTCGCAGACGATGCGGGCATAAAGATAAGTACTGCCCTGCCAGCAGATGACATGCGCAGCGTCGACAAAGCGCCGGTCGATTCAAATTTATAGCAAACAATATCGCAAAAAAAAAAAACAAGAAAAAACACCAATTAATTGGCGCTTTTTTCATGTGGCGTACGCCATCTGTCGGCAGCATTTCTCTCTACGCGTGCATCGCCCGCAAAATGGCGTCCCAAATTGCCAAGAACAGTATTATTTTTTTCTTTACCGATGTAAGCAGTTTTTTTTTTTTTTTTTTTTTTCCAGTAAACGTTGAGAAACCAATTTTTGCGGGCCGACTAAAGTGCCTTAGAAGCGTTCGGTCACCATGCTGTGCATACAAAAACAAATCTAATATCCCATCTCTGCAACCGATAGGAATAAGACTAAAATATGGCGTTTTGGGTTTTAGAGCGCAGCCCGTTTTCGGGCTGAACGGCGTCGGCTTCGGCGTAACCGCGCATTGCATTATAGAAAGTTTCCCATAATGACGTCACTTGTGACAGCACGTGTGACGTCACGAGGGTAAAATGTCCCGCTAAATTTGGCGTAAAAGTTTTTGGCCAAATAAGAGGGAACTTTTTTTGATAAATTTAGCGGGGAAATAATGACAGTAAATCTAGTGGGACAAATGTTCCGCCAATGTTAGAGGGGAAATTTTCCCGTTTAATGGGTGGGGAGCAGGAGAGGAGGAGGGAAGGTTACGGAGGGGGAGGACAAGAGCTGCGCTCTAATTCGGCATTACAGATAATTGTAAACATCTTGCATTTTTATTTTATTTTTAGTTTGACAAACTTGTTTTAATATATATATAGAGAAAACGTTTTCGCTGCTATTTGAGAACATTTACAGAGGTTAAGATTTACTATTGTATTACTAGTTGTATCTAGAGGAAAAACAAAAAAAAAAAAACGAAGTGCTGCAATAAGCGGGGGACTTGTTGAAAGTGTATTGAACACATTTTTATCAATCCACGCGACAAATACATGTCAATTGCCAATGCCCATAATCCAAAACATATAGTGTTGAAAAAATGAAGCGATTCTTGCATTGCAGTAACGGCTCGTCAGGCACACGTGCTTGGTGTAAAAAAAATTATGTATGGATGTGCTTGTTAACATTTATTTTTGTAAATTGAATTTGATACTCTCAAATTACTGTTTACGTTGTCCCAAACACCTTTAAATGACTCCTACATATCACACTCGCATTTAAATTATCGTGAACGGTGTAGTTGAAACAAGCGAAAATCAAAAACACACAAATGCAAAGTTTTAACCGAGTCGATGACATATAATAGACAAAATTAAATTCTTCTATATTTGGCTGACCCAAAACAGAAAAACTATGACAAGACCACGGGCGTGATTCTCCTCTTGTTTGTTTCGTTTTTATGAAACAACCATTGATGACAAGCCGCAATTCAGTACAGTTTTCTATATCTGTGGTAACCAGACTTTGTCCGGGGTAGGTGTTGTAAAAACTATTGAAACGGTAGAAGCTTGAGAAAAAATATACCAGATTATTTCAGCGTCAAGCCAAACCTTGCGATTCAACATCGGCAGACGAGCGACCATCTACAATTTTCTTGCTTTTCGCTTGGTGGTCACGCGTTGGCCCGTGAGAGCCTCCTCTCTTTGAGGTTCGAGTGCACACTGTCGTTTGCGCCAATCACAAACAGTAACAGTAATAGGTGCCGTGGCTGCGTGGAGGGCACCACAGCTTTTCATAACTAGTTGAAATGTTGAGGTTTCGTTTTGATGACGGAAAATAAGAAGTTCTCAACTCCTTAATCTCAAGCGTTTCTTTTTTTTTTTTTTTATTTGTGATTGGTCTGGAGGCGGTCGCAAAGGGGTTTGCCGCTTGCATCCAAGAATGACAGGCGCGGATTCTATTCTTTTGTGTAGACCCCGCTTCGGACCTCACCTCCGGTGGTGGAGTGCCATAAACCATCAAAGATAAAACATTCCAATAAAATAAAGAAATAAAAATTATATTACGTCAGGAATTTTCTGTCTTCAATGTTTCAGATTTTTTTGAAAAAATCTCACGAGAAAAAATATGCCTGACTGCCCTAGCCACCACTAATGTATAGTCACTCGCAGTGCACCTAGTTCAGCAGTTTTCCGTTGTCATGCCGAGAGCAGGCAATAGGCATTGAAAGGGCGATGTGCTTGCTACAATTATTTCAGGCTTTTCATTCTGATATCTCAAAAGAGGGGGCGTAGTGCAAGTTCAATAAATGTAATTGCTAAAATTTTCAGTTTTCCTACGATATACGGGACCGCTTAAGAACAAGAAACGTGATCAAAACGGACGACAGCAGAAATTATTTAGTGGTGCGTTCGTGCGCAAGAAAGCATTTAGCTTCGCACTTCGAGGCAATGCAAACAGTGTACCACGGGGCTGTCAGACTTCTTTTATGGGTAATGTGCCCTCTCGATTCGAAAAACTCAAATACCCCGGACGAATATTCTAGCTTAAGAATATTGGTCAAAATATTAAACAATGCATGAAATATTTACAGAGAAAAACAAAAAAACCTTGAGACTAGGGACAATAAATTGGACAACACGGTCTCAAATCTCAACTTAAGATTTCTTAACGCGTTTGTTTTATGTAGATTACAGCTACTCAACCAACTCTAACACGGAAACATAAACATTGCTGCTGAGTTTTGAGAAAGTGTTGTCTTGTTCCATTTTCGTCCCTACAGTCTCAAGGTTTCTTCACTACGACAGTTCACCAGCTCGCCTGCCCAGTAACCATTATTTTAGTCATTCAAACAAGTCATTCATACCCATTCTTGGCCAATGAAATGTGGTGATAAATGACAACTCACTGATAAACATAATGTCACTATGTCACTATAAGTAATGTCGCGAAAATCATTTTTTTTTCATGCTAGATGACTCACAGGTGTATGGCGTATCTAGTTTGCAGTATAGCAAATATAATGACTAATATTTATTTCCGCCAAAACAGGTTGCATCTTTTCTAGGGCGTCGAGTTTATCTGGCTTACTTCATTAAAAGTTCTAAAAACACCAAATGATCAGTGTAAAAAACTGCTCACTAATGTCATGCCTTGACTACTTTCATTAAAGGCCGACGTACAACGTCGATTTTCTGCAGGGAAGATAATCCTCTTAGCGGAGCCAAGATGGGGCAAGGTAGAAAGTGGAGAGGATATAGGAAAAGAGGAGGCGAGCAAAAGTGGAAAGCGCGAAGTGTACGTCGGCCTTTAAGTAAATGACTTGTTGTCTCTCTCATATTCACAGCATGGAATTATCCGTGACTCACTACGAATAAGACCAGTTGGTATTACTGGGAGATCTAGTGCCGGACGCATTCCACACGAAATTTTTGAAGATGAAGAGCACTTTTCAAATACACGGGGTGATTGTGAGTAAATCATTCCGTCATTTTTATGTTAGTTGTTATATGTGATTTGGTTTTATGTATTAAGAATTGTAAGTAGAGAGAAAAATACAAAGCTCAATAATAAAAGCCTCTTTTGCCTTTTCCACTGGATGTATATAAGTTTCATTTGCACGAATACATTTAACACAAATATATTTCGAATAGTGTCTGATATTCTAATCCTATAAGGATAAACATTTCTTAGACATTGCAGTTAAGCCACTTCAACCCACTCAACTCATCAAGGAGAGGAATATACAAGGTAAAGTGCATCTGGTCTATTCAATTTGCACATTAGTTAGTTGTTCCTGTTCGTCATTCAATCGCTCGCCTTTTCCAAAGACATAATAACATACATATTTTCCAACCTCTCGCAGTTCCCGACATGGTGCGCCCTGAAATATTGGTGATGGTGGGTAGTGACAAGTACAAGACACAAAAGAAGCCGTTAACTGCAGTAGTTTACTACGGTGTACTTATGGCTAGTGTAAGTACTTTTGCCACGCATTTTCTACCAGCGCTACGTAGGGCAGATCGTCAATGGCGAAAGCTATCATGTTTGATTTTCGACCAACTATTTATGGAGATACTGTAACGATCTAATCCAGCATACATTTGGATCTAAATATGCATTTTTTAGTTTAATACAGACCTTACGTGCTTCTATATAAACAGTGAAAAATATGTAGGGGAGTATAGCCCTACGGGCCTTAAAGGAACATGGATACCCCCCAAAAATGTTTTTTCATTTCTAGCTAGGTGATTCATTATGGTGTCGGAATACTACCCAATTGATATTTTGCTTCAGAGTCACGTCCATTTCTATTAAAGCCAAAGAAACGCAAATGCTCGAAGTCGAGACTGAAACCCGCACACGGAGGTCGGAAAAGTGGAGAGGAGAGAGTGAGGGGCGGAAGTCACGTGGCTACACCCGACCGCGCGCTTTTTTTCTTTCCCCTCCAGTGTTTGAGCGCAGCAGGCGATTTGCAAGGCGAGAACTGCTTGCCGTGCGATTCCTTTGCAGATATGTTTGTTTCGCTGGCTGTTCTGTACTTCAAGATGAGTTCCTTTGTACATTGAGAAGTTGGAGATGAGTAGACAGTGCCCGCGGTCAATTTTCGTTATCGGCTCCGAAAATAATACCCCCAAGATGTTGCGCGAAGAACTCCTTCAGATCTCCTGCGTCCTAAAGAACTGCCATTGTGCGGGAGAAGTCTGCACAAGTTTCCGAAAGATCAACGGGCAGGGATCAATGGCTGGCTGCAATTCCTGTAGAAAATTTGCGGGCACCTCGAAAAGCGGACGCTACTCGAATTATATACTCCTTGCATTTTCTGGAAGGTGATTACATTGAGTTCGCAGGTGCCGAAAAGGAAATCCCATACCATTTAGTTCACCGAGGTTTCGTTCACAACATTTTTTTTTTTCAGTGATAATTGTAGAAAAAGAAATGTAAATATCGGAAAATGCTTGGAAAAAAAAAAAGTACACACTGGGAATCGAACCCTGTTCCACTGCATGTGAAGCGGACATCTTTCCACTGAGCTACTTTTAGGTTGTTTTTTTATTTATTTATTGGCAGGTATACATGGGATTAATATACAGATACGCTGTTCACAAACACGTCAGTGAAAATTCGGTGAGCGTGGAGTGCTTATAGACATCTTATCGTAGGCAGGTTGTCTACGACTGGCAACCAATCTGGGCCATCTCCTGAAAAGCTGTACACTTCCCTAATTTTCAGGACGTTGTCAGTAAAATACAGGCACACAGGTCGCGCGCCAACATCTGCATGCCGGACTGCCATGCGGCTCCTCCAGATGCTGTGGAGTCCTGCGACCATAATATAACCATATGGCACAGAGACTGTGATATCAACTGGCAGAAACTGTATCTCATGCCCATTCCAAGGAAGATCTTTTTTCAACGTTCGCTGAGGAATGTCCAAGTAAAACACTGCATCCCAGCAGTTTAAGAACACATGCTAGATAGTTTCGGGTTCCTTACACAAAAACAATTCACAAACCACGGGACGTGCACACCTTTCCCATGTAACCATGTTTTAACCGACAGAGTACCAGCATGTAATTCAAAGAAAAACGTTTTCATATTAGCGGATACCAGCATTTGTTTAACCCGACAGAGTACATCCTACCCAGGGAGAGTACTGTACAGCATTTGATAAATGGGAGGGGAAAAGGCGTTTCTATTAAATCCTTCGTTAGACGTTTTTGTGACACATTGCATAAATATTCTAAAAAAAAGCGAGCAACAAAAAATCTGTAAGTACCAACTACTTCTCTTAAATTGGCACTTAATGGCCCAGACCCTCCGTCACAGGACGAAACGATAAAATCAGGTAAAGCGTTACACGAGTGAACCTGAAAAATTGTACGCAAAAAGGGACTGGTTTGATCACGCAGGAAGATAAAACGGTTAACAACTTGTCGAATAAAAAGGTGGGCCAATTAGAGGCCACCAGATCGGACACGTCGAAATAGGTTCGCACGGCTGGGACGTTCCAAAGAGGAGGCCCAAAAGAAAACCGCAAAAACACGATGCAACCTTTGAATGGAAACACGAGAACAGTGCAATACTTGACGTAGGTACCATACCTTTGCAACAAAAAATAGGTTACACACCGTGGCGCGTGCGAACATTGACATATGACGGCAACCGCTCTGCGTTGCTTTATCATGTAACTCATCAATTTCTTCTCGTCACAAATGGGCATTATCACGGTAACACTCTAGTGGGACGCCTAGATAACGGGTCGGTACGGTTTCCCATTCGATATTTTCGTTTACTCTCGGCTTGTATGGCCACTCGCCATGCCAGAAACCCAGACACTTTCACCAATTTACTGAACAGCCAGTTAGCATGCTGTTCAGTGAATGTGTGATTTCTATTACTTTTTAAGGCTCTCTGTATCAGCGCAGAATATCGCAATATCATCCGCGTAAGCCAGTATTTGCACTTCACACGTGTTCAGAGTAAAACCGCGAGCGTTTGTTCATGAATAATGCGCAAACAGAAGGGTTTTATACGCAAAGCAAACAATAGTGGTTATAGCGGGCATCCCTGTCTTACCGAAGATTTGACAGGGATGCGTTCACTTACACTCTTGACAATCAAGATCGTTGTACAGTTTCGGTACGCCATCCGCACTCCTCCTAAAATTACAGACCCTACCCCTATACACCAACTCAACTCTCCTACGTCACGCCGCGGTGGTGGCGCGCCGGACGCACTTCCGGTCTGGGGCGGTGGGCAGAAGTCGCCGTGCCAGACATGCATTCCCGTGTTCCTTTGGAAGAAACGAGACAAAAAACCTGCCTTCTCGTCAAAATGCTGCGATGGGGGCTTCACCAATAGAGTCCGTAAAGGTTTGAAGATCAGTTTTCATGTGTTTTTGCACCCTCCGTTCGTCCGAGAACGTGGATAGTAGCCGTGAAAAGGGCAAACCAGACGCTGTCGAACTACGATTGCGTGTGCGGGCCACAATTTGTGGTCGCCAGATGTATTTGCTTTGTTCCAACATGAACCAGAGAAAACCCCCGAGTTGTGCGGACCACCCACGGGCTCAGTGCGTCTTCAAAT
Organism: Ixodes scapularis; assembly: GCF_016920785.2. NCBI lineage: Eukaryota > Metazoa > Arthropoda > Arachnida > Ixodida > Ixodidae > Ixodes > Ixodes scapularis. The sequence goes on along the minus strand of NW_024609879.1, from coordinate 137,619,058 downwards.
TCACAGGGCCGCCTGATCGTTCGAACTTTCGTCTGCTCTTTCTAAGTTGTCTGCTTTTTGTCGTCTGCTCGTTCAAAGAAAAGCGGCCCGTAGACCAAACTTTGACCCGGTGATTGCAATAAGAAGTAACTGCAGGCCTCAAAAGGCTTAAGTAGGCTCGGTGTAAATAGTAGATACAAGATGTTAATTAATGGTACCGGTGGCCATCGTGCACCTACTTGTTACGCTTGGTCTGTTCCCGCTTTCGAGTTTCAGTATCGACGTCGATCATCGCCGCTACCTTGTACACTTTTGCAGCACGAGCGACGTCGCGACCGAAAATAGCTACAAGAATCTCATCATGGTTTTGGCGTCCATTCTGCGGCGTTCATGCGAATGAATCGCCGCACGCCAAATTATTTATGGAAAGTTTAGCGGCGTAACGAACCTTGATAATTTCGCTCAGGCGATTAAAGTGGTAAGACACTGCGATGAGGACGTAGAATCGACAACTCCAACGCGAAAAGAGTATGCAGACTCAGACAGGACGCCGACAACGTGACATTCGAATGGTTTGTTGACGCGGGACGCAGTGCTTCTTGCCCGTACTCCATTGCGCGTGGGTTCGAACTGTCATCTGCTCTTTCAAACTTGGCTGCTTTTTGTCGTCAGCTCGTTCAAACGACAGCGGCCCGTAAACCAAACGTTGACCCGGTAATTGCGATAAGAACTAAGTGCAGGCCTCAAAACACTTTTGAAGGTTGGTTGGGGTCAGTCGGCTAAGGTGTAAACAGATACAAGAAGTTGTTGATCATTGTTACCAGTGGCCATCACCGACTTGTAATGCCCGATTCTACTTGCGGTTTTCAGTATCGATGTCCACCATCTCGGCTACGGTCCACGCTTTTGCAGTCCGAGCGACGTCGCGACTGAAAATAGCGAGCAGAATCTCATCGTGGGAGTCAGGCTTTAGCGCCCATTCTGCGGCGTCCACGTGAAATGAATCGCCGCACGTCACATTATTCACGCAAAGTTTATCCTCGATAGTTTTGCTGAAGCCGCTGAAGTAGTCAGACATTGTTAGGAGGACGTCGAATCAACAATTCCAACGCGAAAAAGAACACTTGGACTCCCACCGACGCCGACAACAACGCAATTCAATGGTTTGTTTATGGGCGACGGCGGGTTTCTTGCCCACCATCCACCGCGCATGCGCGGCGCCGGTGGCTTCTGCTAGGGGCGCTCCGGTTTGTTTGTAAACATGAGTTGGTGTATATGTTCCAAAACACTGAAGAGGATATCATAAGACACGCGGCCGAAGGCTTTTTCTAAGTCTAAGTGTAACATCGCAACCTTCTTTATCTTTGAGTCGCAGCACTCCAAAATACTGCGAGCGACATGAATGTTAGTTAAGATACTTCGATTCTGTATGCCGCACATCTGCTGCGGCCCCACAACATTCGTGATGACGAATTGCAATCGTCTAACGAGGACTTTCATTAGTATTTTGTAGTCTATGTTACTAAGCGTTATAGGACGATAAGATTTTACACTACGAAGTTTAACGGGATCATCACACTTAAGAATCAATACAGTATGCGTACGCAGAAACGATGGCGGTAAGAATTTTTTTGTCATACGCTTCAGTAAAAACGTCTAACAAAATAACTGAAACCTCATGCTTAAACGTCTTAGAGAAAAGTGCGGTCAACCCATCTGGGCCTGGCAATTTCCCAGGTTTCAAATCTTCTATCGCAATTGTTATCTCCGACAGGCTTATCGGCCTGTTCTGGAAAGCCTTTTAAATAACATTTTATTATCATCAGTAAAATCAAGAACTCGCTTTCAAACACCGCTTTTTGTGAGGCTTGACGACTGAGAAGCTCTGTGTAGTGTTCGACGAAAGCTTTTTCTATAAAAGTTTTCTCGTCAGAGAGAACGCCATGGTGTTCGATTTCCACTAATTCATTGCCGCGCGCGTATTTCTCTTCCGCGGCAACCATCCTTTTTGTGGGCTCTTCTCCAACCAAGAATCTTTCGGAACGGGCTCGTATAGCGGCCCCCCTATATCTTTCCCGATCTATGATCCCGAGTTGGGCTTTAGGTTAATAATGTTATTCATAAAAAGGCCTGGAGTTCGGCATTCTTCCTGTAATAGCTTCTTCAGGTTATCACGCAGCAGATCTTCGATTTTTTTTTTCTTGGAACTTCAAGGAACACCCCTTCTCAATTGCATTGAATTTTACCTCCAGCCTGAAGGTCTCCCACTTCTCGAAGACACGCCCTCCCTTCAGGTCTGCTTCCTGCCATTTCTCCTTAACTAGGTTCCGAAAAGACTCATCTCGATTCAGCTTCGCGTTAAGTTTCCACTGTTCTCACGAAAAAGGTGCCCGTTTTCTTTGACACCTAATTGAAAACTAACGAGGCAGTGATCACTAAAGGAAACGTAATCGACCGAGTTACGACCACACAGGGGAACCAGATCCGAGAAAATGTATATTCAGTCCAACCTGGCGTGACTGGTACCTTGCGAGTGGGTGTACATCCGACCCTTTGCACGAGGCACGCAGCACGCAATATCGTCCAACTCACAGTGCCCAATAAGGGTATTTAAAGCCATAACACTGGCGTCTTTGTAGCGCCCTCCATTGGAGCGGCAGTCCCTCTTGCAAACACAATTAGTGTCTTAGAAATATAATAAGTCGATCGCACTGACAAAGCCCATAAATATTTTCAAAAAAACATTCTGCGCTCATCGGGCTTATTGGGAGCATAATCATAAATTACGCGCCACTCAAGGCTACAAGCGGTGAAATCACAGATAACAAACCGCCCGAACGGGCATGTCGTAAGAGTGTAGACGACAGCACCAACAGCTTTCTTAAGGAACAAGCAGCAAGCTGCCGACAAACCAACAGCGTGACTCACGCAGACTTCATAGCGCGACAGAAACGACCGCAATATACTGTCAGTTTGACCCTCACTCTCTACTTTGGTCTCTTGAATGGACACGATATTTAACTTATGCTCGGTATATAGTCGGTAGAGCTGCTGTTGCCTACGCCTAGCTGCGAGTCCCCGCACGTTCAGCGTAGCGACACGTAATGAACCTTCATGAGACACTACCATTGAGCAAGTTACAAACCTCGAGCATAGCGCTCATCTATGTGACTGAAAGGGAGCGGCTGCAGCACCAGACAGTCACTGCTCGTCGTCTCGGGGTAGAGCCGACAAGCCGCCACGGGGTACGACCGACGAGCCACCACGGGGTACAACCGACGACCCGCCACGGCCACCTCTTCGGCATTTCCTCTTGCTCGCCATCTCTTGTAGCCAAGACTCAGAACAAGGGCCAGACGTGTCGGTCGTCATTGTCGCCTCGTTGAAAGGTCGCTTGGCAGCTGCCTCGAAGTCCATTTCACCCGCGTCTTCACCATCCGAGGCCTTTGTCGTGTCGCTCGCGGGCGGTGCCTCCTGCGCCGTCACCTTCACTTCGCTCGCAGGTTCGCCGCTGAGTCCATTTCCCGGTGCCGTAGGAGTGGTCAACGCCTGATTTTGCGCGACACACGGCTCCGTGCTGGCCTCCGCCCCCGTTGTCTGAAGCTCTGTCGGTGAGGGAGCTGTCGTCGTGGGTGACGCTGACTCCTCCGCCTCAGCCTCGTCCATGACGTGGCTCATGCCAGTGTCGTCAGTGGTATGGCTGGCGACGCCTCGGGCGAACAACCGCACGCAGTCCCTAGCGTCGTGCCCGGAGGCTCGATATTTCTCGTGTTTAGGAACCCTACATTCACGCCGTATGTGTCCCGAGCGACGACAGCGAAGGCACAACGGCGCGCGCCCGGGAACGAAAACAAGTTCTGTGCCTCCTCGGAACCCGAACTGGTGAGGGAGAAATTCCGCGTCATGCCATCCTGAAGCACCAGGCGCACGACGACTGTCGTGGTGTCCACGTCCGACAGGCCCTCGACCTTTCACCTTTCCCGGGTCACTCCCTTAACTTCTCAGTAGGATTCGAAGGCTCGACGGATAGTTTCCGCGGGCACGTCAAACGCCACCCAGTGAACTTTGACTTTTAATTCCCGCTTGTTGGGGTCGATGGCCAGACACAAGCGGTCCTTCACTTGCAAGTGCCCTGTCGCTAGGAGCTTCTCCTTGGCTGCAGTAGTATGCAAAGTTAGGAGCCACACGTGTCCCATTTCAAAGGCGCCCAGGCCCTCCACTTCTTCCCGGACACCCACCTGGTTAAGCGGCCGAACAAAATCTTCTACTCAATCGCAACGTCCCCTCCTGCAGTTCAAAGCTTCGCCGGAGGGAATCAAGGGCAAAATAACCGCGTAGTCACTTGGCAAACCGCCGAAGCCAGCATCACCACGGCTTGAAACCGTCGTTATCGTAGTCGCTGAAGAGCTCTCCATCGCACGTCCGTTCGCTATCGCGTCCGGCGATGGAATCCCCTGAGCTACTGTAGGTTGAACCGCTTTCCCGAGTCGAAGCCGGGCAGCACCACGCATTGGCCACATTCGCACCTACTAAAGAAATAGTTTGCGTGCATATTCAATTCGCAGTACGCACTTGTGGTTGACGTTTGCGCGAGCGATGTCTTCAGCCGCAAGAAAGGGGTGACGACTCGGCGACGTCTTTGTGCCAATCGGCCTGGAGGTAGGGCGTGTCATACGGGATGAATACCGATTCTTTTGATCCGTTTTAAATTTTTCTTTTAAAGTCAGACAGAATTCGCTATACCGCGAACGCAGTTCTGAAGTAGAGGTCTCACTCCCGTCGTCCGCTGCCACCGCCGCCCCCGCGAGTCCCACGATACGCGAAACGATGCCATGTTGAGAATTACACATTGAACGTACAGAATGCTCCCGGCTTTCTGTGCAGCTTTTTTTTTTCAATCAACCTAATTGCAGGTTTTCAGAATCCACAAAAAATGTGTTTTCTATTTTTTCTATTTTTTTATATTGAGTGTGCGCCTTGAATGACCCACGACTTTGATTAAATTTTGTGGTTGTGTCTAAACCTTAGAAAACGGCCCGTGACCACGAAAAAGAGATTGAGCGCGACTCAAACCGGCCAGTTCTTGCTCGTCGGTTTTCGGGCCGAAAGAAAACGAATTTCGAACCGCAAATCCTGTTCTGGGTAGTTGGGCTTTCATATGTCACGGACAACTAGAAACCTCGGCGAGCATAAATACCCGGTCAGTGTCCCTTTAAGGTGTGCTTACTTCTGTGCTTTTACTTGTACTGCAATCATTCTGCTTTACAGTTCACGCTTTATAAACTTATGTGGAATAATGGACTAAAGGTTATTCTTAACAATCAATGCACCACGTCAAAGTGCCATCGCATCTTATATAAGTAACTAAAAAACACTCACGCAGTCCATGAATTCATTAAAGGAGCTGTGCAACGATTTTAACGTTGAAAGAATTGGCATTTTCTGCTTTTGATATTGTTCACTGTGTCACAAATGGCAGAAAACACACCTCCTTTCATCGCAATGTTGCGATTCCGCCGCGTAATAGCGAGGCAAAACTTGGAATATTTCCCGACCTGCAGCCACGAGCGGCGGCCATGAGAAACAAGCGGCGTGACGTCACTTGGGTCGTTGTAAGAAAGATAGCAAGTTGTGCGAATACCTGCTCGATAAAAGGTAACTCTTTTTACAAATCTTGTCGTTCCAACATATATATAAATGCGTCAACACCCTGGTATCATCCACAAAACTTTTATTATACGGAGTTTTAGTGGCGCCATCTATCCTAGGTCCACAAAACCGCGAACAGCCGCCAGAAGCCGGAGGGGAGGGGGACAGCGCCGGACGGGCAAGGACGGGTGGTCACGCGGTCGGCAGCGGATGAGTTCTCGCTGCTCGCTGATGGTCTAAAGAGAGAACTTTTCCGGAACTCCGCGCCTACTCTAGTGACGTCACTGTGCACGTGACCCGGAAGACGATGCACGAGTTGAGAGGCGGTGAAAACCTGGATCTTTTTCATTTTTTTAAGTAAAAACTAGGGTATCCAGGCAAAATCTGTTTTCTGTAGTTCACTGCAGAAGTGTCAGGCATCAACTTCCACAATTATTTAAGCAAAGCCCTGAAATTGTTGCACAGCTCCTTTAAAGTGTCCAAGGCGCATGTATTGCACAGTGTCCCTTCTTTGCAAATCTCGTTTCTTTGTTTCCTGTTATGCTGCAGTGCGTTAAAAGGGAAATATTTGTTTCCCTTTAGCTCTCAGGAACAAGTCTCTCTTTTTTTTTTGTGGAGTTTTGTGTTTCACCGTATTGTTTATTGTCAATTTCGTTTCCGCTTTCATGAGCGTTTCATTCGTTCCAAAATGACTTGCGTAATGACACCTCTTTTTAACAGCGCGTGAAAAACTTAATTGGGTTATGTTCTTAATTAGGTTTAGGGTTATGTTGGTTTTATTATGCGACCATGTTACCCCAGCCATCTAGTTTCGTTAAACACCCTAATAGAAGACATATCATATATTCTAGACTGCATTTAGATTAAATAAATTACACCACCCTCCACTTCTGACATTCAGGAGCGCCGAGCATTTACATTTGTGTGGTTTAACAACCGACAAGATACATGTTAAGGACCATAGAGAGCTAAAGTAGCCAAATAGTTAAAATAAAAATTAACCGCGGTGGCCACAAAAACGTTTTAAGGAGTGAAATGATAATCCAATGTATCAATATATGTAAAACGAAATTGAACTTAAAGGGGTCATGAAACGCTTTTCCAACTTTTTCCTGTCTAGCTTTCCTCCTCAACTCATAAATCGCACATTCCACCGAACAGTTAAAGAAGACGAAAAGGGGGTGTCCCCTCTTGCTCGCACTCCCGTTTGTGTAATCCCGGACACATCCATTCTCCCCCTAGAAGATTAGCCCGTCGCTCAAAATTCAGACAAAAGTTGCTTTCCCCACCCCGTTCATTCCGAAGCTGACAGTGCTGTTGAAGCTACGAGCTCGTTGGGCCAGCCACACTTGCCACGTGAGCGTGGCAAATGTGGCTGCAGAGAATGAAATCAGGTGATGAAAGGGAGGCGGCTGATTGATCCGGCAAGCGCGTAGCTTCCACCACAATGTCAGCTTAGGGGTGAAGGGAATAAGTGAGGTCCGGTTGCGTGTGACGTCAGTTTGGACCCGATGACACGCTTTTGGGACCGCGGATGTATCACAGTGAAAAGGCAGGGAGGTTGCGAAGGGGAGGAGGTACGAAATAGTCCGCTCTGTTTTCAAATTTTCGCACTGAAAGTCAGGCTTTTGACTTTCTACCTTTTTTCTTTTGGTCCACTGAACGATGTGCTATTAGTAAAATCCCAATCTAAAATGATTTATCCCAACCCAAAAATCGTTTCATGGGCCCTTTAACAAGCAAACGAATTTGATCCGGCTCAATACTTGAGTATTGAACAGGCAGGTCTAAAATTGAGCTTTGATTGCTTTGCTTGAGGGATATTTTAAGACACCATATAATCCGGCCGTGAAAGCGACCTTATATCTTAATTTGCATTATTTAATTTGCAAAAAAAATATAAAAAAAAGTTTGGTTGCTGGCATAAATGTCGCGTACCTCCTACGCTTGTGAAGTAGCATTTGCTTTAAAGATTCTGTTTCCTAAGTGACCATTTGCGCGCACTTTCCTTGATCTAAAAAATGTTAAACTTATTTTTAGACAACCTAATCCACCACAATAAAGCCTGTATACGTTCGAGGTAAACGCATTAGGAGATCATTTAGACTGGGGGAAGAAACTGGTCCTCATACTCAGTGCTTCGAATAAATGTATCTATACGTGTAAATTCTAGTTACTTTACGTGTGAAATGTAATTATGTCTATTATAATGCAAGGTTAAATTAATCGTCACCTTTTTGGTTTAGGTCAACATTCGATATGCTTCAATGACCAGTCCGAATTTGAAAGTGAAATTATGTTCTGTAAAAATTATGTCGGTAAGTATAAGAACACCTTTCTCTATCAAACTGCACGTATCACAAATAATTAGCTCAATCTATGCATTAAAATTACCGAACATTGCGATACCTAATGTAGCGGTTGTCTCCTCTACAATTATCAGAAAAGTGTATAGTATGCAGCGCCACAGCTGAACAATGGGAGCGTGCCAGCACTCCAATGCAGAAACCAGCGTACGCGCCGACTCGCGCGAGCCGACGCGAAAATCGTCTGGTTAAAGAGAACGTGTTGTGATTATGAGTACTTTAACTAGAAAAAGATGAAAACACGAAGCACGTGCACGAACAGAATCATACTCATTCATTCGGCAACGACCGAATGTTTATTTCCGGGCACAAAAGTTTCGCGCGTTGACCAGGATATATAGTTAAAAAACGGGGGACGGCCGAACGGAAGGGATCATATTCGGTAAAACAGATAAAAGAATTATCTGCCCTCCCGATTATAACTACTTCCCTTCTACCCCTGCCCGTGTTATCCAGATCCTGGCCAACGTGCGGATGTTTCGTGCCCTGAAATAAACATACGTTTTTACTAACTGAAAGGTGCGGTTCTTCAAAAACTATCCTTTTTACCTTGATTATTTCAATTTAAAGTAAAATATCGTTTCTTGCTTAAGCTTTGGACGGTCGCCAATTCATTCTCTTGTACATCAAACACCCTACCGAAAAATTGGTGATCCGGACGTCCGAACATCATGAGCCAGAGTAACGCAGGCCACATCTTCCAACAACGACGGTACCTTGTCCGCCATCCAGCTCCACTTTCCGTCCTCCTTGGCAAAAAGTCCTGGGGCTGGGTTCTTCCAACTGGAAGCCCAATTTCACTTACGGCGAATCACAACTCATGTCTCCGGCTGTTATCTTGTTGCTTCCGTCCTTCCCTCAGGAGTGGCTAATAAACTGGACGACGTCCTAGTCACGCCTCCTCCTGACGACTTCTACGACTACATAAAGTGAAAAACGCCCGCCAGAAAGACAGTCAGAAGCATCTGGGGTGCCAAACTACCATGAATACCAAGAAGCTGGGTGACCGTGGATCATATCAAATGCTTCATGCGAATTCTTCCTCCGGCGCTTGCCCCAAGTGATTGGCATGGCCCTTGCCCCAGCAACGGACCTGCTCATAGATCGCCTTCCTGAGGTGGTGGACCGCGTCATTGCGTATGCTACGCCAAGCCTGTTAAGCGTCACTGATAACTCCCATCAGTGTCCCACTATGCGAGCCCTAGGAACCGTCATAGACGCCCTGAAAACTGCCATCTAGGCAGTCAACACAACGGCTAGCTGCTCGCGGCGTCCACCAACAAATATTTTCATCTTGACATCGAAACACATGTCGCCATCGCAATCCATCTCAAGGTCGCAGCTCACCGTGACAACGAGCGTTTCCTGTTGGTGCTACCAGGCATTCGGCAAGAACGCACGCAAGTACCAACAGCCGTGCGACTGGCAGAAAAGAGATGCGGCCCGTCACTATAGGTGGCAAGTGACGTGGCACCAAAAGCAAGCCGTCTCTTGTTTATTCGTGCACTGGTGCCTATCGAAATGGCCGTCATCTGGATGATTGTCATAGAACAACACGAGGCGGGGTCTGGGACGCGTAAGTAATTCTAGTTTTGCTGTATACGAGCAGTGTTAGAGCCTCACTTTATTTTTTCACGTCAGGAAGGTGCAGGCAAGCACCTTCATACTGAATCCTTTTATCCAGGAGCTATGGAGCGCTATTCTCGCACCGCGGTACCACCATCGCTGAAAGTTGCGAATAACAAATCGCGTTTCCCGTCAAAGCCTACTCGTCCACACACTGCGAAAACGTCCGTTATTTCACCTACATCAGCTGAAAGACGACGCCCACAGACGGTTGCGTCGCTGCAGATGGGTCAAATATTCCAACATGGTGGACGTTCTCACGCATAGGATTACGCAGGACATTTCGGTGGGTCTCCGTCACTCCTGACGCAACCCAGCACCGCTCGGCTCAGGCTTCCTATAGTAAAGTGGTTAGTTAGGCAAGTTGGTAATGATTGAACATGGTTAAAATTGCGCACAAATAGAAATGCACAGTGCAGAGGGAAGAGGGAAGAGACAAGCGCTCACAATTTGATGTATTAAAGGAAGAAAAAAAGAACAGCCCGCGGCATCAGCTCGAGCCGAGGCCACACTCGCACGGGGGCACCCGAGCACGCGGAGGACACACACCATCCTCAGCCACACTCAAACGATTGTAGAAAGCCGATTTCCTTGTCGGTTAACGCCACAGAAGGATGGCTGACACACCTCCTAAGTGAGGTGTGTTGCGATCTCTAGACCTTTCCCAATCTTTGGAAGCCAAACCACCTGTGCTGGTCATTTTCCCCCCGTTCTAAAAAAAGGTTTAAACTCCGAAGGAAGATGTGTTGCAATTTCTAGACCTTTCCCTACCTTTGCAAACAAACAACCTGTGCTGGTCATTTTCACCCCGTTCTAAACAAGGCTTACTACACTATAAGTTCTCGCACTCTAAATTCGTAAAAAGAGGCATAGCTCTTTCCTGCCTTGCTTCAGCCTTAAAGAGGTCATGGCTCCGCACCATCAAAAGCACGCAGTTTAAATGCTCAAATTGAGAGGCTTACAGCGTCTGGGTTTCCAACGCAGGTGCTAACAGAGGTGGTAGGGACCCTGATAAAAAAGCAAAAGGATCTGAAAAAACTGCACGTAATGTCGAAAAAAAAAAGAGTGGTGGTGGTTTCTTATATACAGAGAATTTCTCACAATCTGAAACAGGTAGCCAATAGGTACAAAGTCCCTTTAGTGATGTGAGCCCCCACAAAAGTGCGTCAAATGTGTTCTTAGGTTCGAGCAAAAGTAGAAAATATTACAAAACAAAAGGTGCCGCAAAAAACACGTCCGCCCTTACGTGCCCTGTTCAACCACAGTGGTCTATAGCATTCCCCTTTCCTGTGGTAGATCCTACGTAGGACAGACAGGACGGTGTATTAATGACCGGTTAAGGGAGCACAATCTTTCTCTAAATTCCACAGTGGGGGTCACCTACCTCTGCATTGTCAAGAGTGCACATTCTTTACAAAAAAAACTTGATAATTGGCAGATTCCACGAAAAACACACTAGGGAAATTTTTAAAGCTTTTGGTATACTCCACCTAGACGAGCGTTCTGTCAGCCATCCTTCTGTGGTTTTAATCGACAAGGAAATGGCCTTTCTACAATCGTTTGAGTATGGTTGTTGATGGTGTGAGTCCTCCGCTCGCTCGGGTGCCCCCATGCGAGTGTGGCCTCGGCTCGAGCTGATTTCGCGGGCAGTTCTTTTTTCTTCATTCAATAAATCGAGTTGTGAGTTTGCGCTTGTCTCTTCCCTCTTCCCTCTTTTCAGTATTCCTTTCTATTCGTGCGCAATTTTAACCATGTTCAGGCCCCCTATCCCATTTTGATTTGAACGTCAGAATGCACCACCGACGTCTTATTGATAACGGGACTCATCTCACTGTCAATGACATCTCGACATCCTTGATTTCTCCTTATAATTAGAATAGTGTACCTACTTAAGAATTTGCGGACATACCTGTACGAGATCCAGAAATCACGAAGACATCCAGCATGGCAGAGAAACTGCCAAATGGTGTGACCCACCGCATCCTTACTCCCGGCCCACTCACTTTTGCGCGCCCTGGTTGTTTATATGGTGAACGACACAAAGTCGCACGGCAAGAGCCAAATGAGCAAAGTCAACCTGGAGAAGGCATATCAACATATTACAATCGAGCCTACGGGTATCGCGAAAACAGCCGTCACTATTGCGCTCAGCCTGTTCGAGTATATCTAAATACCTTTTGAATTACGAAACTGTGCAAAGATTCGTTCACGAAGCCCTTCATGAGCTACCTTTAACCTCTGCCTACGTGGATGACCTCTCTATTGTGAGAAGCTCACCAAAGGATCACGCCAAACATCGGCGGCTGCTCTTCGAACGACTCCATGAGTACGGGCTCACCATCAATGTTGCGATGTGTACCTTAAATTTGGTGCTGCAGCCTTGGAATATCTCGGGCATCGCATCAGGTTCGCTTGTATTCAGCCTCTTCAATCGATGATTTAAGTCATTCCAAACTTCCCGCAACCAACGACGGAAGCTGCGGGATTTTCTGGGTATCATGAACTTTAATGGGTACAACATTCCACATTGCGCAAAAATCATAAGCCTCTCGCAGATTTGTTCCGCGCTCCGAAGAAACCTTCGACGAGGTACAGTGTACTGCCAGCGTGGTGGATGACCTCACTCTAGTAAAACATGCCATCGCTGACACCACACTTTTTGCGCACCCGCTGCCAAACGTCTGAACGCGCGTCATGGTCAACGTGCCTGATGTTGCCGTCAAAGCCGTACTACAGCATTACAGAGAAATTCAATTTAATCCAGCGGAGACCCTGTACAGCACGTTGGACTTGAATTGTATCATTTCACACGACCGTTCACCATTTCTGATACTTCCTCAAAGGCCGAACCCTGGCCTTGCTCACCAACTACAAACCACTGATTTACTTATACATTCGTCGCGAATCACAGTTCGTACTCCGCCAGATAAGCTGGCCACCTCATCTTCATCTCGGTATATAAGTACATCTACGTAATGCCACCGGAGCAAAAAACTTGCCAGGAAACACACTTTCTCGCATTGACGTTGTCTCCGAGTCTCCGGCATTCAATTTTTCGAACTTGGCGCTAGCTCAATAGGAAGACTCCGAATTGCAGAATTTAGGGTTTCCTCAACATCCCCGCAGCTACAACCCGTTGCACAGTCACTTTCCAACAGCGAGGTCATCTACGGCATGTGAACTGGCACACCTCGACCATATACACCTCAACAATTCCGGCAACCAATATTTTATGTCATTTATGATCCTAATTATCCCGCCATTCGCGCAACTCAGCGCCTCGTTACATCAGGATACGTCTAATCCCGAATCAAATCTGACATCTGACCGGTGTTGAAAACATGCTGCAGAGGCCAACGTGCTAAAGTTCTTCGACACACGAAGAAACCGCTGCGCACCTTTCGACCAACGGATGCCTGGCTCGACCATGTCCACATTGATATAGCAGGCCTTCCATCATACTCAAAAGGGGTTTGCCATATTTTGATATGTGTAGACAGAATCACGAGATGGCCAGTCGCTGTTCCACTCCAAAATATGGCAGCGGAGAACGTCGCGCACGCTTTTATCTCCATATTGATGGCACGGTTCGGTTGTCCCTCTATCGTCACAAGCGACCGGGGCCGAGAGTTTAAGAGCATTTTCCACCACCCCCGTCAAGAGCTCAGACGCACGCTTCATACACACCATTGCGTACAAAAGGAATGGTTGAGCCACCACACCACCAACTAAAGGTAGCAGTGGGGAGAAGAGATCGCGGCCATTGGGCAAGTCACCTTCCTCTTGTACATCTCGGAATCTATGCTACCTTTAAGGCTGACACCACATGCACCTCAGCCGAGCTTGTCTACGGTACCCCATATCGGCTACCAGGGGAATGTTTCGCCTATATGGGATCTCCATCTACTCGGTCATTCCTACAAGATTTGAGAAATTCGACTCCCTACGACCAACCCAACCTAGACAACAGACTGGTCGCCAAGCCCGTCGACTCGTGTGAGCAGGTGAAGCGTGAGCGGGTTATAAAGGAAAAATAGTCTCTTAAGCAATGCGGATTCTTGGGCGAGTTGGTACTGAAACTTGGAGAACCTAATAGCGCTTCACGACAGGGACGAAGAGTAAGAACGAGACAACACAATGCGTAGCGCATTGTGTTGACTCGTTCCTACTCTTCGTCCCTGTCGTGAAGCACTATTATGTTCTCCAAGTATTGTCTCTTGACTGCGGTCTGGACGGACTTATTTTACTTTTTGGGTACATCGAACACCCTACCGAAATGTATACACCAATATCAAACTTGACAAAAACTGACCATGCATTTTACTTGCAATCCTCAAACAAAATAATTTAGCGTCCAGATATATCAGGCGATTTGAGAAAGTAAGTATATCATTCGCGCACAGGTCACATGAAAGTATTTGCTTCAAGGTCGCATATGCGCAGTAGTGTTTTCTCCCACCTTAAGGTAGTCAAAAATGCCTGACGCTATTTTGTAAGATTGTGGTCACGCTGACGGTTCGTAACCTGCTTTAACTTGAAGTAAGCAAATTGGCCCATTGTCTGTCTGAGATAAAAGTTTCTGAGCGATGAACGTTAGATCCCTCGTGAGAGTAAGTAGGAATTTCACAAAATTTTTATAATAACGATTGGTGAGAGGACATAGAAGACTATTTAATATGTACATTAAACCAAACATTACAGTGGGTTCCAAATGAAGTTGCGGAGTGATAGTCCTCTGATCATGAAACATTGTCAGGTGAAAATTGATTAATAATTTGAAGAAACCAAGCTACATCACGCAAAACAGGCTCCTGAGTTGTTTTGTCATGAAAAAGTTAGAGAAAATAATCAACTTCTATCTCCACCAAAACAAAAAATTGAACAGGTTTAGGGAATGCTTGCGTTATGTAATTTGGAAGTTTTGGGGGAGGAACGTGGAAAAAGTGGATTCAGGATTTAAGTACTACCGCGACTGGTGATGGGACATTTTTCTTCTAGGTAACTCCAATATCAACGCTGCAGTTATTGAAAATAAAAAAAAAAGACGCCGACTCGTGCTAACAAGATTCGGTGCGCATATTGTGTATGCTGTGACAGGAGAAAATTTGTTGCTCGAATTCATTCTTCGAAGCACAAATATCAACGTTCCTGCTTTTTGTTTTCAACAACGTCAGCTGCAGTGGGCTCTTACTGGTCGAGTGTCATGTTGCCGTAAACGAAAGGAACATACGCGCGCTTATCGCAGGTGCCTTTGGCGCCTGGAAAGGGCGAGTGCACCAGTAATACCCTTGCCCTTTCGTTGAGGATAGTCGTGTTTGAGGCCCAGCGCGTTCGTCCATCGCGATTACCCTGGGGGCAGACTTGAGAAGTAATCAGTTACAAGTAACGTCTTACTTCTAACCTATTACTTTTTTAAGTAATTATGTAATTGCCACGTTACCGTTTCGCTGCAGTAATTTGCAATGTGATTTCGTTACTAAATAATGTAACAGATTAATTTGATTACTCTTATTTTTAAAGTATGAGCATAATATAGAAACTGGAGTAATATGTGCAGGCAATTTAAAGTGACCATAAAATTAATTTTGGGATGGGATAAATGATCTCAAATTGGAATTTAGTCGGTTGCACATCGTTTAGTGAGCAAAAAAGAAAACTAGTACACGAAAATACAGAGCCAAAAGCCTGCTTTTCCGTACAATTTTTTTTAAAATATAGAGAACATTTTCTTATATGTCTTACTTCGGAAGTTGTTCGCCTTTTTGCGGTAGTGCATCCGCAGTGCCCATCTACGTCAGCCAAACCCAGCTCGCGCATTTGACAGGAGAGTTGCGTCACTCGGACGTATTCGCTTTTTAACAATCAATCCGTCCACGATTATTTGGATGCCAGTTCGTGGACAGTGAGGGCCGTGGCGGCACTTGTCATCAGTGTAAGCAGTGATAGAGTGCGGGCGATTTGGTATTGAGTCGACATCTTGTACACCCTGAGCTCGGGAACAATAAAAAAAAAAACGGACGAAGACAACAAAATTTCAAACAAAGCTGACATTTATTGATTTGAGCACACCAATAAATAGACTTCCAAACACATAGAGAAAGAGACAGGGGAAGACAAAGGGAGAAAAGGAACTGAAACGCATGAAAAATACGATGAACAAGTTCTACCCGGACAGCTTAACCCACTCACCGTCTCCACACTTTTAGAAAGGAAACCGCCACCCGAACAACAACAACCCCGAGGTCCAACACACCGGGCGACCTCCAAATCACTAAAGCCTAGGCTCGATTTCCTACTCCAAGCAACCGCTTCCCGCTCCCTCCCCCCCCCCCCCCTCAAGTCTACAAGCCCCCCCTCACCACAAGCAAAACCTCTCATCCGATCACTGATAACCAAAGACGGCTCGCTTACATAAATCCCCCGTCGGGGATGCCCAAAGTCTCCTTAATTAGATTTCTAGATAAATCTTTTTCGTTACACAAGGCGGAATTTTCATCCGAAAAAGCGGAATCAAAGTTACACTAACCAACGGGCTTTGCCAATTCAAAACTCTGCACCGTATTCTTTACACGTCTTTTGTGTTCCCTTAGACGGTCATTTAAACAACGCCCTGTCTGTCCAACGTAACACAACCCGCAATCAAAATATATCTTATAGACCACCTTTGCGACACAGGTTACAGAGGGATCTCTATGTTTTTTTCCCGGAACATCCATCACGTCTGAAGGTAAACGGGGTAAGCTCGTCCAAGCATAAGCCTGTTTTAAAAACAGCATTTACGTTAAATTTCGCCTTAAAGCTTTTTGCCTATTAGAAATACCATGAAAATAAGGAATCTCCGCAAAGGTTCAACCTTGAACTTCCTCCACGGTGCCCGGTGCACGTACAATCAGTCTACGTACACTTGAAACGATAAACTCTAAACTATACCCAGCCGACTGTAGACGTTTGATTCAAATGCCGAAAGTGGTCCCGACACAATGAAAACAAGATTTCTTCAGTGCATTGCCAATTAATGATCTCACTACTTCCCCTTTCACGAGTTTAGACTGAGCACTCCATCTAGAAAGAACCCTCCTCGCAGTTTCCTTCCCACAAGACCAGCTTCGGTTTTTAAGACAAAATTCTAGTTTGGCCATCAGACCTCATACTCCGTCGAGTACAATGCATAAACCAGAGAGGCACCCCCTCACCACCGAAATCTGTTATATAGGGAATTTCACAAGTCAATGTTCTTGGCCCTACACTTTTTGCTGTTCAGCGGTGCTCTCGTTTCACATATAAGCTCAACTCATGTGCTATAAGCAGACCACCTCACTCTTGTTTGACATATTAAGTCGATAAAGGACTATGACGACCTCCAGAAAGACATAGAAAAAAATACATATCTGGACAACCGTAAAGAAACAACGCTTTAATGCCCAGTAATCCAAATAGCTATCTAGGAAGATGGCATACCCACTTCTCTTCTCGGGGATCGACAACGAAGTTACCCAGCAAAAAGACTATAAGTGCGCAGGCGAGCTTGTGGTATACCTAATCATGTCGATTAACAATTGAGACTGTGGTACATAAAAATAACAAAACAACTTTTAGTAGAAGGAACAAGCGCATAAGGTAACGAATCAACCTCAGCTAAAGGTTTTATTTTTCAAGTATTGTATATGCACCAACAAAGCCACTGTGAACCACCTTCTACGCAAAGACCTCCTTGTTGTAAGAATTTTCAAATGCAAAGTGCAGAAACAGTCACAAGAAACCAAACGGTCCAACCCACAAAACCATCATTTTCAACCACCTTCTATGGAAAGATCTCTTATAGTGAAACCATTTTCACAAACAGATAATACTTACACTTACAAGAGACCACGCGGTCAATCCCAATATATAATGTCGTTACCATCAAGGACGAAGGGGGAGGGTTCCGGAACCTACATCTAAGTGACCCCAGGAACACGGCGACTAGTGCGCTTTGTTCCCCAACCCGGGCGAAGCTTATTAAATATTAACACCGCCCCCAGCATCATTCGCTTCATCAAGAAAAAAAAAGGAAACTCGAAGGTGTTGTTTACAATCTGATGAACTTTTTGACGTGACTTCTCAGTTGCACCGAGGCTGGGCTTATGCAGTTTACGATATACTTTATCCTTTTTCTTTCTTTCACGACTGTCTCGATATCATTCTGCTCTTTCTGTATAACTTCCGTCTCTGACGAGTATGGAGAACAATTGTTCCATTCTGGAATGTGCTTTGCAATTGCTGAGTTCGATGTATTTGGGCTTATATTGCTCTTACATTCTAACAACCGGTCGTTAACACACCTCCAGGTTTGTCGCACGTACTTGATCCCGCATGCTAAGGGTCTCTCATACACGACAGTCTTTACGCAAGGAACTGAAGGCTCCCGATGGTGCCTTCTGGTAGCATTCATGGTTAGACTGAATGGCATCAGCCTACTCTTTTTAGAAATACGAGAATACTAGGTCTACAGAAAGCTAGCTGAGTTAACCCGCTAAATTTTGCGGGGAAAATGAGGTCAATGACCTGGTGCCTCACGTCACCTATGAACAAATTCATTTTCTCCGCTAGATTTAACTGGAAAATTAACGTGACGTGACCTCAAGAGCAATTCAATCCCCCGCTAAATTTAGCGCGAAAAATGACATCACATGACTTGGTGTCACGAAACCTACGAACAAATTCAGTTTCTCCGCTAGATTGAGCGGTAAAATGATGTCACGTGACCTTAAGAGCAATTCAATCCCCCCTAAATTTAACAGGAAAATTGACGTCACGTGACTCCAACTCGATATAATTTTCCTTGCTAAGTTTAGCGGGGAAAATGACGTCACAAGACGGTGTCACGTCATCTATGAGAGAATTCAGTTTCGCTGCTAGATTTAGCGGGAAAATTGACCACGTATGCAGGAGGAGGACAGAGAGAGGATTAGGAGTAATAAATGAGGAGGAGGAGGTCAGAAAAGGAGGAGGAGGGGAGGAGGAGAAGGAGAGGAACATGATGTGAGGAGGAGGAGGAGTATGCGAGGAGAATGATTATGGGAGGAGGGAAGAGGGGGAGTAGAGGACAGGATGAGGAGGGGAGAGGGGGAGGGTGGAAGGAGGAGGAGCAGGGAAGAGGAGGAGTAGGGGAGAGGAGGAGGAGAGCAGAAGGAGGGGAGGAGAACGGGAGGAGGACGGGAGGAGTAAAGGAGGAGGAGGGCAATACCCTCTCCTCCGTACCCTCCCTCCTCCTCCTCAAGAGCTGCGCTCTAATTTCGGATTACCGATATTGTTGTCTCGAACGTTCTTAGTGCTCATCACGAGGGTGTTTGTTCTGAGCTACCTTTCGCGCCAGAGGCCGCGGGGCAATTACGCTGACTTAGTATTCGCAGTTGAATGTTCTGTATTATGGAGGTCGTATTGCCGTGCATCCAGACGGCGTCGTAGGTCACGCACACGTTTTCCCTTGATCAACCAATCGTATGTCATTGTCGTCCATTACTTGGATAACCAGCTCCAGTAGCAGGGCGAACAAGAGTTTCTGAAGCGATTGACGACACGGTTTCTTGCGGTCAGGAAAGTTGAGTAAGCCTGCACTGTAGTATGCCTTAATGTCTTAGACCTTGTAGTGTACCACTGAGACGATACCAATGAAATTTTCTTGAGGCGAAGTACGCTGGGACGTCAAAGACTGGAACACCGCCTTGTGGCGTCTGCAAAAGACAAAAAAAAGTTTGTATATGATTCGCTTTAATGTAATTTGATCCGAAATTAAGATATTTTTGTTGTTGTTTCGACGTAAAAAGATCAGAAATAGAGCAAAACAAAACTAACACAAAAGTTAAAGAGATATTTCGATTTATAAAACGTTCGACGCTTTAAATAAAGTGTGTAGCGAATAATTATTAAAGAATATAAAGACCTTCACAACTCCCTGTAATGCAAAATTAGAGCGCAGCTCTAGAGGCACGTATTTTGATTTCACGATATACCGTGCCAAACAATATGAGAAAGAAACATATAGTATATATATATATATATGTACAAATGGAGATCACATTCCATGCAAGCTGGTTCTGCACCCTCCTCCTCTTCCGTGTGTTCTTCCTCCTCCGTACCCTCCTCCTCCTCCATATCTCCCCTCCTCCTCTGTACTCTCCTCCTCCTCCTTTGCCCCTCCTCTCAAAGCGTGATATAGATTCTATTTCGGCGTGGTGCCTTTCAAATGACCTACACTTAAATAAGTCAAAGACGAAAGTTATGTCGTTTTCTAGGAATCGTGAAATTCTCAGTTTTTCCTAAGTTTTAGATTCCACCAATATTACTCGCGTTGAGGTCATCCCTGACCTAGGCGTTTTTATGGATCCTGCAATTAATTTCAATCATCACGTGATTACAATTACGAATGCTTCCTTTAGAGCGCTGGGAGGCATTACACGAGTGACACGCGGTTTTCGAAACCACTTTGTATTTTACGTTTGTTTTCTTCAATGGTGCGTACTCGTGTTGAATATGCCTCAGTTGTCTGGAACTGTATTGGAGTGACGAATTCAGGTGTAATTGAGAGTGTTCAACGTAGATTCGTTCGTGTTTTGTTTGATCGTTATTTTCAACCGAAATATTTCTATAGTTATGATAGAATTTGTGAACTCGTGTAGTTAGACTCGGTGCACAACAGCAGAAAGATTCGTGAACTGACATATTTGTATAAGATTGTAAATGCTATAATTGATTCCCCAGTGCTATTCAGTCACATCCACTTACACGTTCCTCGTAAGGCTTGCAGACTTTCTACTTTGTTTTACCTGACCGACGTTTACCATGCAGCGCCCATGAAACGCCTACAACTGACTTATAATCATTTAGAACAGATTTATGGGAATGCTAGTATTGATATTTTTGATGAAAAGCGTAAATTTGGAATGTGTGTTGAGGCTATTGGTTTTTTCCTAACGTTTCGCTTTTATCCTGTTCAACCTTTTTCTACTTATTGACTCATCGATAACTGCACCACTAAGAAGGCGTTAAGCTGTTGGTGGGTCACTGAAAATAAGAATAAATAAATAAAGAAACAAAAAAAAATATAGCTTCCCCGCAAAAATTTGGCTGGGAAATTAACGCCACGGGCAAACGTCACAGTTTGCCCGCTAAATTTAGCGAGGAAACTGAATTGGTGTGTGGGTCTGTGGCGTCCCATAATGCAACACTGCGCATTCAGTATCTCTACTAAATTTAGCGGGGAAACTGTGACGTCCCATTATACGGCGCGTGCGGTTACACCAACGTCGACGGCGACGACGCGAGTAACGCCGCTCAACGGGGAAAGGGGCGCCTAAGAGCTGCGCTCTAAAAACTTGCGCTTCGGGTTCGTGACGTTCGAGAACTTTTCACCGGCGATCATCTTATAGCGTCGCTCCGTCAGCCGGTTCGCCTGCGGGTGGTATGCCGGGGTGCGACGATGGCTGGTGTGGCTCAGACGAAGAATTTTTTGCTTCAACTGTGCTAAAAACAATGACCATTAATCTGTAATTAAAACCCTGGGAGCGCCGCGCTATAAGGACGATAGACTCGATGAAAAGCTTGGAGTCTTCAACCGCAGTTCCCGACAAAACGGCTTTGTTTTCGGGGTATGGTGTGAAGGATCGTTCACAACCGTGCAACCGAGTACGACCGAGACGGACAAGATCGGTTTTTTAGCCTCTTCCGACGTCTCGGGTACAGTTCCGCAGCAACGCACCCGGTCCTAAGACGTCGCAAGAGGCCTAAAAACCGGTCTTGTCTCTCGGTCGTTCTCGGTTACAAGTGACTAAACGAGCCTTGAAATAATCCGTGGCGACGATCGTCCACCGGTTCCGTTGCGCCGGGAGTGGGAACGGTCCAAGCAAGTCCATTCCGATCTGCAGAAACGAGAAAGTTGGAGGCGGAAGCGGATATAGAAGTTCAGATGGCTTCGTGGGCGGTTCCTTGCGTTGTTGGCATTCGCTCCACTATCGAGTGCAGAGATGAGAGGTCTTCGGCAGCTTACGCCAGTAGTGCTTTTCACGAAGCATGGCAAGTGTCCTGCTGTACCCGAGGTGACCCGCCGTCTGGTCGTCATGGTACCCTTGGAAGATTTCGTCTGGAAGGGATAATCAACAGGCACGCTTTGTTGTTGTCGCACAAGTTTTCCTTATACACCACCTTTTGTCGAATAAAGAACGTAAGCAGAATTAGTAAGAAAGCACATGGAAGCGTACTCTCTTGTCCCTCGACGGGCTCGATGAATGCTCGCAGTTCGGGGACGTCTCTTCGGAGTGCTGTCATGTCGCTGATATCAAGAGCGCCGTGTAAATACTCATCTTCGTCGTATTCGGTAAAGACAGGACCGGCCTTGAAGGCAATTGGCGTCATTGTGCTTCCGGCCGGACTTGTGCACCACCGTTATGTCGAAATCCTGCAGTCGTAGGCCCCACTGTACACTGTTAGCAAAAATAACACGCCCAGACGTGTAAACCATTGTCCCATAGCGGACACGTCGAAACGTGTTCGTTTTACACGAGGCCATCGGTGTTTTTCGTCTACACTTGAGGTGCTGTGCAAACTTAACACGCTACACCGTGTCTGCCTTCCGCAAAACCGTTTCGAGCGTGTTCCTTATGAAACATGGCGGCCAGCGGCCGAGAACAGGCGAGAGACGAGCCCAGCGAGCCGCGCGCCTTTCAGCCGAATTGAAAGCACACAGGGCGCGTTAGTTCTCGTTCGATGTCTTTTATACACAGTAAAGTCTCCAAGCGGCGGACGTAGCTACTTGCAGAGGTAGCTACGTCCGTTGTCCGGCGTTGGTAGCTTCAAGAAACCGCTAATAAAAAAAAAAAAAACGAATGCTGAACTTACATGGATAAATAACTTGACCAAACTATTTAAAATTGGGCGGTAACTTGCGCCACCTATCGAGATTTCTAGCAGCCTGTTTTTAAAAAAAAAAGACGAGCCTGTTAACGCTGCGAACGACTACGACTACACAGCAACCCTACATACAATGCAGGCAACACAGTATACAGCACCCACATGTACACAAACACAGCAACCGACACTACGCCCGACACTTCCCACTCGATATCCATTTCTCCCCGCGGCGCATATAAGCTTGACATGTGTGGGTGAGCTCTTTGGTCGCTGACCATTACAGATTTATAGAAGAATACACAAAACACGGCGCAATGGACAGCCGTGTGTTAGAACTGTTTGCATTTAAAAAGTATGGAGGCAAAATCTATAATGTTAGTCCGCTGCAATAAATAACGATATGTTAGGAATAAATCTTAAACCGGCCATGAAAAAGTTCAAATTTTTATTTTCTTGCTTGACCAGTGTTATGAGCAGTCCGACTAGCTTGAATCAGATAGGAAAACAAATTATTGGGATTTTGTCATTACGTATACAATAATAAATGAAAATGATCATTGCGCAAAGCATTTTTTATATATTTTTGTGAAGGACATCCGGACATCCGCCCAACACTTCACTTCCACTAGTTGCAGCAGTTGCAGTACGGGAGCAGACGCCTTCACTTTTGGGGCGTTTTGATGCAGTTTGTTGTCGTATGTCGTGTCGGTGTCGAGAAGAGCGGTGGGGCTTGGGAGTTTGTGACCGGTGTTATTCGTGAACACTGGTGTGGGGCGCTGATGCGTCTTTTTTTTATACTGCCACCACCCCGAACTTTGAAGATACACGGGCCCGTAGCAGTGTACTATGCTGAATCGCGAGCTCCTTCTCTGTTGACGTCGCTTTCCTGGTACCACTCGTGGATACTGCAAGCGTTTAAACAGTGTGCACCGTCTCGCCTTACATCCCCGGTGACGTACTCGACCTGTTGAAACTTATTGCTTCCGTCATTTTAGAGTACGCCAGGCAGTTATCTCGTTGGTTTTGTTTCGGTTATAAAAGCAAGGCAAAACGCTCGTAGTTCCCGCCCTCAGTACACGTTGGACATCTTCCACACTTTGACACCGGATAACTGAATGCACGAGGATTTATATTCACTTCCGAGGTTACTCTCCCCGCTTCCTCACCGTTGAGCAACAGGATGAGCTGGCGACAAGCCGCGGATGAAAGGCTTGAGCATCAACAGCCCAAGCGCACTTGGTGCCGATGCGGGTGAGGCAGGTTTCTGTCAACCGGGAGGCCAGCACAAACCGTGACCGTACCAGCTCTTCGTCATGACACGGTGTTGCAGAGAGCAGGGTAAAATACAGCTACACGGATCACCGAAGCAAACGACTATCTTAAATCTTGGCTTGTGATTGCGCCTTTGTAGTAGATCATCTTATTCATTTTGCTGGAGAGACGCAAACGACGGGCATAACAAAATCGCTTGCATATTCCGCATATCTCACAAAAGCATTTACCCTGTCACCTTGCGAAAAGCGCGAAACACGGAGTCCGCACCGTCCTAAGCTTCCCGTTTTTTACCTGCTTTAGAGCAGTTTGTACCTGCTAGTAGATATGCCTACTGAAACTGAAACAGGGCAGTGCCAGAGAGAGAGACAAAGTTGGGAAAGCTTGCTCGCTCTCCAATTTCTCAACTCTCAAGTGATTGTACCATAATAAATGCACCAACGCGTCTTCCAAAATAAAGAAAGAGCACTATGTTCACAACATAAAAAATGGTCTCAGTACATGCATCTGTGGGCAGGTAGGAAACCTTGCCCTAATTTATTCACGCCGTATGATTGGCGCAACAAACTCGTTGCAGGACCGAATCATCTACTCGAGCGGTGTGCGTCGCTATGCAAACGCAGTCCAACACGAAGCGTAAAAAACGGCAGATTTAAGACAACAATCCGGAGTCCATTATTCAATTAAAACAACGTAATTTTGTTGAAAACGCCCGCTGCTTCTTACTCACGGTATGTGTCGGGGTACTTCCACAGTTTGAAACGGAACGAAGGAAGATTTACTTTTAAAAACGCACGCTGCGTCCTCCCGGACCAGCTGGACCGGATCAGCTGACGACGACGGGACTGTACCCATTGAACCTCCACCACGCACCAAACAATTTACGCTCCGTGTTAAACGCGTGGTTCAAACAGACCCGGAATACAAAGCACCGCACCAAACACGACGAATGTTTCAGCTCTTTTTCGCATCGCCGGGTTGCACCAAACAGAACGAGATCGCCGAAGTCAACGCCGCGCTGTCGTGAACCTTGGCTTGTGGTTGCAAACTCGTGGACCCTGTGACACCCTTCGCTTTCAAAGCACACACGACGATTACGAATGCTACTTTCCGTCTTCCAGGAACATCACAGGGGCACTTCTCCGGTCACGTCTTCACTATGTGCTCGCAAACTCCGAAGCTCTATGCGAAACTTCTCGCGTCTCGTCAAACCAAAACAGTAGCGGCACCAGCGGCGCCATGCGTACTTGCCAGATTTTCTCCGGTCAAACAAAAACAACAAAAGCCAACCGGCGCTTGCTTCCAGCGTACATCGGCGTTGCGCTTGCGCCGTCGCTAGATCGCTTGCAGTTGAATGTTGAAGCAAAAACGAAACCAACTGCAATGTCACGTGTTCACATCGAGGACACGCTTTTTATATCCATTTTAGCTGTTTGGAACGAATGATTAGACCCATGACTTTATTTGTGGTGTCTAAGAAACTGTTATCAGGACCCCTAAACTAAATACAAACATGGGCGACATGAGGGAAGCCGCATTGCCATCGACCAGAAGATGGCGGCGAGCACGGTAAGCGCGGGTTTCGCCAACGTCCTGAGACATGGCGCAATTGCTTTTGGTGCATATCTGTCTCCGAGACATGTTTCTTTCCGCGGCATTTGTCTCGACGGTCCTTTCTAAGTGTGTCCCCAAGCATTCCGGTGCTTCGATAGCCGGCAATGCCGCGGTCGTCTCCGGGGTCGATGCGCGTTATCGAGGTCGGCTACACGGTTATGCGTGTATGACCGAACCAAAACACGTTTTTTACAACCTCGCATGATTTCTGAACGAATTATCCGTTACTCATCGTGTAAATTTATGGTAATTTGTGTGAATAGCGTGTTTTTCACCCCAAATATTCGCCAAATACACGGGACTTGCTAACAGTGTACGAGGCGTTCGGAGGGAGCCCTCAGATTCGCGAGCCAGCAGAGCGAGTGTTTTTCAGTGCCCACGCGAAAAGAACTTCCATACAAAGACGGGCGGAACTTTGTCTTTGCCCAGACGACAGCAAGGCACACCTTTTTACTTCTGTAGTTCCTGTAGCGTTAGACAGCGTCCGACTTCCGTAAGCGATAACTCGCCCTGCGTCCTTTTGTCTTTGGAGTAGTACCGCGGGAGGTCCGGTGTTACTGGCGTCCGTGTGGATCTCTGTTTCAGCAAACTGAACAAAATGCCAAGAGTCGGGCGCGTCTGAAACTTCGTTTTAGCTCATCGAATGACCGCTGGTGTTCTTCCGTCCACTCATACTTTTCGGCCTCTTTTGTGAGGTGCGTCAGTGGTGCGGATGGCTTGGCAAAGTCCCGAACAAACCGCATGTAGTAGGCACAGGGCCCGAGAAATCGTCTCACGGTCTTCTTGTGAGACGGCGGCGTAAATGTGACCATGGCATGGTCTTCTCGAGGTCAGGGCGAACACCTGGGTTGTTTACGACGTGGCCAAGGAACTTTCGTTTACCCTAGGCGAACCGACACTTTGTAGTCTTGAGTGACAGGTCGGCGGTCTTGATATCTTGAAGCACGACTCCCAGTCGCTTCAGGTGTTCGTCAAAATCCCGTGAAAATACTGCAACATCGTCGAGGTAGACAAGGCAGTTCTGCCATTTCAGACCTGACAGCATGGTGTCCATGACACGCTGAAAGATGGCTGGTGCTGTACAGAGTCCGAACGACATCCCTTTGAAATCGTACAGACCGTCGGGAGTGACGAAAGCAGTTTTCTCGCGATCGCGTTCGTCGACCTCAATCTACCAGAAACCATCCTTCAAGTTCATCGACAAAAAATATCGGACGTGGCGCAGCCGGTCTAATGTATAGTTTATGCGGGGGAGCGGATAGACGTCCTTCTTAGAGCGTTCTGTCGACGATAGTCCATCCAGGACCTCCAGGGTTCCGCCCTTCCTCTTTACAAGGACGGCTGGGGACGCCCTCGGTCATTTTGATGGTTGAATGATGTCGTCGTCAAGCATTTCCTCGATGTGACCTTGAATCACTACCCTTGCCTTCAAGGGGACTCGGTATGACGACTGATTTGCTATCGTTGTTTGTCGCACCCTTTATATTGTGGCGAAACACTTGCCAAATTCGCTAAGTGTCAAGCTCTGAGGACGGCGTTCTCTCGTGCTGCGATGAAGTCGGCTCCTCCGAAAGTGCAGCGACTGCGACTTAATTCTGGAGTTCGTAGATATGGCCCACGCCGACACCTTTTGTAAGGTGTTGCGGCTCTTGCCAGATATTTGTAACCAGGACCATGGCGCGCCCTTCTCGAAATTCTATTACTCCTCCTGCGAAGCTGATTCCTCATTCTAGAGGCCACTGGAGGCTTCCCACCCGGAGAATTTTGCCGCAAGAAGCTCCATCGGTCCCGACAGGTACGAAAACACTAAACTGCAGTGGTAAGTTCACGTGGCTTGCGAGGACTCCGACCGCGGATGACGTCACTTTGTGTTCCTCCATTGGTGGGACAGGATTATGTAGCGTCAGCTGGTTTACTCCGCGATTGATTACATAATACGTAGTCGCATATAAAGTGCTTTCCGATGATAATGTACCATGTACAGTCTTGCAGAGTAACAAATTTCATGGAGTAGGTCTCACCATGGACATTCTATGCCGATTGTTCTAAAAGCCCTATTTCCTTTCTCTATTTATTTTTCTATTTTCCTATTCTGTTTTGGGCACAAGTTCGCCCCATGAAACGTTTAGTTTCATTCAGTCATACCCCGCACCTCAACAAAAAATTTTACCAAGTACAATTGATGAGGGGACGAATGACTGAAGAAAAATAAATGTTTAATGGGGATTACTTGTTTCTAAAAACAAAATAGAAAAAGGCTAGCGTCGCAGGCGTCGATGGCGGCGTAACAGCAGGATCGAGCGCTGGGGCAAAACTGAGTGCGGCTTGCCATGCTGTGCACCTTATGTTCAGGCGTTGTATGGCAAAAAAAAGAAAAAAAAAGAAAAAAAAGGACTATCCCCGGAAAAACTGATTAAGCAAAATGTACGACGCGAGAGTTGTTTTGACATCATCACGAACCAGCGCAAGTAGACAGTTATTCAAAATCCAAACACACAAAAAAATGCACTCACGCAGCGCTGAACTATCAACTGAATTGTATTTCAAACTTCCTCTTCTTCGACCCCAAAGAATAGGTTGCCAAAGAAGAAAAGGGGAAAGACAAGGCAAATGGGGGAAGGCAAAAGAAAAAGAAAAGGAAAACAGATGAATAGAATACAAAGAAAAGGAAAATAAAGGAGACTAATACTAATGCACCAGAGTCCAAGAGATACAAAAATTACAAGAAATAATTACAAAATTAATCACGAACAGGTATAAACCAGGTGATATGCTGGCCAACTGTCGACTACACTCTCGGCGTAAATAGTTTGAGTGATGCAAAAAGTCCAAGAGTTACAGAAATTAGTTGTTAAATAATATAAGATGTAAACAAAAATCAGTAGTTATACTGGCTTACTGTCTTAAACACCCTCTGTCTAAATAATGTAGTTCTTTCTCCGATAAAGCTAAGGACGGAGTGCTAACGCACTGGGCTTCTCGTTTTGCAATGTTCTCCGCTTCTATAATTTTTCGGGTGAGCTGGTTTTTACTCCTGCTTAACACAGCACAGTTGTCCAGTCGCGCAAAACAGCCACAATCCCTACAGTGGATACCTAGGTGACCGGAGTTGGCATTGGCAATGCTGTTGTTGTGCTCTCGCAGGCGGTCGTTTAAACACCGCCCCGTCTGTCCAATGTACTCTTTTCCACAGGAAAGGGGAAACGAATAGACTACCCCTTCAACACATGGGACAAAGTTGGATCTGTGTTTCTTTGCGCAGCTGACGGTGCTGATTGAGGTGTTTACTTTTTTGCAGAGGCTCTGAAGTTTGTGTGGTGCTGAAAACGCTACATTCACATTTACTCTGTTCGCTATTTTCTTTAGACCATGAGATAGATTATGCATATATGGCACGACTACCGGTCTGGTTGTCCTGTCTCTGGGTAATTTTGCGGCGCTACTGAGCTTGATTTCTCTGAGGAGAACCTCGGTTACCGACGTCAATATTTGTAGAGGATATCCAGCGGACCTTAGCCTTGATACTTGAGCTTCGAAGCTCGCCTGCATTGAATGTAAGCATGACTTGCTAAGAGAGTTCTTAAGGCATGACCTCACTATACCTCTTTTTACAAGCTTGGAATGTGCAGATTTGAATGGTAGAAGAGGATTCTTTCCCCTGGGCTCATGGGACCAACAGATGTGATATGGTAGCACATACAGTCGAAGATCCAGGAATGGCCGACTCGTATCACCTCTGACCGCCAGCATTAACAAAGCACTTACTCTGTCTCGAAACGCTGGGGGACACATGTAGAATGAATTGGAGGCGCAAATATTGTGTAAATATTCATGGTCAACCGCCAGAGATACCGCTAAAGCGATCTCAGCAGGGCGCTAGACGGCGAGAAAAAACGCATTTACGGGCGCTTCCATATTAGAGCGCAGCTCTTAGGGGCCCGTTTGCGGCTTGAGCGGCGTCGCCGTCGGCGTAACCGCGCAGTGCATCATGGGAAATGTCCCATAATGCACCGCGCGAGCCCCCCACCGGGGTCACGTGACCTCGTGGGGGGGGGGGCACGTGACCCCTCCGAGGTCACGTGACCCCCCGAATTCACGTGACTCCCCCGAGGTCACGTGACCCCCTCCTCGAGGTCACGTGACCCCCGCCGATGTCGCGTGACCCCCGATGACGTCATCGTCACTGATGACGTCACCGGCATCTACATCGTCATCGTCATCATCACTGATGACGTCACCGGCATCCACATCGTCATCGTCATCATCACTGATGACGTCACCGGCATCCACATCGTCATCGTCATCATCACTGATGACGCCACCGGCATCCACATCGTCATCGTCATCATCACTGATGACGTCACCGGCATCCGCATCGTCATCATCACTGATGACGTTACCGACATCCCCATCGTCATCGTCATCATCACTGATGACGTCATCAGTAACGTCACTGATGTCGTCACCGGCATCCGCATCGTCATCGTCATCATCACTGATGACGTCATCAGCGACGTCACTGATGACGTCACCGACATTCGCATCGTCATCGTCATCATCACTGGTGAAGTCATCAGTGACGTCACTAATGACGTCATCGGTACCCGCATCGTCATCGTCACTGATGACGTCATCAGTGACGTCAGTGATGACATCATCGGCATTGGGGGTCACGTGACCCCCAAGGTCACGTGACCCCCCCTCTGGTTAGTTTAACCACCCCAGTGCCCTTCCCTCCTCCTCAAAAGCTGCGCTTTAATTCGGCGTTACAGGGAGTTGTAAGCGGCTTTCACTTTTTTTTTGTTTATGTCGCTGGCAAGTTGGCTTCCGTATTTGTTCCTTGCGTTTCTTTATTTTTCTTAAACTTTGTCTCGGGCAATTAGACTCTCATTGTAACTTTTTTTCTTCCTGATAAACATTTAAATATCAGTTTTTATACGATAAAATACCCATTTACGCAGCGGCGTTTAAGTACGCGTGCGCGCGACATATAACTTTTTATGTCACTTCCGCGGCTTAGTTCTGAGTAGATGGTCACCCGCTAGCTTCGCGCTTGTGAATTTTCGCAGAACTAGTCGATCCTTAGTCGCTGATCTTTTCTCTCAGTTCGCTACTACTTAGTCGCGATACTAATTTTAAAAGAGCGCTAATTAGTCACGACTGATGAATACGGCTGATGGACTGAACTCGTACAGGGGCACATGTCCTCCCTTTTCTTAAACCCGTGGCTAAACTTTCGGTGATAGGAAAATATGGGAACCAAATGTGTACCAAAATGTATTGATAAACACACAAATATTTCTGGTATTGGTGGATTATTCATACTTACGTCCTTAAAGTTTTCCGCGTATGTAGAAAGTCCCAGAACCGAACGCCGCCGGAAGTGACGCGGTTTTTGACAAGTGTTGTGCTAGTCCAAGGCGTACCGGTCAAACTACGTGGTGAAGTTTTTACTCCGCAATCACAACCCAGCCTGATAAATATATTTCATCTGTTGTAGTGACAAATTTGGCTTTGAGCCGCTCGCAAAATAATACTATTTTTGTAATGGGGTGGCGGCGTTACGTTTGAGGGGCACTGCACAATAGCGACGTTTCTTCCTGGTAATAAAATAATTTCTTAATATGCTTTCTCTAAACTCCTTTTAAATGTGCTACTTAATTGATTTCAGAACTCAGGTCACGACTTCGCAAAAGGGGCGTTGTTGTTTTTTTGTGTTTTTATGAAAGCATTATTTAAAATTTATGAGATGGCTCATAAGCGTCCTAATTGATACGCACAAAAAAAAAATCTCCTCTGACTTGCTAGCCCCCTAAAGGTGCGTTCTGGTTTAATCTTTATTTTGCGTTCCAGAACGGCCTAAAGAAGAAGTTGTATAAATTAATAAAGTATAGTGGCACCTCCTATCTCGAAGCCAGTGCTACACTTTCCAACCTTAAAAAGGAGGTACAAGGGACATCATACGGATCATATGATGCTGTCATTCTGTCAACAGAGTAAGTGGGTTCGTCAGTATCTTTTAATTTGATTGAAGGTTTACGAGTTTGCCATACAATTGTTCATCGCAAATGCATTTTGCTCCGTTTCAAAATGGTCAGTCAAATTTTCAGTTTCATGTTCAAATTCACGTTCCTTACGATGTTCAGGGTAAGCTGTTTCTTAAAGCTGCCTAAAAAGACCAAAGAAACGCTCGAACTCTATATCATTAGAACGAAGCAAGGTATCGCAACTTAAGAAAAAAAAATTATATATATATATATATATATATATATATATATATATATATATATATATATATACAGGTTTTTGTTTATTCTTTCAGATTTGTTTAAAAAAAGCCGTGAAAGCTACACTTATGCGGTTTGTGCAGGTGGGTTATACGGCCAGGCGGACATTATGTGGGTGGCTAATCTTTCCGATAAGTCGGATAAGTAATTAAAATTCGTTAATAAACTTTCTAATTAGTGAAAAAAGCCATATAGTTCCAATTAGAATCTTGTAGAGCATCATGAAAACCACTAAATCAACTGCTTTTAGAAGGATATAACGCCGGGGCTGCACTTTACGGCGTTCTGTAAAAACGCCCCATTTGGACGCGTTTTTAGATTTCGGTTTCTTATCGGAGCGCATGTTTGCGCCCGCTCAAATCTTTCTGATACTGATAAATAATTATCACTAACGAACATGAATATCAAACGACGCTTTCCTTCCGCTAGGCGACGGTAGATAGGCGCGAAAACTGTATAGGGAGAACGTATTACATGTTTCTTCCATATTTATGTTACGTAAAAAGAACTCATCGAGGAAAGCTATTTTTGGACAACAGCATCATAAGTTGATCACAATGCCTTTGTAAATAGTCTTAGCTTTATTCCGCCTGAGGTTTCCCCTGAGGCGCGTTTAGTGTTGTCATTTATTCTTTGAATGGCACGAACGTTCTTTCCATCGTTGACTTATTTTATTTAGGTATATTTCGACTTGGATGTGAATTACAGCTGCAGCTTCCTTCTGGTGTACGAAAATAGTATTTCCTTTCTTGTTCCATACAAACGTGTCTGACGTTTGTTTAGAGCAGTTCTCAGTGTTTCACAGGGGGATCATAGTTCTCCGTGTTAAATTCTCGTTATTGCACAGCTTTTCATCTCTGGGCCACTTGCTTCTGAGTGCAGATATCTCCTCATCGTTGTTCTGTGAACAACACCAACAATGTAGTTGCTTTGGCTTCCTTTAACCTTGGTTAAAGGAAGCCAAACGAAGGTTTGGCTTTCTTTACGAAGGTATTGAATTTGTGCATTTCGTTCTTCTCGTCTTTTTAAAACCGAGAGCCCTTACTCGTAAAACTGCAGCGTGAGAAGAGAAATGGTACAAAGTGGGCAGTAAACCACGCTCCCAACTGATTACAAGATGTTTGATTGCGGGAAAAGAATGCTTGGAAGCTCATTCAGCGGCAATCACCAAAGAAACGCTCGACATTTTCTGTTTAAGACTATCCTGTGCGACCTGAACATATGTACCATTTTGTAACGTCACACCACAGGAGAGCACGGAAATTTCAATGTAGGTTTCTGCATCATTTTTATTTACGTTTTTTTTAATAGTTATGTGGAATTTCAAGACAATAAATGCATACCGTGAAGAATAAAGTCATGGTTTTTATGAAAAGCAATTTTTTGGGTAGCTCACAAACGATTTTCGCCTTTAAGTCGCGTCTCCGCCTTAAAACAACTAATATTGATCTCACTTCATTAGCCTCCAGACGCAGGTAAAACTAACCGCATGTGTTTATTTCATAAAATGCTGTAGGGTACATCACACTTCAGAAATTCTTACTGTCATACTTCCCATTATATCTACTTCAGAACAGATAACTGGTGCAAGCTTAAGGAAACCATATCTCATAACAATTCCTTCCTATTTTTGCCTGTATTACTGTGTATTTCGTAATGCAGTAATGGTCCCGATAAAATCGTAATCAACATAAATCCTTTAGATTTTAAGAAATTGTGCGAACTTATGTATTTTGAAAGGCTTCAGAATCCCTTTGTAGTCTTCTTTATTGATATTTTTTTATGTCCATTTGAGAACTAAATATTGTATATTCTCTGTCCGCATGAGGTTTTTTTTTTGTTCCGCATTGACCGGTGATATTATGTTCATATGTTAATTTTTATTGTGTCTTGTACTTTTGCCCACCCCCTCATTTAATGTGCTCCCAAAAGACGCCTTTGAGGTAAATAATTTAAATTAAGCGTGCCCTGTGTATTCCGCAATCCTCTAGTCGCCGAGTTTTGACCTACCGGGTACGGGTAAAGGGGCATGTTTGTAATTGGATCAAGAGTTTTTAAACAAAATGTGTTTATTCTTATGATTTCTCAAAAAAGCTCAAATAAGGTGTAATGCAAAAGTGTAGCACGTAATTTTTCTGCTAAACGTATCGGGAAAATGTGTTGTTGTTTATAATTATACACTAATTTCATTTCCCCGCTAAAGTTATCGACGATATGCTTCCTGCTGAGTTGTTAAATCTTCAAACTTCCTACTTCAAAATTTCTTTATATTCCGCCTTTCATTGTGTACACCTCAGTGTTATGAAAACTATCAAACACCTTAAAATTTTTCTATCTCCACATTTTGAGTCAAGTAGTGTTAACAGATCTGCAATTACGTACAAAATAATCATGCGGTTTAAAAATAAACTATATCTTTCATAGTTTTATCTTGACAATCGCGTAAGCAGGATACAGTACACGAGTATAGTGTAGTTGAATAACATATTACTAATGTTTAATTCCTCGTACAGCAAAAAGTTGGTGACTATTGAGAATGG
Organism: Ixodes scapularis; assembly: GCF_016920785.2. Taxonomy (NCBI): domain Eukaryota; kingdom Metazoa; phylum Arthropoda; class Arachnida; order Ixodida; family Ixodidae; genus Ixodes; species Ixodes scapularis. Next base: position 137,584,840 of record NW_024609879.1, on the reverse strand, counting down.
AATCCTGGACCCGGCACTAAATGGTAAGAAACTTTTTTGTTATAAAATATAACCCTCATGTTTCAGGGTTGTCCTCCATATATTCGCTAAATAAAAAATTGGCAAAAATGTGGGTATAGTAAAAACAAAACACATGGAAGCTAAGAGGTAAAAGAAAGGGTCATCGAAAAAAAAAGAGATAAATCTATTGGTGAAATAGAATATGGTAACACGTCATTTCTGCGGCGCGAATCGATATAGCAAAACCCTTCTTTCCGACTAAGTACATTTACTAGGTTTGCGACACCTAGAACTTTACTGCATAAGTAGTAGTATCGATGGCCAAATCAGAATAAATAGCAGTTTGTGTGGGCTAAATTTCAAATGTATGAGGCCTATAAATGTCTACTTTTATGCCTTCTCCCTTACCAAGAGCAGCGGTACCCACAAGCCAAATGATTTCTACTGGAACGTATTTCTATTCTAAACTAATGCTTCCTCTTAGGTTTCTGGTATATCTGTGATAAGTATTCCGATAATCCACCCTACAACATTGCAGAGGTTCAAGACTCGCTCACAATATTTTGGTGACAAATGAGTTATTTCTTGCTTTGCACAGTCTCCCCATATGGTGTACTTTTCAGATGTCTTCGGGCTAGAATATGTTTTTTCTCTTTTTTGTTTCTTAAACAAAACGCTTGGCAAGAGACCTTATTTTTTTACCTGAAGCATTGCATAAATCTTGCCATTAATATTTCACCCCGAACATTTCGTAATATTCAACAATTGTGTAAATGATATATAAATTAAAAATGCATGACTAATAACCAACGCAGCTCAACAACACTTTTAGAAAAAACAAGCATACAAATGCCTTCTTTCAGGGGAGGAGTCACACCCTTTTTTAAATATTCTATTTTCTATCACGTGAGGTTTGGTTCCAACCAGGAAGCAGTGATAACCATGGCCTTCAAGGTGTCCTGCTATCATATATTGTTCAGCAAAGAGTTGACATTTCACGATTTGTTTTACTTCTGAATTCGCTAAAGACGTCCCTACAACGCAACCTCAATAATACAATAATAATTGAGTCATGAGAAAAGGTATAATAGCGGGTAAGCTCATTTCAAATCGTGCGAGAAAAAAAAGGCATGATTAAACAAATATAAGAGAAAATAGATTTGCTGGCAGAAATTGAAAGCAGCGCCCTTGGTGCACGTTTTAATATATTGTTTTGTTACGAAAGAACCAAAGGCGGATTTTGAGATTTCACCGACGGTCATAAGTCACGCAGTGCTTCGCGAGACTCAGATATTTTTCACTCGACAGGAAAATTTGTACATGGTTTTTACAACTACTATAGAAGTGCCAAGTAAACATAAAAAATTGGCATCTGTTTCTTTTTTTTAATAGTTGTGTTATGTAATAATTCAGAACCTAGCCGCTCTGATGATAACTGACCTGCCTTGAATTATGACAACTTTTGTTACTTCAATGCCATGACAAAGTATACAATGTTTTTAAGCTTTACAGAGAGTTTTATTTAAAGCCGTGTATTGCATAGGAATGCGGTTTGTGCAAATGAGTTATACGGCCAGGAGACACAATATAGGATGCAAGTCATCATTGTAACTAGAATAGTTACCTAACATTTTTGATACATTTCTAATTAGTGAAAATATGTATATGGTTTCAATTTTAACCTTTGTGAGTGCCATTGAAACTCTATCAGTAGGGCGTGAGAAGCGCGGAAGTACGCAAAAGTTACCACTTAAGCAAATGGCACAATTCTGGGGATCGAAAACGTGCCCGCGAGGTTTCTCCGCATTTTATCATACGCGTTTTTGCACCCCTAGGGCCCTACACTCGTTAGACACAAAGTTGGAGCCGAATGCTCGTGGAACGAACCGATTGGCAGCAGGCGAAAAAAACGCGAAATCATCGTCGGAATAGTGGAATCGGCGCGCTGCGTTAACGACGGCCCCAACTTTGTGTTTGACGAGTTTAGAGCACCTACCCTAGCAAAAATAACGGTTTGAAATCAGTCCGGAAAGTGAAATCCGGACTAAGATCAAACCAGAGTCACACCGGAGAGGCGAATTCCGATTCGCACATACCGTGATTTTCCTAATCCGGTTCGAACTCCAATTGGAGGAATTCCGGACAGGCAAATTCCGGTTCGCTCTAACCGTGAATTTCCAAATCCAGTTCAAAGTCAAATTGGAGGAATTCCGGAGAGGTGAATTCCGGTTCGCTCATACCGTGATTTTCCTAATCCGGTTCAAAGTCCAATTGGAGGAATTCCGGACAGGCAAATTCCGGTTCGCTCTAACCGTGAATTTCCTAATCCGGTTCAAAGTCCAATTGGAGGAATTCCGGACAGGCAAATTCCGGTTCGCTCTAACCGTGAATTTCCTAATCCGGTTCAAAGTCAAATTGGAGGAATTCCGGACAGACAGATTCCAGTTCGCACAAACCGTGATTTTCCCAATCCGCTTCAAAGTCAAATTGGAGGCATTCCAGACAGTCAAATTCCGGTTCACACAAACCGTGATTTTCCTAATTGGTTCGAACAAACCGTGATTTTTGGAGTCCGGTTCAAAGTACAATTGAAGGAATTCCAGACACAAATATGCGGTTCGAACAAACCATTCCTTGTCAAATTCGGTTAAAAAACAAATTGGACAAAGTCTAGACTGAAAATATCCGCTTTGCACAAACCATACTTTGCCATATCTTGTTCCAAAGAAAATCGGATCAGCCGCCTGATGCCGAAGACTTTCAAGCGTATGGTTGAAATATCAAGTTGCAAACAATCCATCCCGATACCGTACGTACGGGCTGCTGCGTCGATCAAAGCTCAGACCGCAGAAGACAGCCAGCTGATATGCGGCGCCAAAAAGGCGACATCACGGCGATTTTTGTGCAAGTCATCGCCATCTGATTCCTTCTAGCATTTTTATGCACTCTGCAATACTTGTTCATTATTATGCTCAAACTACGTTTTGTTATTTTTTAATTATTTTTAAATAATTGCTTGATAACTGTCAAATAACCTTTTTTATATACTTTTCTCCACATAAAACAAACAAAAACAAGAACTAATTCAATGCCACAGCTAGATGTACACACAATCGGAAAGTGTCATTTCAGTATCTTTGACAGCTTTCCTGCGGTCTCCTTGTTTATGCCTGCATGCTGAACATTATATTATGGTGTACTTACAGGCAATTTCACGGGCTTTTATCACTATAGGTACGCAAAGCAGGGATTTAAACCGTAACCGAAACCGAAAACCATTTAGGAACGAACATTTTCAGTAACCGTAACAGGAAGAAAATTGTTATTTGAAATTAAAAAAAAACAAAAAACGTAACCGTAAGCGTAACCGTAAAGTATTTACCGGTAACTAGTTTTAACCAATAGCAGCCGAAAAAAAAAATTTCTCAGGTATGGTTTGGAGGGCGGATCTTGAAATATTGTGGCAATTTGACAGAGTTACCTTCAGCGAGTGGTGCATCTGGTAATACAATTTCCGTTCAATCTAACGTTAGGATTAAGGATACTTGGTTGGAATCAGTAGTCGTGCTTATAATAAAAAAAGTCTGTTTCTAAATCTATCACACTCCTACATCGCTACATGTGTCAGTACGTGTCGCCTTCAGTGTAATAACTAAGAAGTTAGAATTCTCAGATGTCCATCCAATTCGGTTCTATCAAAACCACCAATGTTCCTGACATGCAGTAGCCAGTATGAAGAAACGAGGTAAATTGACTGTCATGCAGAGCTGGCGGAAAAGAAAACCTGGTATTCATTTAGTCTTTTAGATTTTGAGACAACACAGAAAGAAAAAACAATGTGACCGGTTTGACATTGGCGTTAAGTGTATGTTTCATATTAACCGTGATCCAGAATTTATCTGAACAGAAAACAATCACAAAAATTAAAATTATTTTGTGAAGTGAAAGCTAATATATCCTTTGATGGCCAGTATTTACATGGAAGTTCAGTGACTGGCCGGCATCGGCGCTTTGGTGTTCAAGCTGGCGAGCCCCGTCATGGAAGATCCGTTTAATGACCGGCATCGTTTTATTTTTTTCGCCTTTTTCACTATGAAGTCAAGTCATTGAGATTCTGACAAACTGTGGCAATTCATGGATAGCGAGTGGAAATGTTTGCGTTGATCAATCCTTCCTAAATGACTGCCGACGCTAGGGTATTTTATCCCAGCATGGCAAGGCTGACGTGTTTTAACGCGAAAACGCAAGAAAAAACAGTACGGTGAAGAAAATTAGCTGCAGAGGATTTGAGAATATGACCGCCGACTCCACGAAAAATAAATTTTACAACGCCGAACATTACTTTTTTCAAGAAGCTAGTTTAATTTGATGTACTATACTTAAGGTCCGGTGGTATACGCAGGTGTTTGGCCCTGATAAAAAATAAAAACGGTATAACGGAGCCTAAAAATGAAGAAAAAAAAAAGTGGCATGATTGAGCACGCGCTTTGAGTTACAAAAACAATAATAAACATTACTTTCCAGAGACTAGAAAAATAAGAGATGTGTTTATTGCTTATGACGCTACGAAATTGAGTGCGAAAATATGCTATTTCAGACAGGAATCAACTGCTTTCTGTGGTAGTTACGATTATCTAACAGAAATATTTCGAATGTTTCCATAGCCAAACGATATCTGTCGCTTTGATAACTTATGTTATACGACATACCGTTCCAGAGGAACGCGAATAAAAAAACTTTTTTTTTTTTAACGCAAAAAAGCGAGAAACACCACTGCATTGTGGATGTTCACACTGCCGGGTTTGTGAATGTGACCCCTTGACGCTACGAAAAATAATTGTTACAACGTTGAACGATGCCATTTCTGAAAGCTAGTTTAATTATCCGTGCTGCACTTGAATCTCAGGAATAAAAACTTGTCTAGGCCTAATAAAAAAAGTAAAACTGCGGAGCGCAACCTGTATAAATAAAACCTGGCGGCACGCGGGGGATAGCACTGATCTACGAGAACAAATTAGATACTACTTTCCGGAAGTCAGAATATTAATAGCTGTGCTTAATACGTAGCGCGCTATGAGCTCAGCTATATTACTGCCTTAAAATGACGGTATTTTTGATTCGACAGTGGGTGAAGATGGAAACTTCAGCTGCATTACTGTGGCAGTTTTACCACTTACACATTTTCCCATTTTGCTCGCAATATGCTCATTATTATTACATTTCTTTCTTCTTTGAAAGGACTTGTACTGTTTGCCTACGGTTATGAATTATCCCGGCAAAACAAGAGGGCCACGGTTTGTGCTTTGCAACGATTCAAACTTAGGCTCGCACTTTTTGTTGTCACCTTCTCCGTGATTATTACCCATTAATAACGGTGCCGACGACTGCAAAAACATAGAAAATATTTAAAATAATAAAATCCAATACAGAAAGGTGAGAAAAAAAAATATTTAAAAATACAAAAACTAATACAAGAAGGTGAGAAAAAATATTTTAAATAATAAAAACTAATGCAAAATGGCGAGAAAAAAATATTAGAAATAATGAAAACTAACACAAGTAGGCGAGAAAAAAATATTTAAAGTAATAAAAACTAACACAAAAGATAAAAAAATATTTAAAATAAAAAAAACTAATACAAAAAACAAAAACATAAGGGATGGGTGTTTCCGGGATTCGACCCAACGTCCGCACGCTCTGCAAGATGGCGCGTTAGCACACTAGCCTAAAGTCGCAAGGTTCTCCCAGTGAGTTTTCTGGAAGGATACATGACTGCTGAATTCGATTCGAACCGTTGTACACTTAGTTTCATATTTAATATTTTGCTAAGTGTTCACGACTTATTCATAATATTATGGCAATAATGACGTCTGCAAAGTTTTATATCGCGGGTTGCGTATCCTTTTATTTGAAACGTTTTGAAGATACGAAAACAATCTCATCGAATCAACAGCCTATGTTTCGCACGGTTTGCCGGCCGTATCGGCCGTGTGCGTTTGAATGTCTGCGTTCACGACCGGATAACGGTTAAATTTCCCGATTAGTCGTGATGCGTGGAGTTTGCCTTAGTTTCAAACGTGTCCGAAAAAGACGGAAGCGACTGTGAGAAGTGGAACTTCGTCAAATCGGCTCAACAGCCAAGATCATGGCACGGGAACCGAAGTAAGTTTGTTTCTTTGTTCGTTAGGGCTATCTTATTTCCTGCGTTCAGAAAGCTTGTTATTGTCTGTAGATCGCTTGCTTTTACCAGTATTATTAATTGTGCGCGAATGGTGTTATGCGAGGCTGTTTTTCTTCTTTTTTCCCGGATGCAGAGACTGTACTCGCTCAAGGTTCATCAGTAGCGGCGGAACTCTTTGGGGACGGGGGGTGCGGGGGTGGGGGTCAAAGCGGATGGGGGACGATTGCCTCCCCAAAGGCCTCCCTCTGCCGTATTGTTTACTGGTAAACTAGAATGTCTGGAAGCGCGCGGTGCGGTGCCCCTCCATCGCCGACGCCATTGCATGCGGAGAGCTGGACCCGACAAAAAGCAGCGATTGATTGATCGAGCAAGCCCGTAGCTTCCACCGCCCAGTCGTCTCCAAACGATTTCATTTTCGCGATTCGTAATCAGAAAAGAATTGCCAAAAATTGGTGCCGCAATGAATTCACCCCATGGTTATTAATGCATAGCACACCACTTCCGATCGCAAAAATTTGTGCCCGCGAAATAATTTTTGACGCCGGCACTTATTCCTCGCGAAATGTCGAGCTCTAAATATCATTTGCTGTACACGTGTTTTGCATGATCCAACGTACGTGCAACGAATTTCACAGCTCCAGAAACACTCAGGCTGCTTTAAATGGTGAAGCATTTATTCTTTTCCTACTGCTGTTTTTTAGAGGCTATCAAGTATTAATTACAAGCTTCTAGGGAAATTTACAAGCATGTCCTGAATTAAGGTAGTGTCTCGCCATTTTTTGGTATCTATATTTTTTTTCAGTATAAGTATATAGTGTTAGACATACCTCACCAAATCCCTGTTTTTTCGTTTGGTATTGCCTTTAGCGAATGGTGCAAGTCGTAATTGTTTTTAGTTGTTGCATGATTGTAGTAAGGTGGTGAGCTGGTACTAATGGAACATCTTGAAAAATAGTTCGCAAAAAATCAAGGAGACAGGGAAAGTAACACATAGACCTCATTCAAGCGCAAACTGAACTCGCATAAATCAGAGAAGGGAGAAATATAAATGCGGAAGGGCTCGAGCACAGGCCCAAGTGGAACGCGCTGATTTACCTGTTAGCAAAAGCCGACTAAAAAAAACAAAAACGAAAACGTAATTTTTTATGTTAGTGAAGGTAACAGATAGATGGCTAGTACATATTGAGAGCTCAATCTCTCTCTAAAATCTACGATGGATTGTCACATACCTATGCACTGTTTACACTACTCGTGTATGTCATCCTTAGGAAAAACGTCAATAATTAGCAGATACTATAAAAACATAGAAGATAATTATTTTAGGCCTTTCTTATTCGTAGTATGGGGCAACCAATGGTGTCCGTACATCCGTCGGTTACGTGAGCTGCCGAGGAAATTGTTTTTACAGTATTATGCATATGGGTGAATTAGCACGGCCCACTTGGACCTGTTCGAATTTTTGTTAAAGCTCCTAACGCATCCTTTTTTTTTTTATCTAATGTATGTGTGTTGGGAGTCTGCACTCGTATGTAGTGTATGTATTCCTAGCCTTTATTCCTTGTTTTTTGGGTACTATTTTTCAAGATGTTCAATCAGAATGAACTCACCACTTTACTACATGGAAAGGCTGTTGCTAGTTCTAGAGTGTCTGTAAAACAATCTACCTGACATCTTTGCCTCACGTCCCGGTTCCTGAAGCTCGCATTCTCCGAGTAAAGCCTTTCTGATTTCTCTTATCTTCTTAGTTTCTTTTGTGTAATATCAATCGAGTTGCGAATGTACACCAGTCTGTGTCCTACGTGCTTCTGTATTTTCGTCCTTGTCTTTTCGTGCATTTTTTCAAGTTGGTCCGTGATATTTTTTATCATTAAATAATATCTGTGTTTTCATCTCTTGTACTTACTGCAGCCTTTCTCAATTAGATGTTGGCATTCACTTTCGCCATCCTGATGTGAGTGACCTGAGACGACACAAAATGACAGTCTCCCCTGCTGAAGTCCTGGCTTCATGAAAGACTGCCAAGGCTGTTCATGGTAAGGTTAGCAATATAATAGCAACTTATTGCTGCTAGGATTGTTTTTGACACAGACTGCATTTATGGGCTGGCCTTTAGCAATTCTGTTGCCACTCACGTGGAATGAAAGCCTTTAGGGAAACTGCGCATTTCATTCGTAAGCGGAATGCTGAGTTTACAACAGAAGTGCATTGCGTTGCCTTGCGTTGGGGGTCGGTGGCCGACTGGGCAAGCGCACACCATTTGGAGCACGTGGAACGAAAGCTTGCGCTGCAGAACCCTGGGATCCTGGGTTCAGTCCGAACCCCTGTCCATTTCGATCTAGAAAGCATCGTACTGGCATGCGTATCACTACTGCGTGGTGCAGGTTGTTGATTCCAGGCTAGCAGTCATACTGCACTGGCTAAATTGCTCACCTACAGCGACCAACTCATCGCAACTTGAAATGGCTCACCAACTACACGCTGTAAAAATATCCACAGAACCCCAACAGAGGTGCGTCACTAATTGCATCCAGTATTGCTGTGTTGTATCTGTGTTTTGTATTTGTTTATTTAGTGTTCCCAATAATGGCTGAAGCCTTCCCATTGGTGCGCTTGTTAGTAGCAACACACAAACACAAACAAACGGCGAGAGTGGCGAACACCACCACTTTTACCGCTCGCCGTTGCGCCCATTGGTTTTCGGAGAAGTTTGCAGTGTTAGTCCTTGTGGTATTTGGTCATATATCGCACATGGACACAACCAGGGCACTGTACAGTCGGCACGGAATGAAACGCGAACAAGGAGCGCATGGTTTTCGACCCACGCTGAGTCACCTAGAGACGCAACACCGAAGGTTTGGATGCACTGAGCAAGAGTCTAACACGTCGAAGGAGGAGCCATCTTCTTGCAGCTCCCATCTGGTTCAGGTGGTGCAGCATCTAGCGAAAACCATGCACCCACTGTTCGCGTTTCATTCCGTGCCGACTGTACCTACAACTCGACACTTGCAAGACTTGCGTGAATACAGCCTGTAGGTGCTCGCACTTTCAGAGTCATTTTAATGTTGCAGAAATGATAGAATGGATGCTTGGGCGAGTTGATGAACCATATTCTATGGTGACAGTGCAGAAAAACATTCACACGCCAGATACTCAGGAAGACATGCACACGCGCTGAACTTACAACTCTCGTGTATTCGACTACTTCGTTCTTCTCTTCAACGTCTAGATAGACTTTTCAGAGTGTGATAAGGAGAATAGCACAAAATACAAGGAAAGAAGCAAAGAACAGAAAAAAAAGAAACGGAGGAAATACAAAAATAGGAAGATCTTACAAGTCATCCCTCTCCCTCACTACTATCCTGAAGATAGAAATTGGAGCTTTTTGGTCGACAACACAATAGAAGGACTACTTACACACTTGTTCTTCAGATGCTCTATTCTTTGCGCTTCCATTGTTTCTCTTGGCAATGGGTCTCGACTCTTAACTATTACGGAGCAATTTTCAAAATGTGCTACACAACCACACTCCGGACAGTGGGTTCCCAAATGTCCAACGGCGACTCGGTGGGTGTTATAAAAATGCTCCTTTAAACGATCATTTTAAACTCCTGCCAGTCTGGTCTACATAAGTAGTCTGGTGAGACGTATGTAGGCCAGACTGGCAGGTGTTTGAGTGATCGTTTAAGGGAACATTTTTATAATAACCACCGAGTCATCGCTGAGCATTTGGGAGTCTGCTGTCAAGATTGTGGTTGCATAGCACATTTTGAAAATTGTTCCATAATAGATATGATTTGAGACCAATTGACAAGAGAAATAATGAAAGCGCAAAGAATAGAGCTTCCGAAGGACAAGTGCATACCTGCCAACTCTCCCGGATTACCCGGGAGACTCCCGGAGTTTGACAATTTCGTGTGGTTGTACGATTGACAGGAAAATTTCCCGGAAAATATCCACCGTAGTTTTTTTTTTTTTTTTATGACGTTTTATTGCTATAATCATGACGCGTGTGTCATTGCGAGGTTTAGGTTACTCCGGCGGGTTATCACGTGACAACTCAGAGCAGTAGCGTAAAACGAGGGTAGATATTAGGGAGTTTTCGTAGATCGTTTTCGCCGTCCCGCAAGGCCCTCCGCAACCCGCTACGATAACGGGAACTCCACAGTCAAGGCTATCGGCGTGCAGGCGCAGTTGAAACGTTAGCGGAGGGGGCAACGCGGTCTGCGAAAACTCTCTATTCAAACGCCAAGGTACGAAACCTCTACTCCTGAAGTTAGAGCGCATTTTGGAACACTGCTTATATGACCATGGGTGCGCTAGGCTTCAGTTGGCTTTGTCAGGTCGTCGAGTGAGGTGCGGAACGCCGAACTACTCTTCGTGTTTCCCCGAGTTTAGTTGGAACCACTGATCTGTTGGAACGATCGATGACACTTTCAAAAGCCAAGAAGAAGTACTTACAAGTATTTCTGAGATCATACGCGACTGATTTTCCGTGCTTTGTCGCTTCGCGAAAAGCTGACAAGTATGGATTCTGTACCATGTGCGCCTGTGATGTGTGAGCGTTTCGCATGGCGGCAAGCTTGACATCAAGATACACATCGCTTCACGAAAGCATCAGAACTATGCTCGTGCCGTAGAAGGGAAGGGCACCACTGGCAGTTTACTCCAAAACAACTGCGAAGACAGTGTGATTAGCGCAGAGTGCTTCTTTACGGGGTTTCTTGTCAAACTAAAAAAAAAAAATAATAATGATGTTCCCCCCTCCCCCCCCCCCCCCCCTCCCCGTTCTCCCGGATTTGATTTCTCCGAACTTGGCAGGTATGCAAGTGTGTAAGTAGTCCTTCTATAGCGTTGTCGACCAAAGAGCTTCAATTTCTATCTAAACAATAGCGGTAGAGAGAATGATGATGTGTAAGGGTTTTCTTTCTTCTTTTGTCTTTTCTTTCGCTTTTTTCTTTGTATTTTGTGCTATTTCTTCTGCTTATCACGTTCTGGAAAGTCTATCCAGACGTTGAAGAGAAGAATGAAGTAGTCGAATACACAAGAGCTATAAGTTTAGCGCGTGTGCTTGTCTTTCTGAGTATCTGTTGTGTGATTGTTTCCCTGCACTGTCACCGTAGAATATACAAAAATGAATAATGCCATTGGCATATTTGTCATGCCAAAGCCTGTCACACTTGTTTCGAACTTTTATCTCCACGAGATCACAATACCATCGTTTCTGTTGTAGTGACACTGCAGACTCTATACTTGTTTTGCTTCAGTCTTTGTAAGGGGGACGCTGTAGTCCGATTCTACACATCTAGGGTGTACTAGACAGCATTATATTTGCAGAGCTAGTCTTCGGTTTTTGTAGTTCCATCGAAATATATTTCAGCTTTTAAGTTATTTGTTATTTGGCGTGTACATTTACAAGCTTATCTAGATTGAAGGCAGCAAATATTTTGCCAGCACTCATGGTACGCGTTTGAAGTATATTGCGTTAACATAATTGACCTAACCTCTGATTTTTATTTGTCAGTGCCTCTAGCGAATTGTGCATGCTAGAATTGCTTTTGTTTGTTTCACATTATCCACGGCACATTTTTCATCTTTCTACTCAGTGCAGCCCTCGCCGAACAGAAGCTAGCATCGACCAAGCCGAGGTTCAGTCCATGGCAGTGTGCAAAAGTTGTTGATGGGTAAGCTGCCTTATATATACAGCTGTGTAAGAGCAGCTTGTCTTGGGTGACAATTTGAAATGCATTTTTGTGTTCTAGAAGGTGAAATTTGCATGGGCATACTTGCAATGTGAAACCTTACCAAGCCTGTTCTGAACTTTCATCCTTTTGAGATTTCAATAAAGCCGTTTGTGCTGCACACACACTGGCTACTTTGGCCAGACAGAGACTTGATCCATATGAAGGTAAACAGGCGAGTATCAACGGCTCAGTTTCGTGTGTGGTGACGTTCTCTCCTTATCCGACGACTTACCACTTTTGGTTCGCAAGGCATTTGAAAAGGAGAGCAAGTCAGCTGCTGGATGATGCTCCCAGTACTGAGCAGTCGACAATTGCTTGTTCACCTTTGTATAGATCACGACTGTACTTCAAGCTCGGCAAGTGTGTCACTTATCTGATTCAGCCTAGCAGTGGTGTGCTGAGCGGTATGTGTAAAGCTAGTTGATTTGTGTATAGACAGTGGCTGTGCGGTATAAAACAGACCCAATTGGGAACTTTCATGCAATCGTTTGTACTCCCATTGATGTTATGATTATGATTACAAAACGTTTTATGGTGCAAACAAAAAAAAAACGCGATGTAATCGTTTTTTGAGACTGCGTGTGCGATCTCCAAGCTTGTGTTTGTACGTTCTGTGCGGTGAAATGCCCTGTATAAGCAAAATTAGAGAATCCTTGAGCTATATGCTGCAAGGAGTGAAAACAGCAGTCCGCCCGCATTCTCCCCTCTTCTGTATACTGTGCAAATGCAGACGGACGCGCACTTTGGATGCTTTGCACTTAAAGGCCCCACATAAAGCACACTGCTTAATACGCATCAATTATTGTGAAGGGTTTGCGGATGTGGCTTTTAAATGTCATGCACATAGGAAGCACAATGGTGATGTAAAGTATGCCGAAATCGTAATGGTGCACTTTAAGGTTTTACAGGGTATGTTCTGCAAAATGCGGAACAAATTGTTTGGGTCAAAACTTTACATCGCCCAAAAAAGGTCTTGTGTTGCCCTAGGCCAGGGGCCTATTTAGAAAAATTATTACAAAACAATGTAGCTAATAATGTGTATATCTGCTGATTATTGTTTGTTTTCTTCCAATTGCAGCATACACGGAGGGTACCTCCAAGGAGAAGGGGTGGGATTATGTAGAGAAGCTAGTGCTTCTCCCTATGGGTACAAAGCTGTCCGAAATAAAGTCGGAATGGAAAAAGCACCACCAAGTTCCGCCTGGCCCTGAGCAGCCACAATACTGAACACAGAATTCAGAAAAATAATAATATGAAAGACCTAGGCAGGCAGCCACATGTTTTGAGTTCGCAATGACATTTGATTATGATCACAAATATTCCTGCATTGCTCAAAGTCACATAGTTTACACACCATAGTGGTTATGGTTAGCGCAGCAGGAATATTTTTTTATCAGGCTTAAACATCATTTTTAATTGAACAAATGTGGCTTACTGTGTAAGTCCTTTGTGTTTTTACTCTTTTTATTTGTGTGTTCGTTATTTCATTTTTTTCTTATGATTTAGTCCGGGTTTCTGTTACTTATGTGTTCATTATTTATTAATTTTTTTCTTTTATTAAGTTTTAGTTAAAAATATGATGCCCTTGTCATTTTCCAGTCCGGGAAACGGCGGTGACCTCGTCGTGTTCAAGGAGCAGTAATGAACTTTTCATCTTGTATTGGTTCCGGCGAACAATGGTGTCTGTGCGTGTGTGTGTGTGCGACGTGTCGGTCACAAGGGATGATTTCGGGACTGAACGGACAAACAAGGCCAGCGAGGAGCGACGGGGGACTTTGAACATCGCACGGTGCAAGGAAGGACTTCAACGACGAGGCTAGCAAGCAAGCCCATGTCAAAACTGCTGTGCTCGATCGGAGTGTTCAATCAGAACTTTACCCTGTGAGTAAGGATCAACGACTTTGGAACTTTCGTATAGTTTACAGCTTAATTGTCGCCTTCCTTTTGTTTTATTTTAATAGGAGTCTGTGTGCTATTACATATTTAGTTTATTTTAATGGTTGTTCGTGTGATATTACTATTATTTTTTCTTGAACGGCGGAAGTCCTTGTTTGGAATTTTGGCGCTTTTATGTATAAAACTTTTTTTGCAAACCATATCTGTCTGCTCCCTCGACAACCAATCTCGCCAAAGGGCTGTGACTTTCAGACGTCGAATGATATGTTACAATGTTTGCTAACTAGCGATCGCCTGCATTTGATTTTTGTAGCATACATATTTGTCGGAATTACAAATTTCGAGCCAGGCCACTAAAGATTGGTCAGTGGCCTATTCTGCCGATGTATCTACGTAAACACACGTTTGGCAGTGTGGGATAGAAGTACAATGTATATTTGTGGATATTCATAGAAACGCATAATATGATCCCATGTCTGAACCTGGAAGTATGGTACCTGCCCCATGGCAATAATTTTAATGTGATGCTAGAAGGAGCATCACATGAAAATTGCTTTATATGAGGTGGGTACCCTATTTGCCAGGCCCAAACACGGGATCATATAAAGCAGTCTATATATGGTATATAAGGAATTGGGCATATATGGCTGTATCTATCCATATATGGCCTGATTATGCATATGTGGTCATATTTGCCCCATTCCTTATATATCCATATCGGTATTTTCATTATAAGTCTAGATATGACATTTTTGTAAGGGATGGCTTGTAGCATCAGCTGCAGTACATCGGAAGGTGAAACAGTAGGTGTGTCACTCTATTAAACTACTTCTATTATATTCAGGTGTTGCCTGATACGGTTTAATATACGGTTAGACCCACTCCGGTGAAGCTCTACGGATTGGCCAGATACGGTTCAGCTTCCGCTTCGACCAATTACGGTTGGGTTTCCGGACTGGGTATTTCCGGTTCATTTCCGGTTTCTAGAAATCCGGTTTGCTTAGGGGCCCATATGACGGATTAAAATTCCGGATTCATTCCGGTTTATTTTTAAACCGTTTTTTTTGGTAGGGTAGACTTCCTTCTGTAGCGTACAAATGGTCACTTTAGCGCACTATCGCATTTGTCACCGGATTAAAGTATTTCTAAAGTTCACTGGTCAAGTGATTGCCAATGACCCTCAGCAAGTTTCTTATAAAACTTACGTTTATTCTCACTAAATAAAAAGTTTGATTACAAATCTTAGTTAATTATTTGTCTTATTGTGACGATTACCCTAATATTTTATGTACCCCTGGTCATATAAATTACCTCCACGAACCGCATTTGTGTAGCTTTCATGGCTGTTTAGCAACACATTTATAAATCCTAAAATCAAATTAAAGCTTACAGATATACCAACCCAAGAAGTACACTATATGTATATAAGCTAAAGTTCACTCAGTGAAAAAATTTGATTGCGAGAGAAAACTTTAAAAGTACAAATTTTAACATATTATTTTTGATTAATTTTCTTCGTACGAAGACCCTTCGTACATTATATAATATGCAATAAGGATCAAGTTTTATTTAATGCTTTGTTATCTCAAAGCGGTACGTTGGAAGAGACGATATATTTTAAGCTTTACTCCAAGGTGCAAAGCTGGGTAGTTTCATCTTTTTTCCTGTTTTATACTTACATATTTCTTGTGACAGGATTAGTCGGCTTCCATTAACACACAATTGAATGAAGTAAAGCTGATACGTACGTGACATATCATATGTAATATATAAGGGTCTTCTTACACATGCTTAATTCGTTAATACGAAAACTTTGGCAATTCGGTGTCTAAAACAAACTTTCAAAAATTGCCTTATGAAAATCAGAATCTTGTTCCCTCCAAACGTCCCAGGCTGTGTACGTGAGCCATTAGGGCAAAATACATTATTTGTAACATGCCCACTGCCCAAGCGCGAAATTTCGCCATTTTCCAACAGCCGCTTCTTTGTGCACGCAAAGCCCACTTAGAAGGTAGTCAATGGAATTGACGAAGGTTAGTTAGAAAACATGTCTTGTCATAGAATGTAGGGGTAACTCGACTTTTTGTTTCACCCTCGAGACACTTGTGCTTCGAGAGTAATCTTTAAAAATAAGTGCAGCCTCCCGGCTTTGCATTGAGTCTATTTGATTCATTAAGTAAATTTGTGAAGCGTGTCATTTGATGCAAGAATAGTTTATTGCAACCAAACATGTAAGATATGAGCTGTAAGCAGCTTAGGAGGTGCAAGATGTAAATTTTGTCGTATGAAGCTTAATGTCGTTGGCCCTCAGGGTAAAATAAATAAACAAACAAATAAATAAATAAATAAGCGACTTTCCTTACTAGTCGCATGATAAACATGATCCTTTGAGTTTAGATCTTCGCTCAAAATAACCCCTCAATATTTGGAAGATAATTCTTGGTCGATTGATTTGATTACTTGTTGGGTATCTAAAGGTTACTTGGACTAGTTTTGATGAGAAGGACAGGTCTCTTTATTTGGATATATTAATGTTTACTTATGAATTACACAATCGACTGCAAAGAATCTGAGTGAAGAGGAAATTTCAGTAGGTATGACATTATTGTAAATGAGGAGAAATAGTGGGCCCAATGCTGATACCTGTGGAACTTCCTATTCGTAGCGGCAGATGAAGTAGTTGGTACAAAGTTCCTTTTGACAATACGCGCCTCAAGTCAGGGGCAGAGTGTAAGACACAACACAAGTGGAAACTTTCAAGTGACTTTTTACTGATGCAACACAAACTATTTTTACACCCAATCGGGCTTTTCAAGCATGATATGAAATTATTTATCTGGTAAATAAACTGTAGGGGCAATGATGCCTCTGTCATCCCCTTACATTTTGAAATTGAAGGACTCATACGAATATTTTCGAGATCTTATATATTAACTTCCCCAGAATTTTCGTTTCTTTTAAAGTTCAGGAGCGCAAGGACATCTATCACAATAAATAGCCAGGTTGCCCGAAAAAGAAGTTCTTACCGACAGCACGTGCTTTCCCTGTCATTGACGCACCTGCCGTTTGACCTACGTACGCTTTACCACAGGTCAGTAATTTCATACACGGCTGAGGAGGCACGATCTACGAACTGCTTAGGGTGTTTCTTCTTTCACATATCGCCTTCATTTTCTTTGTTGTTAAGTTTTCGGCAACGAGTAGACAGCTTTTCTCGGGCCGAAAACGCTGTCAGCACATCAAAATGCGACGCCCCCTTTTGGGTTTTGTTAAACCTTGTGTATAATGCCACGTGCATGATCGAGAAGATATGCTTCTCTGTTTATGTAGACCATTCGCGTACGCTTTTTCCCCGAGCGTAAACGATAAGCAGGCCAGTGTGACCTTGTCTAGTCAGTCTCGCCTTAGCGCTTTCCCGACCATTCTTGACCTATTATAAGAAGAGATGACGAGCACAGGAGATGAAAAGCCGAGCGCCGTATTGCCGACTGATTCGCTAATTATTTCTCACTCTCGCGATTGGGCAGGAGATCGAACTATAGGGGGCGCTCTGACCCGTTTGCTTTCCCCACCCTCGGTGTTTACTCAACACAAGGCCTGTGCACATGCCGACAGGCCTTATGGGCATGTCCATGTCATCTTCTAGAATAGAGCGCGGGGAACAGTTTAATGTAAAAAATACTAACAATCGACAAAGCGACGTTAAGTGCCGGATCTATCCTCAGAGAATGCTAGCTTGACCCACTCCGGCTTTTGTGCTGAGCTGGGACCGTGCATGCTGCATTGTTCATGCAGGCCGTAGTGGAAACAAAAGAGCCCCTCTTCCCCCTTACCGGAGAACACGAACTGCAGCCGAACGCTGACGTCGCGTTCGGTTATGTCGGCCGAGCGCCGAGTCATTGTATTTGTTGTCCCCATCCGTGTAGTTCTAAAGTTAACCCCTTGGGGCGTCACGGTCTGTCCTCCTCCCCAATAGCCAGCTGTTCCGCCGACGCACCGTCGCGTCCTGCTGCTTTCTCGACGTGTTCTTTTTTCACTTCTGGCACAAGTACGCCGCCAGTAAATCTTTAGTTCATTCCGTGTTCGCGTGCCTCGTCGTCTGTCATTTGTGACATTATATGAAATGACAAAGGGTCTCACATTTACTCTGGAAATATGTGCTTCTTCATCATTATTTTTCTTCGTCTTAAAAATAAGTGTTTCGGTCATTTCCTGAAGAAAACGGTCAGGGTAGCCCACGATCTTAGGCGTCCGCCTCGTTGAAAACAACTCATGGTGTGCTGTCACGATATTGCAATGAATGCCTCCATGAAAGAGGAAGCAACCGCGCTTTTTATCAACTTATAGTGGTCTTAATTGACGGGGAACCCTCTTCTTTGGGCGTGGTCGATACTCTCAGCGCACGTGCCCTTCCTGAAAATCTACACTTAAACCTAAAAATTGCAGTTTTAATTGACGTCAATCTTTCGTGAGTAAAAGTAAGTCCTGCGGATTCAACGAGAAAATCCCAAGCACTCTATGAATAACATTGACATCCAACACAGTGGGCTGCGATACTAGCACTAGAAAACTATCCACGTACCTTCGTATCTTAGCATCTACCTGTTTCTAGATCGTTAAAAACACCTCGGCCAAATTCCGCAAAAAAAAAAAACGCAAATAACAGGGACGACACGTAACCCGATGCAGATCCCGTGCTTTTGTATAAATAGGTCGACTTAAAGATACACTAATACGCAATCTTGGTAGCATAGTAGCAGTTCAAGAATCGACTCCACATTAAGCGCGCTAGTGTTCCTAAACTTGATTTTTTTAGGTATTTGTTCCTCATTTGGAATTGTAAAGCGGCCATTGAGCAACTGTCAGTAGAAGTTCTTTAGTCTGGAGGAAATTCTCGAACGACGCAGACATCCTGCGTTATTTTATACGGAACCTGTGGGTTAGAGATTGCAAACAATTTAACAACGAGATCACGTTTAGGAACTCGAACGGACTTAGTTTGGAGTCGCTTATTGTACTGCTTACATGCTACCCATATTCCGCCTTGCTGTCTTGAAATCGACCTTTATCTAAAAACGCACGGGATTTGAATCATGTCACGTGTTGCCTCTGTATTAACTAATATTAACCCCAGGGGAAGACAGGTGAACAAGTTCTGAATGATGTTGTCAATGCCGTCACGGTTTATTTTAATATTTGCCAAAACATAATGGGTATGGGCAAAGCTACAATAAGAAGAAGAAGATAAGGGCAGGAGGAGAAAAACAGAGAGGTTAACCAATGCGGCCTGCCTCGGTTGGCTGCTATAAGTTGGGAAGGGGATGAGGAGATAAAAAAGAGAGGATATAAAAAGCAGAGGAGATAAAGGTAACCTTCTAGCACTCACGTTAACACTGTGAGGGCATAATCTATAATCAAGGAAGTGCCGCAGTTTCCGATATGTCACTAAAACTAAGATACTGAAAGTACGTGCTGGATGCCACCGATGATAACCCAAAACACTCGAGCTTTTGTACGCGCCAGCGCGAAGTTTAGTTGCGCACATGTACACTTGCAGGAATTGTAAAACGGATAGTCCTCTCTACGACAGGAAATAATGTACAATAGATAACTTTTAACGAACAAAACTCGAGGCGAGTTTCTAATAAAAATTGCAGAAGGGCGTTTGCGGCTTTCTCCTTTTTAAGTGGAGAGTCGCAGGCCCCTAGTATTTTGGACGTAGTAAATGGCCGGTCGTCTAGATTTGAGAGAATGCTCTTTAGGTGTTCTCTTTCTGCATCGTAAAGTGCGCAGTCACATAATAAATGAGATATTGTTTCCACACAATCACATCCCGGACAGTTCTGATTGTGTGCTTTTCCGGTCCGGTGCAGAAATTCCTGTGTGTAAGAAACGTCCAGAAGTAAGCGGTATATAGTCAAAATTCTTTTGCCATTCTAGCGTTGACAGTTCAAAGCAAGCATTTATATTATAAATGCTTGCTTAGAATACTCCTGGATAAATGCTTGGAATACTCCTGGATTTCATTTGACTGTAAGCATTCACTTGACATAGGCAGGTTAAAGTGGATACAAACTGCATTATGGTTACTAATTTCCTCAAAACAGGAGGCTGTTAAACTATTTGGATAAGGTCGTAAAGAACAGGTCAGAAATGTCATTTTCATGAGTGGGTGTAAGGACCACTTGGATAAGACAGAAGCTAGCAGGAGTACGGAAATACGGTTGATTGTAGAATGTTATAACATTCCTCAAATTGACAGTGTATCAGTCGATTCCGGGGAAATTAAAATCGCCTCCAAAAAAAATTGACGAACTTGGGTAACGGGAGTTGACACGTCCAGTAGAATATACAGCTCTTCAACAAAACGAGATAACTTATCAGAGGCTTGGTTCAGACATCGAGGAGAATGAAAAAATCAATCACCTTAACACACACCCAGAGTATTTCGATGTTATCATGGGTCTTAATTCGAACTGCTAAGCATATTCTTGACAGCAACGAAAACACCACACCCTCGAGACTGTATTCTGTCCTCTCTATGAATCGGGAAGTTATTGTCAAGTACTGTACTTGGTTTCACCTTAGGTCTAGACGCAGCGGACGCTACGAGCTTTGGGACCAATCAGACAGCGTCCAAAGTGCACCATAATGGTGTTCTTTATGTTTCTGTATGTTTTATTATCACCAAAGAAAGCATTGTAAGGAAAGACGTAGGACTTGAGCTTCTGACTCTAATTGGTTGGTCTCATTAACTTGTAGCGACAGCTGCGTGTGGACTGAAGTTGTAACGATGTACTATAGTTAATCAATATATCATCGAAAAGCAATGTTTCCGTTCTTTTTACGACATGAAGAGTGCAAGTTGAAAACATATCAGCGAGCGTTTTCTATTTTGATATTACACTTCGAAGGTTGTCAGCATGAAATGTCAAATCACGCGAGGTGGTCATTTGCTTTTATGTCAATTTGAATTTTTATTTGGCATGCTTCTTTGCAATTTATCTAGAGCTCTAGTTTCACAATCAACTAAAAACAATTTGTCATCCAAAAATAATTGATCAGAAGCTAAGCGCACGCGTGTTTGGGAATTACCATGAGTTTTTTGCGCAGTCCAAAAGCTTCATACGTTCATCCCGTATTACAATGTAGTAGTCTTTTTTTTTAATTCAAAATATGGGGGAAACAAAGTTCTTATTCTTAGCTTCGTTTTCTAGACTGCCTGCTTTTCTCTGAAGTTCAGTACCTTTACTATAATAGGGCGGCAGAAATTTATATTCATTTTGCCTTCACGGAGGGCTCCTTCAATTTCGCCGGACCTTAAAGCCAAGTTGTTTCTAACAAAAGAAGTAATTATTTCTTCCGTTCTGGCCCACATTTTCTTGGCTTCTTTCGGAATGCTTTTGAAGATACAACTATTCCTGCGCTTCAGATTATCTAAAGCGTCGACGTCATAGTCAAAGCTCGAGTCGTCTCGGTGTTGCATGATATTTAGTCTACTATTCCTTCAAGCAAGCGTAAGTCTTATGAGACAGCTCTAATTTCCCTTTTTAGCGCCCGACAGTTCTTCAAATTTTTTTAAAATGATTCGTAACCCTCTGGCTTAATTGGTTGACCCCCGCATTGATTGCGCCTGCTCAGTGTGGTTGAGGAACCTTAGGTCTGCGTTTCGCGCTTCGGACTCATGCCATGAGCGCTGCCGTCTTTTTAGACTGCTACCGGAGCCGCTCTCGACGAAAGAAATTCAAGATGTTATTCCTTCAACCAACCGCTATTAGCTCCGCAAATCAAGACATTACAAAGAAAAACTGGGAGTGTGGGCAATTCCTGACCCATACAGAAGGAGAGCAAGCGAGCTGGAACTGCGAGTAGCGATGGACTATTACACCAAAGATGAGCTTAATTGTAAACAGCACAGTCGGAACAAAAACAACGTCGTTTGCGTCATGGCGGACGGAACGATAGAGCATATTGCGAGACGTGTGATGACGCGGTCAATTTGCAAGGCTTATCGGATGTATAAGACCGCCCACCCAGACACAGCCATCGGCCTTACGAAATTCTATTCTTTGAAGCTAAAATGGGTTCTGCACATTCCCTCGAATGAAGTTTGTCTGTGCATTTTGTGCGCTAGCCCGAAGCTCGCCATGTGCGCCCTGGAAAAAATTGCAGGCGTCATAAGGAACGCCAAAGACCTCCATGGCATTTCTCTGTGCAGTCCACCTTCTGCCATGTCTTTACTTAAAAAGTGCAGCGCCTGCCCCTCGGTTGGGTGTTCTGAGGCGCCTAACGTTGAAATTCCAAATGAGGAAGTGCTTTACACAGTCTGTGAAAAAGTCGATCTAATAAAAAAGGAAGTGAACCCGAATACATTTCTGGAACACCTTCAAGAGTATGTCAGGAATCGGACATCGTACGATTATATCAGCCGCTTCCAGAGGAAGGCGATAAGCGATGAAAAGAATTGACTGCGGAAATCTAGCATTGTTCTCCACTTCAATTTCGCGGCGAACTGTGCGACTGTCCTTCCTGAGCGAATCAAGTCGTACGACTGGAGCACAAGTCAAGTCTCCATATTCACCTGCATGGTCGCGACGAGAACAGGAACCTGCAGCTGTGCCGTCACACGCTACGACATTTGCCACGACACCACCAACGCATGCTATGCTGTTAGCAAGGTACACGAGTGGCTTGAGGACAAGGTTCCACTGTATTGTCGTGTGACCTACGTCAGTAATTGTGCAGCAAGCCCCTCTAAGAATAAATACCAACAATACAAACTGCAGAGCAGCAAGTTCAGGTCAACGAAGTGAATGTTTTCCGCAACTGGACATGGCAAGAGTACCTACGATCTAATCGGTGTCCTTGTCAAGAACCAGGCAATTTTGTAACACCTCCGCGGGCCCACCACGTCGGTCATCAAGTTGGCGTCAGAGATAGTTGCCGCACTGAACGCTAAACTGCCGAACGTAAAGGTTATCCGCCTTCCGGTAACTGGGGTGAAGGCGCTCAAGGACATGAAAGCAAAGGAGTGGGATTCTGTTTTTGCTGCGCTTGCAATTCAGTCTCCTCACTTGTGGCAGTGTACGCGTCCCGGCACGTCGCAACCACAGTTCCTTGTAGCAAGTACAGTAGACGCACAAAACATATTTTTGAATGTAAAGTCTTATATGTCTGCGAAAAGCTGACTGAGGTCGCGAGGTTGCGGTGCCACTGAGAAGAAACAAACATTGGTCGCTACAGGAAAGACAGGAAAAAAAATGTTCCACCACGGAGTGCCAGGAGAGCGCCCTGACCGATTCAAGTCAGAGTCCGGCAGAAAGAATGCACGCGACAAGCGCTGAAAGTCCGCACAGCATCTTGATTCACTAAATTCTGTTCAATTTCATCACTTTAAACGTGATTTTATCACTATTTACACCTTATCATCAGTAGCCTAGCCTCCCTACGAAGGATAGGCTCCGAAATTCACTAATTTGATAAATCGAGAAATCTGTATTTAAACTGTTGACTTGTGCTTCAAACGCGTCTGTAAAGTTTCGTATGAATTCTTACTTTTCACGAACTCCTGTCACAGTGCTTTCTGTTTGCAGACTTCCTACAGTTTTCGGACCATTTCTTGCCCTTGTTTGAAGTCGCCAACGTCCTATCTTTTTCCACTCTCATTATGGCAATTCTGTAGATTTATCTCTTTGTAGATTCAAACACACAAATATATTGCGAAAAGGTTTCGAAGGGCCTGATAGAACTGGTTAGGAGCCTTGACCTGTTAAAAAAAAAAAGAAGAAAATAGGATGGCATTTATGTTAAACTAATTTTCCAATTATTGCAAGATCAGGAACCTGCCTACATTTGTGCTTGATTTGGATGCAATTAAATGCAAAGGTGCAAGCTAGCTGGACAGAATTACGAAATTTTCCCATTCTCCGGGGAGTGTATTTACACATTTGAGTGTTTTTTTTAGAAAGATTGACGTTTTCAATTTTAATGACTATTTATGCACATATTTAACACAGGCGTCCGAATCATTTAAAAAAAATATGTTTCCAGTCTTTTAAGATGCGGACCCATAGAGCTCTGAATTGCTTTGTAATCGATAATACATGTTTACCTCCTTTTATTTGATGTGCAGTCTCCGCACAAACAAATATGAAACCTAATGCGATAACGATTTCTTTTTTCTAACATCCAAAGCTTCGGTTTCACGCAAGTCGCTAAAACGTGAGCGCATTCCGACAGCGACTTTGTGATATTTGTCCCTCAAAATATAATTTTACTTTGTTAAAATAAAATGAGTACGTTTTTGCTAGTGCACAACAAATAAAATATGTCTTTTGGTAAAAATTAAGAAAAATAATATGCCGACCGGACATGTTCATTGGATCCTATCTGAAGACAATCTCAGTCAAAGGGTATTATATTTTTTGCAGTATTTTTATTTTCTTTGCGTTGTGCGGCTTTCCGCGGGAGCTGTTCTAATGGCGCTCAGAGCCGGCGCACGTTCTGCTGCGCCCTGCCTCCTATATCATATTACCGCCAATGTTGTAGGCTGATCTGTTTGCAAAGTTGCTCCGGGTGTTTCAATTACGTCGCGTGCTCGGAGGCGCTACACGCCGGCTGTTTTAACAGGCACCGCGAAGCGTGTGACAGGGAAGCGCTTCTCGATCACCCCGGCCCGTGCGAAGTTTGGGTCGGTTGTACAGAAATGTTTAAAAAACTTTTCCTTAAAACTACCGCCAACCTCTGTGCTGTCAGCTTGCTTTCTTCTGACCACCCTGTAGTATTTTTACGCTTTGAAAAAATAATAAAATTGTGAAGAATAGGTGTGTGCACGCAACATTCATTGAAACCGCGTTTACGTCAATTTGGCAAGGGTTCTCGCTTTATAAATTCAAAGCAACACAAATATTGCTTGATGTGTTTTGCAGATTCCGTTAGAACATATATAAGCCTTAATTTTGAAGAGTTTAAAAAAAAGTTAAAAGATAAAATGTTTTTTTTTTTTTCAAAAATAATTTTTAAAATAATGCATATTTCGTCATATGCCCCTGTTTGGGCAATTCTAGTAACTTTCTCCTACAAACCAGGAACATAATGTTTCATGCAAATATGAGGTAATTACAGGGTAACAAACTGACAAAGTGTGTAGACCTTAGCTTTTATGGGTACGGAGGAAAGAAACCAATCAAGGGCGTTATTGCGCAATGTGCCGTATTTTCGATTTTGGTTGCTGAAACTAACGACACTAATACTTTGTGATTCATACCTTTTGTCAATCCTTTCTTATCTGTTTTGTCAGTAAATATTTCTAAACAAAAACCAAAAACTGAACCGTTTTTTTTTTTTTGAGAAGCCGTTTGAAATGCCAACATCCCGATCGCAAATCGCGCACGCAACTGGGAGGGTGCTCATAATTTTTTTTTTCGCGAAAACAATTTTTTTGTTTAAGGAAGCACTACTTTTATGCACGGAGCCAGCAAAATATTTTTTCATCAAAATTTAAAAAAATGTCGCCGGACATGGTTGTTCGATCTTTTCTGAAAACGCCACAAAGCAACCTACAACGCAGTTTGGATGGCGCCATCTCGCGACTAAAGCAAGAAACATTGGGAATACCTGGGAGTGACACGGCTGCACTGTTCAAACGTGTGCTATCCCTCTGGTAGCGTCGCTTAGTTTAGTGCCTGAAGCGAGAAATACTGGGTAGGCCAGGAAGCAGTGATCGCATAACACGCCGGTACGGCGGGAGCTACGACCCTGGCTGGCCAATCGGAACGTGACTACGTATCGCCGAAGTGCGCTTATGCTGTGAAGAAGTATCAGGCCTTTTGCTGTGTCATGCTCCAACATGTGTGCGTTTCGCTCGAATAAGTAGCACATATCGAAGCCATCGGCGTGCACAGGGTGGTGCCTGTTGTTCACCCTTTGCCAAATTACGAGACGGGGTGAAACCGTTGGCTCTCCCACTGCTGACGCAGCCCGAGTGTCGCCGGCTGGCTATCACGATTTCTGATTGATAAGTTTACACTGTAAAGCACACGCTTAGCGTTTCAGGCACGCTCGTGGCCGCAAATAATTTATGCCATTATTTTGAATGCCACAAAATGTATGCTTATTATTTTTAGGTAGAAAAGTGTCAAACTGACAATTTTCTAAGACATTACGGAGCTAATTAAAGGCATAATTTGATTTTTATGGTCATTTGGCACTATTCCAGTTGTAAAAACACTGCACAAAATTTTCTTGTGTGAAATGGATTGGAGCCTGGCGGAAAACCTAAACGCACGACTTGTGACAATGACCGAAATCTAAAAAAATGAAATTTGTCCTTTTTTAGGCAAAAACTTGAGAACAAAAATTTGCCGGAAGCACGATATTCAGTTTTGATTTAGAAACAGTTTCCCCGGCATATAAATTTTTCCGCCGTTTTTGAATCACGACTTTTTCTTACACGATTTAAAATTAAATCGTTATAGTGTTACATTCCCCCTTAAAGGGTCGTGCAACGATGTTAGTGCCTTGCGCAAGTACCGTGTAGAATGAATACATGGCATTTATAACCAATGAAACACGGTAGTAGCTTTTTGCGCCCTATTTTAATTGTAGAAAAAAACGTTGAAAAAAAAAAACAGCATTAACCCCCTTAGCTGGCAGCTAGAACGAGCGGCCGCTTGATATGGAGCCGGATATATGCCGAGTTCCAGACATTCTAAGGGTTCGGTTATTGTCACCACTTCAGGGGTTGAACATGAGCGACTTCCCGAATGCTTGTAGAGCTATTGATTGTCAAGCACATAATCCAAGTGCTCACGCTATGCTCGGGTTCAATCTATAAGTCGTGTTAGAGTATCTTCATTTAGGGGACTATATGCCGACACTAAGACCTGCAAGCTACTACCTACGTCATCAAGTTCTGCGAAGGAAAGATTGGAAAAGAAACGCTGGCTTTTGTCCTTGGAAATTCACTGCAACAATTAAGTTTCTTGCTAAGTGGCACTGCGTATGACAATACTTGGGTCCCACTGGCGCAAGTGAGCCCTTGTAAAGAGAAATGCATTATAAATTAATATTGTTACACTGCCCCTTTAATAACTTTTGGTTTTTTAACGCGTCTACGAGCATGTTAATTCATGAATCCAATCCCGTTCTCGGAAGCTAGAGTAGACGAAAAAAAAAACATAGTGTAAAATGACTTTGCCAGAGTCGTACCCTTGTACGATATGAACTATACGCATTAAAACGTTTTTTCAAAATGTCCCAGTTGATTCGCTCTGAATTCAGTGGACACAGAAATATTACAATATTGCTAGTTCTGACGCCAAGACTTCACCAGAGACTCGGAAAGGCACCAACCACAGAAGTACCACTCCTATTTCCTTTTGGGCAGAATCGAACACTTCCGGCTGAGGCAAAGGGGGTGTAATGAACAAATATTGATCCTTACTGGAACAAGGCATGCTATTCTGCAGCAATTATATGCCTCAGGGTTGCATAAAAAGATTCATAGCCTACAATAGACAAAGTGGATTACAAGTGAGCACTTTATTTGCATGACATGGATAGCATACAACAGTTTCAAGTTTATCACGGAATGCGGCCAGGTGTAAAAGGTAGTTCATTGAGAACACTTCAACCTACAGGCGACCTAAAACACGCTGGAGGTGGCAAATCCCGTGCATTTCATTATCTCTGCGCACAAAATAAGACAGTGGAATTGGCTAATGAAAACACCAAAAACCAAATCACGAAGCATGAATCCTTAGAAAATAAACCACGTTGCGCAAATTTTTGTGCTCTAGGTAGAAGAAATTCTTCTAAATTTTCTTTGTGGTGGTTGCCTTTTAAGATATCTCCAGGTTACCTTCCCGTATGAGCCAAACAAGACACCGATGAATGGCTCACTTTCTGAAGTGCATTGATGCTAATCTTTTTTTATATCTTTTTTAAGTGATGCATTAATTGTGCTGCGTGTTTTAGATGTAGGAGCAAGTTAAACTTCAACTATAAGCAATTGAACAATTTCAGTTAATTGAAAAGGGGTCAGAATTAGGAATACGTCTCCCACCTGAAAATGTGTAAATAGTGACACGTTCGCAGCACCTTGTCGCTTGCCTATTGCATGCAAGAAGGAATCAATATCTCATTTTTATAATGTATAATATATTATTACACTCCCTTTAGGTTTTGCATATGGTGGGACTATCTGCAAAGCAGGAAAAGTGGCAATCGTGGAAGATGATGGCCTTACCCTTGACGGAGTACACTACACTGCTCATGAACTTGGACACCTGTAAGTAGCAACAGATCTTATATATGCATGCAAAAACTTCAATGCGATATACGGGGTGTTTCTTGAGAGCGCGGGCCAAACCGCTTCTTCGAAAACTACGTATTGCAGAAAAAAATGTTTGAGGCTGTAGTGGTGTGTGCCAAAAGGCACATTAAGAAAAATATTTTGGCGTTCAGTACATTCGGTTATTAATTCTGGTTTAACAACAAAGCTTTTAATTATTACCTTTAAACGTACTGTTCGATCGTAAAGTTGGTGCGAATTATTCGGGACTACGAAATCATTAATTATATAATGATATAAGTTGTGGTCTGCATATTACGGTGTTCCGGAACAAAGCTATCAATTCGGACGCGTTTCTAGGTTTCGCTTTTTTATCGGAGCAGATTTCCGCCCTAGCCATCCAACTCCCCTTGTCCAAAACGCACAAAACATGTGCGCCAACACGCATCGCACGTAAAGGTGAGTCTCTGCACTGGCACCGAAGTAAAATTGGCTAACCTTATGTGGCAGTCCGGATTCTTTCTTATCTAACCTCTTTTACGTGCGATGCCTGGCGGCGCACGTACGTTGCTCGTTTGGACCACGGGAAGCATGATTGCTTGCTTGAGGGAAGAGGGCGCTCCGATAAGAAAACAAAACCTAGAGCCTTTCTTCGGAACGCCGAAAAATGTGCGTAGATTTCTTAGTTTTCGATGATGGACATCAGGTTTCTAAAAAAAATCATACCATTAAAAAATTACAAGTTGATAAATACCCGATTACACTGAACGCTAACAAGTTTCTTTAACGGATCCTTTGGCACAGACTACTACGGCATTAATATTTTATATACGATGCGGAGTTTTCGCAGGAGGGATTCGGCCCGCATTTTGAAAAACACCCTTTATAATGTGTTATGATTTTCTTCAACATTCACAAAAGTGTATGTGTTGAAGTAATAAGCCTATTTCAGTTATGGTTGTGTTAAAGAAACTCTATTGCTCCACGCGCAGAACAGGGCATCGCAGTAGCCCGTAATGTAATGCACAAGTATGGCCTGCCTGAGAGGTTTTCTTGCTAAAGACGCGGCAGGGCGTGCAACGACGCGCTGGCCCATCACCACCTATATTTCATTTAAAAAAAAATTATGTACAGCATAGTGAAGTCGGCCGGATGCACGCAGGCTAAGTAGAGCTCAACGTAACAAAGTTACTTCGTGCGCTTCATGTTTTGGTTCCATTTCTCTCAAGAGAACAGAAAGTTTGAAAACGTCTAAACTGCTTTAGCCTTGCCTAATTGTAAAAGGCCCGCCTTGGTTTATGGTAATAATTGAGTGTGGTTATTTAAAAGTTGTACTTGTGTTTTGTGTGTGCTTACACAGCCTGATGTTAACCGCCTCAGCTGGCCTCTGGTTTTATCAGATGTAGATGAGACATTTAGCCAGTACAGTACCACCGCCAGTCTGGTGTATATAACGCACATCGCGCAATAGTGACACAACGCCGCACGGAAGTACGATGATCATCCAGATTGAAACGGGCTGAAGTGGGCATTCAATCTAAAATCCCTGGTGTTCTTTTGACCTTGATAAATGTACAAGAATAGTAGAAATACTTCCTACTGACTAACCAACAGCATATATTATTAGGAACAGCAAACAGGATTTGTTTTAAAGTAATAGGCTAGTTCTTTCAGAAGGTGCTTTATTTTACTTTATATTCA
Organism: Ixodes scapularis; assembly: GCF_016920785.2. Classification (NCBI taxonomy): domain Eukaryota; kingdom Metazoa; phylum Arthropoda; class Arachnida; order Ixodida; family Ixodidae; genus Ixodes; species Ixodes scapularis. Next base: position 137,555,028 of record NW_024609879.1, on the reverse strand, counting down.
AATTATAAATATGCCTTGGTTTCAATTCAAATGAAGCGGAGGACAGTGCTCAGCTGGTGCTTCGTTTCCCAAAAAATGGTAGCACCCGAGTCATCGATCCACCACTGCACTAAGCCTTGTTTTTATTCTAAAGAAGCCAACAATGTCACAGAATGTATTAGGAGCCCTCCTTGAGGTGAGCGGCAAGTCAGTCAGCATTAGGAGTGTCGTTCAAAAAACGACAGATTTAACCAATGTAGGTGAAAGGGCTTTATTCAAGTGGATGACCGCGTTGGAAAAAGACGGGAATGTTAGATCTAGACTAACCATGTTTCGAGGAGGCAAGAAGGCTCAGTGGGAGAAGAGGCTCAAAAACTTTTACCTCGGCATACATAAAAGGATTGCAATGGCTTCTAACGGACAAACGAGGTCCTTAAACCGCGAAGCTGCAAAAGTAAAATGTCGAGAAGAACAATGGCATGAGCAACTTGCCTTTCTGCGGCACCACAGCTTTCGTGAACTAAAATAAATATCAAAATATATATTGCATCACAACCACCTTCCTATAGTATTGATAGTATTGAATATACTTTCCGCGCGTACAAAATTGAAAGCAACAAACGTAACGGTCAGTGAAGACTTCTCGCCCGCCACGCGACACGCGCGTAAGAAGCTAATCGCGTTTGCGAAAAACCAACCGGGCGCACCCACCTTCCAGCTGCGTTACAACAAAGTTATCATCAACAACAAGCATTACGTCTACCATCTGCTGAGTGATAGCGTAATCGAGCATGCGCCACTACTGGCACAAGTGAACCGTCATCCAAGCACCGAGGCACGTGCCACCACGTAGGGAAACGCGAGGGGCAGTGGACAAAACTTAGCGTCTGTATCATTTCTTTTTTCTAACGTTCGCAGCATTGTTAACAAGCACGATTCCTTAACCTCTGCCATAGACACCTGCAATGCTGACGTAATAGTTTTAACCGAGACGTGGCTGCACTCGTATGTTCGGGATTGTGAAATTTTTTCGAGCGCTAATAATTTTTCCATTTATCGTTGCGACTGCACCTTTCGTCAGGGCGGTGGCGTCCTTCTGGCCATTTCCAAAGACTTTCCATCGCAATGCATTCATATTTCCAGTAACCTTGAAATTGTGTGGGCTCTCATTGAGCTAACTCATCAAAAATTAATTGTTGGCGCGTGTTATCGTCCCCCCACTTATTCCTCCACATTTGTGAATGAGCTTCACGACGCAACAAACATTGTTTCATCGCGCTTTCCCACGTTGCCTTTATGTTTGCTTGGCGATTTTAACATCCCGAACATAACATGGAACAGTGAACCCCCCTGATGCACCCTGTCTCCTCTCTAGCGAAGGAGTTTTTAGACTTTTGCTCTGTTTTTTTCATTTACACAAGTTGTCAAGCAGCCTACGAAAATCACCCAGTCGGCAGCTAACACGTACCCTTGACCTCGTATTGTCCTCTAGATCTGATTTCATTTCGGACATTACCTATTTGCCTGGTTTAAGCGACCATGCCCTCCTTTCATTTCGCGTTAACCTGTCGAGACCTTTAGCTCCTAAAAAGTCGAAAACTTTTCGAAACTATAAAAAAGCTAATTTTGAAGCTATCAATAATGAACCATCAGCTTTCCTTGACATATTTTTGGAGGATTTCAATCTTCGTAGCGTACAAGCTAACTGGAATCTATATTTGGCGAAAGTTAACGAGCTAACCAATAAATACATCCCTACTTATACTGTTCGTCATAATCGTAACGCACCATGGTACAATCTTCACATCAAGCGTTTGTCAAACAAAAAAAACGTCTTTTTAAATCAGCCAAGCGATCTTCCAATGATGACCGCTGGATACCTTACAAACAGGCTGCCGACGAATATGTCTCAGCAGTAAAAAAAGCCAAGGAAGAATTTCAACAGCAAACGTTACCTTTAATGCTAACAACCGACACTAAAAGTTCTGGCGCGTTATAAATCCGAAAGATGATAATAAAATAATCCTCATCGACGATACTGATAATGTAATCCCATCTAACCTGGGCGCGTCCACTTTTAATGAATGTATTATACGCAACTTTTCAGAATCTGCGGATCCCTCTCTACCCTTCGTTCATTCGTACGATTACGCAGTAATGTTTCCCATATTGATTGAGCCAGCTGGGGTAGAACACCTACTTAGATCATTAAAGCCTTCTTCTGCCCCCGGTTGCGATCTAGTTAATCCAAAATTCTTAAAAAGCACAGGTGTTTATTCCTCTATCATACTAACAAAGATCTTTCAGCAGTCACTCGACAATGGTTTTCTACCCGCGGAATGGAAAGTCGGGAAGGTGATTCCACTCCACAAATCAGGTAACAAGACCTCTGCACTCAACAACCGACCCATATCACTCACCAGTATCCCCTGTAAAATTCTTGAACATATTCTGTTTTCCAATCTTGCTAACTTTCTCGAATCGAATTCATTTTTTACATTCGCGCAACATGGTTTTCGAAAAACTTACTCCTGTGAAACACAACTGGTGTCCTTCATGCATAAAATGAATATCATCCTCGACCACTCATCATCAGCAGATTGCATATTTTTAGATTTTTCCAAAGCATTCGATAAGGTCTGTCATAAGCTGCTGCTCTATAAACTGCGTCAACTAAACCTTGATCACAAACTTCTCACGTGGCTTGAATTTTTTCTTATTAACCGTTCACAATTTGTTTCAGCTAACGATATAACATCCGAGCCGCGCAGTGTCCACTCTGGTGTACCGCAAGGCTCGGTGCTTGGTCCTCTTCTTTTTCTTATTTTCATTAATGATCTCGCGTCAACTGTTTCCTCCCACATTCACTTGTTTGCTGATGACTGCGTACTTTTTCGTGAAATAACTTGCGATAATGACATAATCTGCCTTCAATCTGACCTTAACGCTATCTCTGTCTGGTGCGAAGCATGGCGCATGGAATTAAATATTAACAAGTGTAAACTAATGCATGTGTCCAGAAAACCTTGCCAATTGCCAAAATGCTGCCTTAATAACATACCTCTTGACCCTGTATCCTCATACAAGTATCTTGGCATTCATATTTCGCATGATCTGACTTGGACAGCCCATACCACATACGTGATTAATAATGCTAACCGGATGTTGGGATACCTTCGACGTAACTTTGCCCGAGCATTTTCGTCATTAAAACTACTGCTTTACACCACACTAATTCGCTCTAAATTGGAATACGCCGCGTCAGTTTGGGATCCCAGCCAAGAAAACCTAATAAACTCACTCGAAATGGTCCAAAATATTTCTGTTTGTTTTATACTTTCTAACTATAACCGAACCGCGAGCATAAGTTCAATGAAGTCTAGCCTCAGCCTGCCATCTCTCGCATCTCGCCGTAAAGCTTTTCGTCTCAGTCTCTTTCATAAATTGTTTTACCATTCACATCTGCACGACGAACTTATTTTACCTCCTCAGTACATCTCATCTCGGTTTGATCATGCTAATAAGGTTGGAATTCCATCAGCCAGGACTAACGCTTTCTTTCAGTCATTTCTGCCACGCACATCTGACGAGTGGAATCGCCTTCCTGCTTTAATAGCCACTATCGAAGACTCCCATCACTTCAAGAACGCCTTAGCTAACATTGTATGATTATATGCCATTTTTTTGTTTATTTGTATTACCATTTTTGCTGTACTCTGTTTGTTTAATTTCTTCTTGATTGTAACCACTCCCCTCTCTAATGCCTTTGGCCCTGAGGGTATACTAAATAAATAAATAAATAAATAGTAACGCTGCATTGTATGCCAAAAGACCTCTGCATCACATAAGAAAAATGGTCAAGAAATGCGCGCCTGATAGAGTGCCCGAAAAATATTCAGTGGCGTGGTAGACTTTTCGCGGAACAAACGAAAAGCATCAGTATACTACACCGAAATTCCAGGTCTGGGTGAACACTGCGGTCGCCAGTACGAGCTAAGGGGAGAGTTCGGGTGTTACTACTTCCCAAAAAAATCCGAGATATAAAGGTAATGCTTTTATCATCAAACACATAGGCAAAAGTACATATTTCGTCAGGCGCTGCAGACGTGTTTCGAGCATGAAAGCAAACGGGGGGCACTTCCGAAGAACCGGACAAGGGGTAACGTCGTTATCATATTGCTGAAGAGGACATGACGGTGGAAGTGAACCAGATCATTCATGACGTTGTGGGCAGCATTGTCATCAACACTAGCGGAGATGAAGCGTCGAGCTCGAAGAGTGGTTCAACGTCGGATGAACTTACTTGGTGAAAATTGATTAAGGCCACGGCGGACGCAACAAGCAGGTGCTCGTTCATTTTAAGACTCTGCACTTCATTTTCAATCAGTGTGATTGTCACCTGTATATTTGTTGTCGCGGAACTATCATGCTCTGAGTCGTTTCGTGCCGAAATCACAGGGAGCAAAGTTGTGTGCGGAAAGTGCTCCGCTCAGGTTTTCTGCCGTCAACGATTCCTGGATTGTACTGGCATCTGCAAGCGCCGCTTTCACAATAAATGCCGTAATGTTGAGGGGGACGATTATGGCTTCTACATGTCTAGCGGAGTGAGAACGTACAGATGTGCTACGTCCACCAAGCGCCGTGACCCGGACAGTGCTGGAATTCTCAAAAGTGAGCCTATCGTGGTTTCCGTGAGTACTGATGGCGAGGATATTGTGTGACCGGACGCTCCTGGGCAGTGCGCCTGTGGACTCGGGTGGCTTTGAACAGCGCTCGTACGAAAAGTGGACCAACTTGTCAGTACGGTTCACTTCTTTCGAGATGACAACGCTGCCATTCGAGGTGACCTTCAAAAATTGAGCCCGCAGCTTTCGGAGCTGGATGGATGGATGGATGAATCCGGCTGAGCGCTTTGGATCGGGTGGTAGCTTACGCCACCTAGCCATTATGTTTTACCATTTAAACTTAGAATATTTAAATGTTAAATCTATATTCACTCCGCACTGAAAAGAAAGTGAGGCTATAAAACCCCCTTGCCATCAGTTAATAAGAAAATACCTAGTTTTCTCTCGCTTTCTGCCACCATTCACTTAATCTTTGCTTGGTAATCTCTAGTGTCTTGAAATCTACTCTTCCTTCGCTGTCTCTAAAACCCAATGACTTTATTAATTCTATGTTGTCTTCGGTAGCCATAGGGTGAAGCCCTTTAAAGTAGAGTATCAAGTGCTCAGCCGTCTAGTCCTCCTCTCCTCAAGCAGTGCAGACTGTATTCATTTCCTGACACTTCGCTCTGTATGTTCTGGTTCGCAGAACACCCGTCCTCGCTTCAAACAACGATGAGCTTCCCCTAGAATTGTCATAAATGCTTTCTTTGGCAATAACTGTTTTGTCTAATCTATAGCTTTCCAGAGCCGTCTTTGTCTGCATTCCCTCTAGCCGCCGATCTCTTTCTGTGGCCTTAACTTTCTTCTTAACTTAGACCTGCTCTTTCGTAACTCTAGTATAGCCTAAAAACTTTCCTCTTAATTTCCTAGTGCGCTGTCTCCACTTTGTGTCTATACTCCTCATGTATAAATAGCCGAAAACCTTTCCTGCCCATTGCTCCCCATCCATTTGACTCAACCGCTCCTCAAATTCTATCTTGCTCACAGCTTCCCTGCTCTCAAATGACGCTCATCCCATGTGTCCTTGTACTCCCTGGTTTGGGGTTTTGCAATGTGCCCCCAAAGCCAGCCTACCTACTCCGCGCTGTTTTATTTCTAGTCTTGAATGCACTTCGGATTTCATGCATAGTACTGCGTTTCCAAAAGTCAAGCCAGGCACCATGACCCCTTTCGAAATGTCCCTGACCACCTTATACCTGTTGTAATTCCAAAGTGCTCTATTTTTCATTACAGCTGCATTTCTGTTGCCCTTACCTATTATATACTTTTCATGCTCACTGAGATATTCTGCACCATCACATATCCATTCTCCTAGGTACTTGTATTTACTAGCTCTCTCAACTGTAATATTCTGTATCTTCAGCGGTTCATACTCTCGCATCAGGGAGATCAACTAGAGGGAGATGATGCGATACGACATATAGCAGCAGCGATGGAGGAGAAATTTCGGGAACATGTGGAAGATAGGAGAACCGAAGGAAGTAGCAGTCCAGCTTGTGACATCGCGGATTTTGGACAGAGAGAATAGGAAAAGGCGGACCGAAGAGTACCAAGTGGCACTTCGACAGGCACAGATGGTATCCCAATCAAGCTGGTGAAGAATTTGGGTCCTAAATCTAAGGCAAGACTAAAGGAGGTACTGAGCACGATGATAACAAAAGGAAATATTCCAGATGATTCGAGGCTTAAAAGGATGAGTATGATATATAAGGGAAAGGGAGATCAGTCTGATATTAGGAATTATCGTCCCATAACCGTGACACCAGCTACTTACAGGTTGGTAATGCAGATCATAAAGAGCAGATTGGAGGAATGGGTACATTACGAGGGCATACTGGGCGAGTTACAGAGCGGGTTTCGGAAACAGAGAAGGTTGGAGGACAATATATTTTCTCTAACACAGTGTATAGAAATAGCGGAAAAAAAGAAAACAGACTGCTCTGGCTGGCATTTCTGGATATCAAGGGTGCCTATGACAATGTGAACCGAAAGAACCTGTGGGACATAGTGGAGGGCTTAAACCTCGATGAAGGACTAACAGCAATATTAAGGAACATTTACGAAGATAATAAGGTGATTATAACATGGGAAGGAAAGGCGACGGGGAAAATAGAGATAAGACGAGGCCTTAGGCAAGAGTGCCCGTTATCGCCTTTGCTGTTATGTTGCACCTGAGAGGACTGGAGGATAAACTAGAAAGAGTGGGCTTGGATTCGACCTTTCGTTCAGTAAGCTAGGCCAAAAAATTCAGCAATGCTTACCGGGATTTATGTATGCGGATGATATAGTACTAATGGCTAACAACAGGGCAGAGTTGCAGGAATTAATGAGCATCCGTGGTAGGGAAGGAGAGGAATTAGGTTTAGAATTCAGCTTGGCGACTTCCACAGCAGCCCCTGCAGGAAGGGCTTTCGTTTCGGCGTACCGCATAAGATAATCTGTGGCGACGATAATCCATCTGTTATCTTGCGTCGGTGGTGGGAAATGACCAAGTAGATCCCTTCCGATCTGCTGGAACGGTGCGTTCAGAGGACCAATCGGCTGCAGAAGACCTGGCGGCTTCGTCGGCGGTTTCTTGCGTCTCTGGCACTCGTGGCACGACCGTGTGTAGAAGTGAACGGTCTTCGGCAGCTTGAGCCAGTAACACATTTCCACGACTTCGGGCCAGAGTACTGCTGTAACCAAGGTGTCCGGACGTCGGGTCGTCGTGGCAGGCTTGGAAGATCTCTGCTTTAAGGCCGGTAAGGATTACCAGCAGCCACGGCGTGCTGTTGTCCCCGAGGTCCTCCTTGTAAAGTACACGTTGTCGGAAGACGAAAGTCGGCAGGGCCTTCCAGAAGACACGGGGGACAGTACCCCCTCGTCCTTCGAGGTGCTCGATTAGCGCGCGCAACTCAGGATCGTCTCTTTTACCTCGCGCCATGTCGTCGGTGTTCACTGCATCTAGGTAGCACTTGTCGTCATCGTTGTCGCTGCTGCCGGGACATGTCTTGACAGGGGCTCTGGACAGGCAATCGGCGTCGCTGTGCTTGCGGCTTGACTTGTAGACCACAGTCATGTTGAACTCCTGCAGTCAGAGACTCCATCGAGCGAGACGTCCTGACGGGTCCTTTAGGTTCACAAGCCAGCAGAGCGACTGGTGGTGCGTGACAACGCGGAAACGGCTACCGTACAAGTACGGGCAATACTTCTTGATTGCCCAGATGACCGCAAGACCTTCCTTTTCAGTTGTGGAGTAATCTTTCTTCATTTTGGACAGTGTTCGACTTGCGTAGGCGATGAATCGCTCGGTGGCTTCTTGCTCTTGAACCAGTACGGCGCCAAGTCTTTCGTTACTTGCGTCCGCATGAATCTCGGTTTCCGCGTCTTGATTAAAGTGTCCACGAACAGGAGACGTCTGGAGTCTTTGCTTCAGCTCGTTGAATGCGTGCTGCTGCTCCTCGGCCCATTCGAACTTCTCGGCGTCCATCGTGAGTTTAGTGAGCGGTGCGCAAATCCTTTCGAAACCCGGAACGAAGCGTCGATTGTAGGCACAAAGACCAATGCATCTTCGCACAGCATTCTTGTCTGTGGGCCCTGGAAATGCCATGACGGCGCGAGTTTTTTCGGGGTCTGGACGGACGCCTTCGTTAGTAACCACGTGACCTAGGAATTTCATTTCGCCATAAGCGAACCGGCACTTTGACGGCTTGAGGGTGAGTCCAGTGGTCTTTATGGCTTGGAGAACAGCTCGGAGTCGTCGCAAGTGCTCGTCGGAGTCACTTGAAATACGACGTCGTCAAGGTAGACGAGACAGTTCTGCCACTTCAGTCCTGCCAGTACAGTGTCCATTACACACTGGAAAGTTGCTGGCGCCTTGCATAGTCCGAAGGGCATGACCTTGAACTCGTACAGTCCATCCGGCGTGACGAAAGCTGTCTTCTCGCGGTCCCGTTCGTCGACTTCGATCTGCCAGTAGCCACTCTTCAAGTCCACCGATGAAAAGTATCGAAAGTGGCGCAGCCGATCTAACGTGCCGTCTATGCGAGGGAGTGGATAGACGTCGTGCTTCGTCACCGCGTTCAGCTGCCGGTAGTCCACGGAGAACCTAGTCGTTCCGTCCTTCTTCTTAACCAGCACCACTGTAGAGGCCCACGCACTGCTTAAAGGTTGGATTATGCCGTCGTTCGGCATTTCTTGCACTTGCTCTTGAATGACCTACCTTTCTTTTACGGAAACTCTGTACGACGATCAGTGTACAGGGAGCACGTCGTCCTTGGTAACGATGCGATGCTTCTCAACGGCGGTTTGGGCCACCCATGAAGACGTCGCAAAGCAGTCGCTATATTCGGCGAGGAGGTTAGTCAATTGCCGTCGTTTCGACTCTGGAAGCTTGGGGTGAATGACGAGCTGCACTGGCGGCGTAATATCTTGCTGAGGTGGAGTTGATTCTTCAGCAATTGCGGCAATTTTGGAGGAGTTCCGAAGTTCCTCGAAGTGGCCTACAGAAGCACCTTTCGTGAGGTGTTGCGATTCTTGTCGAAATTTCGTCACGAGGACCACGGTGCGCTCATCTTGAAGTTCAACCACTCCTCCTGCGACGCCTATTTCTCTTCCCAGGAGCAATTGAAGGTTGCCTTCCAAAACAACTTCGCCGCAGGTAGCTGTATCGGCCACGACGGGTACGACAACACTTGATCGTGGCGGCCTGTTCACGTGGTCGGCAGCAACTCGGACGGCGGCTGACGCTGTTCGGGGTTTCTCCGAAGGCGGAACAGGCTTGCGCAGCGTCAATTTGTTTTCACTAAGGTTCATGACGGCGCCGTATTCATACAGAAAACCCATGCCGAGAATGACGTCTCTGGAACAGTCTTGTAGAACGACGAACTTCACAGGGCACGTCTCACCGTGGATGTTGATGCGAGCAGTGCATCTCACGACTGGTGTAATGAGGTGTCCTTCGGCGGTTCATATTTGAGGTCCATACCGCGGCGTCATGACCTTTCGAATGCGGCGGAAGAGCCTCCCATTCAAAAAGGAATAGGCTGCTCCGGTGTCGACGAGTGCCGTCGCGTCGTGGCCGTCGATGATAACGCCGAGGTTACACGAAACTGTTACAGAAACGTCGTTTCGGGGCGTCGCGGCGTTAAACTGGGAGAGCTCCGACGATCCTGGAGGACCTCGGCATCGTTCGTCATCGGCAACGCACCTCCCGGCATTGCCGGGAGGTGGCGTCTTTCTCAGCGAGACCGACGCAAGGGCGATGGCAAGCGTCGAGGAGATGGTGAACGGGCTCGGCGGGGAGGCGACTCAGGAGATGAAGAGCGGCGGAGGTAGTCCTCGATGTCCCGAGGTCGCTCTCCAAGACGTGGTCGTGGGTTGTTGGCCGCAAACCCTCGTAGGTTCAGCTGACGGTAGGGGCATCGTCGGTAGCTATGGTCCGCTTCACCACAGTGGGCGTCGATCGGCCGTCCTCCAAACGTCGGTCTCCCTCGCACCACGCTGCTCTGAGCGTGGAGCATACTGCGGCGCCGGTCCCTCACCTCTGGGAGCTGGCTCGTAGTGTCCTTCGACGGGAGGTGCTCTCTTGGCGGCGGCGGCGTAAGTCAGGACCGGCTGTTCGGGAGCCACTGCGACGGGGACCTCTGGCAAGAGGGCCCGGTGTACCTCCTCGCGAGCAGCCTCGGCGATTGAAACAGCGGCGGGTCGTTCTGGATAAGGAAGCAACCACTTCAGTTCTTCTCGAACCACGTCCCGAATGACCTCCGAAAGGTTCTCGATGCCAACTTCACCGAGGTCAGGGCGGGAAGATGTAAGGGATGAGGTGGCAGCTACGCCGGCGAGTCTCTGATAACGACCCGCCCTGGCCGACAGTGCTCGCTTAATGTTCGTTGCCTCAGCAACAAATTCATCCACGGTCGTCGGTGGATTGCGAACGAGGCCGCCAAAAATCTCGGTTTTCACGCCTCTCATGAGGACGCGCAGCTGCTTGTCATAGGCGGCTCCAGGGTCGGCATGGGCGCACAGGCGCAGAACATCTTCAGTGAAGCTTGTCACGCTCTCGTTCAGACCTTGGCGCCTTCTTTGAAGGATGTCCTCGGCTCGTTTACGTCGGTGTTGGTTTGTGAAGGTGCGCTTTAGCTCCTCCACGCAAGTCTCCCACGTCGTGAGGGAAGCCTCGTGGTTCTCAAACCACTGTCTTGCCGTTCCCTCCAGCGCGAAGTAAATATTTTGGAGGCGCTGTTCTGCCGAAAGGGTGTTCGGAAGGATACGGTGAAGAGACATAATATGCTACCCCGCACTTCCACCAAATTGCACGAATGATAAATGATGAGTCGAAGAATAGCTAAAGAAACTAAATGTTTAATAAGGCGAACTGGTGCCCAGAACTAAATAAAAGTAAGGTAGCGTCGCAGGCGTCGATGTCGGCGAAACAGCAGGATCGATCGCTGGAGCGAGACTGACCGCTGCTCGCCACGCGGAGCCCCTTATGTACGCCCGTCGGCTTCTATTCTAGAACAATCGGCCCAGAATGTTCGACGACTAGAACATTTGGAATTCGATCAGACAACAATGATCTCGAACTCGCGAGAATGCAATGTTGAAAGAATAAATAAAAGAAGATTCCACTGACTGAATCGAACCTAGACTTTCCGCGCGACAGTCAAGCGCGGTAACCACTCGGCCACGCACACTTTTTTTTTTTTATTACCGGACTTGGACAGTACACAGTAGCTAAAGTCACAGACAGTACGCATACAAGAGGTAATGCTAAAATTTTCAGCCGGTTTGCGGCTAGCAGTGCGGGGCTAAAATTTGCTCATGTTCACCAGCTCTTCAATGCACGGCAGCCACTCAGGCTCGCACTTCTGAGCCTTATGAACTTCAATAAATGAAATATTAATTTTACGAAAATACTCCTTAGCTTCACGCATATCACGGTCTGCATGGCGGACAGCCATCCGAGACCTCCAGATACCATGCAGGCCCAGCAACATAACAAGATCGAATGGGGCACCACCCTCGTTTTCTATCGGCAGGTACCATATCCCGTGAGAGTCCAGTGGAAAGTTTTTCTTCAAGGTGCGCTGTAGGACATCCCAAGGAAAGACGCCATCCCAACATTCCAAGAAGACGTGTTCAATAGTCTCTGGTTTTTTACATAGGAAACAATGAGCACCCCACGGGACAAACAAGCCCCTTTCTTCCATTCACGTTTTAACCGGTAATGTACCGGTATGCAATTTAAAGAAAAAAGACTTGACCCCGGGTGGAACTAACATCTTTTTCACACGTTTCACGGCCTGTAGAGTACATGGTCCTGTACAATAGAACAGGAAAAACAGGATCGCAAACATCCTTATACAACCGCTTACGGGTTACTACGCTCAAATACTCCAAAGAGAAACGGGCCGCCAAAAAGCGGCATGATGCGACTACTTCTTTGAGGTACCCATGAATACCGCCGGGCACACTGGACGAGGAAACAACAAACTCAGGCAAACATCGACCTAATCTTACTTGACAAACCGTACGCAAAAACGGATCACTAACATCACGAAAATAACAGAAACGGTTTACTATTTGGCGCAAAAAACAGGTGCGATAAGCCTAGACCTCCCTCGCGATTTCTTCTGAAAAGGTTCATTCTGCTTGTTCGCTCCCAAGACGAGCCCCAGATGAACACCGCAAAAACACGATGCAGTTTCTGTACGTTAACACGCGAACAGTGTAAAACCTGCAAAACCACTCGGCCACGCACGCGGTCGCTCGCCGACGCGCGTGGCAATATGTCAGTATAAACTCGTCTCCAGACATCCCCGGGACGCTAAAGTAGAGTACAACATCTAGAAGAATTCTTTCGTGAAGGAATCGCAGAGAAACGTCTATGAAGCCAGATGCCTTTTAAATGAGTGTTCCTTTTTCATTTACTCGACTGAGTAAAAGTGGAGTTGGATTCAAGTAGCGTTCAAAAATGCGGCCGTCAACCTCAAACTGAAATCAGCGTGGTGAATATGTGACTTTCACTGACACTGGAAGATTTATTGTGCTCTTTGTGCCAGATGACTGTTGTTTCACGTTATTTCAAATATAAAAAAAAAAAGATATGTTAGCTGTCGTCACATGGCATCAATACTTGGTATGAATGGGATGGATACATTTCGAGGGATGCCAAAGATAAGCACTGGGCTAGTTTGCAACTTCCAGTTAATACAACACAGTGAAGAACGCATCTAAACTATAAGCTAGATGTGTTCTGCACTGTAGAAGACCAGTCCTCAAAATGCCTTGATGCTTAGCGCAATTAGTGCAAAGAGAAACTGGCCGTTGTTCTTCTGCCCACGCTGTTGCCAGATTGGAAAGCGCTTGTGTTTGTTTTAACGACAAAACAACTGAAACTTTCACGCTGACTAGAGAAAATCTTAAAATTCACTGATTCATGAATCAGTGAATTTAAAAGCATCTGCTTTAGAAGCATTGGAGGGCTTGTAAAGCAGATTTTTTAAAGATATACGAACACATATATTTATATTTTCCACCAAAATTCGGTTTTATACGATACATCTGGTATAATCTCGTCTTCCGACATCCCCGGGAATGATGGAGTGAGGAGAAAAATCTCGAAGAATTCCACCGTGGAGGAATCGCCGAGAGGCGTGTCTGAAGCCAGGTGCCTTTTGAACGGTTCCCTTTTGTTTTGTTTTTTTTCCTCCATCCGCTTGAGCGGAGGTGTAGATGGAATCGAGTAGCGTGTAAAATTTTGGCCTTCAATTATTTTCTCTTTTTTTAATTTTTAACCTAAAACGTTTTTTGGCCTGGTGCTTGGCATTTCGTGAAGCCCAGATAAAAAGGTGGATGCGAGGCTGGACACTGATTCGTTGATAGGTTAGAGAGGGGCTGAGGTGCTCGACGCTCGTTGGTTAATGGTGAGGTCATGTGACCCGAGGGATTGGCGAGGAGGACTAACGTAGTTGAGGAGAAGCTCAAACACCTGTGCGCACTGAGGTAGAGCAACTCAAGAGCGTGGAAGACTCTTGAAGATCGCCAGATTTGTCAACCCGATTAGCGGTAGCATCGCTTCATTCTTGGAACATGCTTTGAATTGTACATATATAGTACGCGTCAAACTATCCAATTAAGTGCGCTCTAAAGTAGGAGTCTGGACTCGGAAAACTAAAAGTATCGCTAAAACTTTTTTATGCTTGAACATTTCGCCTAATGAACACGACTGTCTATCAATTTCTATATTTTTTTCTAGATGGTTGATGTTAATGTTTGTGTATACATCCCACACAGAATTGGCAAATTACAACAAGGGCTTGATGACTTTTGTAAGCCGCTACTTTTGTTCCGAAAGTGCAGCAGCAAAGTTTTCTTCTTAAAATTCACAATTTCTATGAAGCTTTAACCACTATGTATAGTTAATGTATGTGTTCAACGTAACATTACATACCATTTTCCAAAATAAACACCAGTTCTAAGGTGTATGAATGTATGAAGACAGTTTAAAGAGTATGTTGATCTTCTGCACAGCTTATACCTGAGAACAACACACAGTCGTCTGCAAAAAATGCACTGCATTGATTTATCGACTGTCTAATGTTGATGAGCACAAGAAACAACAAAGAGTCGAGCACAGTGCACAGAGCATCGGGGTATTCCTGACATAACCAGCAGTCTCAGAGTAAACATTTTATACTTGTACAAATTGTTGGCGCCTAGTCAAATATATGTCTAGCCAACGCACAATTTGATCGTTCTCGAGCAAGCATCTTGATTTTCGGAGACGTTTAGGGTGGGAAACATGATCATACGCCTTTGCAAAGTATTAAAAACTAAGTCAGTTTGGCACCATTAATTCATTACTTTTGCAAGTTTGTTCATAGTGCGAAAACACTGCGTTTGTGGAAAGAGACCCCCCCCGTGTTTGATAATGTGTTACATGATTTCATGCTTTGATTTATTTTGCCGCACCAAACGATTAGAAAAACAAAAAAAAGCTGTAGAAGGTGTGGAGTGGCCACATAAAGTCGGTAATTAAAAGACCCTTACGAAAAAAAATTATTATATCTGATACGCGATATGGTCAAACGCATGGCGTGTTAAAATAGCAGGACAATACAAATAACAAGTGAGACAGCGCACAGATGAAATACCGTGCAATTTTCGCTCTGCCCCCGTGTTTATTTACTGTGCTCCCGTAAAAAACTCTTCTAAGAGCCAAGTCATCTTAATTAATCCTAATGTTGGTCAACATAATGCAAAATATTTATTAAACTCGTCCTCTGTAGAAAATACATCCTGTTACAAATACCCTGGAATCACTGTCACAGAAGATTTAATGTGGAATTTTCCTATTCAGACCGTGTTAAAGAAGGCAGCGAGAAGAATTGTATTTTTACGGAGAAATTTAAATCAAGCATTACCTTTTACTAAGCTCACAGCCTATAAACCACTTGTTCATTCACAGCCAGTATGCGAAAGCATAATTTAGAATCATCGTCAAGCCGACTTGCTTAATAATCTCCAATTCTCACAAAACAAAGCGGCCTGATTCATTCATCAGAACTACTCATTTTCACGAGCGTGTCAGAACTCAAATCCGAATCCAGTCTTTTGGTTTTATATATACGTGGAAAACTGTCTCAACTGTGTTTTTTTATATAACCTGTACTATAACCTTCTACATTTAGGATCCACTTATTTTCATCCTCCTTTCTCCGTATTTCTTCGGTGTGATCATTCTTTCAAAATAGAACGATTCCAATCACGCACTATTCGGCACAGATTTTTCCCACTTTCACAATGCATCAACAACTGGAATTCCTTGACTGAACATAGGGTATTCGATAGTAAGCACCTTTTGTTCCGCTACAAGTGCAAAACCTTTTTTATATGCTGTATCCTTTTTCTTTTGGTCCTTGCTTGCTTTAAATTTCTTATTGCTAGATTTTTTCTAAACTTTTGTTCACTTGTTTAAACTCTCCTCATGTAAAACATCCGACGGGTGTCTTTAAACTTGAACTTGAACTTGAGCAAAGACCCGGACCAATTTTTGCTCAAACAGACTATCAGCCTTGGCTAGTGTTATATCGTGAACGAGAGAGCCGAGACAGGTTTTTCCTGGTGGAAGGCTCGATGTTTTAATGATGAATTCCTGGAGGTCGCGAGGTCTGGTGGCGCGCCGCACGCAGGGCTAGCGCCACCGCCGCCTGCTGGAATGCCGTCCCTTCCAGTATACCACAACTGGAAACACCGTCAAATACAAAAAGTTATTAGCCAGGAACTGTACACACCAACAGCGGCTCTAAATTTAAAAGCGGTATGTAACGCGCGGATAGAAGATAACACCATAGCGCGTACTGATACAATTTGAGAAATGTGCTCGATCGCCAATTTCCTAAACTTGCATGCCGTTCTACTGCTCTCGGGACTCCTAAAATTGAACCCCGAGTATAGTAAGTATTCACTGGCGGCCATAGCTGTGTGCGGGACTGCTGAGCGAGTGCTGATGGCGAGCTTCCACAGTTCTTTTCTAACGTGCATTTCGCACCCTCAAGATTGCCGGTCTTAGCAGCCTATTTATGTGGGCTCCTTCTGAGCATGCGCTCTAAACAGCACCCACACATATGGCGCCCAGTCAATACTCCTTATAGAGCTGGCTCGCGGCTCACGTACGTGCAGCATACGACTTATCCAAGCCAATCCAAGCGATGCTGTGCCTCCTCGTAGCTGCTTGCAACGTCTGCTTGCCGGAACTTTAAGTGTCTCTTTAAAGCTGCATTCACACTGGCGTTCGAATTGCATCCGTAAAGCGGATGTACTCGTTTTCATCATCAAATGTGCGTGAAATTGTACTGATTCTTTCAGCAGCGGCGTTCGCAACCACTTTAAAAATTTTACTCAGCCGCTAGTGTGAATGCGGCGTAAGAATTAATTGCGTTACACAATACTTTTTTATCGCCAGGCGGACAATATGTTCAGGAGAGAATGAAACCAAGACATGTGGATGATACGACGATTCACGGATCGATTTTGAATTAGACATTTTATAGTATATCTTTATATTGAAGAAATAGAGACAATCAATATTGATGGCCAGCCAAGTTTTCAAAAATGCTGGGTCAAGCATGCAATTGGAGTTATTCATTGTCAAATTTTGTTCTAAAAATCTGATGATACCGGAACCGGATGCGCGATCTCCGCCGGAAAGGCAACCATCGTCTAACGTAAGGGGGTCACGTGTTAATAACTAAATTTGAGTCCCTTTTGCGACACAGCGCGACGGAGCTGTTTGCAGCCGGCGCTTTATTGCATTTCGCACTAAAGCGCTGAAGGGTTGTCCAACACAAAAAAAGAGCATAAAGCGGTCACGTATATATAGAGGTACTTTCTTTTAATATATTGTCCGTAAATATCGCCATGTCACTATGTTTTTATGAACTTGGAATATACACTGCACTAAAGATTAGAATATTTAAAAATATATACTCTCTTGACGCGCAGGCTTGGTTGCCCACATGACGGGGATGAAGCGCCTCCCAACCTCCCAGACTCTCCTGGTGCCGAATCATGTTCGGGGAGGGATGGCTTTCTAATGGCCGCAACAGTCACGATCGGGGAAAACAAAAATATCTACCATTTGTCAGAATGCTCCAAACAAATCATACGGCATGTTGTAGGGTAAGTAACACACGATGAAGAATAATGCTGTAATTTCTCTGAATCTACATATTAAAGCAGAGGTTTCCTTTTTTGTCATATATGCATAGATGTTAAACTAAGGCCGACATTACGTAACTAGAGAAATATTGAAAATATATGAGGTGGGTTGGAAGTGGCGTGAATTATTTGAGAGATCAGCTCGGTCCTCAAGCACAATGTCAAGCCCAATACAAATCCACTTCTTTTTCCAAGTGCACAATAATGTGTGCTTGTTTAAACCAAAGTCCATCTTTTTACTATTGGGGAAGAGATCAAATAGTTACGCCTCTAGCGGTGCGCTTCAGCTGTGGGGAAAATAAACCGGATTTTTCTGTTTGTTTTTTGATCAGAGAAATTGAAGACGACGATGCGAAGGCGGCTCCACGTGCGACAAAAACACCGGTTAGAGCTAAGCGCTTGTTGCCCACTGCCAAGGGTACCGTAGTTGCGAGCGTTGCCGCTTGATGGCGTCAACGTGTGACGATCTCGCCTAGTAGTAATATCCGAAGACTGTACGTTCTAGCTTGCCCATAACGTCGTTCGCGACCATACCAGTATTTCATGTGCCACGAGCGTTCGGTTCACCGTGTTAGTTTCACACCGCAAAAGTGGTAGCTCGAGGGAACCGGCAAGTAGAAATAACCATTAGTACCCAGCAGTGGCGAGGGGGAGAGTGATCTACCCTCATGAAGGACACCATTTACTAGAATTCTCCTTTTTCATCTACCCTCATGAGTTATACTATTTAGTTCCCAGGGGTAACTTCTTCGGTATGATATTTGGTGGCTAGCGTTCACATGTTCCTGACTAGGATTCTCACTTTGGGCGCTTCCAGAAGATACAGTTGTTTTTTCGGAAATAGCGTCATGGAGGCGGCACTCACGCAGTCATCCCCGTGCGCCTCAATAGCCAGAGACTCTAGGATTTTCTTTGCAAGCTGGTTTTCATTTTTCCGCTATTTCCGAAAGAAAAGCTGCATCTTCTGGAAGCGCCCTAAGTGAGAAACCTACTCAGGAACATGTAAAGGGCCACTTTTAACATGTTCTCGTGGGGCTTATTTTTAATTTACTCATGCGTACATTTGATATCAATATAAATATAATTTCGTATTATACACACTGGTATATATTAAATATATTCCAATTCATCAGGTAGAGACCAAGCGTTATAATACCATATAGTCATTTTTAATGACCGCCGTGGTCCTCATCCTTAAAATACCCCTGAAATAAAAATATATTTCTCAAACAGTCTGATAGGGACGCGCAGGTTAAAAAATAATCTTACGCGAAAACAAATGTCTAAAAGCAATATTCGCGGCGAGAGACGCGTTTCAGTCAGTCACACTGAGCAGGAGAGAGTGTATGACCATCTCGTTGAGGTGGAAAGAGTGCATGACCATTCCGCGACATCATGGACTGTACGCGCAGAATTTAAACTAGATGTCTCGGAGCCAATATTGCTCTAAATAGTTTTTTTTGGCATAAAAGTGATTTTTCGACAAACTTTTCTCAACCAGACTGTCTAATTTTTTTTAAGGATCTCTTTAAGAAATGCGGACGTGGCCTATTGTTTTCACGTCTCTTGCTTCGTGGTTCGTTCTTCGGCGTGCTTAATGACCAACCCGCCATTCAGTGGGATGCGAGCAATAATATGGTGTTCGTTACACGCCATGCCGTGGTTTTATAAGTGTGAGTGTCCACGGAACATGTTCGGTAAGGCTGGCTTGACACCGATCCCCGTTTCAGCGTCTTGACTTGGTTTCTTCTCTAACTCCTATCTCGTGCGTTAACGCGCAGCAATTACTGCAACAGCGCTGTGCTAAAAACTGTAAAGTTCAAGCACCATTTAGACAGATACTAACGTATTTATAACGTCAGTTAGACTTTTATCCGAGATTGAATAATAACTACAGTCTCCCCGAGCCACTTCCATGAAAGCCACACAGCAGCACACCAGAGCAGAACAAAGGGAACCTCAGTTCTACTCCGCACCTGTCAGGGTGTCACCTGAAGCCACATTTTGATTGGTTGGCGCTTCCTTCATTTTTTTCAATGTTGCAGCAAACAAGTAGAAAAAGTACAAATCAATTTTTAAAAAATATTTTTTTCTCCCAGCCAACACTAAATTATTGTCAATTGATCTCGGAATTACGCTAAAAATGCCGTCTCAAACGGCACTTTCTAATTGTGTTATCTGATTCACAACCGTTTATAAAGATAAACTGCCTGTTTATATTGCCTTTATTTCTTTTAGAGAGAGCGACTTTGAATGCCTGAGAATTGAAACGCATGACACCAATCTAGATACAAAAAGGCTGCCTGCCAGTTTTACAACTCCAAACGAAATTTGTGAGAAGAAACTTCTAGCTCACAATCATGCTGGTGGATTTCATCAAGATGAGGTAACAACAGCGCATTATGTATGTTATGGGTATAGGTTTTGCGACGACAGGTGAATGAATATCCATAAAGTCAAATTTAGATAATGCTTTTTACTTGGACGTCCCAAACCGGAATGAACAGGTAACGATATATTTATAAAACACCTTATAATTATCTCAAATTATGTTCGTACATCTAGACATCCACATATCCGAAATAAAATGGCCCATCAGAATTGTTGTAAGTTCGTAAACTAATATATATATATATATATATATATATGTATATACCGGTATTTTTTCCGGAACTGAACCCGAACCCGAACCGTTATATTGTTATCGCGATGAACACGAACCGGAACTGAACCGGAAAAAAAATAACGGTTACCGGCTCATGTCAAAACGGTTCGGCCACGCGCTGTTGACAATGAATGTGTTATCAATGCCGTTTGTTTTTTAAGCGCCGTCAACTGACACACACCTCGCTTACATGTTTTTCTTCTCCACTCAGTCTTAGGAATATAAACGCTGCATCCATGAATCTTGACAAACGCTGCATTCATGAATCTTGACATAGGAACCAGTATTGCGCTGGTCGCGGCTTGCACGGAAAAAAGAAAATTAGAAGGCTGTGCAAAAAAAAAATCGCGTCACGGGATTTCATTTTTCTACAATCTCGTAAATCCTAAATGCTGCGGTGTGCTCATTTCATAACACGTTTCTAGAACGCGCGAGTTCTTGAAGCTTGCTTCCATCGGAATGAGAAAAGAAAAGGCTGTGGAGTTTGATAATAATGCATCCGGTTTCGTATAGGCACTTAGAAGCTAACATATTTGTGAGACAGCGAACTCTTCTATTTTAATATTTATCCTATTACGTCCTTCTGGCGTTGCGTTCGGTGAAGTGTTTTTCATATTCCGTATCTTGTTTAATGAAAACTTCTTGAAGGGTCTAATTTGAGTTACCGAAGGCTAGTTCAAATAAAGAAAGCTGTATTTTCTCCCTACTGTTCCTTCAATTGCTTTCACGCCGAGGTGGCGGGATAGTTAGCGAGTTCTACTTGTAAGTGGGTTTGTAAGGAGGTCGCGGATTGTACAGCTACTGCGTCGGACCCAATTAGATGAAGTCCGAATACGTAAACGTCGGTGAGGTAACCTTTGAGTGCACATAAAGAAACCATTCCTGGTAGAAATCCCTGAGCCTTACACTACGATGTATCCCGTTTCGTATATGCTACTTTCAGATGTTTTATTTGTAATTTATTTTGATGTTGCAATTTGTGATTTATAATTTCCGAACCGGTTCGCGGATCGAATTAATCGAACCGGAACTGAACCGGAACAAAATAAATTTACCTGAACCTGAACCGTAACCGAACCCGTATTTTTTTTCGGTTCGACAAACTGATATATATATATATATATATATATATATATATATATATATACGTACTCACTCCGTAAATTATGATACTAACACTTTAAGAAAACTAAACTTATCTAAGGAGATCAATAATATAACTCGGTAAATCTTGTTATTCTGCAAAATAACCTTTTATTTTTATTTTTTTAAACAGTCGTTATTTAGTGGCATAAAATTATTGCTATAGACCGACACGTGGGCTTGACGTCACAGAGCTGCGGCGGCGCTGCGATCGCACCGAAGCCGGGTGGTGTGGGCCAAAGGGAGCATGTTTTGCATGGACGTCACAACATTTCAACGTCCCGCAAATCTGTGTTAGCCGTTAATTGCAGCGAAAGGTACAGCAAAAGTATCGGATTTCATTTTCACAAGTTAGCGGCGGACTGTGAAAGGCGCAGAAGGTGGATAATATCTGTGGGTCGAAAAGAATTGTCGCCTCGCGCAGACGACCGTTTGTCCGGCAAGCACTTTCTTGAAAGCTATTGTGGCTTCCATTTCAATCTCCATCCCGAGGCTTGCTTACGTACAGAGAAACCGTCGCCTTATCGAGAGCACTCATATTTTATTCCCACGGTCTTCGCGCACAAAGTACCGGCCAAGCGCTTGTCTGTGGCTCGCTATGCCCGTGCTAACAAACGGAATGAGGTCGGCGGTAGAACGGACAAAGCGTTACCGCTTGTTGTGCCTTCTGATTATGAGGTTCAGAAAATATCATACCTTGACTTGAGGGACGCTGTGTGTATTTGATCGGTTATTAAATGCACTTCCGCAGACCAACTCTCTCCAGATCCCGCCAGCTGCGCTGAAACAGGCTCGAAGTAATCGTAGGCCTCGAGAGACTTGTACGCCTGCACCGTGTAGTAGTCTGTACAATTTTCGCACAGTGCATAATACAGCCTAAAGTGCTTCGTCGAGGGGTTGTGCACATATCCAGCTGATTTTTCGTTTCTGTCCGTGACCGTCTTTGCATGGTTAATCAGAAGTATTCTCAGGAACTTGTTGCAAATTAAACCAGCCAAGCGCTTCGAGTGACTGTTGTCAATGCCCTCTGGGCAACTTAGGATTGGAGCGTCTTCAAGATAGGGTTGCACCCTATCTAGTTGAAGAACTTCGTGCACATTTGTACGCGGAACGTGCTTAACAGCCTTTAAAAAAAAGCAGCAATGTTGTCCAGAAGTGCGAGGAACCTAGGATTTGGATAATGAAGTCCGCTTTTATCCTGGCCTTGCAATAAGACGAACAGATGATCAACTCGTAGTCAACAGCATAACACAGGCGTCGCACCCAAACTCACTGAGTTTCACCAGATAGCCATCGACGGACACCACACCAAAGTTGCCAAAACAACAACCTACGAAGCTCGAACACCAGCGCAAAGCAGCTCGAAGGGACTCTCCGAGTGGGGTGAAGTGGGGTGAGGTGGTTGCGCCCCTGGCGGCAAGCAAGTGAGCTACTTACGGAGAAAAAATGCCATTGACTCCCGGGCGATTGCAAAGGCCGTAAGAAGAGAAAGAGAGCGCGCGCTTCCAGTCCGGCCATGCTCTAGAATACGGTTTTCACAAAGACTCTAATATGAAAGTAGAGATTTCGGGAGTTGGCAGTGGCCCTTTAAAGTCCATTTCGAGTACTGATTTCACAACGCGAAGGTACACTCCGATTTAGATATCCACGGAAGCAAGGATGAATATCTAGCACTGGATACCTCGGTTCTGCGGGCCTAGTTTTCACGCTCTTAGACTCCCAACTTGGGCGCTGTAACACGCTAAGACACCTGCCACCTTCCCCCCCCCTCTTCCCCCCGGCGCTTCCTTCCAAAAGCTCATGTACCCCGTGAATTATCCAATGTATTTAAAGTTGAACAGCTCTATTAAGACATACGAAAAGAGCTGTACAATATATTCCTTGCAGGACAATATGTTACAGAGGTGTATTCTCCATTGTAAAACGCCTCCTGATGAAGATGACTTTATTTGGAGTATGAATGTAACAGCAGAGGAGGGGACACCTTGCAGAAAAACAAAGGTGAGTTACAACTTCACTTCTCTTGTTGCCAATAAAACTATAGACCCCCCACCCTCAAATTACATGCCGTCTTGAGTCTGAAATAAACTGTTCTCATGCTCGCATTGTTTCAGCCTCCGATGCTTTGCATAGCTGAGGAATGTGTTGTGTCGGAATAACAACCATGCCCTGTTGGTCGACTCAAAAGAAAACACTTGAGGTCAAACTCTGCACGCAAAACACGATTTTAGTTTCTCACCAAAAGAAAAGAATAAAGATTACTTTTTTGGAAGTCTAGGCACCAAAGATTTTGAGCACAATAAAACCGTTAAAACAAGCTTTGTTGCAAACTTTGTGGTGAATACCCAGAGCTAAGCTCTAATAATAAATTTATCCTTCAAGCTTGAGCTCTACTTCTATAATTATGTGTCACTTTCGCATGTGTTTGTGATAAGAAAACCAGCCGGGATAGCACGCCCTGGAAGCTGAATATTGGGTCGGTACGTGGAGGACTCCTGTGACTTTGCATGGTTAAAAATTAAACGACGTTTACAATTCGCTGTAATGCCGAATTAGAGCTCAATTCTCGAGGAGGAGGGGAGGGTACTGAGAGGAGGTTACGCCCCTCCAACTCCTCCGTACCTTCTCCCCCCCTCCTCCCCTTCCTCCCCTCCTTCCTTGTGACGTCACTCGTGACCCCCGTGACCTTCGTGACGTCACTCGTGAAGGCTTCATGGAGGTCGTGGCCTTCACTGTGAAGGGCATGACCTTCGTCGTGACCTTCACGAGTGACCTTCGTTACGTCGCTCGTGACCCTAGTGACCTTTGTGACATCACTCGTGACCCTCGTACGAGTCACATGAAGGTCGTGACCTTCACATGACCTTCACTGTGAAAGTTGTGACCTTCGTCGTGAATTTTACGATTGACCTTCGTGACGTCACTCGCGACCATAGTGACCCTTGTTGCGTCACTCGTCAGTCCAGACTTCTACGCAACGAGTTACAAGTAACTGATTGCTTGTAATCGGTTACATTTTATTTTACCTTTTTAACGCTTTCTTTTTCTACTTTCTTTCTTTTTACTTTTATTTAAAAAAAGTGAAAGCCGCTTACAACTCCCTGTAACGCCGAATTGGAGCGCAGCTCTTGAGGAGGTGGGAAGGGCGCTGGGGGGGGGGTTAGACTAACCAGGGGGGGTCACGTGACCTTGGGGGGTCACGTGACCCCCAATGCCGATGATGTCATCACTAACGTCACTGATGACGTCATTAGTGACGTCACTGATGACTTCACCAGTGATGATGACGATGACGATGCGAATGTCGGTGACGTCATCAGTGACGTCGCTGACGACGTCATCAGTGATGATGACGATGACGATGCGGATGCCAGTGACGACATCAGTGACGTCACTGATGACGTCATCAGTGATGATGACGATGACGATGCGGATGTCGGTAACGTCACCGGCATCCACATCGTCATCATCATCACTGATGACGTCACCGGCATCCACATCGTTATCGTCATCATCACTGATGACGTCACCGGCATTCACATCGTCATCGTCATCATCACTGATGACGTCACCGGCATCCGCATCGTCATCGTCATCATCACTGATGACGTCACCGGCATCCACATCGTCATCGTCATCATCACTGATGACGTCACCGGCATCCACATCGTCATCGTCACTGATGACGTCATCATCATTGATGTCATCATCATTGATGACGTCACCGGCATCCACATCGTCATCGTCATCATCACTGATGATGTCACCGGCATCCGCATCGTCATCGTCATCACTGATGATGACATCAGTGATGATGACGATGACGATGTGGATGCCGGTGACGTCATCAGTGTCGATGACGTCATCGGGGGGTCACGCGACATCGGCGGGGGTCACGTGACCTCGGGGGTCACGTGACCTCGAGGAGGGGGTCACGTGACCTCAGGGGCGTCACGTGACTTCGGGGGGTCACGTGACCTCGGGGGGTCACGTGCCTCCCCACGAAGTCACGTGACCCCGGTGGGGGGCTCGCGCGGTGCATTATGGGATATTTCCCATGATGCACCGCGCGGTTACGCCGACGCCGACGGCGACGGCGACGGCGACGGCGACGGCGACGCCGACGCCGCTCAAGCCGGAAACGGGCCCCTAAGAGCTGCGCTCTAAAAATAATTACTTTCTTTTTTCGGTAACGTTCGCTGTTATTCAACTACTATTTTAGAGCGCAGCTCTAAGGGGCCCGTTTCCGGCTTGAGGGCCTGTTTCCGCGCGGTTACGCCGTCGCCGTCGGCGTAACCGCGCGGTGCATCATGGAAAATGTCCCATAATGCACCGCGCGAGCCCCCTACCGGGGTCACGTGACCTCGAGGGGGGCACATGACCCCCCCGAGGTCACGTGACCCCGGTGCATCATGGGAAATGTCCCATAATGCACCGCGCGAGCCCCCCACCGGGGTCACGTGACCTCGTGGGGGGCACGTGACCCCCCCGAGGTCACGTGACCCCCCGAAGTCACGTGACTCCCCTGAGGTCACGTGACCCCCACCGATGTCGCGTGACCCCCAATGATGTCATAGTCACTGATGACGTCACCGGCATCCACATCGTCATCGTCCTCATCACTGATGACGTCATCATCACTGATGACTTCACCGGCATCCACATCGTCATCGTCATCATCCCTGATGACGTCACCGGCATCCACATCGTCATCGTCATCATCACTGATGACGTCACCGGCATCCGCATCGTCATCGTCATCATCACTGATGACGTTACCGACATCCGCATCGTCATCGTCATCATCACTGATGTCGTCACCGGCATCCACATCGTCATCGTCATCGTCACTGATGACGTCACCGGCATCCGCATCGTCATCGTCATCACTGATGACGTCACCCGCATCCGCATCGTCATCGTCATCATCACTGATGACGTTACCGACATCCGCATCGTCATCGTCATCATCACTGATGACGTCATCAGCGACGTCACTGATGACGTCACCGACATCCGCATCGTCATCGTCATCATCACTGGTGAAGTCATCAGTGACGTCACTAATGACGTCATCGGTACCCGCATCGTGATCGTCAATGATGACGTCATCAGTGACCTCAGTGATGACATCATCGGCATTGGGGTCACGTGACCCCCAAGGTCACGTGACCCCCCAAGGTCACGTGACCCTCCCCCGGTTAGTTTAGCCCCCCCCCAGTGCCCTTCCCTCCTCCTCCTCAAGAGCTGCGCTGTAATTCGTCGTTACAGGGAGTTGTAAGCAGCTTTCACTTTTTTCTACGATCAATTACAAGTAATCAATTATATGTTTCCGAAAAGATAAAAAGATCGAGTTTTTAGAGCGCAGCTCTTAGGGGCCCGTTTCCGGCTTGAGCGGCGTCGCCGTCGGCGTCGGCGTCGCCGTCGCCGTCGCCGTCGCCGTCGGCGTCGGCGTAACCGCGCGGTGCATCATGGGAAATGTCCCATAATGCACCGCGCGAGCCCCCCACCAAGGTCACGTGACCTCGTGGGGGGTCACGTGACCCCCCGAAGTCACGTGACTCCCCTGAGGTCACGTGGCCCCCTCCTCGAGGTCACGTGGCCCCCTCCTCGAGGTCACGTGACCCCCCGATGACGTCATCGTCACTGATGACGTCACCGGCATCCACATCGTCATCGTCATCATCACTGATGACGTCACCGGCATCCACATCGTCATCGTCATCATCACTGATGACGTCACCGGCATCCACATCGTCATCGTCATCACTGATGACGTCACCGACATCCGCATCGTCATCGTCATCATCACTGATGACGTCACCGGCATCCACATCGTCATCGTCATCATCACTGATGACGTCACCGGCATCCACATCGTCATCGTCATCATCACTGATGACGTCACCGACATCCGCATTGTCATCGTCATCATCACTGATGACGTCATCAGTGACGTCACTGATGTCGTCACCGGCATCCGCATCGTCATCGTCATCATCACTGATGACGTTATCAGCGACGTCACTGATGACGTCACCGACATTCGCATCGTCATCGTCATCATCACTGGTGAAGTCATCAGTGACGTCACTAATGACGTCATCGGTACCCGCATCGTCATCGTCACTGATGACGTCATCAGTGACGTCAGTGATGACATCATCGGCATTGGGGGTCACGTGACCCCCAAGGTAACGTGACCCCCCCCCTGGTTAGTTTAACCCCGCCCCCCCCCCCCCCAGTGCCCTTCCCTCCTCCTCCTCAAGAGCTGCGCTCTAATTCGGCGTTACAGGGAGTTGTAAGCGGCTTTCATTTTTTTACTCTGTCTCTGCCTGCTCGTCCGCCACTCGTCTATATTGCACCAACGTAGGGCATATTTGTGACACCCAAACAACTACAAAATGGTACCAAGATATCAAAAGTTTTAGAATGCCCACGCACTCAGCGACGTTTTGAGTGTTGAAGCTTAACAAAGTGTGAATGACAAAAAGAAACAAAATGTAACAGCTTTCAAATATGTATGCGTTTTTGATTTCGCCCCGAAGGAAAAATCCATCAATGTAACCCTGTTTGGCAGTCAATGTTTTCTAGTGGACCCCTGACTGTGCCTGACGGTACGTCAAGCATGTCTGACTGTCCAACAAGTTACTTTGACCGACAGTCAAACTCCAGTCAGACCCCGCTTGTCGGCTTTCTGATGGTTTCCAGGTGGCAGTCGGCCGCCGCGAAGTGCCATCAAGATTTCTTGGTGGCGATTCTGATGGTACATCGGCTGTCTCTGACTGTACGTCAAAAAGCTTTGCCGTGCAGACAGACGTACGGTCAAAGGACGTAAAGTTCGTTCGGATACCACTATTTCGTCAAATCTATGAACGCGAAAAATAATCTATGCACGAGAAAACGATTTCGGGACGTGAGCCCATAAAACCGCTGATGTTAAAGATATGACACGCAACCGACCGACAACCTTGATCAGAAGCCCGCCGAAACGCCGAACTTCTTTGCCGAGCTTCCATGAACGATCAATCTCGACTCGTTTTGTTTGCCCGCTTGCTCCAACTTGTCGATCCTGCCCGGGCTCTACAATGTCTTACGTTTTAGTAGAATTTCTAGTCGACAAGACCCAGCCTGTTGTAAGTTCCGACGATGTAAGGCACTTTAGCGGTGTAGTTGAAGACGACAATGTGTACTACTGGGCCGGAGACGCTCCAACGAAAGGAGGATTCTACGACGCGAAACTACTCTGCATGGCAGGTGAGCAGAACTGAAGTATGGCGATTGATGTACGATTGCTTGGTTTACCTGCATATACAGCCGAAGCACTTTTTAGAGCGATGCACTCATTGTTGGAACCTCTCGCTGCAATACTGAAATGCTCTTGACTCGGTCCGAGAGGTTTAGGCAAGAAAGTTTATATCTTTCTATCTGGTGTGCACGGTAAAACGTTCCGTAAAAAAACGTAGAGCTTTTCATTAAAAGCTACGGAGAGGCATCCGTAATCTGAAATACGATTTACTTATCCGTAAATCTAAAGTTACGATTCTTTAAACAACTAAAATTGTTTTGCGACAAGCTGAAAATAGTTTTATTTGGTTTAGACTAATAGGCAATGGTTCTCACATTTTAAAGGTTCATTTGTTGCGCTGTCAAACAACTAATGATAAACGTTCCGAAACAAGATGGCGCTAGTTACCGCTCAATTGAAAAGCACGAGGTGAGAATTTTGTCTAGTATAATCACACAGCCGCTATCTCTTCATCTACCCATCTCCGCTCGCTCGTTTTGCTGCCGTTACTGCCGCGCTTGTTTTGTCGAGGGTTAGAGGTGCTTGGTGGTTTCTGTGCGAGCTTTCCTTGTTGTTATCAAAACGGTGACTTTGTTCTGCTCTTTTTATTAACATTGATTGGGGACTGTCATATATACGTTCATAGTTTTGACACTTATTTCCTCGAACGAAACGAAACCACGGATTTGCGTCGCTTGAAACATTCGGGTTCAATGACTGTCGCCGCTATCTCAGTTCGTGTTTGACGTTCTTCTCAGAGTTGAAAGCTCAAGTCGGGTGCTCGTTTGAACCTTGTGTCATGTCGCGAGCTCGCTGGGACGCGCGGTTCGTCGTTTGTAGCGATTGGTAGGCTATTCGCGCGTGCTGGCTGGCAAGAGTGTTGCAGTAAAGCACGTGACAACGCATCGT
Organism: Ixodes scapularis; assembly: GCF_016920785.2. Lineage (NCBI taxonomy): Eukaryota > Metazoa > Arthropoda > Arachnida > Ixodida > Ixodidae > Ixodes > Ixodes scapularis. The sequence continues at coordinate 137,525,678 of NW_024609879.1, read as the reverse complement.
CTCAGTGCGTGGGTGCGCTTTACTAGTTTCGCATCGTTGTTCGCGCGCCCTGTAGCCTTCACATTTTGCCGAGGGGTCCCTATCGTTTCGCGACGGTAAGTACGTTTCGTGGACAACTTTTTATGGACACGTTTCGTCGACACGAACGTTTCATCGACACTCGTTACGCGAATTTCATGCTGTAGGGACGTTTCGCCACTCGTGCATCACCGAAGTGCGCGTAAACCCACACCCCCGCCTGCGTTCACACCACTTCGCGGCGCCAGTCTGCGGCTGCTCGTTACAAAAATGTTAACCCACCTAACCAACCTGTACAGGTCGCTTCGCGGCGACAGTCTCATGCAGCTTACCCCCCCCCCCCCTCCCCCCCCCAAAAAAAAAAACAAAAAAAACAAAGAAAAAAAAAACAAAAAAAAACGTTAATTAGAACTGTCGATGAAACGATCTGTCGAGGAAACGTCGTTCGATGAACTGATTCCCATTGGTGTATCACCACTGCGTATTTCGCGTTCACTGGTTGGTTAGCAGTCATAATGCAGCCGATGAATTTCTGATTTCACAGAACGCACTTTTGTCACCGTACGCTGATTCCCCCCAACCAGATGGTCTAAGACCATCGTATTGATATTCATTTTTATGCTCATAATATTCTATGTGTATAATAAAGCAATATACCTCCGCTCAATACTTGCACGGCGGCACTCAGGAGGGCACGTAATACCACTGTTCCACGGACTGCAAAATTGTATGCATTAATCTTGGCTCCTCAGTCCGACTGTTTGTAAGGAACATAACCACCGTTCCTGCAGTTTCAAATTGTCTGAGATGCAAGCTCATATTTTTTTCAGGAGGCGTCTTCAACGTCAATTGCTTCCTTGTCACTGAGCATCGGCCAATGTTTAAAGAGCCTATGCCATTCTTGAAGGCGGTATGCGTCTTGTTTGGAGCTTTTTACGTGTTGAATTTACCTATTCAAAGGAAGCCTTGGCCACTGTCGAGTTTATGCAAATGTGAGAAAATCTTGAAATGCGTCAAGTCCACAGGATGTGTCATAGAATGACATAATCTATATTACCCTATCATTTATCGTGCCGTAGCGCCCTTTTTCACAACTCGCACAAACATTTGAGCTGTACTAATTTTACAAAGAATTACGCTGCTGCATATTTATAATGAATTGATAACATGGGAACACTGGTTGTCATTAGGCTGTAACTTTCAAGGCAGGGAAGCATGGTTATCTTGTATAGACCAGCACGTGGCACTGACGTCACGCAGCTGCGGTGGCGCTGTCGGCGGCACAGCGCAGACGCTTCACTTTACGCGAATTTGGTTTTTGCGCACGCACACTGCTCACACCTGGTGTGGGCGAACGCGGGCTTGCTTATAAACAGGGTGTCGGTCTATAGAATGTGTGCTTCTTCAGCAGTCATTCAGGTTTAACATGTTCTAACACTACCATAGTCTGACTTGATAGTAGAAAATAAATGGCTTCACATTCACCAGGCTGAGTATGCATGAAGCAGGCATGGCATTAATGTTAGATGATGCAATATATCCTCCTAGACCAATCTTCCAAATCAGCCTAGAGAAGGGGCTGAAGATAATGGGAGCAGTGAATCGAGCGACGGCCCAGCGCAAGATTTTAGCGATGCTGAAGGGCTTCAAATGAAGTCTCCACAGAAATCGCTTGAACCTGTATGTTTTTTTATGGTAAGTGCAAATTTGAATTCCTACACATCTAGCATGTACCTAAGAGAAAGACAACTCTAATGTGGCTGATGCCAATCTTTTGAGAAGCGTAACAAAGGGCTTTATGAGTATTTAGAACTTTCAAATATCGAAGCGAATGATGTCATATTTTGTTTATACTTTCATCGGATAGGACGGTTCGGCAGTTGTACGAATTTTAAATCTGAGAATTCTCCAGGACACACCATCGTAAAAAAGCAACTGAAACGACTCACAAAAGCCCACAAAGAAGTCTGGGAACTGTACGCAAATAAAACTTATTTCAACTCGTTTATTTAAAACGGTAATTCATCCTGTAATTGTAACCAAAGATGGTTGATCTGTAAAATGTTTGAGCCTCCAGAGCCAATACATGATTTGCTGCGGTACGCTGCTGTGAACCGGTGAAGCATGCACGCAGTGCGAGTGCTACAGTGTCAAGGCAGATGTGGCCGACATGACATGGCATTCATATCCCGTGTTATTGGGAGTCTGCGTCTGTTTAATTACAACAACCGGCATCCTGCCACTTTACAAATTATCTCCTTGCAACTTGTTTGCCCCTTGCTCTCGCACAAAATAATTATTCGTTTGATATTTAAATGTATTATTATTAGAGGGGGGTGCAACGATTTTATGATTAAGAGAATTTTCATCTCGTCATTTTTACGTTGTTTATCACGTCCCGGAGGATACAGAAAACATCTCCTTCATTAAGAAGGTTGCGATTTCGCTGCATAATCGCAAAACAAAAGCCAAGCTTTTTCCCCCACCTGCAGCCGCAAGAGGCAGCCGAAGGAACTACGGCTAGAAGATTACGTGTCCTCGCTCGGTTCCAAGCTGCAGCATAACGCCTGCTAATGTCAGCAGAGAGAGGGAGAGGAAGCATCCTCCGAGATAGCACACGGGAACCTACACGGCACTCCGAATGACGTCACTAGGAGTGCGACCAGGTGTGATCCTGAAGACTGGGAGTGAGTTCAGGGGTGCCCGAAATGCCAATAGCTATCTTTTTTTTTTGTACGGAACAACTAGGAAACGCAGGCGAAATCGGTTTCCTGCTCTTTACTTCAGAAGTGTCAGAGAGCAACCTCCACAAATTTTTAACCGAAGTCCGGAAATCGTTGCACCCCCTTTAAATAGTAACTTGTATTTAAGCTTTGGACTAAGTGAAGCCTCATGGTTCTTTCTTATTGTTTTATAGAGGTTTTTCAAAGCACAAGTCGGCCGGTCTGCCAGCCACCTGCAGCCATACTTGCACTGCGTGATTACTTAGCATGTCCAGTGCCAACTGCTATTTAAGCTGCTCTAACCTGATTAAATTGACAGTCTGACAATCTTGTGTCTTGTTTTTCAGAAAATACAGTGTGCACCTCAAGACGTCGAGCAATGTTTGACGATTTAACCATTTGAACCAGTTGTATTACGGAGTCAACTTCGCTTTTTTTTATGGTAAGTCACGAGTCTGAGTTCTTACAGATTGAGCATGTCCGTGAGGGGGAGGCAACGCTGATGTAGCTGATGTCACTTTTTCGACAACCGTTGTAGCAGTATCAGCCACATCTAACATGTTACCCCTAATGCCCCAGTTTGAACATATATCAAGCCTTTTTCTCATGCATATTTTAGCAGATTATGAGTTAACTTCAAAATGGAACTGCGAGGTTCATTCTTGTTTTGTAGAGGTTTTTCAGGGCACGAGTTGGCTGATCTCTTGCAGCCTCGTGCAGCCATGCTTGCACTGCAGGGTTACTTTGCATGTCCAGTGCCAACTGCGATTTAAGCTACTCACACTTGCTTTAACTGGCATTCTGACAGTCTTGTGTATGTCTTGTTGTTCAGAAGATACGGTTAGCATCTCGAAACGTCGAGCAACGTTTTATGATTTAACTATTTGAACAAGTCGAGTTACGGAGTCAACTTCGCTGGTGTATTTTCATGGTAAGTAAAAAGTGAGTTACTACAGATCGAGCGCGACTCTGAGAGGGAGACAACGCTGATCCAGCTGGTTTCACTTCCGACAAGTTTTGTGGTAGTGTCCGTCGCATGTAACATTGTTTTGACCCCAACTGGTGTTACTATACACTATAGCTAGATTCAAACCTCATATGCTAAATTCATTTGAATCTCGTTACTATAGCTAAATTCAAACATACTAGGTCACCTGCTGCTGGCTTTTTGTAGCCGGTGAACTTGCCACGTTTGAATCGCAGGTAGTGTTAAGTAGTGACACGCTGCAAGCAACATATTGATGTAACAATTGTTTTCTTGGTAACACTAACTGTCACACGCTAAGTTTGAGGGAAGTGAGTTCTGTATCGCGTTATCTTTACTGAATAAAAAAGTAGCAATGTTCTTTTGTAGTTAATTTTCTCATCTTTCTAATTATAGTTACATTGAGGAGCATGATCTGATGTATACCTTATATCTAGATTGTCATGGATAGACAATGACAAAAAGATTATGCATTTCGGATTATGGATGACAAGTGCCAATGACAAAGCGCAGCTGGCAATGCAGAGAAAACATTGACAACAGATAAACAAGAAGAACATTTTTTTCAACTCCCTCTGAAAGTTCTGCTTACAGTGAGGAGCAGTGGTGAAGAAAGGTAACCTCAGAGGCAATGGCTTTGTGTATTGTTGAGGTTTTAACCAGGAACAAATCCTTGTGCATGCAAGCCATTCCACCGAGTGTGCTAGTTGAAAGCTTGTTCAGCGATGGAAATGGATGTGCTTGCCTTCAGTAAAGTAAAACTTTTGGATGAAAATTTAGAAAAGCAACTGCTGCTTTAGTATAAGATGTAATGACACTGATACAGGCACTTTGGGAAAAAAACCTGAGTTCCTAGTTCCTAGTTTTCCTAGTTTATTTGTTTAATAAAAGAAGTAAAGTAAAATAATGGAATTACCTCTTAGGAGTAACTGTTATTTAACTAGCTTAATTAGGTAGTCTTTTTATATAAAGTATCTTGCCCAAGGCGACAAATATTGTATGGGTCCTGTAATTGCATAATCTTTTCGCTTAGTTTATGTCGATGCCTACGAGGTCTTGCTCAAAGATCTGAAATCTGTTTTCTTATATATTCTAACACATTATAAGGTAACCTTTAAGTAAAGAGAACTGCATGGTTCTTAAGTCTTGTTTGTAGGAATTTCTTGGAGCACAAGTCAGCTGATTTCTGGCAGTCTCCTGTGGCCATTGTACTGCAGGATTACTTTGGATAGTTATAGAAAGCTACGATTTAAGCAACTCTCATTTGTATAGATTGGCATTCGTGTTTGTCTTTTTTTCTCAGGAACTACATTTGGAATCGTACAACGTGGAGCAGTTTTTGACAATTGGTCACTTTGAAAAAGTCATTTTGTGGAGTTGGCTGCACAGCTGAACAGGCTCCAGACACGGTATACTGCAAAAGCTACGGGTTTTTCATCACTTAGCATTTAGGTTATCAAACTATACTGATTTTAGTTCTGATAAATGTTTGCTGTGCTTGCAAAGAAATCGCAAATCATACGCTAATCTGAAGACTAAGTCAAACTTCTACTCACAGTTGCCGTGTGCATTTGAAAAAGGCTGTTCAACCTAAGAAATTTTATGAGCAATATATTCCTTCCTGGGAAGCAAAGTTAAATATTTGCCTATGAGACTAAATACCTTATCACTGCTCAGTTTCCGAAGCGCTTTCTAACAAAACCCTAAAATCTCAAAATTGTGTCTCTTCGTCTGTTCGTGGGTTTTTACCCTATACTGAACGGAAAAATAATTTGTCAAGCGATATAAAGTTAAAATACGCCATTCTAAGAAACATTGACCTGACACCATGGCGTTAGGTAACCTGATTTGCCGTCAAGCTATCTTTCCAGACTGAATTTGTAGTGACACTTGACAGCAGGTAGCATGACGTCCAGTGAACTGGCGCAATACAAAATACCGCTGCTAAATATAGCTAAAAAATTAATGTCACGTGTCCTTGTGTCTTGTGATGCCATTGTGTGAAGGGACACCACCACTTTGCCCCGTGAAGACATGTCAGAGGACCATCTCACGTGACTTCTGATCATATGTGACGTCAATTGCTTCCAAAAATTTAGTAGTAAAACACATCAAGTTACCTTATGTCACGCAATCATTTCACGCTAAATGTATCGGAAAAATAAAATTCACATAATTTGACGTAAAGTGGCGTCATAAGACCAAGTGATATCACAACATGACATCATGCACTATCGTCACATGACGTAGGTTACTTCAAAAAAATTGTCTTGGTAAATTAAGCGAGGAATTTTGTGTTGCGTCATCACGTGGTAAATTTTCGCGCTAAATTGAGTGGGGAAATTGACAAACAATTTGCTCTTCACAATCCCAAACGGCTGTTTAATATCTTCTTTCCAATTTAAATCATCGTTCCATACGTAGGAGCTGCATTTGTTGTATTATAAGACCCCCGCGGTAGAGGTCGCTGCTAATTTATCTTAATTGAGGAACCGCACGTTGAGAAACAATAAATTGTTTTTATGAAGTTGGTAAGTGCGCATTAGATTAATAGAGTATTTCTTTGCCGGCTTGTATACATACACTGATGAAGTGTGCATTTCTTTATAGGAATGTGCGGCAACATATACTCCCGGGAAATGTCGCATTCTACCAAGAAAATGCATGAAAACAGTCTTGGAATGAATGAAGACATCTATGTGACGTTTGATTGCAATAGCATTTTGACTGATAAACGTAAGAGATTATAAAATGAAGTTGCGATGGTCGGGCTCTGTGACCTACGAAAACACAGCAACCATCACAAATTAACTAGCACTTAAATACCTGTATCTATTTCTTCCGAAGATAAACCTGGCAAATCTGCTCTTCACATTAAAGAGCGTGCTTCACCGAGCGGTACTCCAATCCAAATAACGCTTTATGTTTTCCAAATATGTTTCAATTTAATAAGTAGGAAACATTTCGTGATGCGAATCCGAATCGCTACGATTATGTTCTAACAATTTCAAACGCGCCTTTGCTTTTTGAAGTGCTATGTTCTTGCACGGTGCAATCTGGAATAACTGCAGTTTTTTCGTAGCAATGAAAAGCGGACATAATAAATACATCATCACTGCAAGCTCTTTAGTTCTCTTTGTCTTGCTTGGAATTCACGTGTTGCTTACGGTGGCGAAATGGAGCACCGAAAATATGCATTCATAATGTCGACATTATTAAGTTTTGTGTCGGGGGATCGCAACGCAGGAATGTATGGAAACCCAGCATAAAAACCGCATATATTAGCGAATTCCGTGGCTTATATGCGTTTCAATGTTTGATCGTTTTCATCCGTGTACAAGTAATATCTGCAGAATTGTTATTTTTGTGCCACCAAACGTCTCGGCCAAAGAGACGATTACAAATGATAATTAATCTTCATGGGCTATTTCTATTTATTTTTCTATAGTTAAATTTCTTGAAATAAATATGCTGTGTGTATCGAGGCACACTTGAAGCTTTAATCCAATTCAGCGAGCTGGGACGTTACGTCAAATTATCGAAAATTACTTTCAGCGTTTGACTGCCCTGATAATCTCATTTAACACTAAATTCAATTGCTCGCAATTTTATAATGTAATATTGGGTTCTACAAGGGCAAATTAAAACGAATATATAGAAATGATAAACAATTACCACGCGCAGTCAATTATCTGTCTCAATCGAAATGGCTGCCTGTTGATCCTTTTCCGCTCCCTTTTTCTGAAATGTGGAATAGAACAAGATAATCATATTTGTTATATTTTTACTAGCTGTTCGAGTTTATAAAGCAATTTCAGAAAACACTCACATATTCTTTTACCAGCATGTCTCTTTCGTAATAATGTACCAGAAAAAACGCGCCCGAAACACTGTCCGCTGGTTGTTGAGATAAAGTGATATCATCATTGATGAACAGCGTTAGCTCACCATCAAAACTCCGGGACTCTATTAAAAGTGGATACACAAGAGCCTTCCCACGGTCTGTAATGGCGGGAAAAATACGGAAACAATTGTCTTAATGCGAAAGCATTAACTGCCTCATAGAGCAAGCTGACGTCATCAGTTTGAAGCGCGAAAACGGCACCTAGTTTCCATCGGTTTTATTGGCTGGCGCGCGTCAACGGGACGGCTCCAGTTGGCTGCAGCGCTCGTCAGTGTTCACGGTCGCCCACCCCATGGCTCTGCGTGTCCATCAGCGCGCCGGCGCCATTAGCACGGAGCGTCCGAGGTCACCGTGCCCAGGGGAGCACACGCCCTCACCGGCGACGTAAAGTACGCAGCAGACGACAAAGGGAGCGAACGAGCGGCTTGCATGCTTTCGCATTCACAACACATATGGAGTGCTTAGGTGTACCTCGGTCGTTTTTTTATTAGAAACTTCAGCTTATTTATAATCGCGATAGGAGGGACTTAGAATTGTTTTCACCCCTTTTAAGTTTTAGAAGAGCATTGTTGGCCGCTTGACAAACATCTGTGCTCTGTTGTTTTTCCATTGCTCTCCGTAGTTTTATTTATTTCCTTTTATCTTTTCTAAATCACGTCTTGCATGTGTGTTTGTCTGTATCTGTTCTTTCGTCGTTTGTAATATGTGTGCACTAATAAGGCCTCGAGCTCTGTGTGGGCACATTAAGCAGAATAAATAAATAAATAAATAGTTCATGCCATACTGATGTCTAACTCAGTGTATCACGACTAAATTGGAATACCGAAAACGGAAATATTGCTAATAAGAAAACGCAAGGTATTGGGAGGTGCTTGGACAGGTGACTCAGCCACGCTGGAGACTAACTTCCGTAGTGGTATTTAAAACTGCTATTTTTCACAGCAAGTGCCGAAACCCGGGAGTGAAGAGCCCCATCCCACCACCGACAGTTTGTATTTCGAACCCGAACTGATCGACCGCCACACTGCCTCTCTCCAGCAACCGGCAGCCGAGCGTCACTATTTTGAACCAAATCAAACGCATAAATTTCCCCAGTGACCACAGCAAAACCTACCAACGCTGAATCTTTGTAACTTCAACCCTAACATCTACTAACTTCGAGCACCTTGAGCACCGCTGAACGTCCCCTAACTAAGGAACTGGTACAAATTTATACGTAAATTACCTCGAAGCCCCTACACCCGTGACGAAGTTGAGCGACAGTCAAAACCACTTGCGCAGCCCGTAGCTTACCGCCTCCTGTGAATCGCCCGTCTTAGCTAAGTTCTCTGCAAACTACCAGTGCCAGTGTGATGATGTACTGGACACCAAGGATGATCAAAACGACGCGCGTGAAAGCTGTGAGTTGGACTGAGCGAAGGACGAGAAAGAAGATGCAGTGAACGGGGTGAAGATGTGAATAACTAGAAGAAGAGTGCAAGGCAAGGGCAAGAAATGGATATAACGAAGAAACGAAGACGACGCAGTGATGAGAGGAAGACAACACACGCTCATGAGCCTTGAGAGAAGGGCGGGCACGACACGGAACCCGACTCGACAGCGGTGGCAGCGGCAGCCGAGGAAGAGCCCGGACGGACGACTCCAGGCCCATGGGGCTTTTATCCAAAATTTCTGGGAAACATCCCCCCGGGTCAAGCGAGCCTTCCAAGCATTTCCTGGACAGGACTAACTCCCTGTCAAGGCTGACGTGGAACACCGTGCCGTAAGCGGATCCGTCGAACTGAACTTTGTATATATATCTATACACTTTTTTTAATTTTGTAACTTCTTTTTATTACTACTGTTAATAATATCTTGCTTTTTATATTCACCACTCTTGAATTCCGAGTGTGATCGCGTGCTATTCTCCGTCGCCTTTTTTTCTCTCAATTACCTTTGACGTGCCTCAAGTGAGCGTGCGTGGTGACGGAAGAAAAAAAAGCCGCCCTCGTGCCCGGCCCGGACGGCTCGTGCGTTCCTGTCTGGTGCTGTCGCCAGCTTGTCGAGCCTTCAGCCACTCACGCCAGCCACCAACACGACCTACTGTAATCCAGACCTGCCAAAAGACAAGAGCGGCAGCGCGCAATGTTTAGCATACACAGAATCCGCAGTGTTTCGGAACGCTATGAGTGCATGGCGCCACTTAAAGGTGTTTGTATTTCCTAGGATATCCGCACGTCGATTTCAGGCACGCAAGTCGCGGCTGCCTTATTGCGCCCTGACCTGTACGTGGAATAGCTCTCCTACCGCGATTTCGCCACTGTGCGTGTGAAATATTTTGCCACTAGGGGCGCAAGGCTACAGTCATAGCTATTGCCCCGTGCCAGTTGCAGATGAGGCGTGGGTCGAACACGCGCGTACTTATTAGACAGCTTAGTAGTAGTAAAAGTGTACACGATCAGCCCAATAATCAGTCAATACGAAAGCATGTGTTTCCGATATCAACATGTTCCCGATATGTGCCCGATATCGGGGTGTCCGGTTTCTGACATCGATACTGTCTATGGAATTGATATGCGGGTCATCGATCCTATCTATTCGGATATCTAAATGGCTAACTGCGTGTTTCTGATATCGGGGTGTCTGGTTTCTGACATCGATACTATCTATGGAATCGATATGCGGGTTATGCGGGTGTCTATTTCTCACATCAAAGTCAAATTTGGGGGTTTTACGTGCCAAACCTACGACGGGCATCTGGCACGCCCCAGCGGAGGACTGAGGATTAATTTCGACCACCTGGGGATCTTTTGACGTGCAACCGAAAGCTCGGTTACACGGCGCCTTCTCCGCAATAAGCCTCCGTCATATTGCGGGCACCTCGGTCGGGATTCGAGCCCGCCACCTGGGGATATTTCTCACATCGATCCTATCTTTTCGGATATCTAAATGGCTAACTGCGCGCCCGCCGCTGGGTCTGACGTAGGAGTCGCGACCGGCCATTAGCCAATCCTATCCTAACCTATTCTGATATCAGAAACGGACGTTTCTGATATCTGAAAAAAAAATTAGATTTTCGTTAATCGATCAATAAATTTATTATCGATCGATGATCCATTATCGACCGATGACCCATCATCCATCATCGGTAGATAGACGTTCAGTGCCACGCAGTTGTCCCGTGACAACCACGAGACAACTGCGTATTTTAATTCTTACGAAGAGGCTTTTAAATACTTTCGGCTGGGCGGGTTTCAAACCAGCGACCTTTCGTTCAGTAGCCCGACGCGGTACCTCTGCGCCACAAAGGGAAGTGAATAATTCATACTTCGACTTTGTGTGCAATCGTGGGTAGTGCCAGGGTTCGCCGCTCTGTTATGCTCTGTAAAGTTCAGTTTATAGTTGGTCATGCTTCCACAAGGTGGCGCTTGAGGTCGCCGTCGCCACACCAATCAGCGTATTCCCCGCCTACCTCGTTGACTCGTGGGAAAGTGTGGGGACCCGCCGCTGGATGGCGCCATGTGCAGTGTGGTTGGTGATATTCCCACAAGATGTCGCGAGTCGTGCGGCTTATCTTATCGATGACCTTCAATCTGTTGACATATTCGTAAAATGTCGTATGACCCAGGCAACGAACTCTCTATGTCATTCGTGTGGTGAAGATCGAACTGTCGAGATGTTTGCGAGCGGACGTCTGACTAGTTGCATGGGAGGACACACTCGCTGAAGCGAGATAGAAGTCTGCACTGGAGACCGTATGACAAACAACGACTTCTTTGTGACTGCACTGGAACTGCTCATCGGCCTGATTGTGTTCGGAAAGTTCCCTCCCTACGAAGTGGACCCAGTTGTGTTCCATGTAGTGTCCCGCGTGTACGAGCACTCCGAGAGAAAGGACAAGGAGTGGCCATCGCACGAGGGTCCTTTCAAATTCTTGTCGGGATGGGTGAGCAAGGTGATGCCCAGGGTGACCGAAGCGGAATCCACGGACGTGGTAGAGTTCCTCTCAGACACGGTGCATACCATCAAGCGGTCAGTGCGGTGCAAGTATCACATCGAAGCAACCTACGTGCATCGGCTGGCCGCGGATGTTCTTCGATACAGGCTGGTCACTGCGGATAGTGTGGACTCGTGGAAATAAATTACCATCTTAATTGATTTGTCTTTCATTTTGTCCGATAGAAAAGATCGGGCCTCGCTATCGGTCCGATCAGTCTGGTGTTGACCGAGGGCACGATCGGTCTTTAGAATGAGCGATCAATTTTATGTGAACCGTTTCTCTAATGCCTCCAGTGAAATATTTCACGATAATACTTTAAGTAAGTTTAAGGTACAGCTGTCCCAACCTATCATTTTAAATGAACCGTATGAGGTCGCCCTAGAGGAATTAAATTTTCCATTTAGCATCAAGAATGTGACGAGGCCATCTAACGATATCTATTTGGTCAGACCAACGGACGCTGGGAAAGTGGAATCCAGCAAAAAGATTCGAATCCCTGCAAAACAAGACGTCCTCTCGTTGTTGAGAAGTGGCTTGAGAGAATTGTTCGGTCGCAAAGCGAGCCTCGATCGAAAAGAAAGCTTTTATTCCATAACCTTCCAGAGAAACAACGCTTTGCACATGTCGTCTCTCTTAGCCAAAAAACTTGGCTTTTCAGAGCAAATATTTGGTATATGTCAGTCTATGGAAGGCCGTCCCATAGAGGAATTGACGTTCGATAAAGAGGTTGAGATAGAGCTGACAAGAGTTAAACACGTCATGACACAGAACCGTATTGAGATCCTCGAGGGCTTTTACGAATCGGCAGAACACCTCATTGATGCGATAAACAGTGCGTACCAATCTACACTCAAACTCCCTCCCTCAAAAATGCTGCTTCGTCATAGCCCCTACATAAAACTCGTAGCGTTGTAGTTGCATCACAATGGATATATATTGATCAATCAGCACTTGTCACACATGCTCGGATTTGGTGAAAAGACCGCGTATACCTCCTTTACCGTGGCAGATCGTGAAGTCATATTATATCCAAATAATTACATTTTTACGTATTGCGATATCATAGAAGCGGAACACGTTGGTGATGTGAAAGCCCCTCTTTTGAGAGTCGTACCTTTCGTGGTGACCAAGCGAAATGAGATGATATCGTATTCATTCAATTTGTTACAATATAAGAGGGTGATCGGAAAGGAAGTTAACACCATTTGTCTGGAGCTCGTTGGTGAGAAAGGAACTTACATTCCATTTCTAGACGGATTCGGTCGTGTCGCAGCAACCCTGAATTTTAGAAAATGCACGTAAAGTCTGCACCGTGCTGTGTGGACCATTTTTCCGGTTCCAGAGAGAAACATTTGCCGCATTTTGTGTCCGGGCCTTTGTTCCAAGTGGGGAGCGGTCTATTGTCCGACATATATAAAAAAATATTGCCGGTGTTTACAAAAAGCAGCTCCGTACCTCGGTCGAAAACTCGAGGCCACCGGCAGAAACGTAGCAGAGCGCGTCAGACAAGGTTCCTCACTTCGGGATGCCCTCAAAAAAGGAATTGGCAAGACGTATCGAAACACGAGGGACGAGCTTCTACAAAAGCTCTCCGGTGCAGGTCATAAAAGAAAGAAGACCGAGAAATCTTCCCCAGTCTGCCCGCGAGAAAAGAGACGGAAGGTTCTAGACTTTTTTGATACCTAGAGAATGTCGAGCGGTATCTTTACCCTCCCCGAACAATCCTGTTTGTGTACAACCGGCGAACTAGAACTTTTCTCGCTGCCGCCTACTTCGTTTTCCCTGGAAAAATCGGAATATCTTGAGTTCTTTCCCGTCTCTAGTTCAACCTCCACGTCCGTTTTGGAATTTCACGTCCCTTCTTTGTGTCCACACTTTTACGATTTGAAATCGAGCTTCCTTCACATTCAATCTAAAATCGTTCGAGCTAATGGCGATCCTGCGAGCACTGTTGCACTCGACGGGTCGGTTACGAACGATAAAGTGATTCCGGTTCAGTCCTTTGGAACCTCCCTCTTTCAATACCTACACGTTTATCTGAATCAAACTCTTGTCACCCAGTACGAAAACTATGCCTATCGTTCATATCTTGATATTCTGCTTAATGCAAACGAGGTAAGTAAAAGTCATTCTCTTTCTGCGATGCTCTACGAAAAGGATCCAGTCAATACATCGGAAAAGCTGGAAATCACGCCGGATGCCAAGGGACTTGCCGCTCGCTTCAAGCGTACCGAGGGATCTACCCTTTGCGACCTGTTCTGTCCGATATTCAGCGACATTTGCCAGCAAGAAAAGCTCCTACTTAATGGCGTGGACATCCGCATCGTGCTGCGACAAAATACCGAAGATTTCAGACTCTTGGCTGCTTCGACGATTCAACAAAAGCACATGGTTCAGCTTCCTCGCATCGTTCTGTACATTCGACGAGTCCAAGTGGCCCCGACAGTTCTTGTCGGAATCGAAAGGCGACTGCAATCTACTCACGCATCATACCTGTTACGTGGATTGGAGATCAAAACCAGAAGCGTTTCTCCCGGTGTGACACATATCGTTCTCGACGACCTCTATCCTCACCGGGTTCCATCTAAGCTCGCCATCGCGTTCGTAAAGAGTGAATCGTTTCAGGGAAGTCGCGAACACGACCCCTTCAAATTTGAACACTTCAATCTAAAAACGGCCGTACTAGACGTTGGTGGGTCTCAGCAGACGGAAAATTTCGATTTTAATCGGGATCTTTATATGAAGGCCCATATGAACTTCCTACATCGACTCAATCGAGAAGACGTTCCGTTTTCTAAAGGTGCATTCTCAAATGACTCTTTTCTTTTCTACTACACTTTGACTAGCCAATGTGAGACTCACCCTGACTTTCAAAAAGGACCTAAATAAGGCAGTCACGATCCTGTTCATGTCAGAAGCACCACGCGTTTTGGAAATTGACAAGGAGAGACAGGCCAGGATCGCTAATTGAAGAAATGGAAGAACACGAATTTTATTCGATGTTTGCAGGCAACCGGTATACGCGACCCTCGTTTCGCGGTACTTTTTCTAGCGACGAGATTGGCCAGGAGAGACCAAGCCAGGGTCTTTACGTACTTAACACGGCACCGAGATCATCTTCCGGCGAACACTGGGTTCTTTTTTTTATATCTCCAAAGGACAATTCGATTAGTTATTTTGACAGTTTTGGTATGATTCCAATACACGAAGAATTTTACAACTTTATCGGAAATGTTTCCAGCTTCTTCTTCAACAAAAAGAGAATTCAAGGATTCAAGTCAAATACGTGTGGACTTTACTGTCTATACGTCGGCGCTCTCCTGTGTTGTGGTGTACCACTCCGCGAATGCACCAAGACGTTCTCGCCAACCGATCATCGATGGAACGATCGCTTGATATCTGTACTTGTGCGCAAACAATTTCCACCTCCCAAGTTAGAGCTATCCTGCAGCAGCGTTTTGTAATCTCTTTTCAGTCAAATAAAAACAAACACAAAAAGTAAAGCATGAATCGTTTTATTGCATGCATTCATACGCATTGAAAACGCTATACGTAAAGAAACAGACATGAATACACACTTACAATATAACATATTATAAGAATACATTAACATAATAACATTTTATCGTGGGGCAACATCTCAAGAGTGTGACAGAAAAAAACAATTTCAAAATAATACAAATTACAATTTCGGAATAACATTTTTATCAAGTACATAGGGTGGGGGGCAACATTTCCAAGATTTGAAACATATCATTACTCCCTTCCTCCCAAAAGAAAAAAAAAATATACCCTGCCGCAATTACATTTTTACCGAACACACCCGGTTGTCTTGGAGGAGGACATTTCGCCGAGTCTGAGATGTCCGTAAGAAAGCGTCGAAAGTCCGTTGTCTTCGATAAAACGCTTGTTGTCGAAGGCGTTCAATCCAATTTTTTTTACGACGACACTTTTTGTTTTCATTTTGCTTACGAGCAATGATTCTTTGGGTGATAGTGTGCAGAGTTTGTGTCTCGAGAGTCTGAAGGTAGAGGTCGTAAGTTAGCTTGCGCTACTCGCATCTTTTTACTCCTTTAGCCCTCACACAATGTTCTTGAGACTCTAGATCGAGCGCATAGAGGTTCGGTTTAAGACAGACAAATCCTAGAATGTGGTCTTTCGGCAGCTCGTTTTTGAAAACTCCAAGTCGGATTTTGTTTTGAAGCGAATACAAGGCGTGCTCGGACGGGTAACCAGAAGTATCTAGGTGGCTCTCGGTAGGCTCTGCGAGCCTCTCGTCGACGTCCCGACCGCTGATTTGGAGGATAAATGAATCCGTGTCGCTATATGCAGCGCGAGCATCCGGGAAAACTCTCCTAATCTGATTATAGAAGAAATCGTACATGACGATCTTCGACATCTCTAGGATAGAGAAACCTACGTCTATGGGCTTGTTCAGGTGCAAAGTTTTATGTGAAAATTAAAATATGACGACGTTTGGACCGATCGCTGTAAATTGTCTAAGGTTAGGTTTTTGCAGATTTTTTAAGACTTCGTTCTCGGAAACGCTAATGACAATGTCGTTGTACTGGCGAGGATTTTCAATCGTCTTTCCGTAGATCGAGTTCATAAAGAGCTTTGACAGATTCTTCTGAAAGGTGTTGGTAGGCTGCTTGCGCAGATTGTGATTGAAGTCGATAAATTGTTTTAGAAAGGCTCGCTGGGAAAACTGCAGGATGCGATGAATCTTCAGTTTTAACCCTAGCTGCAGGTACAACTTTAGGATTCGGAAATGAATAACGTAATTACGTTTGGGAAATAGTGTTAAAAGAAGCTTACGTTCAGATTCTTTCTCGGGTAGGTCAAATATTTTTACTAGCGCCTTTTGATAAGACGAAAGCCATTCGAAAGGAACCCCTCGTTTTTCCGGAGCCAAAGGAAAGTCTGCATGCGAGTCGTGTAGTTGCTCTGGATAGTCTAGGTCTCCCTCCAAGATGTAACCAGTGGGTGAGTCGTCTAAAACCTGAGCGAGCTGAAGGACATTGATTTCTTCGCGATCGAGCCATCGGAAATCGCCGTACGGAAGCGGTTGTCTCATTGTTGACGCGTAAAGACCGTTCTCATCGAGGTCGAACATTTGAGAAGCGTCTTTGTTAGGATCGAACGAGTCGCTGGTTGGAACGTTAGCTCTCGCATGTCGAACTGCACATTGCACCGTTCCTCCTGGTAAACCCGATTCGATAAAAAGATATGCGTCGACGTCGCTGAGCAATTCAAGTTTGGCCTTTGTTTGCTTAAGCGCACAGGCCAAGCTGAGGGCAGTAAGCGACACAAAATGCAGGGGATCGATGTCGTAGGTTTCCAGGGTCTATTTCCTAAAATTTTGAATTACGTCAGATAGAAGTAAGCAGTCGAGTTTCAAATAGCAGTCACTGTACTCTCCCACGTTTTTGAACTTGAACGTGTCAAAAGCGACCTGGGCATGTTGATAATCCGTCTCAGAAATGTGAGCGTCGTTAAGCTTGTAAAACGACTCACGTGGTGCCAACTCGGGCTCATCGTAGACGCTGAAGTCGGTTATGTAATCGTAGGGAAACACACCCTTACGTGCCAGCAACTCAGTATGTTGAGGAAACGCTTCACGAAGGCAGCAAAAGTTTTCCAAGCCTTTGGAATGGAGGTCCTGCACAAGTGCGTCCAAGCTCGCGGGGAGGAAAGCTAGACTGTCGAGAAACCATAGGTTACCCACGTCAAGCCGCTTAAACTGTTGAGAGCTACTGGCGAGAACCTTGATATCTTTCGAGTCGAATAAATGTAGTTTCGGTAAAATAAAGGCAAGGTCGTACGAGTGGTTGTGTGCAACCAGGGGAATGACTTTTTCGTTATTCCTATCGTTCAAAAACAGCCTTGGCACAGCCTGTAAGGTCCGGTAAAATGATCGTTGTCCTTTCTTTTACGTTTGTCGAACGACTCGCCACATACATCACAGTGACAGTCGGAGTTCTGTGTTTTTTTGACCGTCGTGAGATCGCTTCCAATCCACTCGGGAATGAGTTTGGACATTTGATTGAGAATGGAAATGAACTGCTCGACACAATCCTCGCCTCGATACGAGAAATGTTCCATGATTCGTGAGTCTGTAGAACGAATCACTAGAATAAAAACGAGCTGGGTACGTGAGTCTCGTAAACGTGACCCGTGTTTTCCGGTTTCAAGATGGCCTCAAAGTCGTAGACGCAGAAGTGTGGAAAAGGCTCCATGAGGTGTGTGTTACGGAAATAAAGCGCGTCCCCTTTTTTAGGAAAGACCGTTCGCACTGGCTTTTTTTTTTTTTCACAAGGCGAACTGACATGTTAGAGAAGTACGAAAACGAAAACCCATCATGCATCTTTTACAACGGAATCGGTAGTGTAGCTAGCCCTGTTTTCGAAAAGCCCGGCGAAGTTGGTAATGAGGACAAAGTGGTCGTCAATCAAAAGCAAATCTACATGCTTTTCCAACTCGTGATCGTTGATTTTGAGAGGATAGACAAACTTTTTTTCCCGGTCGTAACCGTACACGTTGATGGACACGCGATTCTTTCTTTCGAAAGACTCTACGTCTTCTGGAAACGTCACTGGATAGTTTATAGGAAACGAATATTTGCTCAGATGGTCCCTGTATGAGGAAGCTCTCGTTTTATGTTGAGTGGGATGCAACCCCGCAAGCACGGAAAAGGTGAAGCGCATTTTTCTTTCAGAGTCCTTCATGCGTTCGTTCACATTCAAAATACACGGTTTGTTTGCCAGTTCCTTCGGCAAAGTAAAACTTTGACATCCGACCGTCTGGGGAACGAAACGTCCGACTGTGATGCTACATTGTTGGATGGCGACGAGCGCGAAACCCGATTCACGTTCCTGATACTGCTCTAGACGGGCGTTTATCTCGCCGCAGGCAAGCTGCAGGGCGCCGGCGATGTTACCCTCGGCCCAGATCATGTGAACGAAAGAGTGAAAGTAATGCACGCTAAAGTCAAATTCGCCTTCGGAGTTAAGTCGTGTCAGCTCTGTGGTTAACGTGATAAAAAAACGCAGCGGCATTCCGTAATGTCTAAACACGTTGGACATTGCATCTGAGTGATGACGGAACAGTGTAGAGACGTCGTGAGCCTCGTCGTCGCGCTCGTGCAAATGCATATCATAGCGCATAGTAAAGTTTCGAAAAGCGCAGAGGCCTTCACAAAATGGAATGCAATCTTGATAGGGAACATTATGTACTAGAGCCAGATGAACTTGTAATGCCTCTGCGCTGAAATATTGTTGCCTCTCCCGCACGTTACACAAATGACAGGTTACCATTTCCGAGAAATAAAACAAAAGACACCTAAATGTCCAACTTCGAGAAGACAATGATGGGTGACCGCCCGTCGCCCTCGCTTTTCTGCAGAACTAATCCCGTCATGTGACGCATACTTTCAAGCTCTTCGTCACTGAGCTCTGAAAAGTGTTTAGGCAAAAATACCTTGACAATGTCGTCTGGCAGCTGGAGGGACACGAAGACAGACGGCCCGTAACGTGTGTCCAAACGTCCAATGTCTAACACAGTCAGATTGACATCAGACGGAATCAGATCCATCTTAACAAAGTTTGACGGCGATTTCAAGAAGTTAAGCTAGTCCAGGAGGTTCTCCATCATTGGGTCGGCGGTTGCGGCAGTGGGCTCCTGTAATAAAAATGTATGTTAAAAAACAAAAATAAACGCGTTTCAAATATTTTTTTCCCCTCACCTCACGTGTAGTGGCACGCTGTGAAGAAACGGTGGACGTCCGTCAGTTTTATAGCGACCAGTTTACGAAACGAGTGGCACCGCGAGACATGTCTGGACGTGACAGCCTCCACAATGGCGAACTTGACACCGTGCATCGTATTAGGTTTCTGTCGTTTCCGCTCTTCGCTTTAAAGCAATCTGTTTACGATCTGACGAACGGCTGGGCGTGTTAAGTGGGAATTCGACACCAGGGCGGTTGCTTCTGAGTTTATGGTTATGATAAGCCAGCGCGAGGAAGCTGGCGGGCCGTCTCATCGTGTATTTTTGTAAGGAAAGTGGTAAATGTATCCGGCGTATATAGAAAGGTGTAGAGATACTGCGTTTCACATTTGCAAACCGGCCGTCATGACGGTCGTTCTCAATCAATTTCAATTTGAGACTCCCGCGTCTGTAACAATGATTGGTTCTTCGAAATCAGGCAAAAGCACGTATATTCGTAAATTGTTGCATTATAGAAATGAAATGTTTGATAAGAAGTTGGACGTCATTTTCTACTTGTACGTTTACGAGCAACCGTTTTTTAAAGATCGCCCGGACGTTGTGTTCACTAAGGACATTCCACAAAATTTGGATCCCGAAACAAACTCGCTAATTATTTTCGACGACTTTCTCTCGAACAGGACAAAACTAAAGGAGCTATGCGAGTATTTCATAGGCGCTGCTCACCACCATAACGCCTCCGTCATTTTCATTACTCAGAACATGCTTCACCAAAATTCATACTTTCGAACAATCAGCTTAAATTCTACAGCTCTAATGATATTCCGATCGGTGAGGATTGTCGATCAACTCCAGGTACTATCTCGACAGCTCTTTGGAGGGAAGAGAGGGCATGTCCTTCCGCGTATATATTCGGACGCGTGTAAAACACCATTCAGTTACATCCTGATCAACCTGTCGCAAACTTGCCCCGATAATTTCCGCGTGAGAACAAGGATCTTGCCGGACGAGGGACCAGAAGTCGTCTACGACACTTCCTCATGAATCGTTTGAAGGGACATGCACGGTTTTTGCACCTCTTGTCCAAAGCTAAATCGTCTAGACAAAGAGAAGTCCTTCTTCGTGACGTCAAAAAGGGACATCTAAACATCATTCGCGAAATTTGCTTAAAGCTTTGCATAGGAAACGTTCCACTCACACCAATTATAAAAAGGAAGGTAAAGAGGTTTGTACACCTCATAAGATCATTGGGATACAGAAAGAAAGGTCACGAGAATATAAAAAGGGTATTGATACTGTCACAGAATTCGACTATTTTTTTTTTTTATCTTTTTTCAAAGTTTTTTCGAGGGAACGCATCCCGTCATGGGACGCTCCCTTGCCCCACGCGTTGAGCGGCAGGGTTCGGGCACCGTCCGTTTTCTGTTTTATGGCCCCCTGGCCCCTTCGCCCCGAGGACGTTTCTCGTGAGGTTTTTTTAGTTAGTAGCGATGGGCCCCCTCACTTCCCGGAATGTTGGGAATGGTTTCCAGATGTCCGAGTGGGGGTGCGCTCTATGGTTCGCTGGGGTAGGCTCGGCTTGCCAGTGTGACGTGTGTGTGTTTTTTTTTTTTGTATTTTTGTTGTTGCCACTGCAGAGAAACAATTATTTTTTGGGCAAGGGAGAGTGGTGTCTGCCGCTGGAATTTGAGAAAGTGAGGACCTCGGCTTGATTCCGAGCCGAGTCAGGGCAGTGTATGCGGAGACTGGACCGGTGGGTGGACGCGTCGCGAAAGTTGGGAGCGACAGCGGGTGCGGCGGAAGGCGGAACGCGGGAAAAGCTCGGAGCGGCTCTGCAGGCCCCCAAGTGTGTGTGCTCGTGGATGAGTGTGGTGCCGAGGAGCATCGCACGGAGCATCCAAGCACGCACAGACTTCCCCGTTTCGACCAGCGTCGCAACAGGCCCCGCGTCACCCACACCACTCTCCGGAGCCAGGTTCGCATCACTCACCCTTGTAAAAATGTATCGTACAATTTAGAGCTATTATTTGGTTATACCATTTTTTTTGTTCCTTTGTTCGTGTCTAGTTTGGACAACGCCGTTGAAGCGTTGCTGTGCCGATTGTTTCTTTTATATGTGAGTAGCGCCTGTGCGCTAAGAAAAGTGGTGTGAATTTTTTTTTTACTTGAATTTCATTATGGGTAAAAGCGCCGCGCGCGAGAAGGGCAGAGTGACGTGTGATTATTATTTTGTTTTACGTTTGGTGTGTGCGTTGTCTTGAACGTGAGTCAAGTAAATTGTTTTCGTTATTTTAACGTAACGTGTCCGTCTCGTTCCTCGCCCCTCACAGTGAGTCCGTCCACCAGGGCGTGGACCTATCGTCCGGTCAGCGGTCCAAACAAAATTATAAATTTTGTTTGCATGGGGATCATTCGGATCTTTTATTGTTAATTTTCACCGAACCTGAGACAAACTGGCGTCCGCGACAGGACCTGCTGACCACGGTGACGGCTCAGTCCGTGAGGAGCGGGGGATGAGATTGAGGTCGCCTGGGCCGTAGGAAGTGCGCTGTGTAGCTGACGCCGTTGCGGGAGCTCACAGCCCAGCTTGCCGACCGAGTATGGAAAAAGTATCCTACGGTAACAGGAACTAGAAGGGGCCACGCGACCAAAATATGAAGCTTAAGGAGCTAGTGGCCTTAGGGCAAGATTTAGGTCTCGATGAAGCTAGCCTCAAGGAGTGGTTACAGACTCAGCTAGGGGATGCTAAGCAGGACTTTGTATCTGTCCAAGACTGGACGAGAGAAATGGTTAAAGGAAAATGGGAATCCCAAGAACGAGCGGATAAGCTTTTCGCTTACCGAACAAAAGCTGAGGCCGAAATTCGTAAGCTGGAAGAAATGTTAGAGCTTTTGCGGGCCCCGGACCGTGAGACAGTAAGCCTCGAGACGTCGAGAGGGAAGGCTCCGCAGGGCATTTCGACCGAAAATGTGGACGTATTCACCACGAAGTGGAACGTGTTCGACGAAGAACAAACACAGGCCGGGGTCTGCTGCTTGGGAGAGACGATCCCGCTGCTCGAGTCCGAAGAAGAAGCCCCAGAGAGGGAACAGGGCGTGGCCTACAAGGAGACCTCGACAGAGAGGGATGCTGCAGTGCCAAAGTCCCGCAAGTTAAAGGAAGAGGGGCTCCACATTGAAGGGGACGGTCCGGAGAACCAGAACCCGGCTGCAAAGCTGCCGCGCAAGTGCGGTTTGTCGCGTGTTGGCAAGACGCGATCGCCCAAGAAGAGGCGCATCGGCTGGTCGAGGTCGTCGAGTAGTGAGGACTTGCCGGAGGCTCCGGGAATCGCTTCGGACAACAAGGACGAGGAGGGAACAATCGGGCCGCCCGAGCGAGAGACGTCCCGGAAAGCAGCACTCGATGGACAGAGGCGCAAAGTTGGAGCCCGCAGCGAGCAAGGGGGCGGCGACAAGGACGGCGTCACCAAGGGGAAGCCGGCAGAGGTCAGAGCTTACGGCAGCAAGGCAGATTCGCCCGCCAGCCAGCCGGCGACGCAAGAGAACGGGAGCAGAGACCCGGAGTCCAGTGAAGGTTCACCGATCGTCCAGCCGCACGGGCATCTAAAGGGGAGAGCCGACTCAAACGCGCGGGCCAGGACACCAACAGAAGGGTCCTCGTTACGAAAGAGCAAGTGCTTCGAGACCAAGAAAGCGCCATCTCCGAGTGTGAGGCCGACAGGGCACCGAGATATGGCATCCAGGAGGAAGGCAGTGAAAGCAAAGAACGACTCTAGCGCGCGGAGTCAAGTGACAAAGTCGAGCGGGAGTCTGCAGAAAAGTCTTCGAAGAGAGACGGCAATCAAGGGGAACCGGCCGCTCTCACCAAGCGCAACCCGAACTCAAGACCGGAGGGCCTGCGAGCGGGACCCTGGAACAAAAGCTGTACTGGAAGCAGTGGGCTACGCTGCATTTCAGGGAGGCGCAGGGGCGACGGCTAATTCCAGGCTAAGCAATGCGGTGCGGAGGCCCCGATTGGGAGGTTAGAGAAAGACCCCTTGCTAGGCAGGTAGAAAAAAAAAAAGGGCCCCTGACTATTTGTAAAGCGGCTGAAAATGTAGCTCAGTGGTGCCTAACATGTTTCGTTTTGTAACTGTTAGGTAATTGTTAGAGTGTGTCGATAACCGGCATGTGGAGGCCCTGAGCACGAAAAGAATCGGCTATGTTCTTGTCTAGGAGCAAGCACAGGTGTATGTATAAATTAATTGTGTCAGCATGCGCTCCGCAAACCCTGTGTGAAATTGGAGGTTTACGAGTTATTTTTCTTGCGGTAAGCTGTTGGGAGTAACGAGAAGAGACTCTCTTTCTTTTTGCGGGGCCTTATCTTACGTGCTTGTTGTTTAGCAACTTTCAGGATGCTGACTTGAATATAAAAGAAGTGAGAAACTGGACTTTCATCATGCAGCCTGGCTTTCGCAAACGAAGTGTCTGTATAGCCTAAGAGGAGCCCCCGGGGTCTGTGTGTTTTATTTTGCGGTTTCAGCACGATTACATTTTTTTTTTTATGCTTCGTGTTTATGCTTGTTCTGTTCAGCCGTATGCACATGTGCAGGCTGCCGCCCAGTTTTGTGTCGAATTTTGTGATTGTCTTAATATTCACTGGTGAATATTTTTGAATTGGGGGTGGTGTCACAGAATTCGACTATTTTTTTTTTTATCTTTTTTCAAAGTTTTTTCGAGGGAACGCATCCCGTCATGGGACGCTCCCTTGCCCCACGCGTTGAGCGGCAGGGTTCGGGCACCGTCCGTTTTCTGTTTTATGGCCCCCTGGCCCCTTCGCCCCGAGGACGTTTCTCGTGAGGTTTTTTTAGTTAGTAGCGATGGGCCCCCTCACTT
Organism: Ixodes scapularis; assembly: GCF_016920785.2. Classification (NCBI taxonomy): domain Eukaryota; kingdom Metazoa; phylum Arthropoda; class Arachnida; order Ixodida; family Ixodidae; genus Ixodes; species Ixodes scapularis. The sequence continues at coordinate 137,501,470 of NW_024609879.1, read as the reverse complement.
CCCGGAATGTTGGGAATGGTTTCCAGATGTCCGAGTGGGGGTGCGCTCTATGGTTCGCTGGGGTAGGCTCGGCTTGCCAGTGTGACGTGTGTGTGTTTTTTTTTTTTTTGTATTTTTGTTGTTGCCACTGCAGAGAAACAATTATTTTTTGGGCAAGGGAGAGTGGTGTCTGCCGCTGGAATTTGAGAAAGTGAGGACCTCGGCTTGATTCCGAGCCGAGTCAGGGCAGTGTATGCGGAGACTGGACCGGTGGGTGGACGCGTCGCGAAAGTTGGGAGCGACAGCGGGTGCGGCGGAAGGCGGAACGCGGGAAGAGCTCGGAGCGGCTCTGCAGGCCCCCAAGTGTGTGTGCTCGTGGATGAGTGTGGTGCCGAGGAGCATCGCACGGAGCATCCAAGCACGCACAGACTTCCCCGTTTCGACCAGCGTCGCAACAGGCCCCGCGTCACCCACACCACTCTCCGGAGCCAGGTTCGCATCACTCACCCTTGTAAAAATGTATCGTACAATTTAGAGCTATTATTTGGTTATACCATTTTTTTTGTTCCTTTGTTCGTGTCTAGTTTGGACAACGCCGTTGAAGCGTTGCTGTGCCGATTGTTTCTTTTATATGTGAGTAGCGCCTGTGCGCTAAGAAAAGTGGTGTGAATTTTTTTTTTACTTGAATTTCATTATGGGTAAAAGCGCCGCGCGCGAGAAGGGCAGAGTGACGTGTGATTATTATTTTGTTTTACGTTTGGTGTGTGCGTTGTCTTGAACGTGAGTCAAGTAAATTGTTTTCGTTATTTTAACGTAACGTGTCCGTCTCGTTCCTCGCCCCTCACAGTGAGTCCGTCCACCAGGGCGTGGACCTATCGTCCGGTCAGCGGTCCAAACAAAATTATAAATTTTGTTTGCATGGGGATCATTCGGATCTTTTATTGTTAATTTTCACCGAACCTGTGACAGATACAGAAAGGAGGCTTTTTACCTTTGATCCTTCCGGCTCTCTTGGGTCTGTTATCTACGCTCGGAGGAAGAGCTATCGCAAAGGCCATCTGAGTGCGAAAATGAAGAAGTACCATCTCATACCATACAAAGAAGAGCATACTCCTGATATTGTAAGAAAAGGCGGGGATGCGGATGACGTCAAACTGAAAAAAAAATCATTCACACGCTTCATAAAAGTTTACGTCCGTACAATCCGGATATTAACAACGGCATGCACAAGGAAACGATTCCCTTTACGAGAGAACAAATGTCGCAGACGAATGATGTCACGGAAGATCGCGACATCGATGCAGTCGTCAATATTTTGAGCAAAACCTATAGGGGAAAAGGTCGATCACTTCTAAATTTGTTAAAACCGGTGATTTCATGGGACCCACACACGTTAGAGATTATAATTGACGAGAAGCCTCTCCATGAGTCACATATCAATGATATGGTTTCTTATCTAATTTCGCGAGCGAAACAGATGCCAGTTCCCATTCATTTCGAACGTGTCGCGACGCTATTGGTCAGACAAAATCTGCCAACGAGCATCCTAAACTACTATCGCTTTAAAGGAAGAGTGGTCAAAGCAGGATCGACCAGTCGACCAGGATCCTCGTCTCCGAACATTTTGCCAAAGCGTTCCTCGGAGCAGCAAGAATCATCATCAGCATCGCCGTACTCACCTTCGACCTTCGCTGTTGCTGCTGCAGATGCCTGTGCTGATCCTGCCTCACGGACATCTAAACGAGTATTCGATAAGGCATGGAAGTTATTTTAGACGAAGATTACTTCAACGACGAGCTAATTTTTTCATCATTTCCTCCGCGTCAAAGAAAGAGGGTTCAGGGGCTCTTGGAGAGCATTTCGTCGGTGATTGCCTACACCCCCGATGGAAAGTTGGTTGTTCATGGAAAGAGGATCGAGAAATCCAACATAATCATTCTACTACGCTACCAGCTCTACAATAGACAACCTTCCTGGGTGAGAGGTGCAGTTTCCACCGTAATTAGTAACTTCCTGCACCTGTCAGCTTTTCGCGCTCAGTCTTACCGGCGGAAGTCGAGATGCCGTCGTCAGATAAGGAAAGCAAAGCGGTCTACTACAGAGCAGCCCATCCCGCATCCTTCGGTGGAGTCAATAGACTTGCCAGACATACAGGACGAAGAACGGCGGAAAAGTTTTTAGAGGGATCCGACGCTTACACCTTGTTTAGGGAAACCAAACGCCCTCGTCTATACCGCAAAAAGCTGTCCCTGGGACTTCGAGACGTCTATCAGGCGGACCTTGTGGAAATCAAAAGAAATTGCCAAATATAATGATGAAAAAAGTTACATTTTGCTTGTGATCGATACGTTTTCTCGATTTCTCTCCACCGTTCCGATCGCTCGAAAGACGGGAGAAGAGGTCGAGAGAGCGCTTGAAATCGTCTTTCGTAGGATGAAGAACAGTAGGCTTCCATGCACGGACCACGGCCATGAGTTTTACGGGAAATTAGTCGTGTCATATCTGAATAAGAAGGGAGTTAAATTGTATTTTGTGTTTTCAAAGCAAAAGGCTTCCATAGTAGAACGCGTGCAAAAAACCATTATGAGTCGGATCTATAAATACTTTGAGTCTGCAAGAACGAGGCGGTTAATAAAGATCCTTCCCAAAATTGTAAAATCCAAAAACCACAGCTACCACCGAACGCTGGGTGCTCGACCCATCGACGTCACCGAGAAGAATCAGACAGATTTCTTTCTTCATCTTTTCCCTCCTCCGTCGGGAGCACCCAAGAAACCGAAATTTCGGATCGGGGATCATGCCCACATATCCAAAGAACGACACCTTCTTTTAAAAAAGTACAAACAGTCCTTCACAGATGAGGTATTTATCGTCGACAGAATCCGATTAGGTATTCCCACAACATATTACTTCGTCGACATGGTGAGAAAAGAGCTCGTTCTCCGTTTTTTCTACGAAGCTGAGTTGCAACGTGTTTCCAACCCCGAAAACAAGGCCCGGATTATCGAGAAGATTTTGAGAAAACGACGTGCACCTGATCTCCAATACCTTGTGAAATGGAGAGGCTATGATTCCTCTCACAACAGTTAGGTTAGGGCAGGTGATTTTGAAAAAAAAATATGTATACGATGTTGTTCTTCACACTGCAATGAGCCTTTTCAATAGACTCTGCAGATTTGTTTGAGACACACACACGTACAGTGTTTTATTACTCTTTATTCAAAAAGTCCAAGAGACGCAATGTTGTCTCATGATCTAAATTTATCCCATACATCGAGGGTTTACCACCGAACACTCGTCTAATATGATACACATTGAATGGACATCGACGAAGATACATCGACTCACTTATATTGCAAGTGTCTTCGCACTGTAGGTCATGCTTCCGCAAGACACGAACGTCGGCCTCGTGAAGACATTGTTTTAGGTTGCGACTCTGCTTTTTGACCAAGTTTACGCCAATTTTCTCGGGATAGTACACATAGTACACGGGATAGTACACAGAAGAAACAAGAACTCGTTTTCGTCTTGAAATCAGCAAGGCTGACAGGTAACTACACTTTTTTTTTTACTTTATAAGTTCCGCAGTGTCACATAAACTGCTCCTGAACGCTTCGTGCGTAACCCTGTGATCGATCTTGATCGCGGTTTTGAGTGATCCAGGCGCATTGTTTGGTGGAGGTAGTTACAGGTGCGGTCGCGCGCTGTCATTCCTAAACACAAGACATCACGGACGTTTCGGCGGAAACTACGAAAAACTGTGGAAATGAGTGTACGGTTGGCAGGCACGGCCGTCGATTTGGTGTGTGATTCCGGCCCCGCAGTTTACTGTGAGGCTGCGGTAGCGGGCGAGTCAGACGGGTCTTCCGGCAATGAGAGACGCAGCTCCGGCGTACGTTTTTCTGCTGCCACCGAACGCGACGCAGAGAGTCAAGAAACAGTCTTGAACACCAGTGAAAAAAGCCTCTTTTCTGGAAGTTCTAATGTTTCCGTTCACATTAGTGACGGCGACAGTGGAGCCGCAGGTGCCGCAGGCGCGAAAATTCCGAAACCTTCAAGTGATGGAGAAAGCGGTTCTGTTGACCAATTAAGAAATGATTTAAGGCAATGGAGTATCAAGAACAGTATCTTCCATCAGGCTCTGAATGACCTTCTGAAATTGGCGAAGAACCATCCCTGCTTCTCTTCCCTGCCAAGCTGTGCTTAAACTATGCTTGATACTCCAAGAAACTGCCCAGCAATAACGGAGTTGGGTGGTGGGCAATATTGTCATTTTGGACTGGCTGCTGGTTTAGTGGACACTCTACAAGCTTTGACAACTCTCCCAGAATGCCTCTACTTGCAGATAAACATTGATGGGCTCCCTTTGACCACAAGCACACGGGACCAGTTCTGGCCAGTATTGTGTAGGGTTGCAAACTGCGGAAATGGTCGCCCCTTTCCGGTAGGTGTCTTTTGTGGGCAGTCGAAGCCAGAGGATCCAAATCTGTTCATGCAGGCCTTTGTACGTGACATGGTCAGCTTGCTGGAGACTGGTATTCTCCTCAAAGGCAGCAGGGGGGCAGTCAGGCTCACACAAGTCATTTGTAATGCCCCTGCTAAGGCCTACGTGCTTTCCATCAAAAGTCATAATGGATACTTCAGTTACACGAAGTGTACAACTGAGGGAAAAACAGTTGGTCGGAGACAGTGCTTTCCACAGTTCGATGCGGAGCTGAGGACTGACCAGAGCTTTCGAACAGCTAGACAAGAGGACCATCACACTGGCACAACCGTCTTACAGGAACTGCCTATTGACATGGCTAAAGATGTGCCACTGGAGTACATGCATCTGGTGCTGCTGGGTGTTATGAAGAAATTGATTTTCCTCTGGTTCAAGGGCTCCAAAAAGTACAGACAACACAGGCGCGTCAAAAAGGATATTTCAGAAAAGCTCTGCCACCTCCGGCATTTTATTTGTTCCGAACTGAGTAGACGACCACGGAGTCTCACTGAGGTGGACCGATGGAAGGCTACTGAGTTTAAGCTGATCCTTCTGTACCAGGCACGTAGCCAGGTTTTTGTTTCAGGGGACCCACCCATGACAAAATGTTGTATGAGGGGGAGGGGGGAGAGGAGGCCCCAGCAAAATGGAAGATTTGGGTGGGGGGGCCGGGCCCCATGGGCCACCCCCCTGGCTACGTGCCTGTTTTGTACACTAGCCCTCTTGTGTTTGTGCCTAGCTTGCCCGTAGATATGTACGAGAATTTCATGTCTCTCTATGTTGCCTTGACAATCTTGTCATCACCCAGATTGTGTCAGGATTTCCTTGACTATGCAGAGCAGCTTCTACTACACTTTGTTAGGAAGTTCATATTTCTTTATGGAAACGAAAGAGCTTCTCACAAAGTCCATGGACTAATTCACCTTGCTGCGGATGTGCGGGCCCATGGTTCAGTGAATGGGTTTCCCATTCACTGAACCATGGGCCCGCACATCCTCAAATGGGAAATGCCTTCCCATTTGAGAATTATATGCAGAAGGTTAAGAAGCAAAAGCGAAAGCCTGAAATACCTGTTTAGCAGTTGTACAAGCGTATAATGGAGGCACAGAAGGAAATGTCTCGTCAACCGAACCGTGCTTCTCTTCAGAGCACGAGAGTGGTCCGCTACCTGCAGGTTGCAGAGGGCCACAGTTCAAAAAAGTTGTGGTCCCTCACAAGTTTGTGTTGAAAACTGATGCCAGGGACAGCTGCTTTGTCATGAATGACGGAAGCATAGTCCCAGCCTCTAATATCGCTTTCTTCTCTTCTGGGTCTCCTTGTGTTGTTGGAACCAGGTTTCTTGCAAGGTCTGATATCTAGATGTATTCATGCAAGTCCTCTCTTCTTGGCGTTTTTGAGGTGTCGAATCCTTCAGCCACAACTGCTTGGGCTTTAGAGGACATATCTTTCAAATGCCTCAAGTTTGAATATGAAAACAAGACGATTGTCCTTCGCTTGCTTCATGATAATTAACTTGGAGCTGGTGACCACATTGGAAACTTCTGTTGGAATTAATAATACAGAGAAAGTGCAGAATACTTGGGTTCCTACGTGGAATACATTTTTTTTTGTTTGGTCTTCACCATGGCCAGCTCAACCTAGCTGCAGTAAGTTTTAATATTAGTAGTATCATTTTTAAATTCAGGATACCTGCTGAAGGCTGGAAAATACAAATTTCAGATTGAGAATGTTAGTGTGCAGTGCAAATTTACTAACCATTGCAGCTGAGTAATACAAAGGTCTCCACTCTTTTTCCAAACTAATCTTTGTGCTGCCTTCCCTCAGCTGTCTTCCCTGAAATAACAAATTCCTGTACTTGGTTTTACTTTTAGGAATGTTTGCCGTCGTGAAATTCAGCGATGAAGATGATATGGCCGCAGTTGTTCCAAGGTCCTGGTATAAGGATGGCTATGTCGCTTGGCCACCAGAGAAGAACCCAAGAAAGTTGCAACAAATGGTGCAAAACGTGCACCAACCGCCAGACGTCTGGAAGCTGCTAAGGTGCACTGCCCTGGATTGGTTTGGTTAGTATGGCAGTGCATTCCCACAACTTACATTTCAAAATTTATTGCACATCAATTGGTTTTAAAAGTTCAGCAGTTGGTGAACTTTTTTCTTTCTATTTATGGAATTTAATAGTTCCAAAATGTCTAGTGTGTGAAATTTTGTATTGTGTTTCTTTTTTTTTTCTCGAACTTGCAGAGTCCTACGAGAAACCTAGACGAAAACTTCCGCGAGCCGAAGGGACCTCTGATTTGCAAAGTGACGTAGAAAGACGCCGAAAAAAGCCGATGCGATGGAAGCCAGATGAAACTGATGAGGATGATGTACTAGTTGGCTTCTGTGCTTCAACTTCAAGTAAGCTATCGTTTACAGAATATTCCCCACAGCTTATGGTTCTAGCGGTTTGATTATCATGTTACTCATAAAAAATATTTCATTTATGGCCTGGGTCGAATAGGCATGTCTCAAAATTAGTTTCTGTTTGGAAATTTGAATTTGCAATATTTGCGTCACAAATTTCTAGTTCTTAAGAGCGACACCGAAACTTCTCTCTATTCTGCCATTACTCCGCGCAAGAGAGAAAAGTGGGGAAGGGGTGGCTTTGAGTCAGTGGATAAGTGTCACCCACTCTGCACTTCTTTCTTGTGCAGACTAATGACCGAATAGAGAGAAATTTCGGTTTCACTCCTACTAACTGAAATTGTCTTCTGCAACCTGAATATTGCTAGGAAAGAATCTTCCTTGGTACGTGTCGTTTATTTGTTAAGTTATCTGAAGTGTATGTTGGTAGAGTTAATTGCAACAGGAGGAATAGAACGCACAGGACGACGAACACTTCTATTAAATATTCGTCGTCCTGCGTGTTTTACTCTTTCTGTCGTCAGTCTTCCTTCCGACCTGTCAAATAAAGTTAAGCTAAACGAAAATGCTCTGTTTGCTTCCTCCTCACGCCTTTATGGGGTCTAGCCCCTTTCCTTCCCACCCCATCGCCACCTCAAAGGAGCAAAGTAACTGATGAAAGCAGCACGTCTAAGCCCTCCAAACAGACGGAACCTTTGCTTTTGACCGCCTTTCGACACTTTGCATGGCATATGGACTCCGCGGCTGCTAGGATTTCCTTTTCCTTCTACAGGTATGTGACCTGAAATTACTGTTACGATCTGTACTCTGTATCACCCTACGATAGACTCGGACGAAAAGCTACGGGGTCGCCACGTCCAATCGCGAGCCAGTTAGAAATTACGTCTTATATTACCCTCTCGATCATACGCACAAGGGAACAATCTGCAACGTGCATTTTTAACACGTCCGTTACTGGACCTGACGACCCGTAGGTTTGTTTCTTAGTCCATTGAAGGAGAGATGGAGCGTAGCAACAGCCGGACTAGAGGAGTTTTGGCAGGCTCCAGCGTACGTAAAACGATCCGAAAACTAAAGAAAGCTTGAGTTCACATGCACGTGTGTCGACTTTTCTTTTTCGAGATTGAAATTGGGTAGACGTTTATTGACCTTTCTGGCAAGAAAACAAAAAGAGTTCCGGTTTAAGTGTTCTGTTTCCTGCTTTCTTTTGAGTCCTGTTCGGCTTGTATATGAACAGCTCTCCCCAAACAAGGAAAGTAAAACGACTACTAATTGAGTGATTGCATATTCCCTTATTTAGCACGCCGTGGCAATTACTGCCCCAAAGCACGACGACCGCTTTTTTTTTAAATTTTGTTCACCCTTCTATAAACATTTTTATGACATTGAAAAAAAACCTAATTTAGGAATTAAACACTAGAAACTCGTAATTTCGACACAAAGCATTTGCTTTCTTGTCTTTAAGGCACGCAAATATTGTAACTACCAGGTAACTAACATGTTTTACAAAATAAAAAGCCGTTGAACCGTTTTCTGAACTGTTCAACATTATTTTGTTTTTTGGTTCGGTTCCGGTTCAGTGGCAAGATGACGGCGCGCGCTTCAATTCGGTTCGCTTACAGTTCGGAATAAAATAATGGACCGATCTTCAGTTCGGTTCCGGTTGGACACCCTGTTCGCTACTATGATTTTATTTTAAACATGCCTACCCTATGCAGCCTGTAAAAAATGATGTTAGTGAGTTCATTGTCTCTTGTGCACTGCTTATACCAGTAGAATTGATGTGTTTTAATGTGTGTCTAATGTCAAGCCTGTAGCCAGAAGCTTTTTTTTGGTGGGGTTTGTTTTTAGGAAGTTGACCTGGGTGAGGGAGGGGTGAGAGGAGCTGCCAGCTAAACCGGAAATTTCAAAGATGCCAAGCCCCCCTTCCCCCCGCCCCCCCTGGCTAAGGCCCTGTCTGGTGTATTTGTGCCACAATTTGAACCTAGTTGGCTGTATATCGCCTCATCTAGATAACAATTGATGCATCCTACTTTTTGTAAGTTGAGGTTGAGCCAAATAAACGCCACCATGTTCCAATTAGGCAACACATCGCTCCACGGGACAACCAGGAAAGGCGGTAGCTATGACGAAATAAGTAATGCAAATACGACGGTGCTTTTTTCTTTCTCTCCAATAAATATGAACATTAAAAAAAAAAGCAGAAAAAGGACTTGGCGAGATAGCTGTACGCCATGCCACCCCAAAACATGAAATGTGCGCCTAGAAACAAGCATCCAACCCTTTTGTAAAGTCAAACTGCCCCTTCGAAATTTAAAGCATACTTTCATTACGTTGCTACTTCTTTTTACATTTATTTTTACTGAGGCAAAAAAAAAAAAAAACAAGAGACAGGAGTCTGCGCCGCGTTTGTGTAGTTCCATGCCTGGTTGCTGCATATTTTCAGTTTCGCTTTCCTGCTATTCCTGTTACTATGTATCGACTCGCTCATCTGCGTTTTCGCAGTTGAGCAAGCAAGAAAACGCGACCGGTGCCCGTCGCGTTTTCGCGTGCAGAAAAACGCGCCATGCGGTCTGCGCTTTAGAGCTGCGCTCCAAATATGCAAATTAATTGATTTCCTGCAGCGTTGTTATTTGCTAGAATATCATAAGCGGACAAGAACCTTTCTGTTCAGCATAGATCGATCATTAAATCAGGGAACTACAGACGTGTCTAATGGAACAGCTTCAAGTGTAGTGCTTATGATTTTAAATTATTTACTAAAATGACGAAAATTGTAATCTCTCTATTGGAGCACTGCATTATACGAGGGTATGTTGAGAAGTTCCCGGAATGAAAATGAAGACAATATAACTCTGATTTTAGTTATACTTCATTTTTCCCTGAAGCTCGACAGACTTAGTTCAGCGTTTCTATAGCTTTTCAATACCCACCCGGAAGTGACTTTCATCGACATCCCCAAAACAACTGTTCACAGCCTCCGTCGCCTCTCCATACGACATAAATGTATTTCCAGCAAAGAAGATCTTGAGCTTCGCGAATAGGTGGAAGTCCAAAGAAGCCAATTCAGGTGAATACGGTGGGTGTGGAAGGATTTTGAACTTCAGTTCTGTCAGTGCCTCCTGAGCGACTGCACTTGAATGGAGGGGTGCTTTTTCGTCGTGAAAAAACACCTGAGGCCAGAATCACGAAGAGTTTCTTAGTTTACGACAACTTAGCTAAAAGGTTTGTAAGTTAAGAACATCGTAGGAATAGGAGAAATCGGTACTCACTAACGCGTTCTTAATTGAGAGGAGGAAAGCGGCGTTCTCGTACAGAAGAACTAGAAGTTCAGGTGCTGTTGCTACAACGACGGCGTCTTTGGCAGCACGAACAACCAATCGGGGAGCTCGGCAGGGCTCGGAGCAGTTCGGAGCACGTGAATGTTTAATAAAAAACGCAGGCGGCTTTCCACCACCACTTGTTTGGTGTTCGTGTCCATGAAGTGATATATCGACGCTAACACGATTTAAGCGCTCCGTTGACTGCTACGAAACTCGATCACTACGAAGTCAACGCAACTGTCATCTTTGGTGAAAGACGACCCACGGCAGTCGTTTGCAAAGCCATGTAGATGGAAATGACCCGCCGCAGTGGTTTTCGCGGCCTCGGAGATTTAGGAGCGAGCCGACGTTAAAAAAGATAGGTTTGAACAACGAGAGTGTCAGCAAGAGCAACGCGAATATCTGTTCACACTCGAAGCGGACGCGTGGCTTTGATCAGAGCCGTAAATGTAGAGAGTTTGGCAATTCGTTGGGAAGTATAGGAGACAAATAAGGAGGCGCCATTGGCCGAAAGCGAGCTGGGCGTGTTCCAGGGCGTCTTCAAAAATTCGAATGTGACCAACCGGAAGCCGGAAATAATACCCTGGCGGTGGTCGCGAGAAACAAACCTGATAAGTGCATCGGAGTAACTCTCGGTGACTGAAAATGTGGTACACGTTATGTTTCAATCACGCTCATCCAAAATGATGGTGGGAGAGTGCGACTAGCGGAACAATCGACATAACCCTTACGCCAAGCGCCGAGGGCCAGGAATCTGCCGTCCGAGCGGTCACACTTTGTCTGAGCAAAACAGATTAGAGCGGCGCAATCGTTTCTTACGTATTTCGAAACATGATCGAAACATCACGTGCACCCTATTCTCAACCACAAAGAGTTACTACACATTACTCTTACGCGCTTATTAAACCCATATACGAGCATATACCTTTGATCAGAACTGTTTCTCGCTACCACCGCTAGGGGATTCTTTTTGGCTTCTGGTTGGTCAAGAGAGCATGTCAAGCCCTCTTTCCGAGTCTGATGCACGCCCTGGCACTGCCCACGCCTCCCATTGACCAAACTCTCTCTATACACGGCTGTGTGTTTGATCGAAGTGCTGGATTCGCGCAGTTAGACCGCGTCTTGGTTAGCGCTTTCGGACCGATCTCTTACGATTGCAGCTCGATACTGACGTGACGCTCGGAAAAGGAAGGTTGGGCCGGCATCGCGTAGCACCCACGAACTCTTATAGCTCGACAGTGAAGTACCGTCATGTCATAATAAAAATGGCATACTAATAAAAAAAATAAAAGTCGTTTACAACACCCTTTAACGCCGAATTGGAGCGCAGCTCTTGAGGAGGAGGAGGGTAGGGTACTGAGGGGAGGGTATACCCTTCCTCCCTCGTCCTCACCTCCTCATCCTCCGTGCTACTCCTCCTCCCCTCCTGCCTGCTCTTGGTCCTCCTCCTTCACCTTGTCCTGCCCCTTCCTCCCCCCTTTGGGGGAGGGGTCAGGTGTCCTTGGGGGGGGGGGGGAGGGGGGTCACGTGACCTCGGGAGGGGGGGGGGGGTCACGTGACCGTGCGGGCGGGCTCTATTGAAAAAAAAACATTTCAAATTCTAACGGGTGGCAAACTGGTCGACCCGTTGGAATCAAACGAGTGGAAAACTTGTCGATCCGTTTGGATCAAACGTGATTATGGGATACGGGTACCTGTCTGAAACGGTACCCGTTCGAAACTGTACCCGTTTGATACGGATGCCCGTTTGATACAGGTGCCAGTTTGATACGGGTGCCCGTTCGACCTGGCGCGTGACCACACGTTTGAACGTGGCCTTTCGAATAGGCAAATTATGCGCTAGCCCTAAATGGGTATCGTCTGGGAGGTTGCTTATCTTAAACTTATTTAAGATGTCTCGAAACTCATAAACCTATTTATAACATGGAGGAAACACGTGGAAGAAATGTGGTCGCGTAGGTGCTTGCAAACGGACAGCAAAACAGACACAAAAGATTGTTTTCAATTCTCCTCGAAGTTTATTACCTCTTCTGTAGACAAGTACAAACGTGCAAGGCAAGCGTTTTGTGAAATGTGAAATGCACTCTAAGCTTTTATACGACTGAGAAGATTGCAAAGCAAACAATAACCGACCTAATTCTAGACTATAAAGGTAGATTTTCGGGGAAATTATTCTTCCGGCTGCCGCGAGAAGAGATGCTGCACAATTATATAGATAATCTGGAAGAGTACGCGTAGAAGAACGGTCAATCGTTGCCAAGAAGTAGGTTGCAGTGCACTTACCATAATAATAGCAGACTTGAAAGATGTAATCTGTGATATTTGTCGACACAGTCAAAGCAGGACAATCACACATACACCAACGAGATGGAATGGCTCTTTGGAAGTTTCAACACGATGCGGCGCACAAGCTGTCATTTGCGGAACCCAACACTGCAAGAATTCCTGACTTTCTTGAAGAATCGCTTGTTGACGATATACCTGTAGGACTTTTCGTACACTGATAGCTTTGGTGCACGTTCAATACCTTGTCGAGAGTCATCCTAATAAGATCGCAGGGTTAGGCAACAGGTCGAAGTAGGTAGGATCAGCGAATTTCGACCTGCAACTGACAACAAGCAGACAAAACAACAACAAAAAAAAAGCGACGGCCAGGCGCGCCCGTCCGGATCTCGATGTTTATCAGCGTGTAGCTCGCGCGCTGCTGCGGGTCACGTGACAGAGGTTACAAGAGAGGACGGAGGAGGCGCCGTGAAAACGCAGGACACCGGGACAACCTCGTACCCTCTCCCCAGGCATTCCAGTGAGACGTGTTTTTGTAGCCTCGGAAAGCAGGCGCGCACGCTGGAAATGGCGTCGGCCAGAAGCTCGGCTTGCGCCCGAGCGAAGAAAGTACTCAGCGCGAGCTCGTAGTTTGACTGGTGCAACGGCGGGCGTGCTCTCGCAATGCTCGATGTTCTTGCAGCCGCATGTTCGCGCGCTATCTTCGCTGCGTCTTGAATTGAAATGAAACGGAGTCTAGAAGTACATTCTTTCAAGCGGTCGCGTCTCCTGCGAGAGAGATTTCAGCTGAATAAGTAAATTGAGGACACAAATATGGGCAAAGTTTTGAAGTTTTGTCAAAAATATAGGCTCACCAACGCCGCGCGTTTATGTAAAAAAAAGAAGAAAAAGAATGTTTTAGTTTTAGTTGCAGTATAAGCGAACATAGTTGCAGTACAGCTGGACTCTCTGACAACAAAGGAAAACAGAGGTAAAAGCAAGCCTTCGAACGTCTGTCCAGTGGTATATTCAGCACTAGTAGCAGAAAATGTGGAACCTGTGAAGGGCGACAGTCTGCGTGAGAAAAGCATCTTGTATTTTAGCTTCAGGACAATTCGATTTAAGTAAAATCTCAATTTTAGGGCTTAAGGGTCTAATAACGAGTTAGACACCTTCGCTTACGTTGGTTATACATTACTTGAGGGATGATGTAAGCAGGTCCACAGATACCACCCGTGTAGTCCATTGAAATACTATCCGAATCCAGCAAAGGTCAAATGCGAGCAATGTATATTGTCACGGTTGGTGACCAAAAGAAAACAGGAAATAAACAGGGAGAAATAAACGTTTAATGTGGCGAACTTGTGCCGAAAATAAAGAAGGAAACAGAAGAAAGCAGAGCGTCGCGGGCGTCGAAGTCGGCGTGTCAGCAGAATCGAGCGCTAGGGCGAGACTGACTCGACAAGGTCGCGGGCGGCCTCTTATCTAGAGTGCGCCGCTATCTCGAAGATTCGGCGAAAGCGGTTCGAGCGTCGCGTGATCGGGGCAAGAATGAACACGCACTTTCTAGAAAACAAAAGCAGGGATATGTCACGGGTGGTGACATATCCCTGCTTTCCAATATGTCACGGGTGGTGACCAAAAACAATAGATGAAGAGGAAGAAATACACGTTTAATGTGGCGAACTTGTGCCAAAAATAAAAGAGTACAACAGATAATAACAAAGCGTCGCGGGCGTCGAAGTCGGCGAAACCGCAGGATCGAGCGCTGGGGCGAGACTGACTCGACAAGGTCGCGGGCGGCCTCTTATCTAGAGTGCGCCGCTATCTCGAAGATTCGGCGAAAGCGGTTCGAGCGTCGCGTGATCGGGGCGAGAATGAACACACACTTTCTAGAAAACAAAAGCAGGGATAAATGATAGAAGTTACGTGCGGTACATGAATAAACGGGAACTTTCTGGAGGACCGTGACCGAGCGTTGCTTTCTCAGCCTTGCGCGCGGCAATATAATAAATGTTCCTTGTTTTTTTGTGTTTTTTTTTTTACTTTGCCCCTGCACTTGGGCTGTCTTCCTTATGATTCTTTCCCCATGGCCCAGACTGTATTTAGCATGTTGCTCCAGCAGCATGCAGCTTTTCTGCTTCGGCGATCTTGTTTAAAAACGGAGATACAAAAAATAGTATACATAACCTGCCAATTCATTTCAGACCATCAGCAGCATTTATTGTGCAAGATGTAAATCTATAGTGATGCTCCTGCAATTCTGACCATATTTCTTTATTTTCATATACCATCTGCGATTTGTGCGTTGCCTGCCCCGTCAACCATGCTTAAAATAATGGTTGAAGTTTCGCCTGTAGCTACAGGCCATACCTCAATAAAGGCATAAATTTACACTTCCCTACGAAAAACATGCCAAAAAAAGCTAGCGTCGTCACAGCCTCCACAGTGCGAGCGCGGCTAGTCGGGGAAAAATTCTCTCCTCGCCGTGACATCACCCCGGTTTGCCGTAAGGGGGGCGCCACGCGAACTTCTCGGGGCTAATCATAGAGTTATTATAATGTACGCTAGAGGTTCAACTGGCGCTAGTGTCTATGCGACTTCCGGGAGGCAAATTGAAGCAGACAGCAACCAGCCTACTTTTGCGGTGCTCCTGTGCATTCCTATGGGAAAACGCGCGTGATTGTTTTCTCTTCGCCGGAAAATAACACGAATAACTTTTCTTATTTCAGTTGTACCGGATAGTATGTATCTTTATTGATATGGTGAATGTGTAATTGCTTTAGTTACAGCATTTTTCCTTACTGCTGAACGATCTTAAACTTCGCTATATTTCAGGCCCAAACCTCTGTTCCATGGCAGGTATGTAAAAATGAGCGACGATTCTAGGCAAAATAGCAATCGAAAGGAATGTAAAGTGCGTTCAAGGTTCGCTAACATTCCGGAGGCACTCATATATTGCTAATATGCCCGTTCTGTCACTCACTATATGAAAATGACTCCGTCGTGCATCTTGACGATCTGTTAAAAAAATAAAGTACGTGGGCTGCGAAAGGTGTGTCTTTTCATTATTTCCTATGTCGGGCAGTTTTAATCAGGCACCTGTCCTCTGGCTTCCCCCTATTTGCAAAGATTTGGAGCGTGAGGCTGATGATTTGAGCCGAGAACAAGCATCTTCGCACATATTCACGAGCAGAAAGAATAAAGCAGTACTTATTTATTGCATTTCTGACTACTAGTATATTACGTGGCTTTAAATTTATTTTGATCGTCTGCATGCATAAGGAGTTACTTATCCAGTGTTACTGCGTAGTTCTTGCCATCTCTCTTGGTTTTTCACATGTAATTCGTTCGTTTTGGCAGGTATATCCCCCATGCTGGAAAGCGCCGACGCCGTGTTCGCGCTAACAGCGTCCGACAGTGCACATAAATACACGTACGAAGCGGTTTTAACACCGTTTTTCATGCCACGAATTTCGAATAAAAATGCTGTAACTGACCAGTTATTTCGTCCGCGTGACTGAGAAATGTTCCAATGTGCCTTGTACGTACAAATTATTCGTGATATTTGCTCTTATAATCGAGCGCAGAGAGAAAATGCACTCGCTTTTTTCCCATAGAAATGCATTACCGGAAGTCAATTTCTGACTGTTCGCTGCCTGCTTCAATGTGCAGCAGCACACTAGCGCCAGTTGAACCTCTAGCGTACATTATAATAACTCTATAGGGCTAATAGACCCGTTTATATTTATATAGGCGCCAAATCTTTCAGTAGGAGGGGGGATCACGTGACCTCGGGGAGAGAGAGAGAGAGAGAGAGAGAGAGAGGGGGGGGGGGGTCTTCTAGATTTAGTGGGGAATTTTTTCCGCTAAATTTAGCGATAAAATTTTTTCCGCTAGATTTAGCGGGGACAATTTTCCGCTAAATTTAGCGGCAAAAATTTTCCACTAAATTTAGCGGGGATTTTTTTTTTCGCAAAGTTTAGCGGGGAAAATATTCCTATAAATTTAGCGAAAAAAATATGCCGTCAAGTTTTCCGCTAGATTTAGCGGGGAAAACTTTCCGCTAGATTTAGCGGGAAATTTTTCCGCTAAATTTAGCGTAGAAATTTTTCTTCTACATTTAGCGGGGAACATTTTCCGCTAGATTTAGCGTGGAAATTTCTTTGCTAGATTTAGCGGGGAAATTTACCCATCATGCACCGCGCGGTTACGCCGACGGCGACGGCGACCGCGACGGCGACGTGGACGGCGACGCCGACGCCGCTCAAGCCGGAAACGGGCGCGTAAGAGCTGTGCTCTAAAAGGTGTACATACTATTTTCCGAATGTAATCCATATGGCGTTTATTTGAGCTCTCTATATATATAACACAAAACAAGGAGATAGAATCGATAAGAGTCCCGTTTCGACGACAGCGTTCGTTACCGCTGCCTCGGAAAAAAAGGAGATCGAGATGACAACGGGTAGAGATTAACCTCGAAAATTGAGTTCAGCGATCAAACTATTAATACGGGAAGAGTCCACAAGGGTCGCGCGGGCATATTTCATTCAGCAAGCCAGCCGGTCGTGGGCAGACGGCCTTGGCCAAGAACCGCCAGAGCGACGCTGCGCGGGAGCAGGTCGGAGTGCCTGCTAGGCCTATATTCTGACGAGCTCGCTTGGTAGGTGGGATCGTTGCCCTTGTAGATTTTCCTGAGTCTTTGCGGCTCCAACGTTCATGTTCGTTGCAAAAAAAAAAAAAAAGATTTTTTTTTTTTTGCTTGAAGTCGGGACGCGCGAGAAGAGCACGTAGAAAGATAAAAGTCCGTTGGTCGTCGCGGCCAAGTAAATGAGCAAAGCTGTCGGCCATGTTGATTTGATCGTAAAAAGTGTGTAAGACAGCTCCAGACCTATCGTAGGATTCCGTGGAAACCTGCGCAAAACTTACGATAATTTCGTTTCGCGAATACGAATTCGTTCTTGCGTTGTGTCGTAAGCACATTTTTGGCATAACGTCGTTTCGTAAATCTGGCCTTTGTTACTTGACCATTCCCGGGCGCTTCTCTTGAATGATTTAAAACTCGCCATTCCAAAGAAAAAAAAATATATATATACAACGGGCATGGTGGCAGAGCCCTTAGTGAAAACAGCAACAACGGACGATATAATCTTTGACGTTTCGGCCGGAGTCCTGCCTTCATCAGGAAGAAGTTTTACAGATGAACGCGGGTGTTATTTATACAATGCTACGGTCGAGTGCAAATTTCGGCGGGGGGACGATCGGAGCTTTGGTGAGAGAGAAGCGTAGGGCAGTTCTTATCCCGGTGAAGAAGCTTGGCGGTCGGGGCCAAGTTTCAAGGACGGCGGGATGACGGTTGTACCTTCTTGATATATATATATATATATATATATATATACAATAACAAACTAACCAACCGTACGAAAGGACACAGTGTTCAGAGTCCTATCGGGTGTAATACGAATTAAGCGGAACGGCGTCAACAACCACGGGTACAGGCGGGCGGCGTGGTGAAGGTCGGTGTCAGTCGTGCAACGCCGCACAGTTCGGATCCTCAATATGGCAAAGCTATTTGTAGTATCCAGAGTAGTGTTTCAGGAGCTTCTCGCTGATACCGCGGCGCCATATACTGTGGACACCCATACCCGGTCTCAGGGCTGAAAGTGAACGTCGCGACGACGACGGTTGTATCGGTGTGCGACGAGTTGGTGTTGGCCTAAAATCCTGAGCTTTACCAGTTGACGAGCCTCCTCGTCGCGCTAAGTGGTCAGTTGATCGTTGTAACTGTAAATAGGCCCGTGAGCAGGATGGGTTTGGGCGAGCTCGACGTAATTCTTTTGCTATGCACCACCTAAAGCCGGGCGCCCCTCCCCCCTCCCCCCCCCCCCCACACACACACACTGTTGAACGTTTACATACTATATACGGCAGCGCTTTGTCTCACATTTGGTGCTTGATGCCTATAAACAGGGTAATTATCTCAATCAGTTCGTTTACGTAAAAATCGATAATGTCCAAATCTCACATTACATTTATTCGTTTGCTCATTGCTTGTAGTCTAATAATAGCTACTGTGCTTTAAGCAAATGATGTATTGCGTGATGTGGGGCAGGAAGATGGATCTGCCCTCGGTTACCAGGGCTTCGTGAACGCCGTTTCAGAGAACGTTAGACTCGACAAAGAAGTTCGGGACCTCAGCAGCAGTCTCGAAGAGGAGGGCTTCTGACTTGGCATAACAAGTCAGATAATCTGTTGCCACGGTAATATAACGATCTTACGACGTTGTAGAGTAGACAGTTGGGCGGGCAGTGCGCTTGTCTGTCGTCTACGTGTTCCCCTTCTCTGTCCTTGTTTCTGTGTGCGCAACTGTAACTATGTTCAATAACGACGTTGACATAGGAAACGAACTTAGCAAATGCTTACAAATCTTCTGGAATGAGACTAATTTTAATACTCCAAACTTTCTCGAAAACACAAAACAATGATTGTTTTTGATGTGGGCGTATGAGTATAGCATCTACTGAGAGAGGATGATTTACCAAGTACAAAGCGCTAGTGCTGCAACCATACACGCTCTATTTTAAGCAAGGTTCTAAACCAGAACACAAGATAAATGCCAGAAATCATCTGTAACATTCCCGAATAGCGACTAATGATAAAATAAGAGTCTAATTGGAGAGGTTCGAAGCACGTGCTTCGGAATTAAGCCATGTGGCCTACCAACTGCAAAACACTGGCATAATATGAGGTCTTGGCTTTATGTGACAACATGTGAGGCAAAATGACACAAGCTCTTTGTTTATATTACTGGACTGGGTACTTCATTTACAATTACATTTGAGTTGAAAAAGGCTTTGGGAAGAGACGGAGTTTTAAACCCATCATAATGTGTTGTTGAGTGTTATTGAGTCGGTCTCGGCGTTTAGATATGCTATTCCCCTTTTCCTGCTTTGCCTGGTAATATATTGCTCGTATCATGCACACACGTCCTCTTGATTACCGTCGTCCTTCCACTTTGGATTTCAGTGGTGTAGACATGTTGGATGTATAGTATGTCGCAGAATTACATGTCAGTAACACACCGAGCTGCAAACTGCAGTACCATGAAACACCAACGTAAACATTTAGCACATAGGACTGCCCGCAGGTGCCACACAAAGTACTTGCTGCAGTGTCAGCAGTGATAACCTGTTTGCTTGAAAACTAACAGTCATTGTTGTTTGAGAAGCCGAAATGGCGCAAAGACGGGATTTTGGTGTTAAACAACAAAAACACATAACGCGTGCGTCAATTAGGATTTTAAAAAATTCCCAACCATAATCAGCTGCGCAGGCAGACAGGCGGGCAAGCGGGCGGGCGGGGGGCGGGCAGGCGGGCGAGCGGGCGGGCGGGCAAGCAGGCAGGTAGGCAGGCAGGCAGGCAAACAGGCAGGCGGGCGGGTGATGGGTGGGCAGCTTTGTGATCCTAACAAATACCACCCTGTGGGTTGAAAGTTCGCTTTGAGTTCTCACTGTTAGGGTGAAGAATTATCTGAAGCCTAATATACTGGTTGCTGCTCAATTTTCAATGGCTCCGCATACACGTAATGTTAAATAGTAATAATTGTTGGCTCCGATTATGGTTATCAAAAATATTCTTTCGAAAACGGCTTTCAGTTGGAGTTACTTTTACTGCCAGCCCTTGCGGCTGACCTTTTGTGCATCTACAGCTCCTCTCGTCCACCGATGCGCAGATAGCCATTTGAAGGTTGACATTATATTGTCTATTGAGGAAAAAAAAAGCTGCCAAAGTAAAAGGTTGCATTCTTTTCTACTGCGCAGAAAGATGTACTGATGTCAAGATAAGAAAAGGAGAAAACCAACAAGCACATATGTGTTTACTTGGACAAGTATTTCTGAAATGTTTAAAGTTCACTGCTTTGCTTTTTTCTGTAGTCTTCTGTTTGGTGGTTCTCCTTTGTTTGGATCCGTGGGACATAGAACTTGTTGAACTTTTTTTTTCAGGAAAATCAGTTATTTTGGCTTTAGTTATCTTAAACTAGAATGAACATATATATAGACAGGACAGTTCAGCATAATACGTTATCTTGTCTTTCGTGGTATACAATTGCTTTCCCTATTGTGTTAGCCCCCCCCCCCCTTTATTTATACTAAGATCTCAATCGACATAATAAAAAAAATACAGTAATTTTTGAATGGCGTATTTTGTAGCATACTTCTCAGAAGTAGTTATTCATTATGTGTTTTTAAAGCTCCGTGGAATATATATATTTTGGCCCAATATTGCTTGTTTAGATATTAACAGAGCCTCCAGTCCCAAAAAGTGTTCCGTCCGTCAGCGCTGGATTAGGAGGGGGAAGGGAAGGGGGGGAGGGGGGGGGAGGGGTTATGAAGTCTACATCCCAGGACCTCATCTCCTAGAGCAGAGGAAGGGGGCATAATATTCTAACTCACTTAGTATACAAAGCTCCGGATAATATAACCAAGAGCTTCACGTCTGAAGCGTGCAAACAGGACAAGAAGACCGGACCCATATTTAAATTATGTAACTTTGTTCAGCCCGATCGGTTTAGCCGATCTTGGGGAGCTGCAAAAGCAGGAACATTTCGGTACTCCGCGGGGGGGGGGGGGGGGGGGGGGGGCGCTTTTTATGAGGCGGTTCACGTTTGCTGGCGAATTTGTTTATTTATTTTAATAATTTGTGCCTTTATCTAACACTCTGTGCCACAGGCATTACTGATGGCAGAAGTGAGATAACAAGCAAAATAACAGTGGAAAATAACAATGGTTAAAGGGGTTTTGACACGTCAAAAAAGTTACTAAAAAAAGTTTTTTTTTAGTTTGTACCGAAAAACCTAGTTCCAGCCGCTGATTTCCCGGCGCACCCTCAGCGCGGCCCGTGGCAATAGCGGCGGCCGCCGCGATGGGGCGGCACGATTGACCGATCTAGTATCGTTTTAGAAACGGTCAAGAATCCCTAATACCGGGCGATATAGCCGGTTGAGACCCGACAAATTACCGGAAAACGGCGCCACTGGATATTGTATATCAGCGTGGCGTTGGCCGACCCGAGTGATGTTCCGCCGACATTGGCCAGATCACAGTAATAATGGCCCGATCGTTACGATCCAGCGCCAATATGGGCAGTGTCAGAATGATATTGGCCCGATGTCCCCCGATCCGACGCCAATACTGGCGCAATACTGTTTGCCGCCTAGAATTAGCTGCGTTTTTTTGTTGTTTTTGTTTTGCAAAGGGAGATGATTGATTGTGTGCGTGTTCTACAGAGAAGTACAAGCAAGGGCCGTTAAGAAGTGCGGATATTACTCGAGCAAATAGAGAAGTAGAAATGCCGGGGCTATGTGAGAAACTGGGTAGAAATAAAGTGTTTTAATTGATGCTACGCTAGCGGTGAGATTATAATTAACCCGATTAAAACGCACGGCTCTACCCTGAGTTAATTTAAGTAAGTTAGTAAGGTAGGTCGTACCGAAATCTCAGATGGAGGCTGACTACTCAATATTTCACAGCACTAATGTTTCATTAAGAAATAATTACAATAAAAAGGCCAGAGAAACATTACGGTTAAGATTACCAAGCATACATTTAGCGTCATTAACAAAACAATGAACATACAAAAGTTTAGGGCGCAAACGAGTTGGTGCTGCACTGTCAAGGAAAAGTTACCCGGATGGAAGTTTTAAAGGCTAATATTCAATTCAATTTGAATTCATCTTTATTCACTCCAGTTGGAGAAGAAGACAGGGAAAAAAGCTACATTGCGTAGCTGGACAGGTCCCTGGCTTCCATACAGACTTAAGCAAATTATTCGGCCCTTGCAAAAAAAAAAGGGCAGAGCATGATACAGCTTTTGATATCATGAACAGAACAGAAGTTCTAAAATTTTATTTTTTGTTAAAAAGCAATTGCCTAATTTGGTTATTTGACATATTTTCTACGTGAATATTGTTTTAATGAGTTAATTAATGGTAGATGGTGCAGTGCACTGGGGCATTTCAAATCCGTATTTGGTCCTGAGATGCGGCACTTTCCCGTGCTCTCAACTACGCGTATGAAAAAACGAAAAGTTTTTAACCAGCGAAGCTAGGTGAAGGAATGATTTTTTCTTATAATAAATACCATCTTTATATTTCTTAATTAATGTATGTGTATATAAGTAAAAACACGTGTTTCCTTAAGTTGGAGAATAAAATATCGGCATTACTATTATATGGCACATTGGCTACTAAACATATGATCTTTTTTTGTTTGATGTATAATCTGTCTAGGTTTAATTTTGTCGTATTGCCCTATACAAGCTATCAGTACTTTAAATGTGAAGCAAACAATCAGTTATATAAAGAATTCTTGGCCCTTTCTGGTAAACAAACACGATGTTTATCAAAAATACCTGTTGTTTTTAATAATTTAGAGATAACTTATTCTATATTTATTTATTTATTTATTAGTACCTTGAAGGCCCTAAAACAGGGCATTACACAAGGGATGGGCAGCTCATATTTGTAGGATAATAAGAAAAGCATATAAAGCCTATACACTCATGAACAACAAAACAAAAAGAATCAACAAAATATTAAAACAAAACATGACAAAAAGTTCATACACTTATGTTTAAAAAGTGCTAGTTCATTGTGGATTCTAAAAATTCGCCTAGCGCTTTTTTAAATACATCTATATTGCGAGCTGTGACTATGCTGTTAGGCAAAGCGTTCCATTCATTAATTGTAAAAGGTATGAAGGAGTTAGCGTAAGAAGTCGTGGGTGCATATATGGGTTGTATTTTACAGCTGTTATCTAATCTCGGAAAAAAATAAGTGGGAGGAGGAAATAGTTTATTTCTAATTGTTGGGTTATGGTGGTGAATCTTGTAAAACAGTGTCAAACGAAATATTTTCCGCCTTAAAGTGAGTTCAGGGAAGTTTGCTCGTTTACGTAGTTCAGACACACTGGTGTGAAAAGAATAATCAGAATAAATAAATCGTAATGCTCTTCTTTGGACACGTTCTAGTTCGTCTTTCAGATAAGTTTGCCTCGGAGACCATATGGATGCAACATATTCTAGTTTTGGGCGTACTAATGTTAGATATGCAATTTGTTTTACTTTAGGGGGTGCGAGTCTTATGTTCCGCCGGAGAAAACCGAGTGTGCTGTTTGCCTTATCAACAATGTGATTGACGTGGGTGGTCCATGTTAGATCCCTGGTTATATGAAGACCAAGATATTTGTAAATGAGGATGAACCGAGTATAATATCGTCAATGCTGTAGTTATAAGAAGACGGGGACAAAAGACGAGAAAAGGTGAGTACTTTGCATTTATCTTGGTTTAGTGACATCTGCCAATTATCACACCATTTTGCAGTGGATGACAAGTCAGCTTGCAGGGATGAGTGGTCGCTGGTGCTCGAGATAATACGGTAGATTACCCAGTCGTCTGCGAAAAGGCGGATGGTCGAAGAAACACAAAGAGGGAGGTCATTGATGTAGATTAAAAAAAAGGAGTGGTCCGAGCACGCTCCCTTGAAGAACGCCAGATGTTACGCTCATTTTGGCTGATGCTGAGTTATCAACAACGGTATATTGATAGCGATCAGAAAGAAATTCAGAAATCCAAGTAATAATGAAGTGGTCAATTTTTAATTGGTAAATTTTCATTATAAGGCGGTTATGTGGTACTCTATTATTTATTATAAGGCGGTTATGTGGTACTTCGAAAAGTCAAGAAAGATAGCCTCAGTTTGTTGTTTATGTTCCAAATTAGAATTAATGTTATGTACAAATTCGAGGAGTTGGGTCTCGCAAGACAATTCTTTCCTGAATCCGTGTTGGTTTACGGAAAGAAGGCCGTTCGATTCGATATATCTCATAACATTAGAAAATATGATATGTTCCAAGATTTTTGAAGGAATGCTGGTCAGTGATATTGGACAATAATTTAAGGGCGAATTTCGGTTTCCAGACTTATGTATGGGAAAGACGCGGATAATTTTCCAGTCATGGGGGACGATACCTGTCAAAAGGGATTCACGAAAAATGACGGTTAAAAACAGAGATGATGCATGCTTCGTATTTTTTAATATTTTTGAGTCGATGAGGTCATCGCCAGAACTCGAGGAAAGTTTCAGATTTTCAATTGCGTTGATAACTCCAGAATAGTCGATGGCAATGGTTTCCATGGACGGATGAATAAGGGCCGGAAGTAGCGGAATGTTGTTAAGATTTTCGTTAGCGAACACAGAACAAAAAAAGTTGTTTAGGCAATCAGCACACTGGTCGTCGGAGAGAACTAGACCTTCGTCATTGGTGAGAGCGAGAGGGGTGAACGGCTTAGGATTGATTACGTTCCAGAACTGTTTGGGTTTGTCGGTTAATACTTTTAATAGGTCAGTACCGTAAAATTATGATTTGGCTTTTGTAATTTCATATCTATATAATTTTTCGCATTTTTCATATTTACTTTGTATCTCTTTGTTTAAGGGCTTCTGTTTAGCACGCATGAATAATCTTTTTTTTCTTTATTGGCTAGTCGCTTGATTGCTTTAGTATACCAGGGGTTCTGACTATCTGCCTTGATGTTCACCAGAGGCACGTATTTATTCGCAAGGAATGATCACCTATTTTTAAAACGGAGCCAGTTTTCCTCAATTGAGTATCTATGGAACGCCTCCCTGAAAAACACATAAAATGACTCTAGTTCAGCGTTGATAGACTTGTAGCCGGCTTTGTTGTAATCCCTTTTTTTTTATGAAGAATACATTTGCGCAGAATAGGAAACGAAAAGTTAAAATGTGCAACGAGGTGGTCACTGGGCCCAGGTAGCAGTGAAAGGTTGTTGATCACATTTGGATCCGTAGATAAGCAAATATCAAGTGTGTTGCTACTGTGATCAGTGATTCGAGTCGGCTTACTAATCAGTTGTGTAAAGTTGAAATCCCAACACATATTGATGAAATATCTTGATTCCTTGTCATTTGCTATTAACTTATTCCAGTCGATGGAGGGGTAGTTAAAATCACCTAAAAGTATAAGCGTTGCTTTAGGAAATTTTAAGGATATATCACTGAGATACTCTTGTAATAAAGGTATAAAGGCATTATTACTGTCAGGTGGTCTGTAGCAGAGGCCAATGACTGTTTGAAAAGAATGTGATGAAAGGTATAACCAAACCATTTCTAAGCCCGGTGCAGTAGTCACTCGTTATACCGTCAGGCGGTTGTTCACAGCTATCAGTACTCCCCCACCCCGTTTGCAAATTCTATCACATCTATACAAATTGAAATTCATACACGAGGGGAAAACTTCAGAGTCATGAATGTCGGGGGTGAGCCATGTTTCGGTTAAAAGAACTATGTCAGCTTGCGTTGAGTCGATTAGAGAATACAAAGCATCGCGTTTAGATAATACACTTCTTATGTTCGTAAATAGAACAGAGTAAGCGTAGAACGAATCTTCGGTTCGTTTAGATGACGACGCAGAAGGGGCGAAGAAACATATTTTTTACTCTTGGGTTGCTATTCGTCCTTGGCAGTTACACATTGGTTAGCGTGATCATAAACAAAACAGGTGTTATCTACGTAGAGCTTATCATATCGAAGCTTAAATCGACAGTTTTTGGGTTTCACGTACGCGAGCAGTTTCCTCCTAGCGGTTCTATGTTCACCGGAAAATCTTCACCAACAGATAGGTTAGTACCCTTCAGTTTTACACCAGCAGAAAGAATGGCCTGTTTATGTTTGAAAAAGCAGAACTTTGCAATGATGGGCCTACATTTGTTGGGGTTGAATTGGCCTAGACAATGTGCTCTGTCTACGGCGAAGTCGTCTAGCACAATGCCAAGGTTTCCGGCACACATAGTTCAGGCAATCTGGTCTGACTCAGCCTAAGTTTCTGATTCCTTATCCTCCAGACCATAAAATAGTAAGTTAGACCGGCCTTGTGTCCGTTCCAACTCATGTATGCATTAAAGAACACACCTAGTATTTTTACCGTAGGAACAACTTGTATGGTAAATGTATCTAACTTAACTGGTGTACGGATTTTTACAGAAAGAACTTTTAGGGCGCAATAAAACGGCTTTTTTTTATTGCCATTGATTTTAACGAATTTAAAAGTGCCAACGAACTAAGCACGTTGATGAAATAATATTTATGTACATACGTTCCTTGAAAAAATACGCTCGTACCGTCCGCACTTTTTTATTATCTGCGCATTACGTGAAATATTTATGATGTCGTTAATATACAGGTTGAATAAAATGGTTTCCAACACACTTCCTTGTAGTACACATGGCTGTAGCTGTTTTAGATCAGAAAAGTGGCCATTGGCGTGAATGCTCTGAAAACGAAAGCTCAAATAACTTCTTATTAACGCCGCCTCATTTCCACGAATGCCATGATTGTAAAGTTTACTCATTAGTGCGTCATAATTTAACCGATCAAAAGCTTTCGAAAAGTCGATAAAAATTCCTACCAGTAAAATTTTATTTTCAAAGTTTTCAAAAAATTTAAAAAATATTTTTTCTCCAGATTTATAAACTATTGACACTTTTGCTGTTTGGATTTTTTAAAGAAAAATGCTGACTAAACTTTAATACCTATTGCAGTCACTCCCGGATATGATAAAAAAATTAAGCAGAAACCGCCATTTTACTCCGACCGCTAAAGAACAGAGAATAAAAACAATATCACCTGATTTTACTCCCATTTTAAACTGGAGTTCTCGAATGACAACACTCCACAAGACAAAGAGGGACTACTTACTATCTGCTCGCGCTTTAGGCAACGCCGAAGATTCTACTCATGCTCAGTCTCCTTGTTTTAGGTTGTTCCGAGAAGCTTGGCCCATAAAAAGAAATGCTGCATCAGACATCCGAAGTTTACGAGGAACGAACAGTGCATCGATTGAATAACGCTTTCGGTAAAGTGTTTGCTGTTCCCCCCCGGTTTGGAGGACGAAATACCACCTGATCCGAGCAGACAGCGCAATGGAAGTTGCTACTACGCATCTATCTAACTATCCTCCGTTTGAACCTACATCCGACTAGCAGAGCGAACACTACGAGCCATCCTAGCCCCTCCAGCTCTGGTTACTTAGCACGTGTTGCGCCCTCTGCGCGTTCCTCTCTCTAAAGTCAAGTGACACTCACACACTTTAGGATGCGCTCCGATAGCTCGTGGGATCCGCTGCGGTCGTTCGTAAGATGAAATGAACAGAACATTAATTGAACTCGTGTATTGGAGTGAATCATTCTGCATCTAGCATATCGCCCTCTCCATCTAAGCCGGTTCGTTTTCGTGGCTCATCCCCTGTGTCGCCGAGTCCGTACCAGCCCGGATCGACAGCTCAAACAGTATCTTAACTAGCAGAACCGTATCCGCTTCTTCCGGAACTTCTTCGCAAGCGCCACTTTTCAAGCCAATGGGGCACTGGGCGCATGTCACGTGCCCCTACGGTTCAGCATAACATGTGTCCGGAGTATAAATCCCCGTGACACCTATAAGCTCCCTGATTGGCTAAGCGGGCGTTTAGTGCCTTCTGCGGTTCGTTCGAGTGTGACGCAGGTTGGCACGTCACACTCGAACGGTTCAAGTTGGCACAGAATTTTGTGGCCGCCCTTTTGAATGCGAAGGCCAAGAAGAAAAAAAAAAAGAGCAGCGTAAAAGATTAATGGCCTTTCACTGCAACTTTTCAAAAATGTCGTCGTATATATATTTTGTTTCTTTGACTTTTGGAGTGGTGAAACTTTTTTTTTTTTATTATAGGAAGCGACTGTACTTTCAAGGGTTTGATATTTCGTGAATTTTGCTGATTGTTTGTTTCGGGAAGATCTCTCGGGCACAACGAAAGGTCTTGTATTTGTGTAAAATAGTGTACTAACTATGCCTGTAAAGGGGGAATATATTCGTGTAAAATAGGTGACATTCCATTCCGGCGTCTTCAGACCTCCATGACAGGGGTCGAAAATAAATTCTTGTTCGAGTATCGTTTGCATAAATTTAAGGGCCCCATGTATGTGTTTTGTTCCGTCTTTCAGATTCACAGGTTTCGAAGATGCCGCAGTGCTACGCATTCGGCTGCATTGTAATTTTGGAAATCCGAAAACTTACAGACTCCGCGACCATCCAACATTATCAGTCACACGTGTCGATTTCACCCCCGCCCCCTTCTTTATGTAATGCCCTGAAACGAGGGTCCTTAAAGGGATTCGAATAAAATGCTCAACATCCGGTTCTTCAAGTAGCAAATGTCTTAACTCCACTAGCACGTTATTTCTTGAGCAAAAAAAAATAGACATAAACGGTTGATGAATTTCCGCTGATTTTGTACTTAATAAGAGGTCGAAGACAAACGATTAGTTGATTTTTTTTAGACTCCTCCACGCTCAATTTCTACAGAAAAGGTTTTCATTAGGGAGACCGACTTGCTAGCTACATGTATTTAATAATAAATACTACTACTACTACTACTATTATTACTTCTACTACTACTATTATTACTACTACGGCTATTACTACTACTACTAAAACTAATATTTATTTATTCATAAGAGAAGAATTACCAAGTTCGGCTTCGCACCTGGTCAAAGCCGGCAAGGGCTTGTGGGACCAGATCCAGCAAGGGAAGAATCAAAGGGCGAGCTCGCATATTGTCACACAGTATGTAAAAATAAAAGAAGAGAAGAAAATTACACAAGAAATAATAATAATAATAATATTTATACGTGAGAGAAGAATTACCAAGTTCAGCTTCGGACCTGGTCAAAGCCGGCAAGGGCTTTTGGGACCAGATCCAGCAAGAGAAGAATCAAAGGGCGAGCTCGCATATTGTCACACAGTATGTAAAAATAAAAGGAGAGAAGAAAATTACACAAGAAATAATAATAATAATAATATTTATTCATGAGAGAAGACTTACCAAGTTCAGCTTCGGACCTGGTCAAAGCCGGCAAGGGCTTGTAGGACCAGATCCAGCAAGAGAAGAATCAAAGGGCGAGCTCGCATATTGTCACACAGTATGTAAAAATAAAAGAAGAGAAGAAAATTACACAAGAAATAATAATAATAATAATATTTATTCATGAGAGAAGAATTACCAAGTTCAGCTTTGGACCTGGTCAAAGCCGGCAAGGGCTTGTGGGACCAGATCCAGCAAGAGAAGAATCAAAGGGCGAGCTCGCATATTGTCACACAGTATGTAAAAATAAAAGAAGAGAAGAAAGTTACACAAGAAATAATAATAATAATAATATTTATTCATGAGAGAAGAATTACCAAGTTCACCTTCGGACCTGGTCAAAGCCGGCAAGGGCTTGTGGGACTAGATCCAGCAAGAGAAGAATCAAAGGGCGAGCTCGCATATTGTCACACAGTATGTAAAAATAAAAGAAGAGAAGAAAGTTACACAAGAAATAATAATAATAATAATATTTATTCATGAGAGAAGAATTACCAAGTTCAGCTTCGGACCTGGTCAAAGCCGGCAAGGGATTGTGGGACCAGATCCAGCAAGGGAAGAATCAAAGGGCGAGCTCGCATATTGTCACACAGTATGTAAAAATAAAAGAAGAGAAGAAAATTGCACAAGAAATAATTATAATAATAATAGTTATTTATGAGAGAAGAATTACCAAGTTCAGCTTCGGACCTGGTTCAAGCCGGCAAGGGATTGTGGGACCAGATCCAGCAAGAGAAGAATCAAAGGGCGAGCTCGCATATTGTCACACAGGATGTAAAAATAAAAGAAGAAGAAAATTACAAAGAAATAATAATAATAATAATATTTATTCATGAGAGAAGAATTACCAAGTTCAGCTTCGGACCTGGTCAAAGCCGGCAAGGGATTGTGGGACCAGATCCAGCAAGAGAAGAATCAAAGGGCGAGCTCGCATATTGTCACACAGTATGTAAAAATAAAAGAGAAGAAAATTACACAAGAAATAATAATAATAATAATATTTATTCATGAGAGAAGAATTACAAAGTTCAGCTTTGGACCTGGTCAAAGCCGGCAAGGGCTTGTGGGACCAGATCCAGCAAGAGAAGAATCAAAGGGCGAGCTCGCATATTGTCACACAGTATGTAAAAATAAAAGAGAAGAAAATTACACAAGAAATAATAATAATAATAATATTTATTCATGAGAGAAGAATTACCAAGTTCAGCTTCGGACCTGGTTCAAGCCGGCAAGGGATTGTAGGACCAGATCCAGCAAGAGAAGAATCCAAGGGCGAGCTCGCATATTGTCACACAGCATGTAAAAATAAAAGAAGTGAAGAAAATTACACAAGAAATAATAATAATAATAATATTTATTCATGAGAGAAGAATTACAAAGTTCAGCTTCGGACCTGGTTCAAGCCGGCAAGGGATTGTGGGACCAGACTTAGCAAGAGAAGAATCAAAGGGCGAGCTCGCATATTGTCACACAGGATGTAAAAATAAAAGAAGAGAAGAAAATTACACAAGAAATAATAATAATAATAATATTTATCCGTGAGAGAAGAATTACCAAGTTCAGCTTCGGACCTGGTCAAAGCCGGCAAGGGATTGTGGGACCAGATCCAGCAAGAGAAGAATCAAAGGGCGAGCTCGCATATTGTCACAGAGTATGTAAAAATAAAAGAAGAGAAGAAAATTACACAAGAAATAATAATAATAATAATATTTATTCGTGAGAGAAGAATTACAAAGTTGAGCTTTGGACCTGGTCAAAGCCGGCAAGGGCTTGTGGGACCAGATCCACAAAGAGAAGAATCAAAGGGCGAGCTCGCATATTGTCACACAGTATGTAAAAATAAAAGAAGAGAAGAAAATTACACAAGGAATAATAATAATAATAATATTTATTCATGAGAGAAGAATTACCAAGTTCAGCTTCGGACCTGGTCAAAGCCGGCAAGGGACTGTGGGACCAGATCCAGCAAGGGAAGAATCAAAGGGCGAGCTCGCATATTGTCACACAGTATGTAAAAATAAAAGAAGAGAAGAAAATTGCACAAGAAATAATTATAATAATAATAATTATTTATGAGAGAAGAATTACCAAGTTCAGCTTCGGACCTGGTTCAACCCGGCAAGGGATTGTGGGACCAGATCCAGCAAGAGAAGAATCAAAGGGCGAGCTCGCATATTGTCACACGGATGTAAAAATAAAAGAGAAGAAAATTACACAAGAAATAATAATAATAATAATATTTATTCATGAGAGAAGAATTACCAAGTTCAGCTTCGGACCTGGTCAAAGCCGGCAAGGGATTGTGGGACCAGATCCAGCAAGAGAAGAATCAAAGGGCGAGCTCGCATATTGTCACACAGTATGTAAAAATAAAAGAGAAGAAAATTACACAAGAAATCAATCAATCAATCAATCAATCAATCAATGTTTTTATTGAAGTGCCCAGGAACAACCTTGCGGTCTTAGTACAGGTGCACTCAGGAAACATGAAAAACAACACTACACACAACAAACAAACAGTAAGCAATAAAACACTTAAAAAAGGTCACATATGTCACATAAACTCGCTACGCTATACCACCACGATAGCGAGAGGAAAGGAAAGCGAGAGTATAAAAATTGGTTCTGAGCAACTTAATCAGGTGCAAAAAATGGGAAGCCAAATTTAGGTGAGGAACTTTAGCGCTCTGATGAACTCCGGTGTGTTATTGTTAAATATATCAATAGAGTCTGTAAAAGAGGAATTGTAGGTGTGCCCAATTCTCGACACGGGGTCGTGAAGATTAGTTACGGGAGCATTGTAGAAGGATGCATTTTGCCTTGTAGTTTTTACGGGAATTTTCAAACGCACATTTGATATCAATGATGCGCAGTCAGTGATGCCATGAATAAGTTTGTACAGAAATAGGATGTCGGCATGTTCTCTCCTACGTCGCAGGGTGGGCAATGCCAAGCTATGTTGGACTGGGACTGCTGGATCATCGTTTGAGGTGGACGCATTGCGCGACGAGAAACGATGTCTGTAGATACATAAGAACTTATTCTGAACACGTTCGATTCTAGCCGAGGTTGTCGCGCAGATTCCATTCCATACAACAGAGGCATACTCGACGTGTGGTCGACATAAAGCACTGTACAGTGTCACAAAAGTACTAGGGTTATTAAACTCTTTAGTAATGCGGCACGTGATACCAAGCGTACGTAAAGCTGAGCTCACAATATGGTCAACATGACTCGAAAAGCGTAATGTACTATCAAATACAACTCCAAGGTCTTTGATTTCATACACACGTGTCAAAAGAACTGACTGAATGTCAGAAACTGAATAATAATAATAATAATATTTATTAATGAGAGAAGAATTACAAAGTTCAGCTTTGGACCTGGTCAAAGCCGGCAAGGGCTTGTGGGACCAGATCCAGCAAGAGAAGAATCAAAGGGCGAGCTCGCATATTGTCACACAGTATGTAAAAATAAAAGAAGAGAAGAAAATTACACAAGAAATAATAATAATATTAATAATATTTATTCATGAGAGAAGAATTACCAAGTTCAGCTTCGGACCTGGTTCAAGCCGGCAAGGGATTGTAGGACCAGATCCAGCAAGAGAAGAATCAAAGGGCGAGCTCGCATATTGTCACACAGCATGTAAAAATAAAAGAAGTGAAGAAAATTACACAAGAAATAATAATAATAATAATATTTATTCATGAGAGAAGAATTACAAAGTTCAGCTTCGGACCTGGTTCAAGCCGGCAAGGGATTGTGGGACCAGACTTAGCAAGAGAAGAATCAAAGGGCGAGCTCGCATATTGTCACACAGGATGTAAAAATAAAAGAAGAGAAGAAAATTACACAAGAAATAATAATAATAATAATATTTATTCGTGAGAGAAGAATTACCAAGTTCAGCTTCGGACCTGGTCAAAGCCGGCAAGGGATTGTGGGACCAGATCCAGCAAGAGAAGAATCAAAGGGCGAGCTCGCATATTGTCACAGAGTATGTAAAAATAAAAGAAGAGAAGAAAATTACACAAGAAATAATAATAATAATAATATTTATTCGTGAGAGAAGAATTACCAAGTTCAGCTTCGGCCCTGGTCAAAGCCGGCAAGGGATTGTGGGACCAGATCCAGCAAGAGAAGAATCAAAGGGCGAGCTCGCATATTGTCACACAGTATGTAAAAATAAAAGAAGAGAAGAAAATTACACAAGAAATAATAATAATAATATTATTTATTTATGAGAGAAGAATTACCAAGTTCAGCTTCGGACCTGGTCAAAGCCGGCAAGGGATTGTGGGACCAGATCCAGCAAGAGAAGAATCAAAGGGCGAGCTCGCATATTGTCACACAGTATGTAAAAATAAAAGAAGAGAAGAAAATTACACAAGAAATAATAATAATAATAATATTTATTCATGAGAGAAGAATTACAAAGTTGAGCTTTGGACCTGGTCAAAGCCAGCAAGGGCTTGTGGGACCAGATCCGCAACGAGAAGAATCAAAGGGCGAGCTCGCATATTGTCACACAGTATGTAAAAATAAAAGAAGAGAAGAAAATTACACAAGGAATAATAATAATAATAATATTTATTCATGAGAGAAGAATTACCAAGTTCAGCTTCGGACCTGGTCAAAGCCGGCAAGGGATTGTGGGACCAGATCCAGCAAGGGAAGAATCAAAGGGCGAGCTCGCATATTGTCACACAGTATGTAAAAATAAAAGAAGAGAAGAAAATTGCACAAGAAATAATTATAATAATAATAGTTATTTATGAGAGAAGAATTACCAAGTTCAGCTTCGGACCTGGTTCAACCCGGCAAGGGATTGTGGGACCAGATCCAGCAAGAGAAGAATCAAAGGGCGAGCTCGCATATTGTCACACAGGATGTAAAAATAAAAGAGAAGAAATTACACAAGAAATAATAATAATAATAATATTTATTCATGAGAGAAGAATTACCAAGTTCAGCTTCGGACCTGGTCAAAGCCGGCAGGGATTGTGGGACCAGATCCAGCAAGAGAAGAATCAAAGGGCGAGCTCGCATATTGTCACACAGTATGTAAAAATAAAAGAAGAGAAGCAAAATTACACAAGAAATAATAATAATAATAATATTTATTCATGAGAGAAGAATTACAAAGTTCAGCTTTGGACCTGGTCAAAGCCGGCAAGGGCTTGTGGGACCAGATCCAGCAAGAGAAGAATCAAAGGGCGAGCTCGCATATTGTCACACAGTATGTAAAAATAAAAGAAGAGAAGAAAATTACACAAGAAATAATAATAATAATAATATTTATTCATGAGAGAAGAATTACCAAGTTCAGCTTCGGACCTGGTTCAAGCCGGCAAGGGATTGTAGGACCAGATCCAGCAAGAGAAGAATCAAAGGGCGAGCTCGCATATTGTCACACAGTATGTAAAAATAAAAGAAGAGAAGAAAATTACACAAGAAATAATAATAATAATAATATTTATTCATGAGAGAAGAATTACAAAGTTCAGCTTCGGACCTGGTTCAAGCCGGCAAGGGATTGTGGGACCAGACTTAGCAAGAGAAGAATCAAAGGGCGAGCTCGCATATTGTCACACAGGATGTAAAAATAATAGAAGAGAAGAAAATTACACAAGAAATAATAATAATAATAATATTTATTCGTGAGAGAAGAATTACCAAGTTCAGCTTCGGACCTGGTCAAAGCCGGCAAGGGATTGTGGGACCAGATCCAGCAAGAGAAGAATCAAAGGGCGAGCTCGCATATTGTCACAGAGTATGTAAAAATAAAAGAGAAGAAAATTACACAAGAAATAATAATAATAATAATATTTATTCGTGAGAGAAGAATTACCAAGTTCAGCTTCGGACCTGGTCAAAGCCGGCAAGGGATTGTGGGACCAGATCCATCAAGAGAAGAATCAAAGGGCGAGCTCGCATATTGTCACACAGTATGTAAAAATAAAAGAAGAGAAGAAAATTACACAAGAAATAATAATAATAATAATATTTATTCATGAGAGAAGAATTACAAAGTTGAGCTTTGGACCTGGTCAAAGCCTGCAAGGGCTTGTGGGACCAGATCCACAAAGAGAAGAATCAAAGGGCGAGCTCGCATATTGTCACACAGTATGTAAAAATAAAAGAAGAGAAGAAAATTACACAAGGAATAATAATAATAATAATATTTATTCATGAGAGAAGAATTACCAAGTTCAGCTTCGGACCTGGTCAAAGCCGGCAAGGGATTGTGGGACCAGATCCAGCAAGGGAAGAATCAAAGGGCGAGCTCGCATATTGTCACACAGTATGTAAAAATAAAAGAAGAGAAGAAAATTACACAAGAAATAATAATAATAATAATATTTATTCGTGAGAGAAGAATTACCAAGTTCAGCTTCGGCCCTGGTCAAAGCCGGCAAGGGATTGTGGGACCAGATCCAGCAAGAGAAGAATCAAAGGGCGAGCTCGCATATTGTCACACAGTATGTAAAAATAAAAGAAGAGAAGAAAATTACACAAGAAATAATAATAATAATATTATTTATTTATGAGAGAAGAATTACCAAGTTCAGCTTCGGACCTGGTCAAAGCCGGCAAGGGATTGTGGGACCAGATCCAGCAAGAGAAGAATCAAAGGGCGAGCTCGCATATTGTCACACAGTATGTAAAAATAAAAGAAGAGAAGAAAATTACACAAGAAATAATAATAATAATAATATTTATTCATGAGAGAAGAATTACAAAGTTCAGCTTTGGACCTGGTCAAAGCCGGCAAGGGCTTGTGGGACCAGATCCAGCAAGAGAAGAATCAAAGGGCGAGCTCGCATATTGTCACACAGTATGTAAAAATAAAAGAAGAGAAGAAAATTACACAAGAAATAATAATAATAATAATATTTATTTATGAGAGAAGAATTACCAAGTTCAGCTTCGGACCTGGTCAAAGCCGGCAAGGGATTGTGGGACCAGATCCAGCAAGAGAAGAATCAAAGGGCGAGCTCGCATATTGTCACACAGTATGTAAAAATAAAAGAGAAGAAAATTACACAAGAAATAATAATAATAATAATATTTATTCATGAGAGAAGAATTACAAAGTTGAGCTTTGGACCTGGTCAAAGCCGGCAAGGGCTTGTGGGACCAGATCCAGCAAGAGAAGAATCAAAGGGCGAGCTCGCATATTGTCACACAGTATGTAAAAATAAAAGAAGAGAAGAAAATTACACAGGAAATAATAATAATAATAATATTTATTCATGAGAGAAGAATTACCAAGTTCAGCTTCGGACCTGGTTCAAGCCGGCAAGGGATTGTAGGACCAGATCCAGCAAGAGAAGAATCAAAGGGCGAGCTCGCATATTGTCACACAGTATGTAAAAATAAAAGAAGAGAAGAAAATTACACAAGAAATAATAATAATATTAATATTTATTTATGAGAGAAGAATTACCAAGTTCAGCTTCGGACCTGGTCGAAGCCGGCAAGGGATCGTGGGACCAGATCCAGCAAGAGAAGAATCAAAGGGCGAGCTCGTATATTCACACAGTATGTAAAAATAAAAGAAGAGAAGAAAATTACACAAGATATAATAATAATAATAATATTTATTCATAATAATAATAATAAATAATAATAATAAATTTTTTATTTCACGTATTTCATAACAACATACAAGAATGCGGGTCCGTCGAAAGCCAAAAGAGGCTTGTGGGACTGGACCCAGCAGCGGCGTGAAGAAAATCAAATTCTGACGCTTGATTACAAAAAACAAACAAAACACTTAAAAAAAACAATTCCAAGACTATGCATAAATAACTCTTAAAAAATTACTGACATGTAATCATACACCACAATAAATACACTAAAGGGGATTAAGAACGGATGGCCACGGAATACACTCTTTGACCACAAAAAATCTTCTATTCAAGAACTGGGAAGTGTGAAAACAAAAAAAAAGAAAAAAAACACGAGATGCACAAAAAGGACATGTTCAGAAGCAGGATATTTAGCGAATTGTTTTTAGTTGTTTTTTCAACTGACGCTTTGACCTGAGTTCCAAGAAGGACTCTGACAATGTATTGAAAAGTTCAGGGACATAGAAAGAGCGCATACGTTTTCCATACTTTGTGTATACACGAGGAATGAAAAATCGTTCACTTTCTCTTAAGTTGCGCTGCAGGACACGGGGCGTTTTGAAAGGGCTGTGCCAATAGTGTTTGTCAATTACACATCTTTTATAAAGTGCTGAAAAACGCGGGAGACACAACGAAGAAAACAACTCTTCACTTGGCAGATCAAAAGAGGTGTACGCTACGCTTTTTAAAAGACTTTTTAAGATGCTATCTATTTTGTGATACCAGAGCATGGAACAATTCGCATAAATAGTAATTCCGTAACGTAACAGGCCGTAGGCTAAGGCATTGACTATCATTTTTCGGACAGACAGCGGTAAAAACGTTTTTGTAGTATATAACATACAAGATACACTCCTTAACTTTTTGGCTATGTAGCTGAGGTGTGAATTCCACGATAAATCGCTATCAAAGAAAATGCCTAAGTACTTTGTTGTGTTTACATATTCAAGAGAAATACAGGAGCAGTGAGTACATTTCGACGAGTGCAATATAAAAGGAATATCAAGGCTTTTGCGTTTCGACGGACTACTGAAACACATAATTTTTGTTTTCTGAACATTTATTTTAATAAGATTTGCTTCGAACCAGTCCATAACTTTGGTCGAATTCTCTTGCAATGATACAGTCGCACTGCTCAGATTTAAGTGTCTAGATACTAGCAGCGCATCATCAGCGTACTGATATATTTCGCACCCGGATATAGTTTTAGAAAGGTCATTGACATATAAATTAAACAAAAGGGGGGCTAAAACAGAGCCCTGCGGTACACCAGCTTTCAAAAGCACTTTGGCACTCCGGCTATCACACACGGAAACTTGCTGTGTGCGGTTCGTTAAAAAGTCTTTGAGTAAAGAAAAAAATGGTCCCCTGAAACCATAGTCGAATATTTTTTTCATTAGTATCTTTTGGCTAATGGAGTCGAATGCCTTTGAGACATCAAGAAAGAGGGCACAGGCATATTTGTTATTTTCAAAAGTTCCATGCAAAGTGTCCACGAGTTCTTCGAGTAAAGAATCTGTTCCACGTCCAGCAACAAAGCCGTACTGACACGGCGATAGCATATTAAACTTTCCAAGAAACGCGGTCATTGTTCTGAAAATATGCTTTTCTAGTACTAATGCTAAACATGGTAAAATCGAGATAGGCCTATAACTTTCAACGCTATCACGTGCACCACCTTTGTAAAGGGGCCGAACAATGGCACTTTTCAGGCCACCGGGAATGATACTAGAATTTATAACCCCGTTTATGATGTATAGCAAAACTGTGCTCAGCGCTTCAAAATTACGTCGTAAGTCGCTGAGACGAATATTATCTGAGCCGGGCGCCTTATTGGGTTTAAAGCTAAACAAAATCAAGCGTAACTCTTCGATTGTCAGGTTCGGTAAAAATGCAGAATGTAAAGAAGGACACTCTAGATTAGTCGGGGTCACGGTTTCGTCGCGCGCTACACCCGAGACTGAAGCAAAGAAGCGATTAAATTTATCAGTTATAGATGACACATGTGCGCCAAAGTTTTTTTTAATCGTGTCATCGATCGACGATTTAGACGAGCATCCCTTCACTTCGTTAACCAGGGACCAGGTTTTTGCGACGTCATGTCGGGAGCGGAAAAACGTTTCATTAAAGTGTTGGCGCTTCTTAGAACGTACAAGGGCATTTACACGATTTCTAAGGCTTTGGTACTGTAACCTTAGCTCTTGGTTTTCAGGGAAACGGCGACATCGTGCCCATAAAGTATCTTTTTCTTTGATTGCAGAAAGAACATTTGACGTTAGCCAAGGATGATTTTTCCGCCTTTTTCTTATCGTAACATGTTTTGTGCTTTGATCTCTAAAGTTCAAAAGAATTTCACAAAGATTTAAGTAGGCACCATGATAATCATTGTTCTCGATTAAGGCATTCCAGTCATAAGTGGAAATTAGACTGTCAAGACGACGTGAATCGACAATGTTTACTTGTTTGGGTTGTTCTACCTTCTCAGGAGCGACAGCGAAATTAATTCGACAGGCCACGAAATAATGGTCCGCTAATTTCTGTGCGATAACGGCGGAGTCTACAGGTACCCCTGAATTTCTAATGTTAATATGATCAATGCATGATATAACGAGGTTGCCAGACATATATTCTTCTCTGGTAGGGATGTTAATAAGGTTTTCAATACCATGATTTGCAAGAATATTTAAGTAATTGCAGACAACAGATATCGATGGCTTCAAGATATCAATGTTCAGATCCCCTACAAGACACAACTTACCTGTAGGCACCATGTTTCCTAGAGTCATGTTCAGTTCATCTAAATAGTTAGAAACATTTTCCGATGGGGGTCGATAAAATGCCAAAAAGGAAATAACAAAATCACCTTTACTGAGTTTCAAAGATAGACACTCTGCATAGTTAAACGATACCCCCGACTCCACTGCTAACCAAGATTTTTTAACATACACAGCTATCCCTCCTCCCCTAGATGCACTACGCGTCAGAAAGAACGCCTCAAATTCGGGAAAAGAAAACTGACCGCGCGAAATTCCAACGTCCCAAACGTTTATTTCTGTTAAGACAAAAACGTCGACAGTATTTTCAAGTGCATGCACAACTAGTTGAAACTCATCCCAGTACTTCCTAATACTTCTGATATTTATATGTAAAACGGTAAGTGCGCTAGCACTAGGTGGAAAGGAGTCAAGAAACGAAGGAAAATCAGCGCTCAGTATTGTGTCTTCCATTTCTACACCATTTTTTCTAAGTCTCTAGCGCTAGCGATCCTCACCACTAATGCGTTTTCGTCCTTTTTCGCGAAGATTGTGGCATTTTTCACCCAAACGAATTTGTAAGCTTTTTCCCTGCCCTTAGTTCTCGCCTGCCAGAAGAGGTCCTTGTTTGCTCGTGTAAGGTTGTCATTGAAATATACTTTTTGTTGGCTTACGGACCGAGGAAGCGTGGCCAACTTCTTCCGAGCACTCATCCACTTTTCTTTTACAGACGTCGAGTAGAACTGAACCAAAATGGGGGCCGCCCCCTCGCGCCTCGAGCGCAGGCGGTGGCAAGCCACCACTTCGGCAGGATGGTGTCTACCGATGTTCAGTTTCTCGGCAAGGTCTTCGATAACTACCTTCACATCTTCGTCATCTGTGATAGGAATGCCATGAATTTCCATGTTGCACCTCCTACTGTATTGTTCAGTGGAGTTTAGGTTTGTCTGTAGTTGTTCGATCATAGAAGTTTGATTGGACACTGTGGCTTGTAGCGCTCCAACTTCTGATCGCAGTAGTTTTACTTCTTGATCGTTCTGCTGAACAAGCTTCATCATGGATTCACATTTGCGAACAGAATCTTGAAGACTCGAGATCGTTACCTTCATTGCATCAACAGATGGCTTCAATAACAAAAGGTCGTCTACTTTTGCCGGGAGGTCACAGAGCCGGTCCACGTTTGCTTTCAAAGTGTGAAGAAGCTCAAGTTTTTGGCTTATTGCGGCAAGTTGCGCGGACACGGTATCTTCATGCGATGCTGACGCAGCCTCCTCGCTGACGCCTAATCTGCTTTCACGCAATCGGCACGTGCGTCAGACACATTTTTCGCGTTTCCCGGTTCCCATTGATCTGAAAGTTCTGTCCGAAATGCCGGAGCAGGCATCAAGATGATATACGTGATTACAAGAGCAGCCTTTCATAAAAGCCCCGTCAGTTGGTACAGACGTAAAACATACAATGCAATCTGTGGTGTTTGCATTAGCCATGACTTAGACAAAAATACTTTCAGGCACAGACAAAAATTCAGTTCCCAATAACAGATTTCACAAGAAGAAGCTTTCAATACACCAAAAAGAAATATAATTCAAGTCACATTTGTTGCAGTCGGCGGCGTACACAGAAACAAAAAAACTAGGAAATTATGGCTATGAAAACAAGACTCTCACCTGCCAAAAAACGGCAAAGTTAGTTCTCTGTGGGTGACAGGCCGCCGACTGCGCCGACGAAAGGCCTCGGATCCGTTCTTATGGGCGCCAAATCCGGTTGCCCGGATGATGAAATGATGCTCGTCCACGTGGTCCTGGTCTTTGTCGACGCACGCTGCGTCAGAAGTCCCTCACGCGCCGGCAGCTGGGAGCGACGATGACCGCGCTCAAAACCAGACAGTGCCGGTACGGTGGAGGCAATCTGTTCTGCCAAAAAACGGCAAAGTTAGTTCTCTGTGGGTGACAGGCCGCCGACTGCGCCGACGAAAGGCCTCGGATCCGTTCTTATGGGCGCCAAATCCGGTTGCCCGGATGATGAAATGATGCTCGTCCACGTGGTCCTGGTCTTTGTCGACGCACGCTGCGTCAGAAGTCCCTCACGCGCCGGCAGCTGGGAGCGACGATGACCGCGCTCAAAACCAGACAGTGCCGGTACGGTGGAGGCAATCCGTTCTGCCAAAAAACGGCAAAGTTAGTTCTCTGTGGGTGACAGGCCGCCGACATGAGAGAAGAATTACCAAGTTCAGCTTCGGACCTGGTCAAAGCCGGCAAGGGCTTGTGGGACCAGATCCAGCAAGAGAAGAATCAAAGGGCGAGCTCGCATATTGTCACACAGTATGTAAAAATAAAAGAAGAGAAGAAAATTACACAAGATATAATAATAATAATAATATTTATTCATGAGAGAAGAATTACCAAGTTCAGCTTCGGACCTGGTCAAAGCCGGCAAGGGAGTGTGGGACCAGATCCAGCAAGAGAAGAATCAAAGGGCGAGCTCGCATATTGTCACACAGTATGTAAAAATAAAAGAAGAGAAGAAAATTACACAAGATATATTAATAATATTAATATTTATTCATGAGAGAAGAATTACCAAGTTCAGCGTCGGACCTGGTCAAAGCCGGCAAGGGATTGTGGGACCAGATCCTGCAAGAGAAGAATCAAAGGGCGAGCTCGCATATTGTCACACAGTATGTAAAAATAAAAGAAGAGAAGAAAATTATACAAGAAATAATAATAATAATAATATTTATTCATGAGAGAAGAATTACCAAGTTCAGCTTCGGACCTGGTCAAAGCCGGCAAGGGATTGTGGGACCAGATCCAGCAAGAGAAGAATCAAAGGGCGAGCTCGCATATTGTCACACAGTATGTAAAAATAAAAGAAGAGAAGAAAATTACACAAGAAATAATAATAATAATAATATTTATTCATGAGAGAAGAATTACCAAGTTCAGCTTTGGACCTGGTCAAAGCCGGCAAGGGCTTGTGGGACCAGATCCAGCAAGAGAAGAATCAAAGGGCGAGCTCGCATATTGTCACACAGTATGTAAAAATAAAAGAAAGAAGAAAATTACACAAGAAATTGTCAGTGCTCCCTCACGACGAACGCAGTTAGCCGCTGGGCCAGCAGATCAGTCGGAGCGCTAAATAAAAGAAACGGCACTCATCGGCGCGCACACACACACGTACACTTGTACGTCCGTATTGAAGAAAGGCGAAGCAGAACGTCGGGACGAACAGACCTAGACTGTAGGTACAAATAGTGTAGGGCACTAAAAAGAAAAAGAGTACCAACGAAAAAAAAAATTACTGGGCAAACTCGCAGAGGTCGTAGGGCCTCACGATGATGCAATAATAATAGTAGCAATAATAATATAATAACAATAATTTAACTGTTGTGTAATGATCTTGCTCTGGTTAATGCTTGGGAGAGAGTACGTTTCTTAGTAGGCGGTATATGTCCTTGAATAAACGCATGCCGGGGAGCACACGAAGAAAACTTCAACCAAAGAGAGCGTCTGTTTATGATACGTGGAGCACTGCGTGACACGGATTGCACGAACATGCGATCGCCTGTATTTTCTCTCTACTATCCTCAATTCTTGTTTTTTTTTTTCTTTTTTTCTGAACCGATACACTGTCATGAAAACTCGTGTTGGTGAAGTTGCTAGTTCGTGACACTAATCTATAAGCAGTGATAGATTGCAGGCGAGCGGGTAATGAATGGACATCCTCTAGACCCTGAGATGGGGAACAATTAAAAGGCGGACAAAGACAACAAAACCTCAAACGCAGCTGAAATTCATTGATTTGATAACATAAATAAATAGACTTCCAAACACTTGTACCAAGAGAAAGGGTAAGAAGGAGCTCAGACGCATAAACAAGACGATCAACGAGTTCGTCCCAGATAGAATAAGCCATTCCCAGGCACCCCACTTTTGGAAGGGGAACCGCCACCCCGACAACTACATCCCCAATGTCCACCACACAATCCGACCTCCAAACCTCTAAAGCCTAAGCTCAAATTCCTACTCCCAAGAAACCGCTGCCCCCCCCCCCCCCCCCCCCCCCCCTACGGCCGTTAGGTTTAACGGATTCCATGGGTTCCGCTCCCGCCATGATGTGCCTCCCGGCAAGTGGATCCCCATTCAAGTGCGATGTATACGCGTGTAGGTTTTGCCGTTTGCGCTTTTGTTGCCGTGAGGAGAAGGTCGGAAAACAACCATTTTGTGATTTGATGCTTTATTCATGTAAGAATTAGCAAACAAACCGCCCATTTACGAACGGCACTCATTTATAAATGGGGAATCACTC
This sequence comes from Ixodes scapularis, assembly GCF_016920785.2. Classification (NCBI taxonomy): domain Eukaryota; kingdom Metazoa; phylum Arthropoda; class Arachnida; order Ixodida; family Ixodidae; genus Ixodes; species Ixodes scapularis. The sequence continues at coordinate 137,457,351 of NW_024609879.1, read as the reverse complement.
AAAAACGCCCGACGTCCGACATAGCTAGGCGGCCTTGTGCGCATTTATCAATGGGTAAGTTCGATTGTCTGGATCGCTCCCCGACTGTTTACCACATCAAAAGGTTTGTGCACCATTGTACGGAATACGGCGGACCGATCGTCATTCTTCTTCACCCGCCGGTCTTTTGGGTTTTTTTTTTTCTTTTCTGACATTCTTTGGTTTGCTGTGAAGAAGCACCGTCGGCATCGCGTTGTACTTGAGCTTTTTGGAATTAACAACCGCTTTCGAATTCACTGTCTGCAAAGTGCACCTCAAAAAAAAAAAAAAAGGCATGGCACGTAAGTATTTACTACGCGTATTAAAAAAAAAAAAATAAAGATATCGCTAGCAAACAAAAGCGCTTGCTAGACGGCAAAGCGCAGCTACGAGGCCGCTTCTAAAACCTCGAGCCTAGAGAAAGCTACGAGAGCGAGCTGCATGCTTTGAACGTGCCGACGGAGCGCGTGCGCTCGTACAGTGCACGCGTCCTTCAGCGCGACATGCAGGCGCTTGCAGAGATCGGCTCCGCTCGCACTTATACAGAAGTACAGTATATACACAGTTCAAAGTTCGCAAGCTAGGCCGCTCGCAAGTATCAGGTCTTGCGCAGCAGGAAACGGCTTCGTGATCAACGGACACTCACCTGACGCTGCCGCGTCAAGTCGCTGCACATGCAGTTTTAGTCAAAACAAAACGCGTTTAGCTCACAAAATAAATTCATTATAATATTACCTCGCACCATCGAGAACTCGAAGTCGGCTTCCACTTAGCCCCCTTTGCTTTGGCCTCCCGGATCTTGTGCCTTGCACGGTTTTCTGTTCCTTGCGGGAACCGGTACATCCTGAACCTTTTCTTCGTGCTGTTCGAGCACCCAACGGCACTTCAGCACCCCATTACGTTTTCTCCTAACATCTCGCGGAGCGCAGAAGAATCATTTTCACCGACGCCTCTCGCTCCACGCTAGTCAGACGGCTGCCGGCTCGAGACGACAGGGCACATCATGGCGGACGACGAGACTCGGAATGCAATGCGCACAGTTGCCAGACTGTTCAATCAGTGCTGCCAGACTGGCGGCTGGATCAATAGACCGCCGAAGTCTCCCAGTATAAAAGGCTCTGCCCCCCCCCTCCCCCCCCCCCCCCACCGCCCAAAGTTCAGGAGCCCCCTCACACACGCAAAAACGCTTTCATCCTACCGCTGATAACCAAAGACGGGAGCCTTACACAATTCGCCCGCTCGCGAATGCACAAAGTCTCCTTAATTAGCCTTCTAAACGATCCTTTTCGTTACACAGAATGGAAGTTTCGTCCAAAAGAGTGGAGCAAAAATTACACGACCCAAAGTGATTAGCAACTTAAGAACTCTGGACCTTATTGTTTACACTTCTTTTGTGTTCCGTAAGGCGGTCATTCGAACAACGTCCTGTCTCTCTAACATAACACAACCTGCTGTCGAAATATAGACCACCTCTGCGACAGAGGTGGCAAAGGGAACTCTAGGTGTTTTCCCGTAACGTCCCTTACGTTCGAAGGTAAACAGGGTGTGCTTGTCCAAGCGAAAGTCCGTTTTAAAAAAACACATTTACGTTAAAGTTTGCCCCCAACGATTTTAGGCCATGAGAAATACCATGAAAATAAGGAATGTGTTGGTCCTTAGGGTTGTTGTTGTTCGGGTGGCGGTTCCCTTTCCAAAAATTGTGGAGCCGGCGAGTGGCTTAACGTGTCTTTGTCTGGGTATAGAACAGGTTGATCGCCTTGATTATGGGTTTGAGTTCCTTCTTTGCCTTTCTCTTTCCCCAAGTGTTTTGAAGTTTATTTATTGGAGTGCTCAAACCAAACAATTTCAACTGCGTTTGAGATTGTGTTGTCTTCGTCCTTTTTTTTTATTGTTCCCCATCTCTGGGTCTAAAAGATGTCTACTAATCTATGCTGTAAAGTTGCGGGAGAAAAAACATTATTGTAGCTTTCCTGCAAGCAATGTAGCGCAGTGTACATCTGGAGCGATGGACATCCCCATGGTTCGCTTGGCTTCGATCGGTGATGGCTCAACCATTGCTGTGCGACGACGACTCTTACTCGGCGACTATAAAGCTCGTTATGCCTATTGCATTGTGAGTATTGTTGACGATCTTAGAGGACACAGATTTATTATTTATTTATTTATTTCGTATAATGTGGCCCAAAACATTTCGTGGCTTATCAGTGCGCACATCTTACAAACAATAAAAGAACAGATACAGCCAAAAAAAAAAAGAAGCAAGACGGGATTCAGGAAAGATAAAAGGAAATAAATAAAACTACGGAGAACAACAGAGTTTGTTTATGAAGCAGCCAACAATGCTCTTCTAAAATTTGAGAGGGGTGAAAACAATTCAAAATCACTCTTTTCGCGATCATAATGGAGATGAAGGCGCGTCATGGGGGGCTGGACACCAATTGTCTGCGGGTAGAAATCAAAAGGAAAATCTGATACGCTTTTGAAGAACACTAAAAGAAATCGCACTTAAAAGCAAAGGTACATCAATTGTGGTGTTTACTATAATATACAAAAGAGTCATTTCACGCATTAATCTTCTTTTGTGCAAGGGTACCAGGTCAAGCAGATTACGTAAGTATCCATAATCAAAATAAATGCGCCTCCCAACCCATCATTCGTAAACAATACGCACAAGTCGACGCTGCACTTTTTCTAAAAAAAGAATTGAGACGATCCAATAGTGTTCCATACGGCAGAGCAGAACTCAAGTTTAGACAAAAGAAGGGCGCAAAATAGATGAATCATGCTAGCGTAAATGCGAAAATTTCGCGTCATTCCAGAAATGACGCATAGCATTTGATAAGAATCATTCATAACTTTTGAAACATGCTCAGTAAACCTAACTCAGGAATCGAACTGCACTCTCAAGTCACGAATGGTATCTGACCTCGCGAGAGCTGAACCCAACTTAATATACGAGTACTCAACGTACCTTGTCTTACGTGTAAAGGAAACTACCTCGCTCTTACTGGGGTTAAGTACCAAATTACTTTTCAAGCACCAGTTTAAAACTGCCGGAACATCGTCTTACATCATAAGGCAGTCAGTGGTTGAAGGAATTTTCTGATAAATCTTAACATCATCTGCAAACTGCAGCACCTTTGAATTCTGCACACTCTCAAGCAAATCATCGACAAACGTGTTGAATAGCAACGCCCCCTGATTGGACCCTTGATGCACTTCAGTATTTAAAACATATGAGGCAGAAAATACACCATTCATACACTACTCTGTTAGGTCTTCCGGCAAGATAATTAGACAACCAACTGCAAAACGAGCTAGTCATGCCCCATGCTGAAAATCTGGCATGGAACAACTTATGATCTACGAGATAAAAAGCCTTAGAGCAATCGAAATAAATGGCATCAACTTTACACAGGACGTGACCTGAAGCAGAGTGTGTTCCAAAAATGATGCAAGGTTTGTTTACACTGATCGCCCTTGACGAAAACCATGCTGGTTGAGACAAAGAGGCGATTTAAAATGAAAATAAATATGCTTATACATTGCCTTTTAAATACTTTAGAAAAAGAACAAAGAAGAGAAATTCGTCTATAGTTGTTAACGGAGTCAGTGCGACCAGATTTATGTATAGGTGCAACTACTGTGTTCTTCCATTTTTGAGAAAATACATTGGCGTCTTAGGACATGTTAAAAACGCGTAGCAAAACAGGGACAAAAATATTCCGCATCCCTTAACAACGAAAGCAGAAATTCCGTCCTCACCGCATGACGCTTTTTTGGAGCGCGCTCATTTATTGCGGAAAGCACATCTTCAAGCGTAAGATTCGGAACTGCCAAGTTGCAGGTAGACTGAAGATGCGGATCGGTCATAACAGTGCACGGAGTTATCAAGTTACTGACGGAAAAAAAGAACGTACCAAAAAGATCACAGACGTCGGACGGCTCAGATTTATATCCAGAGTCGTCTTGCAATGCAATAGTTTTCGATCGACTAGACGTCCTCAAACACCTCGCGTAATTTCATAGAGTATTAGGATCGCGTTTTAGATTGCGTTCAACTGAATTTCGCAAGTTCTCCCTATCACGCCGTATTTTTTTGGCTCCTGAACGATATTTTTTAAACAGACCCTGCCATTTCTTTATGCCGGTGTTCTTGTGCTTCTTTTTTATTATAGCTCGCTTTTTTACCGAACGCATCACGTAGCTCCCTGGGAAACCAAAAAGGGTCGTTTCTACTTCGACCACTTCCGCGTGGAATGAAATTATTCATGGCTGAAGTTACAATGTCTGTTAGACATATAACAGCGCCGTCGATATTGGAACAAAGTGAAATAACCCTCCAGTCTACGTTGCGAGTGTGATTGTAAAGACCAAGATAATCCCCACGAGCGTAGTTCTACCCGAGAGACTGACTACTCGCCGACGTCCGAGCAAAAAGTACAATGGAAAGGGCAAATGGTGGATGCCATTTATCGATAAAGACAATAGGAAAGTCAGCAGTCTCGAACGTGATTGCCGGTATGTTAGTCATGCACAAGTCAAGCTTAGTTCCAGCCCCGTTTGTTGCAGTAATAAGCTGAAAAAGCCCAATTTCACCAACTCTATTGTTTTTTTGACTCTAGCACAGGCCTCACTTAATGCAGCACTAATCGTGTTTGAATTCCAATCAACGCATGCACGTTAAAGTTACCAACGATCATCACATCATTCGTTGAAAAATCTACAGCACCGGAAATATAATTCAGAGTGCTTATGAGTGATTGTTTTTCAGAACGAGGTAGGAAGTAATAATTTCCAATTAATAATTCAAAGAGTATCTTTTTCTGGCGAAGTCGCCAGAAAATTTTTTTTTAGCATACGCTGGCAGAGAATACGCCTTATTACAATGTTATGATATCTCATGTTGGCGTGGCTTAGATTATCTAGCGTCGAAGATGTCGTACCTGTAATGGCTCGTTCAGGCTTGCGAAATAAGCACTCACCTCCGACTAGATTCGATCGCCGAAAAAAATATCGGGCCGTTCATATTTGTTGCCGTCCGCGTAGAACGCGGCGCGAGCGTCTCGCAGTTTGCCGAACAAACGAGTGCTGACGAAAGCTCCCAAACGTCCTCCTTGCCCGCGCGCGTCTCGTCGCCATCACCGCCAGCTCGTCAGCGGGGATCTGACGCCGGCAAGCACCACTTCCCCCGTGCGTTCTGATTGGCTAGCGGCAAGAAAAAACTTTTCCGGCGTTTAAAATTGGTCCCAGAGCGATCTTGTTCTCCGCCGGAAATTCTGCCTGCTTTCGATGCCGGGCGTTAGAGTTCTCGCGGATCCGGCCACCGGTTCACAAGTGTGAACCAGGCATAAGCTGTATCTACAGCTCCGCAACTCTGGATTCTGCGGATGCTAGTGTGCAGGAAGAGGCGCAAATGCAATGATTATAATGCAACTAAATGCAAAGGTACAAGCGAGCTGGACAAGAAGGACGAAAATAAGCCCTGGAGAAGGGGAACACGAGGGACAAACGACAAACCATAAAATGCAAGTCGTTCATTTCGTTTTATTTCTCCTTTGTCCGTCAAAAGCAACCTACCGCTAACTTGATTCCGTTTTTTTTTTTAATTTTTGGTTTTAGTAAGGCGCATGCGCACGTATCGTGTTTTGTACCGACATCATGCCAGGTCGTTCCAATGCTTTCGACCAGCATTCTATAGCAAACATACTAAAGCATTCGTTCTATTTACCTGCATTGCTCTTACTCCCTAACGTCGTGCTTAACGTAATAAGGGTCAATAAACATTTGCCTATTCCCACCTGTTGTTTCTTTTTGTTTTGTTATTTAATTACAAATCACAAAAGCAGAGCAGACGCAGGAAGTAATATGGGCAGCTTGGCCGCCTGTTCGAGTTGTTGCCTGTACTCGCTCGGCGCTCCAGAGAGACGTCGATCAAACTGTTCGTGGCTGGATGTTATCACATATAGCAACATTTACGACGTTATGAAAAAAAAAATGATTTCCCCCTTTTGTGTAGGTTTCCTTTAAGCTCTTGACCCAGAAACTCGGAAGCCTATTTTTCGTGACATGAAAAAGTTTTTGCAGATTGTTTCCGCCGTCTAGCAAGGCTCTCCGCAACCCGCTACGATACCCGGAACACTACAGTCAAGGCCATCACTGCGCAGGCGCAGTAGTGGTTTCTTCGTTGCGAAAGGCTGAGCGGTGGAGGAATTGCGGTCGAAGAAAACTCCCTATGCCTCTCTTGTTTCTTACTGAAAGGGAGCAACAAAACGGGTTGAGGGAGCGGTCTACTTCTAGTCACGCTGACCGTGTTCGGTTCAGTGAAGGATCTTATTTGACTGTTCATGCATTTTACGTTTCTAAATTTTTCGCATGATACAATTTCTAAATGTTATGTCTCTTGCTGGCACTGCAGAGTCAATGCAGCAAAACAAAAATTTCAAAGAGGCTTTTTGTAGCGTCGAATCATAATGACAATAATGTCCACCACAAGTTTCAACCACGCTACGTCCAGTACCTGCACCTGAAAGCTGTTTTTTTGTTTTTTGTTTTGTTTTTGAAACAAGAGACATAACATTTAGAAACTGTGTCAGACGAAAAAAGTGCAGCCTCAAAAATTTTTTTTGCAGCTACAAAAATAAAATTTTATGCTCTTGAGCGAGAGGTTTAAGACAGACACATATGGAAGCAATTCAAGCTGCCACATTAAGGCTTTAGGTACAAATTCAAAATGCAATTTCGGAAATCCATATCAGAAACGTCCCCAAAACAAAGGCACACTTTTATTTTATGCAGCCTCTTCTTATTATTGTTGCGTTATTTTCTGGATAAACTATGGCACATATATTTTAGATATGATAGATTTAGATGGTTTAGAATATCTAGCTTAAACATTTTTATAGCCAGGGTAAAACAATTTCTTGACCGTAATGCTTCTACCCCATTACAGCACCATTTTATATAGCCAGCTATAAAAGTGTAACAAACGTGATTGATTAGGAATTGGTGACACACAACTTTCTATATCTTTTCAACAAACATATGCTGAAATAAACTTGTTCAGCGCTTGATGAGGAAATAGGGCCGTCACCAAAACAAGGCACATTTCATTTTATGCAGTTTCTTAGTATTGTGGCGTAAACTTCTGGAGAAAACATGGCAAATAATTTAGATACGATAAATTTAATTAAGTTAAAATCTATAGCTTAAACATTTTAATATCCAGCGAAATCAACTCTAGTGATTGCAGACAGCTGCATACTGCAGCGAAATAAGTGTTTTAGAGCTCGGTAAAACAATTTGTTTTTCCGTAATGCTTCTACCCCAGTACCACACAATTTTCTATAGCTAGATATAAAAATGTAACAGACGTGATTGCTTGGAATTGGTGACACACAACTTTCTATAGCCGGTCGTAGATAATTGAATGTTCGCAGGGGTTTTGCACTCGAGGAAACGTCCTCTATACTAGGCTAAAATAGCTTACTGAACGTTTGCCTATAATTTTTTCGAACATTCATTGCGCTATAGCCACCTAAAGTGAATGATCGCGTGTCTGGAGCATTCGAGTCAGAAATATCTCTATAGTCGGCCAAACAAAATCCTATGGTCGCATTCATTGTATTAAAGCAGGTTCAAGAAACTTCAATGTTCAAGATAGTATACATTAAACGCTTACAAATTCTATAGCCGTCTAAGGAGAACTAAATAAATGTTTAAGCGACTACGTTTTGAAGACATGCGGCCGCTTTCATACAATGGTTAAACAAAATAAGATGGGAGAGATTCAATACGCTGTGTGCCATAAAAGTTTCTATAGCTGGATATAGTGTTTTTAAGGTTGACGTCATGATGGCGCTTAAGACGAGGACAAAAAGGGAGGCAGACAACACGGAGCGCTACTTCAACGTTTATTTTTGAACAATAGGGGGGACATATATACACTCACACTGCTTCACCTCAGCCAATCCCGGGCCTCACCGTCGCTCGCAAAAGCGCTATCTCTTTGACTAACAGGGCAATGGAGGCGACGCTGACACACTGTGCTCCAGACTGTTTTATCAAGTCTGCTTCTATTATTTCCCTGAGCGTCTTATCCTTGTGTCTGGTTAGAATCGCGCACGTGTTGAACAAGGGCCTGCATCCACAATCGTGACAATGAACTGAAAGATGACCGTCATGGTGGTTATTAACATTCAAATTGTGCTCCCTTGTTCTATACTGAAAACGCGAGTCCAAGCTATTTTCCGTTCATCAAACAAACCCCGCTCAACACGGGTACGTTAGCAGTGTGGAGGGGATTTTTTTTTTCAGTATGTAGAAATATGAAAACCTCATTTAACTTCTGTAATAATACACGACTTTCAACTCGTGTTTTGACACTTAAACATCGCAATTATCAGAACTTAGCCTTAAAGGGATAGTGAACCGAAATTTGGATTTAAAAAAAGAATGCTGGAGGTGTAGGCGGGACGCTACAATCCCTACAACACTACTAGTAAGGCGATATCTCAAATTAGTTTGTATTTTAGCTACGATTACGATGCAGAATCGCAATATTTTTCTGTCGATTGCGTGTTTGCTCTTCCTTGTTCCAAGATAAACAATATATCACATACAAGCTACATGGACTTTGATTGTTGACATTTTGTGCTGCCCTTCAAATCTACGTATATACCGGCCAGGAGGTTAAAATCAAGGCACAAAAAAACAACTTCCACATCCTTCATTTCACATAGGTCATGCTGACCTTCCAAGCTATACCGTGCACAATAGAGAACGCACGTTTCAAGAATTGTTATTTTGAAACCTAAAATGTCTCCTAACATCAAAATGTGCGAGATTTTGTCATTGTCTGCCTCGTCTTATATACAGCCACGCTCGGCTTCATTCGTATGTCGTGAATTCAACACTTTTTTCCAGAATGTGGCACTCTCTTCTGAAAAGTTTTGTATGGACATATTTCATCGCTGTGCTGGATGGCGCAAGTAAGTAGTTATTATAAAATGTTATGTTTGTCAATCATAATTACGTGATAATGTCATATTTTAATATGTAGGTAACAGTATGCTTTTTCCTCGAAAAGAAAATGCGGTCTTCAGTTATTTATTTATTTATTTATTTATTTATTTATGTTGAGTGCCACAGAAAAAGCGCTAGGCTTTCTTAGTCATGCACTAAGAAACAACATATCTAATCCACAAAACAATTGGTCTACATATCAGAGTAAAAGAAAACGTCAGTGCACTCTCGAAGTTTTTCTTCAGGTCAAAAGAATGACAATATCAAGACTACCTGAGCTAGATTCGAATTTGTTGAAAACCAGTTCCACACGAGTCATGGGATCAATTTTGTACAATGAAAAATATAAAATAAGCTGTAAATATGGCTCACCCTTTGAACAACATGTAAACATACACAGTTCAGTAGCGCCGGTGAGTCAAGACCACCATCTAGACTATTGTTCAGGAACATACAATCCCAAATCATCCGTTTAGTACACCAACATTTTAGACAAATCAGATTACAAGTTTTCTTTTTTGTAGCCATAAAATGCAGTGGGTTGTAATGAACGATCGTAAAACACGCTTATAAAGTTTCTTTAAATATGCTCAATACTAGAGAATTTGGTCAATTCAACGGAGCTCCACACGACTGAGGCTAACATTGGTGGCTTCGCGAAAGGTTACGAATAACATGAGATAAAAAAGGGGGTTCCTAAAGATGTTACATCTAGGCGTTACAGCACCTAAAATGCGTAGAGGCAAATTGATAACATGCTAACCCGGTGATTAAAACAAATATTGGTATCTATATAAATACCCAAGTTCCCTAGCAGAAACACACGACTAATAACAGTCGTGTCTGAAGAGTAGCAGGACTGCATAATGACGCACTTTGAACCCTGAGAATGATTTGTGTTTTCGACTCGTTTAGGACACGATCATTCCACACGCACCACTTATAGATAGAACTCACATCGCATTGAAAACAGCCTTAGCGAAAAACAGCATATTTCTAATATATTTGTGACGTACTCAGTACGCATACTTTTTTCGTAATAACTCCGTGTGAATATAGCCGATATGGAGTATACTCACGGTGTACTTATAACGTATTTCAAGTGTACCTTTATGCCATACTTTGAGTATGCTCCCACTATACTTCTAGTGATCTGGAAATTCGCGCTTCGAATATATTACACACGCCTCATAAGCGTGCATAAATTTATGCTCTCCGAAAAAAGAAATGAGCAGATTTAGATACCCATATACGTGAAAAAATAAAACCATAAACACTTGTCTTACAAATGGATAGCGATGGAGCACATTTGTGTTCTGCTCGTGCTTGTTTTGTTTTGTTTTTTGTGTTTTTTTAAAGGGTGTTTATTTTTATGGTTTACTTAATACGACTGTTTTGCCTAGTTTGGAATTCTGCACTCCCGAGAACCTTGCGAATTCCAGTAAATGCTTTTACAGACAAAATAACACGGATACTAAGTTCCGCACATGCAGATACGGGGTAGGGAAGAATGAAACAAAACAAACAGAAAAACTCTATTTTTAATAGGAGTTGCAACAAGGGTACAAAACAGCCACAACAACACTCCGCATCAGTTTTGATCACGCTTCGCGCGAATGATCGAGAGATGCCAAAAAACCTTGGTGGCGTACTTATGACGAAGTGACAGCAAACTCCAAACCTAGATGTCACGCAGCACAATCATGCACATGTCAAACCTTTGAAACCACTTAACCGGATTCGGCAGCGCTTGAATGAAACAGCGGTAGGTGATACAAAGCGCACTCTCGCTGATCATGAGCCAGGAACTGGACGTCAGCCTGAATCTCTCGTAAATGAGCGGGAGGACGGCGGCAGTCGAGGCGCTCGGTGAAGTTCGGCTGACGTGCGGGATGGTATACAAAGCAGGTGACTAAGGTCCACGGAGCCGGCGGTGTACAGCTCCATCGAGTCCGCTCGAGACGGAGCTGGCGGTGGCCGAGATTGTGTTCCATGACCTGGCGCCGACTCTGCTGGCGTCGGTAATCATCCTTTCGAGTCTGAAACTCCCGAACGGCCCTTCACCGCCGATACAAAGCTCGACGACAAGTTACCGCCCGGACAGCGTCGTCTTCCGTAGTCTACCGTCGACTTGCATCGGCTTCCCGCACACTGCAGGATCCCTGTAAACAAGTACGCAGATCGACTGGCCAAGCTAATCTACGTTGGGACACCGTCCGCTACCACAGCGAAAACGGTGAGCGCATGGAGAGTTCACTCCTCGACTACCAGTCCGACAACCAGACCAGTGGTGGTGCCCTACATTCACGCCCTCTCACATCAAGTCAAGCGCGTGGCCAACAAGTATAAGGTGCCTGTGGTGTTTTCGGCGCCCCGGAAGTTATCTCGACTATGCTCCGCCGTCAACCGAGGGTTGAACAGGGATAACCACTGTGATGTTAACCACCGCGATCCGTTTGTCTCATGCGCAGTAGGGGTTGTATACCAGATCCCCTTCACATGTGGTCGGGTTTACATTGGACAGACAGGGAGGTGTGTGAACGTGAGGGCGAGGGAGCATTCCCTTGCTCTCCGTTCCTCACCCTCTGGCCACCTTGCGGTACATTGTAGTAGGTGCGGCTGCGTTCCCCTGTTCAATGAGTTGACGATCTTGGCGCGCAACAAAAACAAGACTGCCCGGGAGATTGATGAGGCCTTTTATATTTTATCAAGGGGGAAGGAAGAATGCGTCAGTGCTCCGTCGGTTAACTTGGGGGCTGACGAAGTGTTTTTATCAAGAACTGTGGCAGACGTGTGTGAAAGTGATGTGGCGTGTTAGTGTCTTGTTTTATCGGGTTCCCTCCTTTTTATTGGCTTCTGTGTTTTTTTTCCTCTCCACACCCAGTGTTTACTTTCTGGTTCGCTTGAAAATAAACATTCAGTTGTTAGTCAGCGCTGTGTTTGTGCACTTCTTCTACTCGTCCTTCGTCGGTTTTTCCTGCGCTGTTCCCACCTATTAAGATGCTTAACCAACTCGCCCAACTCTCTGCCGTGTTGGACTTCGACAAGCCCGCGCGGCTAGCGTTGCTCGAGAATGACCTCTTCCCAGCTAGGCAGAAATAGCCGTAAACCTGGCCGGTGGCTCGTGGGCGAGACCTCTTCTTCTCGCCGAATCCACACTCACAGAATTTCTCGAACGCACGTGAGTCCCGTCCATATTGTAATTATAAGCATTCCTCTAAAATCAGAAACACATAAATTCGAACAAGGACTAACCCAAACTCCCGTACTCCCAAGGTTAATCACAACCCACCCCCCCTCCAAAAAAAACAACAAACGATTACGACAATTTTTTTTTTTTTTTTGTTGTTGTGCCGCCGAGCTCAACCTGCAAGCAGAGTACGCATGCGATGTCCGACTCAAATTGGGCGGTGCCCTGCGCACCTGCCAGTGTAAAGGTGCTGCAGTTTCATGTCATACTGGATATGCATATTCCGTCTCTGGCAGCACAGAGCAACGCAAACGCAAAGTCGAGGGGGATGACGGTCGTCCACATTCAACGGAAGTCTCGCAGTCGCCAATGCCCGAAGCCCGTCCAACGAACTCAGCACAATTTGTCCGATGAACAAAAGGGAAATTACCGAAAATTTGGCACGAACGTATTCCGGCCGTTTGCTGCTAAAAACAATGCCCTCGGCTGCAACGGGTGAAAGCAGAACACTTAGGATCGTATTTTGGAAACCGGACCTACGTGGCCGCAAATTCGATAGTTGGACGAGTAAAAAAAAAAAAAAAATGAAAGACGTTACCAATTCTTTGTAATGTCGAATTAGAGAGCAGCTCTAGAGGAGGAGAAGAGGGTACAGAGGGGAGGGTTTGCCCCTCCTCCCCCATCCGTACCTTCCCCTCCTCCTCTCCGGCTCCTCTCCCATTTAGCGTGAAAATTCGCTTGTGTTGGCATGTTCAATTTCTTTACTGGAACCTGGACAAAGTTTGGGTACACTCTTCAGTTGTTGTAAAGCAACTAGATACGTTTAACTGTTCATAATATATCAACGGAGGTGGTTGCCAAATCAGAAACAAAAAGTGCGTATTAATTGAGCGGTGCAGCTTAATTGCGCTCGAAAAATTTGTTTCCCTTATTTCCAGCAAATGTGTATCACGGCCCTTTTGCAAATGTATTTATCCACTTTCTACAGAATTTCAATGGAAAATAGTGTATAGATTATATAGATATTAGAAAGAAAATATATTCACTTTTGTATCCACTGTTCATAGTTTTTTAGTCGCTTTTTTGAGCTATGCCTTCTTTCTGATCAATTGTTTTTCGAGGAATGTTTAGGACCTTTGAATATTCTCAAATTCCGAATAGGGTTCTCAGTGTTTGGTATTGGCTCGCCCGCAGTGTGTTTCAGGCTATGCCAATTCGTGTGTTTTATATTAGCCGGAAATCGGGAATTCGTACTCTTCGCTGTGTGCTTTGCACTCTTATTATACTCTTATGATTGGTAATGATAGCGATGTCTTATTTATTTCTTGACTTACTTCCGGAGCCCGAGTCGGCGTGAAAGCGAATGGACCATTCAGCGTCTTCCCTGTGCAAAAAATTGTTGTTAACTTGGTTCAGCGAAAAATCTATTATGAAGTGTACGATATGCCAATCTCCTTCGTAATCATTTTTTTATATATTTTTCTTGTGAAAGATACAGAGCGCCTGAAGTAAATCATGTGTATACAAATGTGGTCCAATAAAATGTTTTCTAATCACTTACTGTTGTTGACCCCAAAATGCTCCAACAGTCAGGAGTCAATGTGGAGGTTGTGTAACTTCAATGTTTTACAGTAGGAAAAACCAACAAACAAGATATACGGATTCGTTTTGTGGAGTGGAAATTTTCTTTTACACATTTTGCACGGATAATATCGTAAAAATTAAAATAAAGCTCCGTCAACATTAAAAAAAAAAATTAAACAGCGGCTCCGGGAGCCGAAGAGCTCCCGAGAGCGTCGCGAAGAGCGACGCAAGAAGGAAAGATGGGGAGAAAGAAAAGGGTGCCGGAGAACCGCAGCAGAAACGCCCAAACCGAAACCGAAACTAACTTGACCGCAACCGGAACTAGATTGTGTTTAATGCCGTCCGCTAGGAGGGCTAGCTGTCACTGGTCTATCTGGGCTCTGGGGCCTAGGCAACGTTACTAAAACACTCAGTTGGAAAACTGCCATAGAGACTGCTCTGAAAATGTGTCCCCGATCTGTCCTCGAGCACCGAGCTAATGGCGAGCACAACACCGCCATTTCTCCCGCAGCGGCCACTCGAGGAAGTGCACGTGACGTCTATTTCGGCTTTAATCGGCCATTTTGGGCCGAAACAGATACAGCGGAAGAGGTTACAGGGGTGCCACGCTGTAACCTCTTCTTTTAACCTGTCTCCCCAGAGGACGCGCCGCATCGTACTCAAGGTATATGTACATGGGTAGCGAAGCTTCCAGAGAAGCCCACATGTCGAAAAAATGGCGGCCCATGGGGCTGTTTTAGCGCTATCTATGAGTCGCGGGGACACTTCCGGCGGAACAAAAAATAGACAGGAAATGACGACACTTCCGGAAAAAACGTGACGTCATGCCTGCGTGCGGTTTGGCGCGAAAATTAAAAATAATTCCAGAGACTACAGGTAAAATGAACGACATAAACACTAAAAAGTCTCAAACATAGCTCCGTGTTTCAGCTTTGTTTGATACTTTTTAGTGTGTATGTCGTTCTTTTTACCTGCAGCCTCGGTTTTTCTTGGGATGTTTACATCTTGTGTTTATAGTCGATCGTTTACGCCCTTCTTTGCCCTTGCTCTTATATTTTGTTCGAAACGTTTTTTTCTGCAGCCGACTTTGTTAGCCGACCTGCTATGAGAATAGTTTCATTTAGTCACACGTGTCTTTGCTCTGTGGTTGAACTCGAGCCGCAGTGTTTTGCCCTTTGTTCCTTCAGGATCCCTCGGAAATATGTGAGAAACCTTAAAGCGAATGACGTAATGTCACAGAAAAAAGAGTGAATCAAATCGCTGGAGTGTGTTGGGCATATGAAATACACAACAGTAACTCTACTGCAAGTGCAACGTTGTATTAACAGTCGCGCTTTATTAGTTTTATTTACTTACAAACATTCAATCAGATCACTCACCAGAATCATACAATCGGTATCCACTATTTTGGAAGTGTCATAGTGCAAGAAAACTAGTAGATCGATACATAAGGCACATTATAATATAATAAGACAATGTACAATCTGTTGGATGTTGTGAGGACATTGACAGTTCATAGGCAGCCACTAATAACTCAGAGGTTTCACGGTGTTCGGAGGACAACTGCAATCCCCACTGTAATACACAGAAAAAAAACAAAAAACTACACTTGTCTACGTGGCTTTGGGGCAAGGTACCATAATGCTGAAAATATTTTAACTTGCATCTGCTAGTGCTGCTACACTGCAACAGAACGATTGTTCGGTGCAGGTCAAGGAAGCCAAGTGGAGTAAACCATCTTGGAGCCCTGCGGTATGCTGCACTTCACAAGCTAGTGTAGCTTCACAGATTTAAGCGCTATATATGTGAATCAGTTAAAAGACTACATTTCTCCTGAAAACCTGAAGAAAATGAAATTACGAATAGAACATGCCTACACTGCTTTAGATATAGCCTGGGTGGTCTCACGTACCTAGCCTGTGCACTTGCGGCCTCGCTTTACACTTTGCTGCTGCTGTATCAAATAGTTCAACTTTTTTTTTTCGCGCGAACCAGTAGGGCCTGACTCTGGCAGTTAGAGAAAACAAATCATCATAAACACTTTCGTTGCATACAGTCAGAGACTTTGGAACCTTCTGGTGAAAAAGGACACCCAGAGTACGCCCTACGCTCTCTTTTGAAATTAGGTTGCTGATACTTGTCTCGAAGACTTCCTCACAAGCTGCAACAAATAATCGGAAAGAAGCAGAAGGGACTGAGAGGTTTCCAAAGTCGGAGTTGGCAGTGCCTTTCACACTTAAATACAAGAGCACTTGATTTCCTTCAGAAAAACACGCATTTTCTGTCCTCAGCTCACATTTCTGAGTTGTTCCCACACAGGAATGAACCTTGAGGAATTTCGATGCCAGCCACCCAGAAAAATAAACCATGTTGTTCTCTTCTATTGCCGAAGGGTAGTTTGAAGGCGAATCGTCTGCCGTGTCAAGAAAAACTGTGCTCCCTAAGGCAAGAGGAGAAGAAGGTGCCAAAAGGCCTGCTGGGAACGTAGCAAGGAGAGACATCATGTCGTCAGCACAGTTTGATTTTTCCGAGAGTTTGAATAGGTTGCTAATCAAAAGGTGCCTGAACGCAGCCTGAAATTGACGGGAAGTGGAGTTCGTGTTTGCACCGGATTTTGAACGTATAACAGCAAAAGTATTTTCAAGGGCGTCTTGGTTCAAATGGCGGGTTAAAAGGCAGGAACAACCGTAATTAACCCTGAGGTGATTGCTGAGCAGCAGCAGTGACCTAACTGTCAAGCAGAAGCCACGAATGCTGTGCGGCTGCCTTCTACACCCGAGTACTTGCAGGCTTTTAAACACCAGAATGCACTCTTCCAGAAACTCCTCATGAATAGAGCCGTTACACATTGCAGAGGCATATGGCGTCTTTGCAAATTTCTGAGAGCTATTTAGGCTGTCAAAGAGACGGTCAATTCTTTCAACAAATCTCGCTGTGTGAACAGCTGTGGCTGGCAATTGCTGAAAAGTAACAAGGGCATACATTGCAGCTGCGCAGTGATTGCTGAAAACTTGAGCTGCTAGCTTCACCGACATCTTTGACGAGAACGTCAAATTAAAATGCTTATCGTTCAGCTTCGGCATAGACCGGATCTCAAGTTTACGGTCCTTTTCATAAGCTTCCTTGATGTAGGAACTTTTCACTTGGTAATCACCAACTTTGAAGTCGTATTTGATCAACATGTTTCTAAGGCACTTCAAAAGGTGCGGAGCATCGAAAAGGAAAAAAAGTGGCTTGGCATTGATCTCTACGTAAGGCTTTTCGGTAGTTACAATGCTTGAAAAAAGAGACACGTTCTGGCTCCCTTGATCGCATACAACAGCTACCGGCTCCAGGCCAGCGTCCACAAGGGCGCTGTAGCACTGGAAGAGGACATCTTTTAGGACATCTGAAGGTGTGCCTTTGTGAGCAAAAAAATAGCCAAGTGGCTGCCTTCCACGGTGTTCCGACTCCTTTTGCCATGAACATGAGAGCCTTGTTTGCCAGCTTTTTGCCTTGCTGTCCACTATGTTCTTCAAGTCCTTCAAACCTGTCAGACGAGGGGTTGTATGAAAGCTCTTTTTTGATGTGCATTTCATCAAACACTATGCTGCAGGCCCGATCGGCTCGAGAAAAAAAAGCTGCCCGCCTCTTTATGAGCTCAAAAATGTCAGAGTAAAATCCAACCCTCAGTGGCACACGCTGAAGCCATAGCTGCAGTGACCTAACTGATGGCAGCCTGAGCAGTCGCCTGCAATTAATACCTATAGCCTTCGGGGCTATGAAAGTAGAGGCCTAAAGCCAAGGCTTTGTTGTTGCTGCACCAACTCCGGCCAAACCGGCTCACATTGCTCATTTTAAGCTGGGCTTCAACGAGTGCAGCGACGGCAGGAGACACATGAGTGCGGACACTCTCAACGACTTCGGCCACAGTCCTCATCTGACGTTGTCGTTACAGCCTTCTTTGGAGCCTCTTGTTGCGCTCTTGAAGCTGTCGCACCTTGGCTCTCATGGCGTTCATCTTCTTCTTGTCGATACTGCGGCTTTTGCCCGGTGCTGCAATTTGACAAATGACCCAAATCAGGTCTCCAAGAAAAACTTGTATTCGCCACCAATTTATTAAATGTGTAATCCATTCACACTAAAGAATACTCCTCAAAGATTTAAAGTGTTTGTAAACAAGAACATCAAGTATGACAGACTACACATATGCAATTCAAGTTAAGGATAGCAGCACATCTTTATGTCGGTCTAGGCGCTTCATGCTGGCCAGAGACCTGATAGTCCAAAAAGACAAGGGCGCACACAGAAGCATGCAAGTCAGAATAAGCATCCAAACTGTGAAATGCATTTTCTCAAAGCTTGACCATACCTTACTTACGCCCATGGCATAAGTAACAGTGAAGCGCTCGCAAAAAAAAAAGGCAACTAAGGTTTGTCAGATAGGACAATGGACCATGACAGGCTCAGCATCACACGCATGTGACCAGGGCAGCTTTTAGATAACTATAAAAACACTGTCTTACGTGAGGTTTTGCGGTAAGACTTATGATTCAGTGAAACCGGTTGAGCTCTTTTGATCCGATAGTGTTAACACCTGCGTGAGGAACATTTTTTGTCTTTTTGCGTGCTTGACGATGACAATACCATGAAACACAAAAATACGGTAAACTTTGAACAAACTTCGATTTGTAGCTGCCGGCAACCCGGTCTTGTGTTATGTGACCCCTTGCGCCATCAGCTGTCAAGATAAAGTTTAGTATCCGCTGGTGTTTTTCGAGCCTTGGCTTTTTTATTTTTGCGGTCTTACCTTTAATAATTTAAGAAAAAAAAACCTGCAAAGAAAAAAGTTCGCATCATAGAAGGAACTCACATTTGTGAGAAGGCCCAGCAGCACAGCCAGAGAGAGAGTTTCTAGACGACGGTGAAGAAACCAAACTCTCCAAGTCAGCCACGTCCCCGCTGGACTCTTGAGCAGGAGCAGCATCTTGAGGTAGAGCGTAGCTGTGATCAACTGCAAACAAAATGAAACAAATAAAGGCTTTTACAAAAACAGTATTGTAAGAAAGCAAGTTCAAGAGAGCGGAAAGTTGAGCGAGTTGGTTGTTCATCTTAGCTGGCAGAAACAGTGCCTCTCTGTGTACTTTTACAGCGCCTGTCTATATACTCCTTGTTCCTTGTCCTTCAGCGCTCTTTTTACCAACTAAGAAAGCAAGCTCACAAAAAAGAATGGGACTAAAAGGATAGCACAAACAATATTCGGCCACCACTTACTATGGGCCCCTAGTGGACTATTCTTCAGTACGGTGCACGAGTATGTGTGGTCCAACGGAGCCGCAGAAATCCGCTCTGCAAATTTAATGTGAATTTAGCGAAGGAGAAGAGGAAGTCCTCCCTTATTCCCCTATTTGAACGCATAAAAAGGAAATTGACCTGCGTTCCATGACAGGTTTATTTCAGAAGACTGGTTGTCAGGGTGACCGCAGAAACTCCACCAGTCTGAGCGGCCGGAGTATGTGCAGCTCGATGAGGGTGGCGAACTGCTCTCTGCAAAATTAGCGTGAAGTTAGTCATGGAATAGTAGTTGAGTTCCTTCCTATGTGTCTATCCTAACACATGACAAGGAAAATTACCTTGTTCCCACGAAAGTTCCACCTCAGAAGACTGGTCGTCAGGGTGACCACAGGAACTCCGCGAGTCTGAGCGCCCCGAGTACATGCAGCTCGATGAGGCTGGCGAACTTCTCTCTGCAAATTTAGCGTGAAGTTAGTCATGAAATAGTAGTTGAGTTCCTTCCTATGTGTCTATTCTAACACACGACAAGAAAAATCACCTTGTTCCCACGAAAGTTCCACCTCAGAAGACTGGTCGTCAGGGTGACCACAGGAACTCCGCGAGTCTGAGCGGCCCGAGTACGTGCAGCTCGATGGGGCTTGCGAAATGCTCTCTGCAAATTTAACGTGAAGTTAGTCATGGAATAGTAGTTGAGTTCCTTCCTATGTGTCTACTCTAACACACGGCAAGAAAAATTACCTTGTTCCCACGAAAGCTCCATTTCGGAAGAATGCATGGTCGTCTGGGTGACCAGAGAAGCTCCGTGACTCTGAACTGCCCAAGTATGTGCAGCTCGATGAGAGTGGCGAACTTAGCTCTGCAAATTTATTTTTAATTCACCTATTTTAATACAAAATGAAAATCACTTTCTTTCATGGGCAGCTTTATTTTGGAAGACCGGGTGGCGGCATGGCAAACGATGCTCTGTGGACCGATATTGACGTTGATTATATCACCTCAAATAAAACATGTCATTATTAACGGGTCTGAAATGAACTTCTAGCAGTACCTCTGACCATGTTCTACCAGCTGTTTCCAGCTAATTTCACCTAGTCTTATTGCAAAATGCTCAGGTCATGAAGACCACGAGGTAATGCAGTAGTGCTGGCAGTTGCTGCCACTTTATGTTAGTTACAGTGAAAAAGCTCACCATGCACAACTGCTGAACCAGGAGAGCTTTTGTTGGAAATGTCCCCACGCGTCGTCTCTGCAAATAATATAAAAGTGTTATGAGCCCACAGAAGCAATATTTCAGCCCCATGTGGCTGAAATATTTTACTATTTTTCTAAGAGCAGGTTAACCATGCTTAGTCACAAAGTTGCGAGTTAGCGCTCTTTCCTGTCTCTCGTTCTTCCCTCCGTCGTCCTTGCGCTATTTTTAATTATGCACGGAAAGTTTATTGGTCTGCTTACCTTTTGTGGAAAGAACACTTGGCAACGCAATGTGACGGAGGTGTACAGGCCGCAAGAAAGCCGACTCCTCGAAATGTAATGAGCAAACTACCCTGTCCCGTAGCTGCCATGGAGTCTTCCCCTGTAGACTTCGGTTGTTGCAAAACCGAACCCAGACTTCGCGCCTGCAGATAAGGCCTGGTGTTATGTGGGTGCCGTGAATACTTAGGAAAAAGAAATGTAGCCAAAATTCCCACAAACCAAAGCAAATCAGAGCAAGGATATTAACAAATGCATGACATCAACGCTCTGTATACATTATGAAGAGTAAAAATGCGAGTCTTATGCACAGATGGCCTACTATATATCTGTGCTGTACCACTGATAACCACGCCTATGATCACGACATTAGGCTCCTCAAAGGCAGGCCGGTAAGGTAAATTTGAATATCGTGGGCACTTTTATAATGACAGCACACAACGCAGTGAAGTCAGGGTGATTTTGAAGTTGAAACATTACTAGTATAACATATTACGGCTTCAGGTGTAGTTTCTTGTGCACATCCAGACAATCCTAATAGTTTTAGGTAAAACTACCTAGAGTTGAGACAAGACCGAACAAGGGGGCATGACATCACACAGCAGGCATGTTACTGACAGAAGCGAAATCTCACCTTCGAGAGTCGAGGGGAAACCGGTGCAGCGAGACGCCAGCCGTGCGGGTGTCGCTTTCACACACTTCTACGGAGCACCGTTTCTTTGCGTATCGCGCTGTGCTCATCGTCGCAAAGGACGTTGAGCCCCTTGGACGCAGTAGCGTCCAAGGTCCAAGCGCACGGCTGCCGAGTTCCCGCGCAAGTAACTTGGCTAATCACGCCCGAGCAAACAAGAAAACTTCCCAAACGGAGTTAGCTGCCGCTAAAACAATTAAAAGCGTAGAGCACGTGGAGGCCCAAACACAAGCAAGCAGACGGGCGTCAGCAGCCTGCCTTTCCGCGCGCCACGAGGTCTACAAAGAACTGCAAATATCGCTATTGCTTGCCGGCCTTTTTGCTAGTGGCGTACAGAGGACGCTAATAAGAAGTACGCATAATATTAGCAAAAACAAAGACAGATTTGAATTTCGTAGCGCGCCAAATATGATTGATAATATCTAATAATTATATTTAACTTGTATAAAAATACAAATGATTGTACTTCTAGTCACAAACTAATAAATTTTAATAATGTTTGTCCCCACCTCCCCTAGTCGCGCTTCAATCGCATCCTTCACGTGACCCTCCAGGCCGATGTCGCTGGCGATTTGTTTTGAACCGCTTTTTGCCCGAAGCTTCGCTACCCATGTGCATATACCTTGTCGTACTACCGAAGCTAAACTGCACCTAGGTCGGGGACGCGCTACCTGAAAGCACCGCTGAGGCATGGTTGTATAAAAACAATATTAATTGTGCCGCAAAGCCTTGCAAACTAAAGATTTTAAAAACATCACGCGTCCTTCATCTGTATTAAACTCCAATAAATTTCGTACAAAAGGAGTCTTTTCTGTTTGTTTTTACGCAAAAACATGCTTTCTAAAAGCTCAAGGTGACCACAGTACAGACTATTGATAAAGAGTGGCGCTGTTGTCGTATTTAGCATGGTCTCAGTGGACGCCAGCGGCCCAGGTTTCGACGGCGAGTTTCCCAACTGAGTGTTCTGGTAACTTTGGGCCTAGGGCAGTGTCCGCTCTTTACCTTGTGTATATTACTCTATGGTCTCGTGACGAGTAGTCACTCGGTTGCTATGGAAACCGAGCCAGCTCGGGTCGTTGCTATCGTACCGCGTGTGACCAATTGCGGTGAGAGGCGCAACAGGGAAAAGCGCGGCGCGACTCTGGCAGTTACGTTGCCATATACAGTGGCTCTAGCAGCTAGTTTCGTCAGCCACCGGCGCTGTGGCGCCATCCCGTGGCGATGTTACGAACTTTAGATACGTGCGCTTCAAGCCAGTTCAAAGTCTGCGCATCAAGCTGGGCACTAATGAAAATACTGCGACATAATTAGACCTTCATGATGCTAAGGTGCAAATGTTCAGCCCAAAGTACAAGCGCCTGCGTAAATATAGCTAGAGTATTGTTTGCATCAAAGTGCGCGTGGCTAAATTTGGTTCATGACTCGCGAGAAAGAGCGTAATAAAAAGTGTGTGGAAAGTCAACTTTGTACTCGAAATGTCGAAACACATAATTTCGAAGGTGCAAGGAATGGAACAATTGTACGCTTTCAATGATATCGTATAAATAAAAAAATAAAAAAAACTGGGAATTACCAATTAAAGTAACGTCATTACTTTCGTGGTTAATTCAAAAAAAGTAATAGTACTACTGTTACAATTTACTGTTCTTGAAAAAGTAACTCGTTACAGTTAAACGTCATTAAAGAGGACAGAAGTTACAGTGGCGCTTTGTTACCCAAGACTGATTTGTATGACTAACGTATTTTGCTACCAAATAATGTTTAGAGATATTGTACGAAAAAATTTTAAAAACGTCAAGAGTGAAATCTCGGGTTTTAACCACGGCCGTAAATCTACACACTCGGTACTCTTGTCTGTTGAACTACTAGGCCTAATCATTGGGCCATGGGTTGGGAAACAATTGGTTTAGAAGGTTCACTGTATCTTGATCTCCTTCGCTGCAACTTGAATTGTCATTATTACCAATATGTCAGTGACCCAACAATATGCTGCATCTCAGGGGTGACCGCCATACATAATGTGAACGTTTTCAGTGGTTGCATATGAGTAGACGATAGGGAGTTTTTGTATGCCGTCCCGATACCTTCGATAACGGTACGCGACAGCCATTCGGTGCATACAAAAAGGCGTCGGCGCAGTATCTGGTGTCGTAATCGGAGTAATCGGAACGATCTACTAAACCTCCCTAGTGTAGCGTCCGGATAGTTTCAGCTAAGGTACGGTGAACTCGTACAGTGAACGAACTTGAGGCTTAATAAATAATATGTTGGGAAATTTGGTTGTAAGTCATCGAGCCACGCGCTTACGTTTTTATTTAAAGTACTCCATTTTGTTTTTAAAATCACAAGCACTTAGAATTCGATGGTGCATGTTTGTCTGTATAGCGCTGAGCGGTGTCGAATAAGATTACACCATGCGTAAAAAAATCAAGAGCTAAACAAATAACTGAAGTAACTCCTCACCTATAGCCTGCGAGAGGAACTTTATGTCATATTTTTATGAGCGGTCAGTTTGCGGTAATACAAATAATAGGGCCTTTTGAGAAGTTTGCGCCATCTAGTTGCGACTGTGCCAATTATCCGAATACACCAATGCTTTGGCACATACACTAGCCATATATTGGACGCAAAAGCTGCAGCAGTGTTCGACGTGAACCAAGCTCAGCTCGTATCAATATCGAGTGCTGCGCCAGCCTTTAGCGAAGACTGGAATCCAATCGCACGGTTCGGGCCCATGAGATGGCGAATGGCAATGCCGCTTTATGTGGTCTTTCAAGGAGCTTATTGTTCACTTAATGTTTTTTTTTTCGCTCTTAGGTGTTGGGAGAAGGAGGCTTGTGTATCCACATGTAATAGACGCTCGAAGTGACGGGGATCAGCTAACACTCTTTATCGATGAAGACACCACTCTATCTCTGCAACCAGCCGATGTTTTTTCGAAGTCGTTTTTGTTGCAGTACGAAGAAGGGGGAACCCCAGTGAAACAATATGTGAGTGTTTTTTTGTGTTTCTTTTTATCTTCAAGCATCAAGTCAAAATAAGTAGGACGTAGGGTTCAATTGCATTTCCTTCCCCGTTTCAGATGAATGGAATGGAGCTTAACAAAATGGTATATCATGATACCGATCAAAGGGCGGCCGTTTCTCTTGAAAGGGATAATGGACTACGCGTGGTAATGACGTAATAATTCCTTCGGATATTTTTTAAGTGTATTCGTTAAACGTAGCACTATGTTATTGAACTGAGCGCTATCATCCTCTAAGATGGTGAAAACGGCAAAAATCCAGAAACTTCTTTACGAAAATGCTACTTAGTTTCATAAAATAGTGAATCAAAGTAAGACAACAAGTGTATCTCGGTACATATGCAGCCTGTAAAACTAACGGTTTCCGAGGCACTTCAAACGAGCTGCAAAAATGGGTTTCTCAACATATCGCGCTGCCATTTACTTCATAGGTGCAAGCACGTGGTGAAAGTTTAGAGTAAAAAAAAAAAAATATATATATATAAATAAACTTACCTTGCGAAAAAAGAAAGAAAAAAACACCTGTTCGGGGTCATTTACGTCGCCATTTCGCAGACGATGCGGGCATAAAGATAAGTACTGCCCTGCCAGCAGATGACGTGCGCAGCGTCGACGGAGCGCCGGTCGATTCAAATTTATAGCAAACGATCTCGAAAAAATAAATACGCAACTAATTATTTGGCGCTTCTCTCACGTGGCGTACGCCATCTGTCGGCAGCATTTCTCTCTACGCGTGCGTCGTCCGCAAGATGGCGTCGCAAATTGCCTAGAACAGTATTATTTTTTTCTTTACCGATGTAAGCTGTTTTTTTTTATTTGTTTTTTTTTTGCTATAAACGTTGAGAGATCGATTGTCGCGGGCCGACTAAAGTGCCTTTGAAGCGTTAGGGTACATGCTGTGCATAGAAAAACAAATCTAATATTCCCTCTTTGCAAACGATAGGACTAAGACTAAAATATGGCGTTTTCGGTTTTAGAGCGCAGCTCTTAGGCGCCCGTTTCCGGGCTGAACGGCGTCGGCTTCGGCGTAACCGAGCATTGCATTATGGAACGTTTTCCATAATGACGTCACACGTGCGGCACGTGTGATATCACGAGGGTAAAATTTCCCGGTAAAATTGGCGGAAAAGGTTTTCGCTAAATAAGAGGGAATTTTTTTTTTTTTTTTCTAAATTTAGCGGGGAAATTGTTCCGCTAAATTTAGCGGGGAAATATTTGCGCTAAACTTAGTGGGACAATTTTTCCGCTAAAGTGAGAGGGGAATTTTTTCCGCTGAATGGGTGGGGAGCAGGAGAGGAGGAGGGGAGGTTACGGAGGGGGAGGACAAGAGCTGCGCTCTAATTCGGCATTGCAGATAATTGTAAACATCTTGCATTTTTTATTTTATTTATAGTTTGACAAACTTGTTTTAATATTTATGTAGCGAAAACATTTTCGCTGCTATTTTTGAATATTTATAGGGGTTAGGATTTACTATATTCTTGTAATATGTGTGGTATCTTTGGGGCGTTCATGATGTGTCGTTTTCTTCTTTTTAAGTAAGAAGTGTGCCAGTATTACAGAGCTTAGTATTGTGCATAGGAGCAAACGCATGCTTTGTTTGTTTGCGTTAGTGTTGCTTGCTCCACGTTGTGCATTCGCCATACACAGGGTGTAATCTTACACACTTTTGTCTCAAATAACACACAGCAAAACACCTGTTCGAGGTACAGCGCACTGACGAAGAACTTACAGCCAGAACGTTTTACGAGGGGCTTGATAACGGTGCGATATACCTTATGAAACAGCTAAAGTACGTATTGAAATTAGAAGACAAGAAAACACCAAGGTTTTGCAGTAAGGCCAAGAAAACCCCGACTATTTGTTTTTAGTCAGTAACACGTACGTTAGCTATTTTAATAGTTGTACCTCTCGGCTATCAAGCCGCTCGTGAAAGTTGGTACCGTCGGTTCAATGTCAGTGCGCTGTAAAGCGAACTGAAGTTTTGGGGTGTCTTATGGGCTTGGTTTAAGAGCAAAAACATAAAACCCTTAATAGAGGTCATGGAAACATGGTAATCTGCTGAAATCAACGAGGTAGAGGGGCTTGCATTCGAAAGTGACCCACTACAGGCCGATTGTACGCAAAAAATGTCTACTCGTCACGTGACCAGACCAAATACGTGACGTCACAGGAAAGATGGCAGCGCCCAGGCAGCAGCTGGCCCCAGCTGTGCCGCAGCCTCAGCCGAAGCTTGTCGGATGCGTTGTTCGTTGTCGCTGGTCTGAGCGAGTTGATTTCAGCCGTCCAATGAAGCTGGTCGAAAGCGACTTCAGAGTTCAGCCTGGTCTCTCACGTAGGTATAACCTCTAAAAAATATGAAGGAATGGTATGCATTTTGCTGGTGATCGACGGGGATGTTGCTGATATTGCCACGAAAGAGACAGTCGGCCTGCGTTGGTCGGACCTCGTAGTGATTCGGATCTCCCAGGGATAAATTTTAACGCTTCGTTTTTGTGCTCTCATTGACCATCGGAACTTTTGAAATATGAAGTGAAGCGTGTTTAATCTATTTGGACGCGCAGTTTAGCTACAGGAATTGCGTGAGTCGTGCTTGGTAGTCTGTGATCGCGGTGCCGCTTCGTTCAAACGACCAAAGGCTAACTTTGATTGTGCGGCGCACCGATGAACTGGTAGTTCCCGTGCCGTGCTAAATGATGTTGCGTTGTTTCCTAAGTTGTTCCGGCAGAGGCGTGCACTTTCACGAAGGACATGTGTGCGGCGCACCGAAGAGCTGTTTTCAAGGAGGTAGTTCTTGTGCCGTGCTACGTGATGCTGTGCTGCTTTCTAAATAGTCCTGGCGTAGACGCGCACTTTCACAGGGCATATGTGTTAGAGTTGGTCTTAAATCCGCTGGTCTGCCGCACGTTTCGTCGACATATACGTTTAATCAACACTCCATACGCGAACTGCAAGCTGCATGGATATTTCATGGCGCGTGTATCACTGCGGCGAACGTTACCTACGCAGCCCACGCTTTCACGCCTCTTCGCGGTGACAGCCTGCAGCGGCTCATTACCAGAAAAGTGGTCCCACATCCATTTAAGTTCAATTCCTCCACGACAGTGATCAAACCCCCGAAGGAGTTGACTTATTCGGACAGAATGCCACTAAAGCAATGCAGCTTCTTTACTGGTCAGGATAAATTCTCTTGCTTCAGTTTTGTCATACTGTCATGGATGCTTGGTCCAATCCTTTTATTAATATTTACGATTCTGGAAAGTTCCAGACCATGCTCGGCTTTCATCGTATGTTCTGGTGGAGGCGCTGGGTATTTTATTCTTAGCCCTTCACTTTGTGTGCACCCTGGCGGCCCGTCAGCCGAGTTGCCTGACAACAAAACAAGGGTGGGGGGCTGTCCCGTGTCTTACACCCCCGGCGAGCCGTGAGGCAAGTTAAATCCCGAGCCCGGTAGAAAAACCGCAAGACGAGCGAGTGCCACAAGAGCGAACTCTGCAGATACACCATAAAGAACCTGAAATTCGAGTCAGTTGCTGCTACCAGGAAGAACCCCCGGTTTTGGTCTCCTGTCAGAAAAACCGAAGCAGACTAAGGCAACGGTGAGAAACCCGTAGCTGCAAACTGCGTCAGCTCCCACGATTGCTTGCATGCCAGCCGCACCCCGCACTCCGACGCCCTTTCGCGACAAGGTGTATGTAGACGTCGTGGAGGGGATTGAACAATATGATCGTATCGCCCACCACAGTGGGTGGACAGAAGACCAACACCTGCAGAACGTATACTTGTCGTGGAAGGAACTGCCAGGCACTGGTTTGAGAACCACGAATCCTCCTCAGCGTTGTGGGAAGTTTGTAAGATCGGGCTGTGCACGTTCATCAGCCAGCGTTGACGAGAAAGGACTGAATGCTTAATTCGATCCAGGACGCGGCCCCAACGAGAGCCTCGCCGCCTTCGTGGAGGATGTTTGGATCCTGATCAAGTGCCCGCGCCGACCCTCATGCTAAAGAAGATATGAAGCTGATAATCATCATGTCCTCATGTGAGGGACAGAATCTTGGGCAGCCTTGTCCGGAACCCTCCAACAACAGTCGAAGGGTTCATCACATAACTCCCCAGCG
Organism: Ixodes scapularis; assembly: GCF_016920785.2. Taxonomy (NCBI): domain Eukaryota; kingdom Metazoa; phylum Arthropoda; class Arachnida; order Ixodida; family Ixodidae; genus Ixodes; species Ixodes scapularis. The sequence goes on along the minus strand of NW_024609879.1, from coordinate 137,428,957 downwards.
TCTCGACACTACAGTTGTCCAGCTGCACCTTGGAGGCCAGCCTCCCAGGAATGCGCAACGTCATATACAATGTTTTCCGGGACGAGATCAGGAAGCTACTTCCAGTCACCAGTCGCCCGGCTTTTATTGGGAGTGCCGGGATTGTTCGGGAAGGAGTTCAACAGGCATTTAAACCGGAGACTTCTGCGAGCGAAGCTGCATGTGACGAACTGAAAGTGACTTACGCTGCAATGGCAGAACGACCGCCACCACCTGGCTAGTAGTATTCCAGTTCAACGGGGCACCCCAACGCCGTAGTATTCCTGACTTCGGGAAGAGCCAGTGTAGGTCTGCACTGAACAAATTACAGCGAAGAAGACGGAGGTGTTGCCAACGGCCGACCGGCGACCACCCTCCTACCACTACATGAGGCAAACCATGCTTACAAAGGGTGCCCATGCCAATCAATGGGCCTGCCAGGGTTCGCGCCGAACGACCCTTGACTACGTATCGAGGAGCGACCTTGGGACATTGAGGAGTATCTTTGCCAGCCTCTGTCTTTTGTGCCGACACTACCCCGAGCCTCCCTATTCCTGTCGCCTCGACGGGAGGTAAGCATGACCCATGCTTCTACACTAAGCACGACAAAGCAGGTAAGCGGCAATGCACAGTTTATTTGGTGTCGGTCGACGTCCAAGGGTATAATTAATTTGCCGACATCAATTATCTCTGTCCTCTCCACGAAGCACACAATTTCTAATTTTGAGGAAGAATACAGCTGAGTCGCTTGAATAAATACAATGGTTGGTCGTTCTCATAAAGTTAGCACCAGCATCACCCGACTTCACGTAGCCACACGAGACCTACGCAAGTTGCAGTGGTCGCGGCATGCAGAAGAAATCGCCATTGTGGAATGGAAGTGAAGTGGCTTGGTAGCAAACAATCATTGCTGCAAGCCATCCAGTCAACGGCACAGCAAAAGGCGCAGCCAATTAAGCAATACGTGCCCGAACTTGATACATTGACGCAGAAAACTGCCATGAAAATTTGCGAATTAGAAGCCAGCCCTGCAGATTCAGTACATCAGATGTCAGTGGCGGCACATGACGTATGATCAGAAGATGGCATCAGTGACTCAAAGTCACCACTCGACCAAACTGAATACCGACGGGCCAGGAGTGTCAACCGGTAACAAGAATCACAGGTACTACGGCTGAATGTCTGACACGAGACTGTCGCAGAATGAACTCGTTAAGGAACTGTATGATAAGGATCAATAATTATGTATTCAAGGGCAAATAAACATATTTGATATACTAACCAAGTATGCATAATATTTCTAATCCAACCTCTCCGCCTTCAGAGTCTACACACCAAAAATTGTGTTCATTGGACGTGGTTGAGCTTTTGAGGACACTCGCATCTCTGAACCCCCCCTCCCCGCCCCCCCCCCCCCCCCCCAATATTAATAAATGGGACTAACCAGAATGGCAGACTTGTTGCATGGGGCTGCACTTTTTCCACCTCTCCGGAACATGTGGTGCATCCGAAAACAAACTCCATTGATGTGAAATGTTATTAAGTCATTTATTCCCTTAAAGGAACCCTGTAGGCATTTCAATGAGGTTATTTCAAACTATACACACATTATAATACCATCATAGCACACTGGCTTTGATGAGCACAAAACGGGCCCAGCTACTGAACATAAATTGTGGCCACGCGCCACTATGACATCTCTAGAAAAAGAAGAGAAGGTCGAAGCGCGAGGGGATTAGAATAAAAAGCCCAGTTGGATTTCGGACATCAACCTGGTCGGTCGTCTCTATAGGTTTGGTGACCCGGACGTGATCAACCGAACTACTCTATCATGACCGACGAAGGACAACCGGGCACTAGCGGCACGACCGGCCGCCAACCTGGCAACACCGGTCCACCCACCCTTCAACCACACGGCGACATTGACGAAGCAAGCGGGACTCAAGTGACCGGAACTCTGCCTCTGCGGTTACCACCATTCTGGCCGAAAAACCCTCAGGTTTGGTTTACCCAGGTGGAGGCGCACTTCCATCTGCGAAAAATCACTACGCAGATATCCCGTTTTTACCATGTCGTCGCCAGCCTACCACCCCAGGTTGCAGACGAAATAGACGACGTGCTGTCGCAAACACCACCCGACAACGCGTACGACCATCTAAAGTCTGTCCTCCTGACTGGGACAATGGCAACAGAGCGCTCACGGATCCAACAGCTGCTGGCCGCACAAGAGCTTGGTGATCGCCGGCCGTCGCAGCTCCTCCATCAGATGCGTCAACTGCTCGGCTCACATAACCACGACGGTCATGACGCAATCCTGCGTGAGCTCTTCTTACAAAAGCTACCAGAAGGCATGAGAATGATCCTAGCCGCTGCAGACGACATGTCGCTGGATTGTCTCGCAATACTAGCAGACCGAACCGCTGACTACTCCGCTCCGGCTGTTCGTGCAGTCACAACACCTGCTTCACAATCGTGGGAAACGGCCGCCGCCAAAATTGAATCGAAAATCGAGCAATTGGCTGCTGCCATTGCCGCCTTCGGACCTGCCCAGGACCGACCAGATAGATCAAGGCCGCGCAGTTCTTCTCGTGGCCGATCGCCCTCTCGCCGCACTACCAACTCCGGTGGCCGGTCCATCTGCTGGTACCATCGCACCTTTGGTGACCAAGCAAGACGGAGCACCCACCCCTGTTCATGGACGGGAAATGCCGAGGCCCGACACTAACGGCGGCGAGTGATCCCGGCCAACCCAGCAGCCGCCTGTTCTATGTTCGCGACACTCTCTCAGGCATCCTGTTCCTCGTGGATACTGGCGCGGAGGTCAGCGTGTTACATGCTTCCCCTGTTGACCGCAAGCTACAACCGAGTAGACCGTCTCTTCGGGCAGTCAACAGCTCCGCAATAGCCACGTACGGTCAACGTTCCCTGACGATTAACATTGGGCTCAGGCGGACGTTCAGATGGGTATTCGTCATCGCGGACCTACAACAGGCCATAATAGGCGCTGATTTCCTAGATCAATTCGGAATTACAGTCAACATTAGCAGCCGCACACTGAGTGATACTACAACAACGTTGTCTGTTCAGGGTATCATATCAAACCTGACAGTTTCCCTAATACGAGGTTCTTCGGCTCCATCAGCGTATGAAGCCATCCTTTCCCAGTTCCCATCTATCACAAGACCATGTAACATGGAGTCTTCTGTAAAACATGGAGTCATGCACCATATCACCACAACAGGTGCGCCCGTGTCTGCGTGACCTCGTCGACTCGCTGGTGAGCGTCTGCAGATCGCGAGGAGAGAGTTTGAACACATGTTACAGTTAGGCATCATCCGGCCATCTTCTAGCAACTGGGCATCACCACTTCACATGGTCCCGAAAAAGGATCCAAATGACTGGCGCCCGTGTGGAGACTATCGGGCACTCAATGCTTCCACAGTGCCCGACCGATATCCTCTCCCACATATACAGGATTTTTCTGCTAACCTCTCTGGAACCATGATTTATTCCAAGATAGACTTAGTCAAGGCGTACCATCAAATTCCTGTGGCGCCCAGTGATATCCCTAAAACAGCTATCACCACCCCATTCGGCCTTTTCGAATATATCAGAATGCCCTTCGGTCTGAGGAATTCGGCCCAGACATTTCAAAGGTTCATTGGCGAAGTCACCAGAGGGCTCCATTTCATATTCGCCTATGTCGATGACATCCTCGTAGCCAGTTCAACCCCGGCCGAGCACGAACGACACCTCCACCTACTTTTCGATCGACTACAAAAAGCAGGCATTGTCGTCAACCCAAGCAAATGCCAATTCGGGGTCAACGACTTGGAATTTTTAGGTCACCGCGTCACGCCCCAAGGAATCTTGCCTCTTCCAGAAAAAGTTAAGGCAATCCGTGAATTTCCTCGCCCCACTTCTCTCCGAAAACTTCAGGAATTTCTGGGCCTGGTCAACCTTCACCGCAGGTTTATACCTAACTGCGCCGGCCTCCTGCAACCACTAACGGATCTTCTAAAGATCACAAAGGGCCCCCAAGCGCCTCTACCATGGAGCGAACACGCTGAATCAGCATTTTCATCGGTAAGAGACGCTCTGGCAAGTGCAACGCTTCTTGTTCATCCGCGGCCAGACGCTAATACTCGCATTATAACTGATGCGTCAGACACTGCCGTAGGCGCGGTGCTACAGCAATATCAAGACCGCGAGTGGAAGCCCATAGGTTTTTTCTCCCAGAAGTTAAAACCAGCAGAAACACGCTACAGTACATTCGGGCGAGAGCTGCTAGCCATATACCTAACTCTGAGGCATTACCGATACTTTCTCGAAGGAAGACAGTTCTATGTCCTAACAGACCACAGACCGCTGACGTTTGCTTTTAAAGGTAACCACAACGCCTATTCTGCACGGGAAATTCGACACCTAGCTTTCATCTCAGAATATACCGTCGACCTTCGTCATATCAAAGGACAAGATAACGCAGCGGCTGATGCCCTGTCACGTGTCGGGGCTATGTCCTCGCCCTGCGTAGACCTCGACCTGGAGACACTGACTGCAGCGCAAAAGGAAGACTCTGAACTTCAGCATCTCCGAGACACATCCACGTCTCTACAGCTGAAAGAGATACTCTTCCCACAATGTCCCACAAAAGTCATCTGCGACATATCCATGGGGACCAACCGACCCTACATTCCTCCCAAATTACGTCGACAAATTTTCGAACAACTCCATGGCCTCAGCCACCCGGGCGTGCGAGCTACGCAACGCCTTATTGGTGCACGTTACGTGTGGCCACGGATGAACACTGACGTTCGAGATTGGACTAAACAGTGTCTCTCGTGCCAGCGATCAAAAATTACTCGACATACCAACACACCTCTCATGCCATTTCGCACCCCAGATGCCCGCTTCGATCATATCCACGTTGACATTGTGGGACCTCTTCCTCCATCCCGCGGTTTCACCTACATTCTAACATGTGTCAACCGCTACACTCGTTGGCCGGAAGCAGCGCCGATTCCAGACATTACGGCACAGACAGTTGCGGCGACCTTTGTTAACATATGGGTCAGCCGTTTCGGGTGTCCATCCATTGTCACAACAGACAGAGGTCAACAGTTCCAGTCCGCTTTATTCTCATCATTAACACAGTTGCTAGGAACTCGCCACATCCATACAACGGCCTACCACCCCTCTGCCAACGGCATGGTGGAACGCCTACATCGGCAGCTCAAAACCGCCATCGTAGCACGTGAAGGCCGAGCTAACTGGGTAGACCACATACTCATGGTGCTCCTAGGTCTACGCTCTTCATTCAAAGAGGACCTCAGCTCTACATCAGCAGAGCTGGTGTATGGCTCACCATTACGTCTACCGGGCGAGTTCTTTATTCCCACACCGGACCACGGCAACGCCCCTACCCCTCACCAGTATCTCGATGAGTTACGAAACTTCATTCGTCGCTTGCAACCTGTGCCACCACGCCAACCAGCTCATCCAAAGGTTTTCACCAGCCAAAACCTTACCACTTGTACCCATGCCTTCTTACGCAAGGAAGGAATTAAGAAGGGCCTCACTCCACCGTACAATGGTCCCTACAAAGTTCTGACGCGTACTTCCAAAACATTCACGCTGGACATCAACGGTCGCGAAGAAGTTGTAGCGGCCGACCGCATAAAACCTGCGTTTATGGATTGCGCTGGCCCCACACTCGCCAACAGCGTACCACACCTTCCTGGTCGACCCATCAAGCAGGTTTCGTGGCATTTATAGCATCGCTTCTTCAGCTCGCAACTTTGGGACTCCATCGTTCATAGCCCACGACATGGATTCCCCCTAAACACCATGCGCACCTCCCTCGCGCCACCTTCGCCAGAACTGCCCTGCCTTTATCAGAATACAAGCCTCTTAGCCTTGATTCCTGGGGGGGGAATCCTGTGGCCACGCACCACTATGACATCTCTAGAAAAAGAAGAGAAGGTCGAAGCGCGAGGGGATTAGAATAAAAAGCCCAGTTGGATTTCGGACATCAACCTGGTCGGTCGTCTCTATATAAATATTACACTCGTAAGAAATATATATTGTTCTAACTTGCTAATTACCAAGACGAACTCACCTCTGAGCATGTAGTTTAATAGCATATGTTGATGGATTGTCATATAGAAGCACATTTCATAGACGTATACCACAATAGACCCTTTTCAAATCCTCATCAAACAATATTGACTGTCACGATTTTTTTTTTCAGCGTAAAGCATATGAATGGGTTCCAGTTCACGTCGAACGCTAATACAGCATTCGAGTCCAGTAGGCTCCGAGCTGAATTCACTGATTGCTGACATAACATCCTTGTCGAACCAATGCCCGAAGTATGAAGGCCTTCGGTATTTAGCGTAGTAGCTACTAGAAATCACTTCTTCCCAATTCGCCAAACGTCGAAGGCTACAGTCTCAGTGAGCCAATATGCATGTTGGAAAGCGGCATGTGACAACAAATCATCAGAGTGCTCTTCTTCTGCAGAGATGCGTCGCCTACCTTCACTCCGTCTCTCTGACTGGCTCGAGAAAGCTCTGGCGGTTGTACTTTACCAAGTTACGGTGAAACTAAGTATAGGCGGCCCACACATTTGAAAAAAAGTCTATTGGAGAGACTGAAAGGAATGTAGTCAACATTTTGCAACAAGACTTCTCTTCGGCCAAGGGAGGAGCACAAAAACGAGTCGTATTTTTTAAGTAGTTAGAACAAGTAAATAATTGACCGAATAATACAATGCACTCTTTATAAAAAAAAAAAAAAACATTACGGCTGCAATAAATCCTACAAAAGATAAAATTGTGGAGTTAGTCTTCTATTTCTGCGTTGCATTAGATTTAACAAATTAATGATATGTGTGGTGCTATATCTGGACATCTAAAAAGTGGGGCTGCGTTTTTTTAAAAGATTCTAGATGTTAGAATGATGGATTAAAACACCATCTGAGAGGAGTCTAATATACACATGGAAGTTACTGTGAACTATGGAAAACGATCGGCAAGGTAAAGAGCCTACTAATACTAATTTCTAAGGGACATCGGATGCAACATTTTGTGCACTGATCAATCAAATTTGTCAAGACTTGCTAACTGTGTTTTGAGTTCCAAGACATAAATGAACTCTTTTATGGACGTTAATAATGTCTTCTTTTTTTTCGAATGACAGGTTCAAACCCTTTGTAACAGTTCGTGTGACGCAAGCATTTCACTTAAAAAAAAGTACTGCGATCAAATGCAAGCTAGGGCACTGAAAGCACGTTATATCAAAATCTTGAGAACTGCCTATTTGTCGGATCGTCGATTAGCACAAAAGGTTAAAGATCGCCGGAGCTTCCTCGCTAAAAGTTGCTGTGATTGTGCAGTTACCTAGGGCTAAAACAACTTCCCCTAGGCCCTACGTCCGACGCATACGTTTCGCATCGAGTCTCAGGCATTCCAACGTTTAAAGCAAACTAACCGAATGCAAACATTTTATGCTAAAAGCATGAAAAAGTATATAGATTCTCGAATACATCCATGAATCCAAGCACGGGAACGGCGATACTTCTGATGCTGTCTCACAGTTGTTAATACGCAAATGATCCAGAGCGATACTGCGCAAAAATGGTATAAAGTGTCATTCCTTCATATCTTTACATTATACCTGCGTCAGAGAGCACGAAGAAGCCCGAAATCGCCGGAACGCATCGAAACCTCACGATCGTCATGGGTAGCGCGCACCGAACAAACTCGCATTCGCCAGCCCTGGCCGCTGCCATCTTACCGGTGACGTCACGGCTCTTGTGAGGTCACGTGACGAGCAGTCACTTTTGCGTAAAACATGGTGGCAACGGGGGGTGCCCCTTTCGAAATTCCGGTTCATCACTATAAGCCCCTGTAACTCGTTGGCTCAAATATATATCTATGCGGAGATTTTATAATACAAGGCATTAGAATTGAAGAAACATTGATTGCAAATATAGCGCAAAATTAATTGCTTTCGAAAGTGCGTATAGAGGCAAAAATTGATAAAGAAATGCAATGCGCAGCCAGCATGGTTACGTACGCTGCATTAGAGTTACAAGCCTGAAATCAACGTTTCCCTGTTGCGAATATTAATGCTGTGCATCGGTGGCTCGCCACTGCATAGAATGCACTTAAACAACAATTCTAGTTTAAAAGTTGCAGTGACAATATATTTTTATGACAAAAATAATACCTCGAAAATGGGAACAAGGGGTTAAAGGACAACACAAATCTACAAACACAATCTAGGTAACTGGTGCGCATCCGAAAGAAATGCGCCTGGTCCTGGTATCGGACCAGGAACCTTTCAATTTCCAGCGCTCTACTGGAAATGGAGAGGTCCCTGGTTCATCACCAGGACCAGGATGATTTTTTCGGTCGCTCGCCAGTCACCTAGCTGTGTTCGGAGATTTGTGTTTGTTTTCTGCCCCCCTTTTTCTCCTTCTCCAGGTATTATTTTTGTCCTTCTCCAACTCGCTTGCACCTTTGCATTTAAGTGCACTATAAATCCTAACCCTAAAAAATGCAAGCTGTTCGACCTTGTTGGTGTTAGACTTGTGGCAGCTGTTAAAACTCGTTTGCTCAATTGACGTCCAGCTCCTAGTTACCTCAGTTGGTAAAGCCCCCAAATGGAACTGGAGAATTCCCTGGTTCGATACCGAGAACAGGCGGATTTTTCACCTAGCTGTCACAGCTAGTCAACTGGCTGTGTTTGGAGATTTATGTTTGTCCCTTGTGCCCCTTGTTCCACTCTTCCAAGGAAACAAGGGGTCCGTTGTGTTTAATTGCGTCGTCAATTGTATTTTTCATATTTGTTTATTGTTTAGATAAATACCGCAATATGAGTTGTATCTAGAGAAAAAACAAAACAACAAAGTGCTGCAATAATCGGGGGACTTGTTGAAAATATATTGAACACATTTTTATCAATCCACGCGACAAATGCGTGTTAATTGCCAATGCCGATAAACCAAAGCATAGTTTTGAAAAAATGAACCTATTATTGCATTGCAGGAACGGCTTGTTATGCACACGTGCTTGGTTTAAAAATTATTTATGAATGTGTTTGTTAGCATTTAATTTGTTAAATTGGCTTTTATACTCTCAAATAATGTTTACTTTGTCGTAAACACCTTTAAATGACTCTTACATATCACACTCGCATTTAAATTATCGTGAACGGTGTGGTTGCAGCAAGCAAAAATCAAAACCACACAAATGCAAAGTTTTAAAACGAATCGATGACATATACTAGACAAAATAAAATCCTTCCTATATTTCGCTGATCAAAAACAAAAATTATGACAAGACCACGGGCGTGATTCTCGTCTTGTTTGTTTCGTTTTTATGAGACAACCATTGATGACGAGCCACAATTCAGTACAATTTCTATTTATGTGGTAACCAGTCTCTGTCCGGGGTAGGTGTCGTAAAAACTATTGAAACGGTAGAAGCTGAAGAGAAAATATACCAGATTATTTCAGCTTCAAGCCAAACATTGCGATTCAACATCGGCAGACGAGCGACCATCTGCCATTTTCTTGCTTTTCGCTCGGTGGTCACGCGTTGACCCGTGGGAGCCTCTTCTTTTTGAGGTTCGAGTGCACGCAGTCGTTTGCGCTAGATCACAAACAGTAACAGTAATAGGTGCCGTGGCTGTGTGGAGAACACCACAGCTTTTCATAACTAGTTGAAATATTGGGGTATTATTTTGATGACGTAAAATAAGAAGTTCTCAACTCTTTAATCTCAATCTTTTTTTTTTTGTGATTGGTTTGGATGTGTCCGCAAAGGGGTTTGCCGCTTGCATCGAAGAATGGCAGGCGCGGATTCTATTCTTTTGCGCAGACCCCACCTTGACGTCACCTCCGGTGATGGAGCGCCATAAACTATCAAAGATAAAACATTCTAATAAAATAAAGAAATCAAAATTATATTACGTGCAGAATTTTCTGTCTGTTCAATGTTTCTGATTTTTAGTGAAAATAAGCTCACGAGAAAAATATGCCTGCTTGCTCTAGCCACCACTAATGTTTGGTCACTCGCAGTGCAGCTAGTTCAGCAGTTTTTAGTTGTCATGCCGAAAGCAGGCAATAGGCATTGAAAGGGCGATGTGCTTGCTACAATTATTTCAGGCTCTTCATTTGATCTCTCAGAAGATGGGGCATAGTGCAAGTTCAATAAGCGTAATTGCTAAAATTTTCCGTTTTTCTACGATATACGCGATCAAAATAGATGACAGAGAAATTATTTAGTGGTGCGTCCGCGCGCAAGAGAACATTTTCTTCGCACTTCGAGGCAATGCAAACGATGTACCACGGGGGTGTCAGACTTCTTTTATGGGTAATGTGCCCTCTCGACTCAAAAAACTCAATTACCCTGGACGAATATTCTAGCTTAAGAATATTGGTCAAAATATTAAACAATGCATGAAATATTCACAAAGGAAAAAAAAAAAAAAAAAACCTTGAGACTAGGGACAATGAATTCGACACCACAGTCTAAAATCTCAACTAAAGATTTCTTAACGCGTTTGTTTTATATAGATTACAACTACTCAACCAACTCTAACACGGAAACATAAATATTGCAGCTGAGTTTTGAGAAAGTGTTGTCTTGTCCGATTTTCGTCCCTATAGTCTCAAGGTTTTTTTCACTGCGATAGTTCACCAGCTCGCCTGCCCAGTAACCATTATTTTAGTCATTCAAACAAGTCAGTCATACCCATTCTTGGCAAATGAAATGTTCTGATAAAAGACAACTCACTGATAAACAAAACGTCACTATATCACTATAAGCAATGTCGCAAAAATAATTTTGTCATGCTAGATGACCCATAGGTGTATGGCGTATCTAGTTTGCAGTATTGCCAAAAAATAATTACTAATATTTATTTCCGCCAAAACACGTTGGGTCTTTTTTAGGGCTGCGAGTTTATCTGGCTTACTTCATTAGATGTTCTAAAAACACAAAACGTTGACTGTAAAAAACTGCTCACTAATGTTATGCCTTGACTACTTTCATTAAGTAAATGACTTGTTGTCTCTCATGTTCACAGCATGGAATTATCCGTGACTCACTACGAATAAGACCAGTTGGTGTAACTGGGAGATCTAGTGCCGGACGCATTCCACACGAAATTTTTGAAGATGAAGAGCACTTTTCAAATACACGGGGTGATTGTGAGTAAATCATTCTGTCATTTTTATGTTCGTTGCTATGAGCGATTTGGTTTTATGTATTAAGAATTGTAAGTGTAGAGAAAAACAAAGCTCAATAATAAAAGCCTCTTTTGCCTTTTCCACTAGATGTATATCAGTTTCATTTACACGAATACATTTACCAAAAATATATTACAAATACTGTCTGATAATCTAATAATATAAGGATAAACACTTCTTAGACTTTGCAGTTAGGCCACTTCAACCCGCTCAACTCATCAAGGAGAGGGATATACAAGGTAAAGTACAGGTCGCCTATTCAATTTGCATATTAGTTAGTGGTTCCTGTTCGTCATTCAATCGTTCGCCTTTTCCAAAAACATATAAAAATACATCATTTCCCACCTCTCGCAGTTCCCGACACGGTGCGCCCAGAAATATTGATGATGGTGGATACTGACAGTTACAGGAAACAAAAGAAGCCGTTAACTGCAGCATTTTACTACGGTGTACTTGTGGCTGCTGTAAGTACTTTTGCCACGCATTTTCTACCAGCGCTACGTAGGGCGGATCGTCAATGGCGAAAGCTATCATGTTTGGCTTTCGACCAATTATATATGGAAATACTGTAACGGTATAATCGAGCATACATTTGGATCTAATTATGCTATTTTTTTAAAGTTTAATACTCACCTTACGTGCCTCTTTATAAACAGTGAAAAATATGTAGGCTAGCATAGCCCTACGCCTTAAAGGGAGACGGATACCCGCAAATATGTTTTTTTTTCATTCCTTGCCACGTGCACTCTAAAAAAATGCCTGCAAGTCTACTTTCAGGCACACCACTCGGAGAGCCAATCACCGCAATTTACGGAGGAAGCTCAGCGAATGATGACGCCGAAACATCTGTTTAGACCAAAAACGCAGTCTGAGTTGTGACATTAAGCAATGCAAAACGTCACGCTTGCATTGCTTAATGTCACAACTCAGACGGCGTTTTTTGGTCTAAACATATGTTTCGGCATCGTCATTCGCTGAACTGCGCCCGCAATCTGCGGCGATTGGTTCTCCGAGTGGTGTGCGGGAAAGCAGACACACAGACTTTTTTTAGAGTGCGATTCATTATGGGTATCGCAACACTACCCAATTGATATTTTGCTCCAGAGTCGCGTACATTTTTATTAAAGCCGAAAAAACGCAACTGCTCGAAATCAAAACTGAAACCCGCACACGGAGGTCGGAGAAGTGGAGAGGAGAGAGTGAGGGGCGGAAGTCACGTGGCTATACCCTTAGCAAAAAGAGACCGTACTTCAAACGAAGTTGAAATATATTGAATACGAATATTAATTTTGTATTTATTCAGTATTATTTTGGCCGCACTCGAAATACACGCGTAAGGTATTCAAAATACATTAGAAATATGAATCAAAAAATATTTTAGATATACCAAAAATATTATCTCTTCGCACTCAAAATGCCATTTGTGCATTAAAAACCGGTTACACAATTTTTTTTTTATTTTCGATTTTGCCTGCAAATCGTATCCCTGTGGTATTTGAAGGCACTACTAAATACATCTCACAAAGCTACATTAGAAACAAACACAAACACCATGACGCACTGAACAGCTCATTCACAGTCCGGTTGACTGCTCTAGAGCCTTATATAGCGTACACATTGAAGGTAATAATGTTTTCGGTGACCACCTCTGCGCTTATTAAGGTTCCAAGTATTCGATCTTCTCCTCGGGAGTCTGTCAAAGGGGAAACAGTGTCTTGGAGTTCGTGGACGATATCTCTTACTAAAAAACATTAATACAACTAATAACAATTCGGCGCAGCCCCTAAAACAATATCCACACAAACGGCTCATAAAATACATGTTATTGCTTCTCTGCGTAGCACAACTCAGGACGAAGCGAATCAAGGCAGTTTCTTCACTTTAAATTACTGTAAACGACTTTATTTTCGTGAGGACCTAATTCTCGCAAAATTCGCGAATCGCCTACAATTCCGAAAAGTAGGTCCCGTGAACAATTCCAGCAAAATGTAAAAAAAACATTAAAATCTATATTGCAATCCCAGCGGGTCGCGAAAATTAGAATGTGCGAACTATTCCAAAACTCCAACTTTGACCTAAATCGCGAAATATTGAGCCCGCGAAAAATAAGTATTTTACAGTAGTTATTTTGACTTTCCTTTTTAGTAGTAGACTATTTAATATGGTAGTTAATGTCACTATATTAAAGTCACTATTCACATCACGTACACTGGTGAGTATACACGTTCAGTGAACTAACATTGTGCTAACAAAACCACGCCAAACGTACCTGTTCACATCACCTGCTGAAGCTTTCCAGCATCAGCAAATGTTGTGGTTGTAGTTCCCAAACCCCGTTTGTGATTGGTGTGCAAAGAACTGATCAGGTGTGTTCTTGATAGAAAAAAGGAAACAATAACATAAACTGGGCTGATTTATCAGTGCAGTTGACAAACCAATCAAATGTTGTATTTAGGCGCTTGAGTGTACTCCATATCTGCTTGAAGTGAACTTTTAGAAGAGGAGCTTTTCAATATTTTGGTAGTTTAAGTCAAATTACCAAAGTATTGCAGTCAAAAGGCACTTAGAGTATAACACAACAGTATTTACGATTTTCAGGTATTTTAAGAGTATTCTGCACGTATTTTTGATTGCTTTATTTTTCTAGGGATGGAGTATATTTTGCATGAATTATATAAATATTTCAAGAAATATATGTGAAAGGTATTTTGTTCCTATTAATTTAGTATTTACATATTTCAAAACGCATGAAGGGAACTTCAAATGTAGTTTAAGTAAAGGTATTTTAAAATGATTTTTAGAAGTATATTTTAGTACTAAGTAAAAAAAAAAGTTTATATTTTCGGTCTATTTTTTGTGTACTTACAATTATGAACTGTATTTCAAATACACTCAAATTAGAATGTGGTATATTTCAAACGTATTAGTTTTCGCTAAGCCCGACCGCGCGCTTTTTTCTTTCCCCTCCATTTTTTTTTTTTTCTTTTGAGCGCAGCAGGCGATTTGCATGGCGAGAACTGTTTGCCGAGCGATTCCTTTGCAGGTATGTTTGTTCCGCTGGCTGTTCTGTACTTCAAGATGAGTTCTTTTGTACATTGAAAAGTTGGAGATGAGTATAGAGTCCCCGTGGTAAATTTTTGTTATCGGCTCCGAAAAGAATACCCCCAAGATGTTGCGCGAAGAACTCCTTCAGATGTCCTGGGTCCTAAAGAACTGCCATTGCGCGGCAGAAGTCTGCACAAGTTTCCGAAAGATCAACGTGTCGCGATCAATGGCTGGCTGCAATTCCTGTAGAACATTTGCGGGCACCTCAGAAAGTGGATGCTACCCGATTTATATACTCCTTGCATTTTCTGGAAAGTGATTACATTTCGTTCGCAGGTGCCGAAAAGTAAATCGCATACCATATAGTTCAGCGACGTTTCGTTCAGAACATTTTTTTTTCAGTGATAATTGTAGAAAAAGAAATGTAAATATCGGAAAATGCTTGGGAAGAAAAGAAGAAAAGGTAGATACTGGCAATCGAACACGGTTCCGCTGCATATGAAGCGGACATCTTTCCACTGAGGTACTTTTAGGTGTTTTTTTTTTTATTTATTTATTGCCAGGTGTACATTTGATTAATATACAGATACGCCGTCCACAAACACGTCAGTGAAAATTCGGTGACCGTGGAATGCTTATTGTAGGCAGGTTTTCTAGGACTGTCAACCAATCTGGGCCATCTCCTGAAAAGCTGTACACTTCCCTACTTTCCAGGATGCTCTCAGTAAAATACAGGCACACAGGTCGCGCGCCAACATCTGCATGCCGCACTTTCATGCGGCTCCTCCAGATGCTGTAGAGTCCTGCGACCATAATACAATCATATGGCACAGAGACTGTGACATCAACAGGCAGAAACTGTATCTCATGCCCATTCCAAGGAACATCTTTTTTCAACGTTCGCTGAAGAATGTCCAAGTAAAACATTGCATTCCAGCAGTTTAAGAAAACACGCTAGATAGTTTCGGGTTGCTTACAAAAAAACAAGTTCACCAAACCAGGGAACGTGCACACCTAGCTTTCTCATGTAACCATGTTTTAACCGACACAGTCCCAGCATGTAATTTAAAGAAAACGTTTTTATATTAGCGGGTACCAGCATTTTCTTAACCCGACAGAGTACATCATACCCAGGGAGAGTATTGTACAGCATTTGATAAATGGGAGGTGAAAAAGTCGTTTTTATTAAATGCTTCGTTAGACGTTTTCGTGACACATTGGACAAATATTCTAACAAAAAGCGAGCAATAACAAAATCTGTAAGCACCAACTACTTCTCTTAAATAGGCACTTAGCGGCCCAGACCCTCCGTCGCAGGACGAAACGATAAAATCAGGTAAGGCGTTACACAAATGAACCAGAAAAATCGTGCGCAAAAAGGGGCTGGTTTGATCACGCAGAAAGATAGAACGGTTAACAACCTGTGGAATAAAAAGATCGGCCAAAGAGGGGCCACCAGATCGGACATGTCGAAAGAGGTTCGCTCGGTTGGTACGTTCCCAAAAGGAGGCCCAAACGAAAACCGCGAAAACACGATGCAACCTTTGAATGCAAATACGAGAACAGTGCAATACTTGACGTAGATACCATACCTTTGCAACAAAAAATAAGTTACACATCGTGGCGCGTGTGAACATTGAGATATGACGGCAACCACTCTGCGTTGCTTTATCATGTAACTCATCAATTTCTTCTCGTCACCGAAGGGCATTATCACGGTAACACTCTAGTGGGACGCCTAGATAACGGGTCGGTACGGTTTCCCATTCGATATTTTCGTTCACTCTCGGCTTGGATGGCCACTCGCCATGCCAGAAACCCAAACATTTTGACCAATTCACTGAACAGCCAGTTTGCAGGCAGACGGTCTTTGTGATTTCGAATACTTTTTACGACTCTGTCTGTATCCGCGCAGAATATCCCAATATCATCCGCGTAAGCCAGTATTTGCACTTCACACGTGTTCAGAGTAAAACCGCGAGCGTTTGTTCATGAATAATGCGCAAACTGAAGGGTTCTATACACAAAGCAAACAATAGTGGTGATAGCGGGCAATCGCTGCCTTACCAAAGATTTGACAGGGATGACTTCGCTTACACTCTTGACAATGAAGATCGTTGTACAGTTTTGGTACGCCATCCGCACTATTCCCAAAATTACAGACCCTATCCCTATATGTTCCAAAACACTAAAGACGCGCGGTCGAAGGCTTTTTCTAAGTCTAGCTGTAACATCGCAACCTTCTTCATCTCTGAGTCGCAGCACTCCAAAGTACTACGAGCGACATGAATGTTAGTTAAGATACTTCGACCCTGTATGCAGCACATCTGCTGCGGCCCCACAACATTCGTGATCACGAATTGCAATCGTCTAACGAGGACTTTCATTGGTGTTTTGTAGTCCATGTTACTAAGCGTTATAGGACGATAAAAATTTACACTACGAAGTTTGACAGGATCGTCACACTAAAGAATCAATACCGCATACGTACGCAGAAACGATGGCGGTAACAAGTTTTGGTCATACGGTTCAGTAAAAACTTCTAACAAATAACTGCAACCTCATACTTAAACGTCTTATAGAAAAGTAGGGTCAACCCATCTGGGCCTGGCAATTTACCATGTTTCAAATCTTCTATTGCAATTGTTATCTCCACAAGCTTATTGGCTTCTTCTAGAAAACCTTTTAAATTACATTATATTGTCATCAGTAAAGTCAAGAACTCGCTTTGAAACACTGTTTTCGTTTTTTTGAGGCATGATGACTGGAATGTTCCGTGTACCGTTGGATGAAAGCCTTTTCTATAAAAGTTTTTTCGACAGACAGAACGCCATGGTGTTCGATTTCCACTATTTCAATGCCGCGCGCGTATTTCTTTTACCGCGGCGACCATCCTTTTTGTGGGCACTTCTCCAACCAAGAATCTTTCGAAACTGGCTCGTAGCGCGGTCCACCCTATATCTTTCCCCATCTATGATCCCGAGTTGGGCTATTAGGTTAATAATGTTATTTATAAAAAGGCCTGGAGTTCGGCATTCTTTCCGTAATAGCTTCTTCAGGATATCACGCAACATATCTTCGTTTATTTTTTTCTTGTAACTTCAAGGAACACGCCTTCTCAAATGCGTTGATTTTTACTTCCAGCTTGAAGGTCTCCCACTTCTCGATGACGCACATTCCCTTCAGCTCTGCTTCCTGCCGTTTCTCCTTGACTAGGTTCTGAAAAGACTCATCTCGAATCAGCTTCGCGCTAAGTTTCCACTGTTCTCACGAAAAAGGTGCCCGTTTTCCTTGGCACCTAATTGAGAATTGACGCTGGAGTGATCGCTAAAGGAAACGTAATCGACCGAGTTACGACCACGCAGGGGAACCGGATCCGAGGAAATGTATATTCAGTCCAACCTGGCGTGACTGGTGCCTTGCGAGTGGGTGTACATAAGACCCTTTGCACGAGTCACGCAGCACGCAATATCGTGCAACTCACAGTGCCCCATAAGGCTATTTAAAGCCATAACACTGCCGTCTCTGTAGGGCCCTCCATTGAGCGGCAGTCCCTTTTCCAAACACAATTAGTGTCCTAGAAATATAATAAGTCGATCGCCACTGACAAAACCATAAATATTTTCAAAAAACATGTCTTAACAGTGTGGACGACAGCAGCAACAGCTTTCTTAAGGAACAAGCAGCAACCTGCCGACAAACCAACAGCGTGACTCACGCAGACTTCATAGCGCGACAGAAACGACCGTAATATACTGTCGGTTTGACCCTCACTCTCTACTTTGGTCTCTTGAATGGCCACGATATTTAACTCATGCTTGGTAAATAGTCGGTAGAGCTGCTGTTGCCCACGGCTAGCTGCGAGTCCCCGCACGTTCAGCGTAGCGACACGTAATAAACCTTCACGAGACACTACCATTGAGCAAGTTACAAACCTTGAGCATAGCGCTCACCTATGTGACTGAAAGGCAGCGGCCGCAGCACCAGATAGTCACTGCTCGTCGTCTCGGGATAGAGCCGACGAGCCGCCACGGGGTACAGCCGACGACCCGCCGCGGCCACCTCTTCAGTATCCCCTCTTGCTCGCGGCCTCTTGTAGCCCCGACTCAGAACAAGGGCCAGCCGTGTCGGTCGTCACTGTCGCCTCGTTGAACGGTCGCTTGGCAGCCTTGGCCTCGGTCCATTTCACCCGCGTCTTCACCCTCGGAGGCCTTTGCCATGTCGCTCGCGGCCGGTGCCTCCTGCGCCGTCACCGTCACTTTGTTCGCAGGTTCGCCGCTGAGTCCATTTCCCAGTGCTGTAGGAGTGGTGAACGCCTGATTTTGCGCGACACACGGCTCCGTGCTGGCCCCCGCCTCCGTCATCTGAAGCTCTGTTGGTCACAGAGCTATCGTCGTGGGTGACGCTGACTCCTCCGCCTCGGCCTCGTCCATGTCGTGGCTCATGCCCGTGTCGTCAGCGTATGGCTGGCGACGCCTCGGGCGTACGACCGCACGCAGTCCCTTGCTTCGTGCCCGAAGGCTCGATATTCTTCGCACCTAGGAACCCTACACTCACGCCGTATGTGTCCCGAGCGATGACAGCAAAGGCACACCGGCGCGCGCCCGGCATCGACCACAAGTTCTGTGCCTCGTCGGAATCCGATCTGGTGAGGGAGGGATTCCTGCGTCATGCCATCCCGAAGCACCAGGCGCACGACGACTGTCGTGGTGTCCACGTCTGACCGGCCTTCGGCCTTCCACCTTTCATGGTTGACTTGCTTAACTTCTCCGTAGGATTCGAAGGTTCGACGGATAGTTTCCGCGGGCACGTCAAACGCCACCCAGTGAACTTTGACTTTTAATTCCTGCTTATTGGGGTCGATGGCCAGACACAAGCGGTCCTTCACTTGCAGGTGCCTTGTCGCCAGGAGCTTCTTCTTGGTCGCAATAGTATGCAGCGTTAAGAGCCAGACGTGTCCCATTTCAAAGGCGCCCAGGCCCTCCACTTCTTCCCGGACACCCACTTGGTTAACCGGCTGAACAAAATCTTCTACTCAGTACCAAAGTCCCTGTTGCGGTTCATAGCTTCGCCGAAGGGAATCGAGGGGAAAATAACCACGTAGTCATTCGGCAAACCGCCGTAGCCAGCATCACCACGGCTAGAAAGAGTCGTTATCGTAGTCGCTGAAGAGCTCTCCATCGCACGTCCGTTTGCTATCGCGTCCGGCGATGGAATCCCCTAAGCTACTGTAGGTTGAACCGTTTTCTCTTAATTTTCCCCCAGCAAAAGTACTCCCGAGTCGAAGCCGGGCAGCACCATGCATTGGCCACATTCGCACCTACTAAAGAAATAGTTCGCACGCATATTCAACTCGCAGTACGCACTTCGTGCTTGACGTTTGCGCGAGCGATGTCTTCAGCCACGAGAAGGGGGTGACGGCTCGGCGACGTCTTCGTGCAAATCGGCTTGGAGGTAGGGCGTGTCGTACAGGATGAATACCAATTTTTTCAATCCGTCGTAAATTTCTCTTTTAAAGGCAGACAGAATTCGCCAGTACCGCGAACGACATTTCTGAAGTAGAGGTCTCACGCCCGTCGTCTGCTGCCATCGCCGTCACCGCGAGTCCCACGATACGCAAAACAACGCCATGTTCAGAATTACTTAGTGAACGCACGGAATGTTCCCGGTTTTCTGTGCCGCTTTTTTTTTCAATCAAACTAATTGCAGCTTTTTAGAATCCACAAAAAAATTGGTTTTCTATTTTTTTTTTCTATTTTCACTATTTACTATGTCCCTTGAATGACCAGCGAGTTTGACTAAATTTTGTGGTTGTGTCCAAACCTTGGAAAACGGCCCATGACCACGAAAAAGAGATTGAGCGCGACTCAAACCGGCCAGTTCTTGATCGTCGGCTTTCGGGCCGAAAGAAAACGAATTTCGAGCCGCAATTTCTGTTCTGGGTAGTTGGGCTTTCATACGTCACGGACAACTAGAAACCTCGGCGAGCATAAATACCCGGTCAGTGTCCCTTTAAGGTGTGCTTACGTCTCTACCTTTACTTGTACTGCAATCATTCTGCTTTACAGTTCACGCTTTATAATCTTTTGTGGGATAATAAAATAAAGGTTATCCTTAAGAATCAATGCACCACGTCAAAGTGCCATTGCATCTAATCTAAGTAACCAAAATCACTCACGCAGTTCATGAATTTATTAAATTGTGAAAGGCGCAGATATTGCAGTGTCCCTCCGTTGCAAATCTCATCTCCTTGTGTCCTGTTAAGCTGCAGTGCGTTAAAAGGGAAATATTTGTTTCCCTTTAGCTCTCAGGAACAATTTTTTTTTTTTTTTTTTTGCGGAGTTTTGTGCTTCACCGTATCGTTTATTAGGGAGTTTTCGTAGATCGTTTGCGGCGTCCCGCAAGGCCCTCCGCAACCCGCTACAATAGCGGGAACTCCACAGTCGAGGCTATCGGCGCGCAGGCGCAGTAGCAACTTCTTCGTTGCGGAACGCTTAGCGGAGGGGGCAGCGCGGTCTACGAAAACTCCCTATTGTTCCTTCCGTTTCCGCTTTCATTAACGTCTCATTCGTTCCAAAACTATTTCTGTAATGACACATCTCTTTCTTTCAGCGCGTGCACAAATTAATTGTCACTGGTTTAGGGGTTCTGTTGGCTTTAATATGCGACCATGTTACCCCAGCCATCTAATTTCGTTAAACGCAGTAATGGAAGACCTATCGTATATTCCAGACTGCATTTGGATTAAATAAATTACACCACCCTACACTTTTGACATTCAGGAGCGCCGTGCATATACATTTTTGTTGTTTAAGAACCGACAAGTTACATGTTAAGGACCATAGAGGACTAAAGTACCCAAATGTTAAAATAACAATTAACCGCGGTGGCCACAAAAAAAAAAAAACATTTTAAGGGGTGAAACGATATTCGAATGTATCAATATATGTAAACCAAATTGAATTTAACAAGCAAACGAACTTGATCCGGCTCAATAATTGAGTATTGAACAGGCAGGTCTAAAATTAAGCTTTGATTGCTTTGCTTGAAGGAATATTTTAAGACACGATATAATCTGGCCGTGAAACAGACCTTATATCTTGATTTGCATTATTTAATTTGAAAAAAAAAAGTTTGGTTGCTGGCATAAACGTTGCGTACCTCCTACGCTTGTGAAGTAGCATTTGCTTTGAAGATTCCGTTTGCTAAGTGACCATTTGCGCGCGCTTTTCTCGATCTAAAAAGTGTTAAAACTGTTATTTTTAGACAACCTAATCCAGCACAATAAAGCCTGTATACGTTCGAGGTAAACGCATTAGGAGATCATATAGACTGGGGAAAGAAACTGGTCATCATACTCAGTGCTTCGAATAAATGTATCTATACATGTAAATTCTAGTTACTTTACGTGTGAAATGTAATTATTATGTCTACTATAATGCAAGGTTAAATTAATCGTCACCTTTTTGGTTTAGGTCAACATTCGATATGCTTCTATGACCAGACCGAATTTGAAAGTCAAATTATGTTCTGTGCAAATTATGTCGGTAAGTATAAGAACACCTTTCTCTATCAAACTGCACGTGTCACAAATAATTAGCTCATTCTATGTATTAAAGTTACCGAAAGTAGCGATACCTAATGTAGCGTTTGTCACCTTTACAATTATCAGAAAAAGTGTAAAGTATGCAGAGCCACAGCTAAACAATGGGAGCGTGCCAGCACTCCAATGCAGAAAACAGCGTACGCGCCGACTCGCACGAGTGGGCGCGAAGATTGTCTGCTTAAAGAGAGCGTGTTGTCATTATGAGTACTTTAAATAGAAAAATATTAAAACACTAAGCACGTGCACGAACACAATCATACTCATTCATTCGGCAACGACCGAATGTTTATTTCCTGGCACAAAAGTTCCGCGCTTTGACCAGGATACAGTTCAAAAACGGGGGACGGCCGAACGGAAGGGATCATATTCGGTAGGACAGATAAAAGAATTATCTGCCCTCCCGATTATAACTCCTTCCTTTCTACCCTTGCCCGTGTTATCTAGATCCTGGTTAACGTGCGGATGTTTTGTGCCCTGAAATAAACGTCCGTTTTCACTAACTGAAAGGTGCGGTTGTTCATAAACTATCGTTTTTGCTTTGAGTATTTCTATTTAAAGTAAAATATCGCCTCTTGCCTAAGCTTTGGACGGACGCCAATTCGTTCTCTTGTACATCGAACACCATACCGAAAAATTGGTGACACGGGCGTCCAATCATCATGAGCCAGAGTAACGCAGGCAACATCTTCCAACGACGACGGTACCTTGTCCGCCATCCAGCTCTACTTTCCGTACTCCTTGGCAAAAAGTGCTGGGGCCGGGTTCTTCCAACTGGAAGCCGAATTTCCCTTACGGTGAATCACAACCCATGTCTCCTGTTGCTATCTTGTTGTCTCCGTCCTTTCCTCGGAAGTGGCTAATAAACCGGACGACGTCCTGGTTATTTCTCCTCCTGACGACTTCTACGACTACATAAAGTGAAAAACGCTCGGCAGAAAGACAGTCAGAAGCATCTTGGGTGCCAAACCACCATGCACACCAAGAAGCTGGGCGACCGTGAATCATCTCAAATGCTTCATGCGAATTGTTCCCCCGGCGCTTGCCCCAAGTGATATGCATGGCCCTTGCCCCAGCAACGGACCTGCTCATAGATCGCCTTCCTGAGGTGGTGGACCGCGTCATTGCGTATGCTACGCCAAGCCTGTCAAGCGTCACTGATAACTCCCATCAGTGTCCCACTATGCGAGCCCTAGGAACCGACATAGACGCCCTGAAAACTGCCATCTAGGCAGTCAACACAACGGGTAGCAGCTCGCGGCGTCGACCAAAAAATATTTTCATCTTGACATGGAAACCCATGTCGCCATCGCAGTCTATCTCGAGGTCGCAGCCCACCGTGACAACGAGCGTTTCCTGTTGGTGCTACCAGGCATTCGGCAACAACGCACGCAACTACCAACAGCCGTGCGACTGGCAGAAAAGAGATGCGGCCCGTCACTATAGGTGGCCAGTGACGTGGGATCAAAAGCAAGCCGCCTCTTTTTTATTCGTAGCTTTCACAACCTATAGGGGGCGCACTGGCGCCTATCGAAATGGCCGCCATCTGCATGATCGTCATAGAACAACAGTACGAGGCGGGGTCTGCGACGCGTAAGTAATTCTAGTTTTGCTGTATACGAGCAGTGTTAGAGCCGTACTTTATTTTTTTCACGTCAGGAAGGCGGAGGCAAGCACCTTTATTCTGAAGCCTTTCATCCAGAAGCTAGGGAGCGCGATTCTCGCACCGCGGTATCACCGTCGCTGAAAGTTGCGAATAACGGATCGCGTTTCCCGTCAACGCCTACTCGTCCACACAGGAGCGGAAACGTCCGTTATTCCACCTACACCAGCTGAAAGACGACGCCCACAGACGTTTGTGTCGCTGCAGGTGTGCCAAATATTCCAACATGGTGGACGTTCTCACACATAGGATTACGCAGGACATTTCGGTGGGTCTTCGTCACTGCTGACGCAAGCCAGCCCCGCCCGGCTCAGCCTTCCTATAGTAAAGTGGTTAGTTGGGCAAGTTGGTAATGATTTAACATGGTTAAAATTGTGCACAAATAGAAATGCAGAGTTAAGAGGGAAGAGGGAAGAGACAAGTGCCAACTCGCAACTGGATGTATTAAAGGAAGAAAAAGAACAGCCCGCGGCATCAGCTCGAGCCGAGGCCACGCTCGCACGGGAACACCCGAGCACGCGGAGGACACACACCATCCTCAACCACGCTCAAATTATTGTAGAAAGCCGATTTGCTTGTCGGTTAACGCCACAGAAGGATGGCTGACACACCTCCTAAGGAAGGTATGTTGCGATTTCTAGACCTTTCCCTATCTTTGCAAACAAACCACCTGTGCTGGTCATTTTCCCCCCGTTCTAAAAAAGTTTAAACTCCTAACAAAGGTGTGTTGCAATTTCTAGACCTTTCCCTATCTTTGCAAACAAACTACCTTGGCTGTTCATTTTCACCCCGTTCTAAAAAAGGCTTAATAGACTATACGTTCTCGCACTCTAAATTCGTAAAAGCGGCATAGCTCTTTCCTGCCCTACTTCAGCCTTAAAGAGGTCATGCCTCCGCGCCATCAAAAGCAGGCAGTTTAAATTCTCAAATTGAGAGGCTTACAGCGTCCGGGTTTCCAACGCAGGTGCTAACAGAGGTGGTAGGGACTCTGATAAAAAAGCAAAAGGATGTGAAAAAGCTGCACGTAATGTCGACAAAAAAGAGTAGTGGTGGTTTCTTATATACAGATAATTTCTCACAATCTGAAACAGGTAGCCAATAGGTACGGAGTCCCCTTAGTGATGTCAGCCCCCCCAAAAATGGGTCAAATGTGTTCTTAGCTTCGAGCAAAAGTAGAAAATATTACAAAACACAGGTGCCGCAAGAAACACGTCCGCCCTTACCTGCCCTGTTCAACCACAGGGATCTATAGCATTCCCCTTTCCTGTGGTAGATCCTGCGTAGGACAGACAGGACGGTGTATTAATGACCGGTTAAGGGAGCACAATCTTTCTCTAAATTCCACAGTGGGGTCACCTACCTCTGCATTGTCAAGTGTACACCTTCTTTACAAAAAAACCTCGATAATTAGCAGATTCTACGAAAAACGCACTAGGGAAATTTTTAAAGCTTTTGGTATACTCCGCCTATTCGAGCGTTGTGTCAGCCATTTTCTGTGGTTTTAACCGACAAGGAAATCGCCTTTCTACAATCGTTTGAGTATGGTTGATGATGGTGTTAGTCCTCCGCGTGCTCGGGTGCCCCCGTGCGAGTGTGGCCTCGGCTGGAGCTGATACCGAGGGCTGTTGTTTTTTCTTCCTTCAATACATCGAGATTTGAGTTTCCGTTTGTCTCTTCCCTCTTCCCTCTTCAGTGTTCCTTTCTATTTGTGCGCAATTTTAACCATGTTCAGGCTTCCTATCCCATTTTGTTTTGAACGTCAGCATGCGCCACCGACGTCTTATTGATGACAGGACTCATCTCACTGTCAACGACATCTCTACATTTTTGATTTCTCCTTGCATTCAGAATAATGTACCTACCTAAGAATTTGCGGACATTCCTGCATGAGATCCAGAAATTACGAAGACATCGAGTTTGGCAGAGAAACTGCGAAACGGTGTGACACACCACCCATAATTACTTCCGGCCCACTAACTTTTGCGCGCCCTGGTTGTTTATATGGCGAACGACACAAGGTCACAGGGCAAGAGTCAAATGCAGCAAAGTCGACCTGGAGAAGGCATATTACCATATTACAATCGAGCCTACGGGTATCGCCAAAACAGCCATCACTATTGCGTTCAGCCTGTTCGAGTATATCTAAATACGTTTTCAATTACGAAACTGTGCAAAGATTCGTTCACGAAGCCCTTCATGAGCTACCTTTAACCTCTGCCTACGTGGATGACCTCTCTATTGTGAGAAGCTCACCAAAGGATCACGCCAAACATCTGCGGCTGCTCTTCGAACGAATCCACGAGTACGGGCTCACAAAAATGTGGTGAAGTGTACCTTTGGTGCTGCAGCCTTGGAATATCTCGGGCATTGCATCAGGTTCGCTTGTATTCAGCCTCTTCAATCGATGATTTAAGTCATTCCAAACTTCCCACGACCAACGACGGAAGCTGCGGGTTTTTCTCCGTATCATGGACTTTCATTGGTACGACATTCCACATTGCGCAAAAATCATAAGCCTCTTGCAGACTTGCTTCGCGCTCCGAAGAAACCTTCGACGAAGTACAGTGTACTGCCAGCGTGGTGGATGACCTCACTTTAGTAAAACATGCCATCGCTGACACCACACTCTTTGCGCACCCGCTGCCAAACGTCTGAACGCGCGACATGGTCAACACGTCTGATGTTGCCGTCGGGGCCGTACTACAGCATTACAGAGAAAATGATTGACTTTTTCTTGGATTATTTTCTCTTCAACTTAATCCAGCGGAGACCCTGTACAGCACGTTGGACGTGAATTGTTATCATTTCACGGGACTGTTCACCATTTCTGATACTTCCTGAAAGGCCGAACCTTGGCCTTGCTCACCAACCACAAACCATTGATCTCCTTATACATTCGTCGCGAATAACAGTTCCTACTCCGCCAGATAAGCTGGCCACCTCATCTTCATCTCGGTATATAGGCACATCTACGCAATATCGCCGGAGCAAAAAACTTGCCAGGAAACACACTTTCTCGCATTGGCGTTGTCTCCGAGTCTCCGGCATTCAATTTTTCGAACTTAGCGCTAGCTCAATAGGAAGACTCCGAGTTGCAGAATTTAGGGATTCCTCAACATCCCCGCAGCTACAACCCGTTGCACAGTCACTTGCAACAGCGAGGTAATCTATGGCATGTCGACTGGCACACCTCGACCATATGTACCTCAACAATTCCGACAACCAATATTTTATGTCATCTATGATCCTGATTATCCCGCATTCGCGCAACTCAGCGCCTCGTTACATCAGGATATATCTAATCCCAAATCAAATCTGACATCTAACTGGTGTTGAAAACATGCTGCAGAGGCCGACGTGCCAAAGTTCTTCGACACACAAAGAAACCGCTGCGCGCCTTTCGACCACCGGATGCCTGGTTCGACCATGTCCACATTGATATAGCAGGCCCTCCATCAGCCTCAAAAGGGGTTTGCTATATTTTGATATGAGTAGACAGAATCATGAGATGGCCAGACGCTGTTCCACTTTCAAATATGATAGCGGAGAACGTCGCGCACGCTTTTATCTCCATATTGATAGCACCGTTCGGTTGCCCCTCTATCGTCACAAGCGACCGAGGCCGACAGTTAAGAGCATTTTTCACCACCCTCGTCAAGAGCTCAGACGCACGGTTCATAAACACCATTGCGTACAAAAGAAACGGTTGAGCCACCACACCACCAACTAAAGGTAGCACTGGGGAGAAGAGATCGCGCCCATTGGGCAAGTCACCTTCCTCTTGTACTTCTCGGAATCTATGCTACCTTTAAAGCTGACACCACATGCACCTCCGCCGACCTTGTCTACGGTACCCCATATCGGTTACCAGGAGAATGTTTCGCCTATATACCACCTCCATCTACTCCGCCATTCCTACAGGATTTGAGAAATTCGACTCCCTACGACCAACCCAACCTAGACAACAGATTCGTCGGCAAGCCCGTCGACACGTGTGAGCAGGTGAAGCGTGAGCGGGTTATAAAGGAAAAAAAAATGTCTCTTGACTGCGCTCTGGACGGACGTAATTTTATTTTTTGGTACATCGAACACCCCACCCCGATGTATATACCAATATCGAACTTGGTAAAAACTGACCATGCATTTCACTTGCAATCCTTAAACAAAATAATTTTGCGTCCAGATATATCAGGCGTTTTGAGAATGAAGTATACCATTCGCGCACAGTTCACATGAAAGTATTTGCTTCAAGGTTGCATATGCGCAGTGGTGTTTTCTCCCACCATAAGGTAGTCACAAAATGCCTGACGCTATTTTGTAAGATTGTGGTGACGCTGACGGTTCGTAACCTGCTTTAAGTTGAAGTAAGCAAATTGGCCCATTGTCTGTCTGATATAAAAGTTTCCGAGCGATGAACGTTAGATTCCTCGTGAGAGTAATTGGAAATTTCACAGAATTTTTATAATTACGATTAATGAGAGGGACATAGAAGACTATCTAATATGTGCATTAAACCAAACATTACAGTGCGTTCCAAATGAAATGTGAAGTGATAGTCCTCTCTGATCATGAAACATTGCGAGTTGAAAATTGATTAATAAATTTGAAGAAACGAAGCTACATCACGCAAAACAGCCCCCTGAGTTGTTTTGTCATGAAAAAGTCAGTCAAAAAGTTGTCATAAAACTGATCAACTTCTATCTCCACCAAAACAAAAAAACATCGATGAACAGGTTTAAGGAATGCTTGCGTTATGTAATTTGGAAGTTTCTGTGGAGGAATGTGGAAAAAGTGGATTCAGGATTTAAGTACCACCGCGACTGGTGATGGGACATTTTTCTTCTAGGTCACTCCAATATTAACGCTGCAGTTTTTGAAAAAAAAAAAAACAAAGACGCCGACTCGTGCTAACAGGATTCGGTGCGCATATTGTGTATGTTGTGACAGGAGAAAATGTGTTGCTCGAATTCATTTTTCGATGTACAAAAATCAACGTTCCTGCTTTTTTTTTCAACAACGGTAGCTGCAGTGGGCTCTTACTGGTCGAGTGTCGTGTTGCCGAAAACGAAAGGAACATACGCGCGCTTATCGCAGGTGCCTTTGGCGCCTGGAAAGCGCGAGTGCACCAATAATGTACCCTTGCCCTTTCATTGAGGATAGTTGTGTTTGAGGCGCAGTGCGTTCGGTCCATCGCGATTACCCTGAAGGCAGATTTGAAAAGTAATCTGTTACAAGTAACGTATTACTTCTAACCTGTTACTTTTTCAAGTAATTATGTGATTGTCACGTTATCGTGTGGCTGCAGTAATTTGCAGTGCGATTTCGTTACTACATAATGGAACGGATTAATTTGATTGCTCTTATTTTTAAAGTATGAGCATAATATTGAAATTGGAGCAATATGAGCAGGCAATTAAAAGGACCACAAAATTAATTTTGGGCAGGGATAAATGGTTTTAAATTAGAATTTAGCAGGTTGCACATCGTTTAGTGAGCAAAAAAGAAAACTAGTACACGAAAATAGAGAGCCAAAGCCTGCTTTTTTGTACAATTTTTTTAAAATATAGAGAACATTTTCTTACATGTTTTGCTTCGTAAATTGCTCGCCCTTTCGCGGTGGTGCATCCGCAGTGCCCATTTACGTCAGCCAAACCCAGCTCGCACATTGGACAGGTGAATTGCGTCACTCGGACGTACTCGCTCTTTAACAATCAATACGCCCACGATTATTTGGATGCCAGTTCGTGGACAGTCAGGGCCGTGGCCGCACTTGTCATCAGTGTAAGCAGTGATAGCGTGCGGGCGAGGTGGCATTGAGTCGACATCTTGTAGACCCTGAGCTGGGGAACAATAAAAAAAAGACGGACGAAGGCAACAAAATTTCAAACAAAGCTGACATTTATTGATTTGAGCACACCAAGAAATAGACTTCCAAACATAGAGAAAGCGACAGGGAAAGAAAAAGGGAGAAAAGGAACCGAAACGCATGAAAAAGACGATCAACAAGTTCTACCCGGACAGCATACTCCACTCCCCGTCTCCACACTTTTGGAAAGGAAATCGCGACCCGAACAACAACAACCCCAAGGTCCAACACACAGGGAGACCTCCAAATCGCTAAAGCCTAGGCTCGATTTCCTACTCCAAGCAACCGCTTCCCGCTTCCCCCCCCCCCCCTCAAGTCTGCAAGCCCCCCCTCACCACAAGCAAAAACTCTCATTCGATCACTGATAACCAAAGACGGCTGGCTTACATAATTCCCCCGTCGGAGATGCCTAAAGTTTCCTTAATTAAATTTCTAAACGAATCTTTTTCGTTACACAGGGCGGAATTTTCATCCCAAAGAGGGGAACAAATATCACACTAACCAACGTGCTTTGCCAATTCGGAACTCTGCACCGCATTCTTTACACTTCTTTTGTGTTCCGTAAGACGTTCATTTAAACAACGCCCTGTCTGTCCAACGTAACAACATCCGCAATCAAAAGGGATCTTATGACCACCTTTGCGACACAGGTTACAGAGGAATCTCTATCTTTTTTTCCGCAAAATCCATCACGTCTGAAAGTAAACGTGGTAAGCTTGTCCAAACGAAAGCCTGTTTTAAAAACTGCATTTACGTTAAACTTCACCTCAAAGCTTTTAGGCTATTAGAAATACCATGAAAATAAGGAATCACCGCAAAGATTCAACTTTGAACTTCCTCCACGGTGCCCGATGCTCGTACAAGCAGTCTACGTACACTTGAAACGATAAACTCTAAACTATACCCCGCCGACAGTAGACTTTTGATTTGAATGCCGAAAGTGGTCCCGACATAATGAAAACAAAATTTCTTCAGTGCATTGCCAATTAATAATCTCACTACTTCCCCTTTCACGAGTTTAGAGTGAGCACTCCATCTAGAAAGAACCCTCCTCGCAGTTTCCTTCCCATAAGACCAGCAACACCCCTTTTTATTCAATAGTCGCAAGTCTAAAAACACTGCAACTTTCCTTCCTTCGCAGACTCAGAGGTGAATTCCAATTCTAGAGCAGCGGTCAAAATA
Source organism: Ixodes scapularis (assembly GCF_016920785.2). NCBI lineage: Eukaryota > Metazoa > Arthropoda > Arachnida > Ixodida > Ixodidae > Ixodes > Ixodes scapularis. Next base: position 137,398,320 of record NW_024609879.1, on the reverse strand, counting down.
AAGTTATGGATCTCAGTAGCGGAATGTTGAATCGGAGCCCAAACCAAGATGTCATCAACAAAACCTCCGAACCGAACCTTATCAACACCCAAAGAGTTAACAAAATTTGTTTTTTTTTTCTGTCAAGAGTGCACCGGAAATGAAATTCAGCTCTGAGCCAGCGAAAAATGGAAAGGTGCACTTTGGTAGACTTGCAACTATTGAATAAAAATAGGCTTTGCTGGTCTTATCGAAAGGGAACTGCTAGGAGGGTTCTTTCTGGATGGAGCGCTCATTCTAAACTCGTGAAAGGAGGAGTGGTAAGATCAATAATTGGCAATGCACTGAATAAATCTGGTTTTCAATATGTCGGGAATGCTTTCGGCGTTCAGATCAGGCATCTATTGTCGGCGGGGTATAGTTTAAAGTTTATCGCCTCAAACGTACGTAGACAGCTTGTACGCGCATCGGGGACCGCTGGAAAAGTTCAAGGGGGAACCTTTGTGGTGATTCCTTATTTTCGTGGTATCTTGCATAGCCTAAAAGCTTTGGGTGCAAAATATAACGTAAATGTTTTTAAAACGGACTGTCGTGTGAACGAGCTTACCCTGTTTACCTTCAGACGTGAAGGATGTTGTGGAAAAAAACAGAGATCTCTTTGTCACCTGTGTCGCAGAGGTTGTCAATAAGATCCCTTTTGATTGCGGGTTGTGTTATGTTGGACAGACAGGGCGTTGTTTAAATGGCCGTCTTTCGGAATACGAAATGAGTGCAATTAATAAGGAGCAGAATTCTGAATTGGCAAATCACGTCGGTGCACGTAATATATGTTCCCTTCTTTGGGATGAAACAACCCTTCTGTGTAACGAAAAAGATTCATTTAGAAGTCTAGTTAAGGAGACTTTGTGCATCCGCGAGCGCGGGAATTGGGGAAGCCAGCAGTGTTTTGGTATGAGCGATATCGGATGAAAGACTTTTTGCTGAGAGGGGCTTGTTACCTTGGGGGGGGGGGGGGGGGGGGGGAGGGGAGAGAGAGAACAGGAAGCGGTTGCTTGAAAGTAGGAAATTGAGCTTAGGCTTTAGTCGTTTGGAGGTCGCCCTGTGTGTTGGACCTTGGGGTTGTTGTTGTTCGGGTGGCGATTCCCTTTCAAAAAGTGTGGAGTGTGAGTAGAACTCATTGATCGTCTTGTTTATCCGTTTGAGTTCATCCTTTCCTTTTCTCTTTCTCCATGTGTTTGCAAGTCTATGTTTTTTTTTTGTGCCCAAGTCAATACATTTGAGCTGAGTTCGAGATTTTGTGTTCTTCGTCCGTTTTTTTTTTTTATTGATTCCCATCTCAGGGCTCCCAAGATGCCGACTTTTCATCGCTTGCCAGTTAAAAGTTTCATGGTGTGCTTAAAAGCCACGGCGCAAGCTTAAGGTCATCGCATCCGGGGCCCAAGCACGTCACGCCGATGTGATCTTTTATTTCTCCATTTACTTGAAGAGAAACGTTAACTAGGAAGAAGTTGAAAATTTATGTCAAGGTCCCATTATGCAGCATAAAGATAGGAAGGTAAACAATAAATAAAACATCGTGAAGAAGAGAGCAACCAAGACAAAAGACAATCTTTTGTATGACCGGTCACTAGAACCACTAGAAAAACATGCAAGGCCTGATGATAATACAGAAATTGAAGTAAAGGCGCAGGCGAGCTTGTGACCAATCATAGTAGAAAAGCCCAAAGACAAGCAGTTGAAAGGGCAGAACAACACCGTCTCAAAACCAGCACTACAATGATTTAACTTGACATAGTCTTCCTTCTTCACTGACCAGGTGATGTGAAGAGAAGAAGAAAGACTGTGTCAAATTAAATCATTGTTGTGCTGGTTCTGAAAGGGTGTTATTTTGTCCTTTTAGCTCCGTGTCTCTGCGTTCTTCTACTATGATAATACAATTCATGCAAAGGTGCCATCGAGCTGGACAAGCATGGCGATAATAGTCCCTGGAGAAGGGGAATTATGAGTTTGCAAGGAAAAGGAATTATGTGTTTGCAAGGACCAAAGGAAAACAAAAATCTCAAGGGAATATTACCCTTCAATGCATATACAAGTATGGAAAACAAAGACCAAAAAGAAAACTCCTAGCAGGCTTTGCCTCCTTCCATATTCCTGCGCATGAGAAATGAAAAGTTGTGCTGCAGAACATTTTAGAAAAGATAAAAATAGTTTCTAATTTTTTCGTTATAAGTGTACGGAATAACTAACGTGAAAGTATTTTGTAACGTAACGAGTAAAATAATCCGTTACTTTTCAGCGAAAGCAATTTGTAACGGTAATCTATTACATTTGATGCTGGGTGATTTGTAATTGTTTTCCATTACTTTTTTTTTAAGTAACGGGCACAGGTCTGGCAGGGGGTCATGCGATCGCGCTATTCGCCACCTGTTCTTTGTTTTCTTCAGACGCCCGTTCCCTTGGCGCTCTGAGCCTTCGCGCGCAAGAATGGGGTGGGTGATGCATACGCCTCAGCTAGCAGCGGCTTCTCGACGGCGTAAACGCGCCCGTGAGGCAGAACGTCGTCTGTGTAGGCGCAGACTGTCTAACCCCGGGTGTCCGTATAGAACGCACTCGGCGTGAAGACCATGCTGGATTTGAACATGAAGTGCCACGTAGAAGAAAAAGTTAGCGAGTAAATAATGGACGCGTTGCTGCGACCAAGCAGTTCATGCACCGCGTCCGCGAGAATGTGCTAGGTCCTAATTGTCTTGTGTGTTATTGGCTGTAGTTTACACCAGGCACCGCGCGACGCAACATCGCCTGAATTTCCAATCAATCATGGCGAAATATCATGGAAACGTCGCACCAGCTGACGCCATTCGCATCACGTCACTTGTTCCTGCGCGCAATCGATTTGTGAGAGAGAGAGGATGTTTCGTAGTAACATTTAAAACTAAATGCTCGGCAAGCTGGACAAAAATGTCCGTCTGGTTTACGACAAATCAAGGGCTTATTCTTCAAAAATAATGAAACATTCTTACTGCCCTAAGACTGGATCATTTGGTGGAATAAAAAGCCATTATTATTTTTTTTTCTCATTTTGATACAGCGTCTTGATGGCCAGTGGTTCAGTAACTATAGGCTGACATAAACATGAATATCTCAAAACAGATCCAGATAATTAAGATGCAATATGAAAACTCTTGAACTGTGAGGGCATACGATAAACGTAGATCGGGATGTGCAGAATTTATATAAAGTACCGGTTAAACAATAGAACACTGGGTTTTCGAAACTACTTGCACTCCTACCCGCCTCGTACATAAAATGCAGGAGTGTAATTATGAACATAGAAAGCAAACTTATGTTCCAGGATTATTTAATTGCAATCAGTTTCGTATGATGCACATTTAATGACCTCAGATACTTTTAGAAGATATTACGATGGATGCTCACAGGAATGGCCTCGTAAATAATGTACATATTATATTTGGGGTAAGATGCGTCTAGAGCGAGATTTTCTGATTCTCTTGATTTTTATCCTTCGCAGTTCGTGAAATTTATTGAATTGGTAACTGAATATTTCGTGATACCAAGTTCTCTTTTTCGCGTTCATTCTTGGATTTGTGTGTAAGCTCTCCTAATGCACTTTTTGAGACAAAGCAAGGACCGCTGAGTAATAATATTATGCAAGATATAAAGTCTGTATGATTCCGATTTCAAGAAGAGCTTACAAGCAGTGATCGGTTTTTAAGACAAAATCCTAGTTTGGCTATCAGACCTCATACTCAGCCGAGTACAATGTATATACCAGATAGGCACCCCCTCACAACCCAAATCTGTTATATAGAGAATTTCACAAGGCAATGTTCTTGGCCCCCTTAGTTTTTGCTGTTCATCGATCATCTCGTTTCACATATAAGCTCGACTTCTGTGCGATAAGGAGACCACCTCACGCTTGTTTGACCAATTAAGTCGATAAAAGACTATGACGACCTCCAGAAAGACTTAGAAAAAAAAATACATATCTGGACAACCGCAAAGAAACAAACCTTTAATGCCCAGAAATCCAAATCGCTATCTAGGAAGATGCCATACCCACTTCCCTTCTCGGGGATTGACGACGAAGTTACCTAGCGGAAAGACTATAAGTGCGCAGGCGAGCTCGTAGTATACCTAATCATGTCGATTAACAAATGAGACTGTGGTGCAGAAAAAGAACAAAACAATTTTTAGTAGAAGGAACAAGCACAGAAGGTAACGTCTCAACCTCAGCTAAAGGTTTTGTTTCTCAAGCATTGTATAGGCACCTACAAAGCCACTGTGAACCACCTTCTACGCAGAGATCTCCTATGCTGAAAGCATTTTCAACTGTAAAGTGCATAGACATTCCAACCCACAAAATCATCATTTTCAACCACCTTTTATGGAAAGATCTCCTATATTTAAACCATTTTCAAAAACAAATAATACATATACACTTACAAGAGACCACGCGGTCAATCCCAAAATGTAATGTTGTTACCACCAAGGACGAAGGGAGAGGGTTCTGGAACCTGCATCTGGGTGACCCCAGGAACACGGCGACTAGTGCGCTTTGTTCCCCAACCCGGGCGAAGCTTATTAAATATTAACACCACTCCCAACATCATTCTCTTCCTCAAACATAAAGGAAACTCGATGGTGTTGTCTACAATCTGATGAACGTTTTGACGTGACTTCCCAGTTGCACCGAGGCTGGGCTTATGCAGTTTACGATAGACTTTATACTTTTTCTTTCTTTCACGACTGCCTCGATGTCATTCTGCTCTTTCTGTATAACTTCCGTCTCTGACCAGTATGGAGAACAATTGTTGCTTTCCGGAATGTGCTTTGCGATTTCTGAGTTCGATGCATTTAGGCTTACATTGCTCTTATGTTCCAACAACCGGTCGTTAACACATCTCCAGGTTTGTCCCACGTACTTGATCCCGCATGCTAACGGTCTCTCATACACCACACACTTTATGCAAGGAACTGAAGACTCCCGATGTGCCTTCTGGTAGCATCCATGGTTGGACTGAATGGCATCAACCTACTCTTTTTAGTAATACGAGAATACTAGGTCTACAGAAAGCCGAGTTATTCCGCTAAATTTTGCGGGGAAAATGAGGTCAATGACCTGGTGTCACGTCACCTATAAACAAACTAATTTTCTCCGCTAGATTTAACGGGAAAATTAACGTGACGTGACCTCAACAGCAATTCAATTCCCCGCTAAATGTAGCGCCAAAAATGACGTCACATGACTTGGTGTCACGAAACCTACGAACAAATTCAGTTTCTCCGCTAGATTGAGCGGTAAAATAATGTCATTTGACCTTAACAGCAATTCAATCCCCCTAAATTTAGCCGGAAAATTGACGTCCAGTGACCTCAACTCGATATAATTTTCCTTGCCAAGTTTAGCGGGGAAAATGACGTCACATGATGGTGTCACGTCATCTATGAGCAAATTCAGTTTCTCTGCTAGATTTAGCGGGAAAATTGACCACGTATGCAGGAGGAGCAGGGGAGAGGATTAGGAGTAATAAATGAGGAGGAGAGAAAAGGAGGAGGAGGGGAGGAGGAGGAGAGGAGCATGATGTGAGGATGGGAGGAGGGAAGAGGGGGATTAAAGGACAGGAGGAGGAGGGGAGAGGGGAAGGGTGGAAGGAGGAGGAGCAGGGAAGATGAGGAGGAGTAGGGGAGAGGAGGAGGGGACCAGGAGGAGGGGAAGAGAAGGAGGGGAAGAGAACGGGACGAGGACGGGAGGAGTAGAGGAGGAGGAGAGGTTACGGTGGAGTGGAATACCCTCTCCTCCGTACCTTCCCTCCTCCTCCTCAAGAGCTGCGCTCTAATTTCGCATTACAGATATTGTTGTCTCGAACGTTCTTAGTGCTCATCGCGAGGGTGTCTTTTCTGAGCTACTTTTCGCGCCAGAGACAGCGGGGCAATCACGCCGACTTAGTGTTCGCAGTTGGACGTTTTGTATTATGGAGGTCGTATTGCCGTGCATCGCGACGGCGTCGTAGGTCACGCACACGTTTTCCTTTTATCAGCCAAACGTATGTCCTAGTCGTCCATCACTTGGGTAACCAGCTCCAGTAGCAGGGCGAACAAGAGTTTTAGAGCGCAGCTCTTAGGCGCCCGTTTCCGGCTTGAGCGGCGTCGGCGTCGCCGTCGCCGTCGGCGTAACCGCGCGCTGCATTATGGGTAAGCGGAAAAATTTCTCCGCTAAATCTAGCGGAAAAATTTCCCCGCTGAATCTAGCGGAAAAATTTCCCCGCTAAATCTAGCGGAAAAATTTCCCCACTAAATCTAGCGGAAAAATTTTCCCGCTATATCTAGCGGAAACAGTTCCCCGCTAAATCTAGTGGAATAATTTCCCTGCTAAATCTAGCGGAAAATTTTACCCGCTAAATCTGGCGGAAAAATTTTCCCGCTAAATCTGGCGGAAAAATTTCTCTTCAGGTCAGGTGACCCCCCGAGGTCACGTGACCCCCGTTGTCACGTGACAACCCCCAGGTCACGTGACGCCCACTTTACCTTGGCGAGGGGGTCATGTGACCCCTCCAAGGTCACATGACCACCCCTCCCCCCCGATAACAAGTGAACCTCAGTACCCTTCCCTCCTCCTCCTCAAGAGCTGCGCTCTAATTCGGCGCTACAGGGAGATGTTAACGGCTTTTTGAAGCGATTGACGACACGGTTTCTTACGGTCACGAAGGTTGAGTAAGCCTGCACTGTAGTATGCCTTAATGTCTTAGACCCTGTAGTGTACCATTGAGACGATACCAATCAAATTTTCTTGAGACGAAGTTCGCTGGGACGTCGAAGACTGGAGCACCACCTTGTGCCGTCTGCAAAAGACAAAAAACTTCGTATATTATTTGCTTTAATGTAATTTGATCCGAAAGTAAGAATTTTTGTTGTTGTTTCGACGTGAAAAGTTCAAAAATCCTGCAAAGCAAACTAACAGAGCGCGTAAAGTTAAAGAGATATTTAGATTCATAGAACGTTCGACGCTTTAAAGAAAGTGTGTAGCGAATAATTATTAAAGAATATGAAAGACGTTCACAAATCCCTGTAATCCGAAAGTAGAGCGCAGCTCTAGAGGTACGTATTTTGATTTCGCGATATACCGTGCCCAACAATATGAGAAAGAAACATATAGTATATATATATATGTACTATCGTGGACACTGTTAGCTATAACACGGCAGCCAGTCAGTCAGTCAGTCAGCAACTTTATTGAACCTTATTAAATGGGCTTATGCCCAAAACGAGGGTTCGTTAGGGAGGGGAATAGGGGAGGGATCTTCTTTCCGACAATCGGGTCTTTAACCGATGCTCTATTTCTAGTGTCCTTAGAATCACTGCCAACTGTGTTTCGTAGTCCTCTGAGGCCAGGAGCACACACCAGGGAAGATCTTCGTCTTGATCGTCCAGTCTGCTTTGGAGCGTGGCTGGTATCGGGTTGCTCGGGCACATCCAATACGTGTGCGCCCAGCCACCGTCAACACTACCACATTCCTCGCACTTGTCGCTGAAGAGATCCGGCCAGATTCTGCTCAGCATGCGGGGAGTTAGGGTGTTATGTAGCTGAAGTCTTCTCCACGTCGATTCTTGGGTTCGCGAGAGTCGCTTATGAGGGGCACCCATGAACTTGCGCTGCATTCGGATATTTCTTAGAATATCGTTGTACGCTCGAGGGCCTCTGTCGTATGGCGCGGCCCCGTAGCAGTGGTCTCCGTCCGTTGTGGCTCGGCAGCTCGTCGCCCGGATTTGTTGTGCACGGGCTACGAGTGCGTGGGCCTCTTCGTTTCCCGAGTGTCCAGAGTGTCCGGGCACCCAGGTTAACGAGAATCTGGATCCTGTCTGCGGTGTCTTCTTCTGAAGGATCATGCGGGCTGCCTTGCCAACCTTTCCATCACCAAAGTTCGAGATGGCCGTTCTCGAGTCTGAGGTGATTGTGGCTTGTTTGGTTCTGGATGCCGCCATGGTTAAGGCCAAGGCGACGGCTACTTCTTCTGCCTCGTCAATATTCTCCGCACAGACAGAGGCCGTACGTAGTCTTGTCGTTGGTGCTGCAGACTGCTATCACGTACTTGTTCCATGTTCCTGGGCACGGGCCTGCGTCTGCGTGGTAAACATGTTCCCGGTCGCCGTGGAGCTTGTCCAGTGCTTTGGCTCTGGCTTCTCTCCTGTCCTTATTTCTCTCGGTGTCCATGTTTTTCGGTAGGGGCGGAACTCGTACCGAATCTTTCCATTCGTGGGATATTGCATTTCTGCTTGTGAGGACGTGTTGTTCACATTCCTTGATTCTCTGGAGAGTCCTGCGTCCCGTTTCCGTTCTAGAGAGCCGTAGTACTTGCGACTGCTTCTGTGCAGATCTCATTTCCTCGAAGCTGTTGTATATTCCTAGTTGTTCCATCGCTTTTGTAGACGTGGATACTGGTATGCTCAGTGCTATCTTGAAAGCTTTCCTCACAATTAAGTTGAGTTGCTTGATCGAAGCCTCGGTCAGATCCATGTACGGCGCCGCGTACATTATCCTGCTGAGGACGAAGGCTTGGACTAGTCGGCATGTTCCATTCTCCTTCAATCCGTAGCTCTTTCGTGATACTCTTCTCACGAGTCTCGCTACGTTGTCGGCGTTTCTCTTGATGTCAGCGATGAGACTGCTCTGCTCCCTCTTGATGGTTACAGTCATGCCGAGAATTCGAACTTTTTCGGCTCTCGGTACGTCGATTTTTTGCAGCTTGAGGTAGAATTCCATCTCTTCTCTTAGAGCTCTCTGCGACGGTGGTCTGACTAGGAGCGCCGATTTTTCAGTTGCAAGCTCCAGACCCATCTTTCAGCTTCTTCTTTGACAATTTCTACGCCGGCTTTCATCACTTTCCCCATGTATGGTGAGTGGTGCGCTGTCCAAATCGTGATATCGTCAGCGTAGATTGCGTGCTGCAGCCCTGCGACTTGCTCAAGTTTCCGCGACATTGGCAGCATGGCAATGTTGAAGAGGAGCGGAGATATTACTGCTCCTTGAGGAGTTCCGCTGCCAACATTTACTGGGAAGGTTTCGGACGTGTCTCCTTCTAGCTGAATGTTTGCCGTCCTATCTGATAGGAACGAGCGAACATAGTTGTACGTTCGCTTCCCTAGCCCTAGCTCCGAGATTTGCCTGAGTATAGCCGCGTGTGATATGCGATCAAAGGCTTTCTTCAGATCGAGTGCAGCTAGGGCGGTCCATTTCTTATTGTCTTCTTCCTCTCTGAGCTGTATAAACACGTCCTGCGTCGACAGGTGTCTTCGAAATCCGAACATCTGGTGCGTAAACAGGTTGTTCTCCTCCATGTACTCTTGAACACGTACTTGAATAATGCGTTCAAGTAGCTTGCCCACGCAAGATGTGAGGGAAATCGGGCGCAAGTTCTCCAACATGAGTGGCTTGCCCGGTTTCGGTATAAAGCAGACCGTGGCGTGTCGGAAACTGCTTGGAAGGTTTCCGCTAGTCCATAGCTCGTTAAAGTATTCCGTGATTCGCTCCACAGAATTGTCATCAAGATTTCGTAGCATGCGGTTCGTAATCTTGTCTTGGCCTGGTGCGGAAGTTGTTTTGACTCCAGCCATGGCCTTTCTGACTTCGCTTTCGGTGATGGGCGCGTCCAGCTTGTCGTTTATGGCCCCTTCGTATTCCGTTGGAATTTCGGTAGTAGATGGCGGAGATTCTAAGTATTGCGTCCTGGGTTTGTTATAGATTTCGTCATCCTTGAGGTCTCTGACGAGTTTCGCTAGGAGTTTGCGCTTCTCGAGTTTGGTATCTTCCGGCGCCAACATGCGCCTGAATAGGGTCCATGAACTCTTGGTGTGAAGCCTTCCCTGCAGTTCGTCACATATTTGCTGCCACTGTTGTTGATTTAATTTCTGAGCGTGTTCTTCAATCTCCTTACTGAGCTTGGCCGCTTTTTTCCTCAATTTACTGTACCGCTTTCCGGTGTTCCTCCATCGTCTGTATATGGAGCGGTAAGCTTCTAGCATATGCTGGAGTTTGCTATCCATAGTCCGGGCTTGGGTAGGATTTTCTACTTCGGTCGTAACAGACTCGTGATCTTCGACTAGCTGTGCGCACCATTCTTCGATCGTGTGCAACGGCCTGTCTTTCCGCTTCTGCCTGAACTTGTCCCAGTCCGTGCATTTCTGCGTTGGGAATTTTGCGCTCTTGTATCCGGGCAGGGGGACCCTCGTCTCGATGACGTAGTGATCGCTGCCGAGATTTTCACGCGTGTTCAGCCACGTGTAGTCATCGATGTTGATACCAAATGTGAGGTCCGGGTTCGTGTCTTTCTGAGCACTGTTTCCGATCCTGGTGTAGTCCGCAACTTCGTTGAGGAGAAAAGCTTCGTGCAACTCGGCTTGGTTGGCGATTTCCCTCCCCTTGGGTGTGTCTCTGCCGTAGCCCCATATGGTGTTGTGCGCATTGAAATCGCCCAGCACCAGTGTCGGATTTTCACCCGCTACGCGGCTCGTCTCCGCAAAGACCTTGGCGCATGCGCTCGTGGTGTCTTTGGGGTTCGAGTAAACGTTACAGAGGAATAAGCTTTTGTGCTTCTTTTTCTTCTGTATAATTTCCGTGACTATTGCCTTCACCGATTCATCCAGGTCAACTTCGTGTTGCTTGACTGGGAGATGTCGTCTAACGAAAGTATGAATCGTTTTTCCGGTTGGCTGAACTTCTGCATCGAATCTTGCGTACCCTGGCAGGTTACATTTGTCTCCAGATTCTTGTACCGCTATAATGTCCGGAGGAGTTTCCGTATCCATGATCAACATCTTGAGCGAGTTGATCCGGGCGCAAAGTCCTCCGCTATTCCACTGCCACACGACGATGTTATTACTGTTGTCCATTGGCGCGCTGTTCGAGCCGCTCGAGCCGTTCGAATACGTTCTGGAATGCCTTGTCGTGGTTGTCCATTCTCTGTTTCATTTCGTTGAGCATAGCCTCAAGCCTAGCTAGTCCCGCCAGGATGGCGTTCTGGTCGGGCTCTTCTTTTCTTCTAACCTTCCCGGGCCTGCTGGTCTTGGTTTCGTCACTTGTCTGTACAGAATTGACGGTGCTCTCTGAGTCTGTGCGCTTACGCGGACGTACACTGGGCAGAGACGGAGGCGGTGCCATCTCCACTTCTTGGACTGTCGTCTGTTCATTAGGTGGTTCCGTAACCAGTGGGTTTGAGCCGTGCCTCTCCTTCTGTAGCTCCCGTAGGAGTTGCTGGTTGAGTCTTCTGAGCTCTTCCTGTTTTCGCAGGCTCTCCTCGTGCTTGCGTACGAGGTCTTCGTATTTCTTTTCGAGCTCCTTAATTGTAGGATCGGAGTCTTGCTTCTTCTTGCTTGCGCCTTTCTTCTTGCGGAGGGTTTGAGCGTAGCTCAGCTCCTCTTCCGAGTCTTCTCCCGCTGTAGTGACGTTACTCAGCTCTGGAAAATTCTTCTTTCCCATGTCTATTTTCACCGTCTCCCGATCTTGTTCTGGAGTGCTCTTTTTCGGAGACCTCGGCTCGGGCAAAGGCTTGTATCTGTCCTTACATTCCTTTCCTCCGGTGTAGTGGCTGCCGCCGCAGATGACGCATCTGGGTTTGCACGTATACTCCGTGCGCATGCCTGGAATTTTCCTGGGGAAGTCGTGCTCCTCGCCGCAGTTGGGACAAATTTGGCTGAGTCCGTACGGGCAGGAGTCTGCTCGGTGTCCCATCTCTCGGCACGATGTGCACGCTTGCTTTTTCTCTTGGTATAGGTGGTACCTATTGGCACAGCAGTAGAATACTATAAATCCAGGAAGTTCCGTGGTGTCGAGGGTGACGAGAATCGAGGTGGTCCGCCCCATCCTCTTCGCGTCGGATATAGGTATCTTGGGGTTCTCCAGTTTGAGTTGCTCGTAGATCTCCTGGTCCGTGAACGGGATAGAAATTGGGAGGCATTTGGAGACCACTATTCTTACAGACTCCTTTCGGTTGGCCGTGTACGTTTGGGTTTCTACTTCTGCTCCCTGGTACTTGAGTGTGGTGATACCCAGGTACTTCTGCGCCCTTTGCTTGTCGTTTGTCCTGATGGTGATCGTGTTGTTCATGGTGTTCTTCGTCACGAGGTCCGTACCGATCATGTCTCGAGGCGATACTCCGGTCGCGGTGGCGATCGCGGCCGTGATTTCACCGATGACGATAGTCTTCAGGTCCAGTCCTTTCGTACGAATGATGATTCCGTATGCTCTGTCCTCGTCCTTTATGGTGGTCCGGAACTTCCTCGACAATTTGACTCGAAGCTTCTTTCCACCCACAGTCCTCCATTGCGACTTCTCTCTCGCCGCGTCTGTTTCCGGTGAGCTGGCTTGCTTCTCCTTTTCTTCATCGCGCTTGATGTAGTTCATGAGTGTGGCTAAGTTCCGCTGCTCCCTCGTTGCGACCGCCATGGCGCCTCGTGAGGGACGGAGCGTTAGGCCTAGCGCTAGGCCTAGCCGCCCGACTTGAAATTTCGTCCGAAATAGGCCTCTCTTGCGGAAGTTTCGTGTAAAACGACGATTCCGTGGCTTCGCTATGTCGTCCGCTGATCGAAAAGAGTTACGACTCACCCCCAAGGGCCCAGGTTCCGCGGCGAAACGCCGAAAATCCAGGAGCGCAAGGGAGACGCGTCCGCACTGCTCGATGTCTCGAGAAAGTTCATAACACGGCAGCGGCGGCCGTCCCGTACCCCGAGCGCCTCATAGCAGGCGCCGTCCGAAACGCCGCGCATGCGCCGTGTGGCGGACTCGCTCTTCCCGCCTGCGAGCACACCCTCGCTTTGTCGTCTCCTAGGCACAGAGCAGACGACGCCACAGCGCCTGCCAATTTCCCCTGAACACGGTTCAGCAAACCACCGCGTAAGAGGTGTTCACCGTCCACAGTTGATTCCCTGACTCCGCTGGCTAAGGATAATCATCGCCCCTAATTGTAATATCACGGTAGACTACTTTTTTCCTTTTTTTTATGGGACAAACTTGCAGTTATACTCCGTTTCTCTTTAGGTCTAAGCGCAGCGGATGTTACGAGACGATAGGGCCAACCAAAAGCGCCAAAAGCTCATTTTTGCACCTTATTGTGTCTCCCGGTGATGCACCCCGTGACATTGCACCTTTGTGCTATTTGATTGGCTATGTCGTTTTGCAGCGGACGCTGCATTCGGACTTTGGGTAAAACGGAGTTTAAGTCTATTTCTGTATCACACCTGCTGCGCTCATACTGGTTTGTGAGCGCATATCGTGAAAGATGCATTGCGAAATCCTGTTTCTGAAAAAGCAAAAAAAAAAAAAAGAAACAACAACAAAAAACGTAGATAGGGTTAATGCCCCAATGACTCTGCAATCTCCCCCAATCAAAATCGCCGGTTTAAAATGAGTTTGAGACCAGTTCGCTAGAACCAGGTAACAGACGAGCACCACTGTGGCGTCTCCTGCTCTGCGCCTAGCAGACGACAAAACGAGGGTGTGCTCGCAAACGGGAAGAGCGAGTCCGCCACACGGCGCATGCGCGGAGTTTCGGACGGCGCCTGCTATGAGGCGCTGGGGGTATCGGGACGGCCGCCGCTGCGGTGTTATAGCTAACAGTGTCCACGATAGTACAAATAGAGATCACACTCCTCGCAAACTAGTTCCGCACCCTCCTCCTTTTCCGTGTCTTCTTCCTCCTCCGTACCCTCCTCCTCCATATCTCCCCTCCTCCTCGTCTGTACCCTTCCCTCCTCCTCTGTACTCTCCTCCTCCTCCTTTGCCCCTCCTGTCAAAGCGTGATATAGATTCTATTTCGGCGTGGTGTTCTTCAAATGACCTACTCTTAAATGAGTCAAAGACGAAAGTTATGTCCTTTTCTAGGAAGCATGAAATTCTGAGATTTCCCTATGTATTAGATTCCACCTATATTCAACGCGGATGTCACTACCCGTGACATCCGCGTTGAGGTCATCCCTGATTTAGGCGTTTTACGGATCCTGCAATTCATTTCAATCATCACGTGATTACAATTACAGTGCTTCCTTTAGAGCGCTGGGAGCCATTACACGAGTGACACACGGTTTTTCTAATCCACTTAGTATTTTACATTTGTTTTTTTCACTGGTGCGTAGTCGTGTTGAACAGCCTTAGTTGTCTGGAACTGTACTGGAGTGACAAATTCAAGTGTTATTGAGAGCGTTCAACGTAGATTTCAATATCTAATATTAGTTAATTACCTCACAAAAAATAACGGTAATTTACTCGCAAAAATTTCCGCCTTAAATCTATCGCTGATTGCTAAAATTAAAAATATCTTCAAAATTATACGCGAAAAAAAACGCAATTATCTTTAAATATAGTTTTCAAATCGGCCGAAAATGCTCAATATCACGCCGCCATTGCCGGTTCAGAGACGACATCTCCGGAAAAACGGTTTGTGTACCATCAGGTTGATGGAGCCTAGCTGCTTTCCATCCTTCGACCACGCCTTTTGTTAAGCATTGGCGCGACCTAACAGATGTTCCTCCAAAATCGCGACTGTCAAAAGGGTACCGGCACGAGTGTCCTGATACGACGACAGTATGGGCAGTGTCAGAATGGTACTCCCATGACTTTCCGGATGCGACGCGAATATCGGCAAGTACCATGTGCTGCATGGGCCTTGTCGCTTCCGTATTTACGCAAATAGGTGTATACACTTTCTACTCTCTGACTTATGCATTTTACACATTGGGAATGAATAAAATTATGGGGCCTCCTCGCGACACCCCGGTAGCACATTTGCTATAACACAGGATGAGCAAACCTATACATTGACATTTGGGTTTTTTTTTTTTTTTTGTCCTTTACATTTGATTAAGAGAAGTATTAACCCCCGCATTAAATGACGAATTTTCTTTAAAGATTTTTATACTTTCATCAAAATTTTCGTAGCACAGACGTTTTATATGGAGAAATTGTATTGCATTTGATTATATCGTACTTACCTTTAAAATATTATTTAATAGCAAAAATTGCGTTATCTATGCACTTAAACAAACATTAAATTCAAAATACATTTTCAAATGCTGTGCCTTACAAAAAAAGGACTATCCTCGGAAAAACCGATTAAGCAAAATGTACGACGCGAGACTTGTATTCAATTAGGAAACTGGCTTCTATTTTAGAACCAACTACTCGAAATACAAGCATCTTTCGAGATCGGTGTCAACTAAATGATGCGTCGTGACGTAAATATCTGAAGGAAGCTAGGCCGATGAAAGTTCATGTTTTTATGTTCGTGTTATATCCCGGCACTTAAGTAAGTTTTGGGGAGTTCAGTTTGCTTTTAAACATATGCATCCCTACCCAGGCAGCACCGAGTTCTGGGCCAAAACTTGGCTTGCGTCTGGCAGTTTAGGGCATTAAAAAGCCCGAAGAAGCCAAAGTAGTGCCAAACCTGACCTCCCTTGGCAACAGTCTGGGTATCTTGGCCCTAATTCGCCAAACAAGTGCCAAACTTAGGCTTCGCTGCCGGGTAGTTCGGTTATTATCTGGCATCTTCGGGCCTAAATCGCCTAACAAATGCCAAATTTAGGGTTACTGCCCGTTAGTTCGGCAGATCTTTGGCATTTTTGGGCCAAAATCGCCAAACTAAGGCCAAAGTTAGGCTTCACTTTTTGATAGTTCGGCTATCACCTGGCACATTCGGGCCAAAATCGCCACAGATGTGCCAGAGTTAGGCTTACTACCTTGTAGTTCGGCAGAGCTTTGGCATTTTTGGGCCAAAATCGCCAAACTAATGCCAAAGTTAGGCTTCACTTTTTGACAGTTCGGCTGTCACCAGGCACATTCGGGCCAAAATCGCCACAGATGTGCCAGAGTTAGGCTTACTACCTTATAGTTCGGCAGAGCTTTGGCATTTTCGGGCCAAAATCGCCAAACTAATGCCAAAGTTAGGCTTCACTTTTTGACAGTTCGGCTGTCACCTAGCACATTCGGGCCAAAATCGCCACAAATGTGCCAGAGTTAGGCTTACTACCTTGTAGTTCGGTTGAGATCTGGCATCTTTGGGCCCAAGTCGCCAAGCGAGTGCCCAAGTTAGGCTTCGCTTCCCGATAGTTTGGCTGTGATCTGGCAGCGACGGGCGAAAGGTGCCAAACAAGTGCCAGAACTAGGCTTACTGCCTTGGAGTTCGGCTGATGAGGTATTTGATGTACGCGGGTGGTCTTCATCTTAATTAAATAGAAATCAAGTTTTATTCGGCTGGCAACTTTATTTTATTTTGGTTGTCTCTTGATTTCTGCAGTCCAAAGGTTGGCTGAATGTTTTGACGCGCCTGGAGCAGGCTTTGCAAACGCAAATTGTGCCAGATGTTTTACTCGCCCGTAGGTACACAAGCCAATATCGGGACACGCCGTGAGACTGGTTCGATATTATGGCGCGTTCACACCGGCGATGCGATCTAGTCGCGCCATAACTTTCATCGCAAAAGCGACCATCGCGGGCAAAACGTGACGGGTTTTGAGCAGTCGCTTGCTGACCCGACGTTTTGCGATGCACTCTAGTCGCGGAGAGGCCGAGCCAACCAACGGCGTTCGGAGCGAGCGTTTTTGAGACGCGACTCGCCAACGAAGGCATTGGACTCGCTCATCGCGCACGCCAAATTGACCAACTAATTACTTTTTTTTTCTTTTTTTTTTTTGCGATGCGATTTAGCTGGATCGCGCGACTGCTATCCCCGGTGTGAATCCGCCTTTACAGAAAGTGCTGCCATTGAGCTAACACTGCGCAAGACAGATGTGCGCACGTCTCAACAAGATATATCATTATTAAGCGGTGTCCAAACAGGACACTACAAAACGCACGACTCCTACAAATCGTGAAAATTGAAGCGGACACACCCGCTTCAAGCCCGCTTCAATTTTCACGATTTGTCGGAGTCGTGTCCTGTTTGGACACCCCTTTATGCGGCGCATTGCAAAAGCTAGCGTGGCTCTGTGCGTGTCTTGCATTGTGATTGAGCACTGTCAAATCCTAGCGATAACAAAGTGCGGAAACGACCGTGGCTCTATCGCGCGGTTCCCGCATCACACTTGGGGGATGAAAATAAAATCCCGGAAATTTAACTATTTTAGCGTGTTGATACTTTTTAAACATTAAAAAGTGGAGACACAAAAGGGACGATAAAGACAGGACAATCTCTGAACTTTAAAGCCGCTGTACAAACGGGACGTTCAGCAGAGAAGAACCTTCTCTCCCGAAGCTCGGGGACGGGGAGGGAAAGGTCAACCGTTGGATGGAAAGAGGTTTAGAGAATGGGATTAGCCTCGGGGCGAGCCATCCTCTCGAGAGGGAGTGGGGACGGAACAAAGCTGGCCGTGGAGGTTCCGGCTACCAGGTGGAAGAAAGTTAAGCTTGTCAAACAGCGACCTCGAATCCGAGGACGGGCACGCCAGAGAATTTGAAAATAGCTGCTTGATTAGCCGGACAACCCAGTGCGGTCTACTGGTTCTAGAAGGTGAGTCGGATGAAGAAAACTCGTTTTGGTCGAAAACTCTGAAAGCATTCTGGACGTGAACCCTTGCCACAAATAAAAATAACACATGCATGAAAAACTGCGAAGGCACCTAAGCTTTCGTCTATGATGTGGGAATGCGTGAGCATTACAGGCAGAGTTAAGTTGGCGCAACTTGCAATAAAGAAAGAAAAAAAAAAGTTATGCTGGCGCAACGGATAGCGCGCTAGTTTCACGATCAAGAGGGCCTAGCTTCGAAACCGGGCAGGGGGTTGTTTTTTTTCTCGTGTTATTTTTTTTTTTCGTTTTTTTTTTTTGTTTGGTCACGTGGCAAGAAAAATCACATGAACAGAATTTTTTTTAGGCCAAGTCACCACAGATTTTTTTTCTAATTTCTCCTTTTCTTCAGTCTTTCTTTCTTTCTTTCTTTCTTTCTTTTTTTTTTCCTTTTTTTCGGTTTACGCTTCCTATCGCAAAACTCTTTGCACCTATTTCGCGTTACATTGGCGTTAGCCAAATCATTTTATTTATGGCAGGGAATTCTGCCGTACGTATGTTATGTTACTATTACCAACCCTGGATTTCGTCCGGCAACCAGTTCGGGAATGACGACGCCAAATTTCTGTTATAATTTCTTTGAGGTCTAAGGCCTCGTTATCCGTCGGTCTCTAAGATTGGCTCTTCAAGTATCTTTTGTGAAAGAGTTGACGACAGGAATTTTTAAGGAGCACGTGTGTCGACCAGAGTGAACATTGCTGAAGCGCCTCTAGTGTGATTTTGGCCGTAAATAACTGGAGGCCTCGGGCAAACCAACCCAATGGATAAAAGTATCTACCTTTCTGGTTTCATAGAGAGCTATGAAAGTCAGAAGGGACGAATCCCAGCCGAGTCAAACTACCGGCTTGCAAACGCAATCGTGTTGAGAATAGCGCAAAGGAGTTTGTATGACTCTCTCTGGCGGTGCGCAGAGGGTAAAGGCACGGAGGTAATATATGCTTTTGCCCAGTCACCTCGCGAACGGCTGGGTATTGGCTGCAGAGATCCATTTCGCGTTGTTTTATTACGTGATTATATCTTGATTTCTTTGTTCCTAGTTTCACAGACAGAACGAAATCGCTTTTCTCGTGTGGTGTCACGGCGGGAAGACAGAAATCAATCAGAGTACCGAAATTCGACGCTTGTGCTCGTTCTATAGCGCTTCTAAAAACCGTGCGATCACGGCTGTGTATCGTCAACATTGCATAAACTGCCGTTACTTGTACTCGTATTGCATCGTGAAGGAACGACTATGACTGGGTAAACAGAAATAGGGAGAATGGGTGCGTGTGATTTGTTGAAGTTCGAATCAACAAATCGAGCTTCAACGAATGCGATAGTATTGCATTCACTCAACCAGCTATATGAGTTTTCAGATCCTTCCAAGTATGGGATTCGTGTTCTGCCAGTGGTACCTCAGTTAGATTAAAAAGCAAAATCCACGTTAAAAAAAAAAAAAAAAAAAAATTACGGTGACTCGAGTTGCTGCCGCGCCGAATCATGTTTCACGTAAGCGTAATTTTGGGTTCGATGCACGACGAGGGGTCTTCAATTATAAAAAAAATATTTTGATTACGATTATTTGCGGCGCTAAAGATTTGAAAGCCAAGCAGTGAAGACGATGGTGTTCTTATAAATAATATATACATTTTATTTTACACTGTTTGAATACGCTGCCGTCGTAATGTCCTTGAATTATTGGCTAGCTCGTGGCGGGCAGGGAAGTCTTGCAGGACCATTATGATAGGACCTACACTAAACCTGCCGCGCTTCGAAAAATGTTAGTCCAATGCATACCAGCTTGTTCAAGGCGGACGAAGCATTACGCATCCGGCAAAGCGCATTAAATCGCTGCCCGCGACGTTTTTTATTTTTTATTTTTTTTTATTTATTTATTTATTTATTATTTTTTTTTTTTTTTTGTGCAGCGAGATAATCTTTAGTCAAGCAGCACGCCCCCTCTACGGCGGGTTATGCCGGATTAACGGAGGCGTCTCCTAATCCATTCTCCGTGTTGGCCCCTCGGGGGAGGTCGGTGAAGGCAGGACAGGAGGAAACGCAAAAAAAGTGGAAAGAGCGAACTTTATTTTCGGCAAATACTTTACTAGGGGGAATACAGGACACTCCGCTCATTTGCATTAGACGGAGCGATGGCCGCGCCGATTCCTCCCCTGGTGGCGCGGGATAATTTGGGTGCGTCCCTCTCCCTATTTTCTCTCCCCTCCTCTCCCATTTTTTCCTCCCGCCAGAACACATGACCGATATGCGTCACCGACGGGCGGGCGAACACGCGGTTGCCGGGCTAGGCGTGTTGATAAGCCGGGCGCGACGACTATCAGTGGCTACCGTTGCGCGACCTGTCACCGCATGTTGATGCCAGCGTCCTTCTCTACGGATGACACGCTACAGTGTCCTTTTGTAGTGCGCCAAGTATGACGCGTTCGCCGCTGTAAACTATCCGTGTAAATGACAGGAGGGACAGTGCGCTCCGTTCTCCACTGCGAAAACCGGACCTTGCAGGGCATAAACCTGTCATTCTTTCGGTTCCCTCCAGATCAAATCACATAAGTAAACAGCTTTATCTTCGCGTTACTGACCTACCTCATTCAAATTGTGTGTGTAAAACATATATATGGTCTGTGTTTGTTGAAAAGGGACCGTCCACGCCAGCCAGACATTACCGAAATCAGCACTTTGGAAAATTCCCGACATACCGAGCTCGCGAAAATAGGGTCGTTTACTCAAAGTGCCACATCGGGCGCCTTAGCGATAATCATAGTAGCAAATATTTTGCTGTGAAGTATATGACAATACATTGCTGTGACTGCTAAACGTGCGCCTCGTATCGACATAGTTCCTTAGTATAAGTTGCTCTGTACAGCTTTGAAGTGCGATTACGACTAACCACATTTATTTGAACACCTTTCAATACCGCCCGTACAAATTTCGGTGCTCGCTGATGGAGCTACATGCATGCGGTTTATATAACACAACGTAGACATGGAGCTCATCCTACGTATGCGCGACCTTTAAATGAGTGACTAATGAAATGTCCGGTGGTTTTTAAATTCAACAGACAACCTACGCCGCTGCGACCGAAGAGCGTGCACACACTGAAAGAAGTTCAACCTCCGAGATCCCGAAGCGCGCGCGCGAAGCCTTGGACTCCGGAGGCCGTGTTCGACCGGTAGTAAAATATCCCGCACCGAGAGACGGCGCTACTCACCCTCCGATCCTAAAGGGGAAATCCGCAAAGCCATGACACATCCACCCATTCAAAGCGCGCAAAACCTGTCGTCTCCGAGGCCATTGTATTCGCGGGGAGTGTCCTGTATTCCCCCTCGTAAAGTATTTGTTTTCGGCTTCAACCTCAAAACCCGCCCGCTTCGTGGGAAGAGAAATCTTGCGGAAGGAGAGGAAGCGAAGGAAGTGTACGCGATCCCCCTGTCCTGCGGGCCCAGGTACATCGGGCAAACGGGGCGATGCCTCAACGACCGACTCCGAGAACATCAAATGGACGCCGAAAGAGCTGCTTCGGAGTCCAAGCACCCGATCGTCATTCACGGGAGAAAATGTCCCGGTTGCGCTCCTAATTTATGTAATAACAAAAACGGCTTGACATAACAAAAATAACAATTTAATTAAACGTTGCGCCTCCAATGCGGGAGGCATCTTCAGTAGAGCACAGAGCGAGTGAGAGTCGCACAAAAAAGTTCGGCTATTTAGGCATAAAGTTTGTGTACACGTCCGGCAGGGGGCCACGGTTCTTGTTTACCAGCGATGAATCACTTCCGCATTTGTCATTCTGGATGAACCAAGATTCCAGCAGCTTCCTCGGTCCCCACCTTATATCTCTCGCCAAGGTCGATGCCTTGCCAAAGTAAAATTGGTGTCCTCACGTCCATGCGTGGTCGACGAGTTCGGACTTGAAGCGGGTGGCGTTCGTGGAATTGGCGACATCCAGTGCGTGTTCTTTTAGTCTTGTTATTCTTTTTCGTCCCGTCTCTCCAATGTAGGAAGCATCCCATTCCTTGCAGTGCACTTGGTAGATCACACCTCTGGCGGGGTCGGGTCTTTTGGCATGGAGATAACATTGACAATTGTTCTTTCGTACCCCCAACGGCCTAAGGGCGCGTCCCAATTCCTCCGAGATGCACACGACGTCACGTGTTCGTTCGGCTCGATCCGGGCGCCGACGGGACATTTGTTTCTTAACGCGATTGACAAACCAGTAGGGGTAGTTACGTTTTTTCAAAGCCTCCCGCACATTACTAAGTTCTTGAATGCTAAGTGTTGACTTAGATGGAACAGTTTCTAAACGATGAAGTAACGATCTTACAACTGAGCTTTTGTGTTGAGTAGGGTGATGAGAGTGGTAGTCAAGAAAGTTTTGTCTGTCACATGCATGGTTTACGATATACGGATGTCTCCATCTTAAAAAAAGGTTCACTAGTTCTATGGACACGTACATCTAAACACGGCAAGGTACTATCGGTTTCATGTTCGCAGGTGAACTGAATTGAGGGGTGGACACTATTCAAATTGCGGTGAAAATCAGTTACGTTCTCTCTGTTAACCATTACAAAAGTGTCATCGACATAACGACGGTAGAACTTCACGGGGAAATCAATGCCAGACATTACCTTTCCTCAACATATTCGATGACGAGATTCGAGACGGTTACGGAAACTGAACTCCCCATAGGGCATCCGCTGACCTGATGATATATGTCCCCATTAAAACTAAGATTACACTGGTTGAGACAAAAACGCAAAAGGAGTATACCGTCTTCAACAAGGAGGGTTGTGCGAGTGGACAACGACTGGTCTGCCAACAACCGGTCACGGGCGACATCAACAGCCAGGGCGTTGGAGACATTCGTAAATAATGAAATCACATCAAAGGATACCATAGCCTCGTTCGTGCGGGAGCAGGGTCTGAGCGCGTATAAGTTCAACAAAGTCATGGGAATTCCGGACGCTAAACTAATTTTTTCTTGTAAGAGGGCTCAGAATCATAACCAGATATTTGGAAAGGCTGTAAGTGGATGAACTAATAAAAGATACAATCGGGCGTAGGGGGCAACCCGGTTTGTGAATTTTGGGTGTCCATACATCTTGGGTGTCGCGGCGTCAAGGGAGAAGAGACGACAGGTCGTCACTGATGCGTCCTTTCTTTTTCAGCTCTCGAAGGTGGTCAACTAACTCTCTTTCGGACTTAGCAGCGGGATCTCTTGATAGCCTGACGAAATAGTGACTGTCGTTTATAACTTCATACATCTTCTTCATGTAGTCATCCCTATCAAGCACAACGGTTCTCTTTCCTTTGTCGGCCTTTAAAATCATGATGGAGCTGTCTGACTTCAACTCATTAAGAGCAATGCGTTCTTGTTGACCAACAAACAAATGTCGCATCGGAGCCTGGATCGAGCCGAACGAACACGTTACGTTAAGGGTTTCGGAGGCATTGGGACGCGGCCTTAGGCCGTTGGGGGTACGAACTGTATACAAACCCTACGGAACAATCGCCAATGTTATCTCCAAGCCAAAAGATCCGACCCCGCCAGAGGCAGAAAGGGTCGTGATTTACCAGGTACAGTGCAAGGAATGTGACGCTTCCTACATTGGAGCGACGGGACGAAAAAGAAAAACAAGACTAAAAGAACACGCACGGGACCGCCACCCGCTTCATGTCCGAACTCGTCGACCACGCATGGACGTCAGGACACCATTTTGACATTGACAAGGCATCGACCTTGGAGGGGGATAAAAGGTGGGAACCGAGGAAGCTGCTGGAATCTTGGTTCATCCAGAACGACAAACGTGGAAGTGATTCATCGCTGGTAAACAAGAACCGTGGCCCCCTGTCGGACGTGTACACAAACTTTATGCCTAAATAACCGAACTTTTTTGTGCGGCCCTCACTCGCTCTGCGCTCTACTGAAGATACCTCCCGCATGGGAGGGGAAACGTTTAATTAAATTGTTATTTTTGTTATGTCAAGCCGTTTTTGTTATTACATTTATCACGTCTTCGCCCGGCTTGTGGAATAGTTTTGCGCTCCTAATTTCACCGGCACGACAGCCATGGGAGGCCACTGCGAGCAAATGGGGAGAGAAATAATTGAGGCCTATCGGATGGCGACAAGCCCGGAAAACATAACCACCTCGTCCATTTCGCTCTCAAGAAAGGAGATTATCTTTCTGAGGCCCTTAAAGGGCCCATGAAACGATTTTTGGGTAGGGATAAATCATTTTAGATTGGGATTTTACTAATAGCACATCGTTCAGTGGACCAAAAGAAAAAGGTAGAAAGTCAAAAGCCTGACTTTCAGTGCGAAAATTTGAAAACAAAGCGGACTATTTCGTACCTCCTCCCCTTCGCAACCTCTCTGCCTTTTCACTGTGACACAACCGCGGTCCCAAAAGCGCGTTATCGGGTCCAAACTGACGTCACACGCAACCGGACCTCACTTATTCCCTTCACCCCTAAGCTGACATTGTGGTGGAAGCTACGCGCTTGCCGGACCAATCAGCCGCCTCCCTTTCATCACCTGACTTCATTCTCTGCAGCCACATTTGCCACGCTCACGTGGCAAGTGTGGCTGGCCCAACGAGCACGTAGCTTCAACAGCACTGTCAGCTTCGGAATGAACGGGGTGGGGAAAGCGACTTTTGTCTGAATTTTGAGCGACGGGCTAATCTTCAAGGGGGAGAATGGATGTGTCCAGGATTGCACAAACGAGAGTGCGAGCAAGAGGGGACTCCCCCTTTTCGTCTTCTTTAACTGTTTGGTGGAATGCGCGATTTATGAGTTGAGGAGGAAAGCGAAACAGGAAAAACAAATACTTTACATACAAACAAATAAAGTATTTGGGAAAAAGTTGGAAAAGCGTTTCATGACCCCTTTAATGGAAGCCGAACGCTGACAGACTAGGCAAGGCGACAAGGTCACCGGCAGAAGCGGCCTTTCTTTTATGCGTTGTTGATGCGCCTTCGACCTCGCCTTTTGCAAATCCTCCCCACCTGCTTTTGCGTCTTCGTGTGGCTGTCAGCGAGCGCGACAGCCGCTTTAAGCAAATCAAAAGGATGAAGCGAAACGCGTGACTCAGCGTGACCTCTCTACATAGGACGCGTAGGACAAAAACGTTTGGACGAAAATTTGTCACGTGACTTTTTCTGTCACGCTGATGGGATCTCTGGGGCTGTCGTTTTCGCCGTTTGCCTAGTTATAGAAATAAGCAGGCCACGTAGGTCCGGTTTTCGAACTGGACTCTTCAGTGTTCTGTTGCTTTCGTGCGTTGCAGACGCGGCCGTGTTTTTTCGTCGTAAACGGTCGGAATACGTCCATGCCAATTTTTCGGTAACAGTCATTTTTTGCACCGGAGTTCGTGGAATACTTGTGATGTGTTTGTTGGACACGCTTCGACAAAAACTGCTCTTCGCCGACGACGAGACGTCAGTTGAATGTGCTCAACCTTCTTCCTCGAATGTGTTTGTGGGGTGCCTGAGTTGGATTATGCATCTATCAAGGATTACATGATATCGCTCTTTTATTAGTAAGTACACTGCAAGCATGATTCTGATAGTCGTCCTGCTTTCCTTTCATTCTCCGCGGTTTTACGTGTGATGAGTTTTGCTTGGCATGAGGACAGTGTTAATTGTATTTTATAATTTGCTTTTCGTTTTACAGAGAAGTGTGACCTTTGTAAATATGTTGAGAATACACTGTGTGTAATGATAGTTGTTTAATAAACTTCTGGGAGCGATCGAAAAAATTTGTTTGTCCGTATAAGTGATTGGATATGCAACAAATGACATGCAACGTACACATACTTGCACGACGTTCGGGCAATACGAAGCAGACGCATCGTAGAGTTTTCGCACAATATTACGCGAACGCTAGGCCGGGGCGAAACAGCTGTACGGCAATACCTGCCGGGTATCAAACGGTGGTTCAAAACTGGACAGTTGAGCGATATTGGAACCGACTTTCGGCCGGCACTGGCACGATACTGCAAAGTATTGCCGTGCTGCTTGGGAACGGAGGTGATGACATCTTACTATCGTGCTTCCAACGCTTATTTATTTTATTTCTCTTCTGGGACGCGTAAAAGAGCACTTCTGTGACACACCAGAGATATTCGAAACTTGGGCTGGCCTCTCGGCTTTCTTTGCCACTTTTGGCACTTATTTGGCACTTAGTGGGTAGCCAGAAGAGCCAAACTTCGGCATGCCCCGAATCGACAAATTAAGATTTACTGCGGCAGTTATGGCTCAAGTCTGGCACTTACTTTGGCACAACTGTGGCGGACCAGAGAAAAGCCAAACTCGGCGAGGCTGAAATACCGAAATTAGGCGTTGCTTTGGTAGTTATGGCTCAAGTATGGCACACTTCGGCACTCCTGTGGCGTATCAGAGAAACGCAAAATTTTGGCGTGTCCGAAATACCCAAATTAGGCGTTGCTCTGGCAGTTATGGCTGAATTATTGCATCAACTTTGGCGCTCCTCTGGCGGACCAGAGAAACGCCAAACCTTAGCACGTCCCAAATACCGAGATGAGGCGTTGCTCTGGCAGCTATGGCTGAAGTATGGCACCAACTTTGGCGCTCCTCTGGCGGACCAGAGAAACGCCAAACCTTGGCACGTCCCAAATACCGAAATTAGGCGTTGCTCTGGCAGTTATGGCTGAAGTATGGCACCAACTTTGGCGCTCCTCTGGCGGACCAGAGAAACGCCAAACCTTGGAATGCCCCGAATTCCCAGTTTAGGTTTTATTATGGCAGTTATGGCTCAAATCTGGCACCAACTTTAGCACTCCTCTGGCGGACCAGAGCAACGCCAAACTTTGGCATGTCCAAAATACCCAAATTGGGAAGTGCTGTGGCAGTTATAGCTCTAGTATTGCACTACTTCGGCAATCCTCTGGCGGACCCGAGAAAAGCCAAACTTTGGCACGTCCCAAATACCGAAATTAGGCGTTGCTCTGGCAGCTATGGCTGAAGTATGGCACCAACTTTGGCGCTCCTCTGGCGGACCAGAGAAACGCCAAACCTTGGCACGTCCCAAATACCGAAATTAGGCGTTGCTCTGGCAGTTATGGCTGAAGTATGGCACCAACTTTGGCGCTCCTCTGGCAGACCAGAGAAATGCCAAACCTTGGCATGCCCCGAATTCCCAGATTAGGATTTACTATGGCAGTTATGGCTCAAGTATGGCACCAACTTTGGCACTCCTCTGGCGTACCGGAGAAGAGCCGAACTTTGGCATGCCATAGGATCGCCCAACTATGGCTATAGTTAGGCACCGTACTTTGGCACTGATGAATGCCATGGTGCAAAAACCTAACTGCGCCAAAGTTGGGCCCTTATGTTTGCCAGACCTTTGCCCAAGTTGGGCATTCCTCTGGCGTGCTACCTGGGTATTCACCAGGCGCGACTAGCGCCTGTTTAACCAAAGACTGGCGACGACGTCGACTAAAAAGATCACGTTGCGAGCAATAGTCACCGCTAAGTGAGCGGCGATTCACCAGTCGTGTTTACGGCCTAGTCGCCCCAAGCGACTAAGAAATCGAGCAACAAATATTAGTCATGGGGTAGGGCTAGTTTAGCCGGTGTTTAGCGGGTGACGGCTCAGCGCCATGGCCAACTCGTATCACCGCTGACCGCCAGCGCTATAACGAAGCACTTGCTCTGTCTCAGAACGCTGGGGGACACATGTAGAATGAATTGGAGGAGGAAATATTGTGTAAATATTCATGTTCAACGGCCAGAGGTACCACTAAAGCGATCTCAGCAGGGCGCTTGACGGCGAGAAAAAACGCATTTTCGGGCGCTTCCATATTTGTTTATGTCACTGGCAATGCGGCTTCTGTATTTCTTCCTTGCGTTTCTTTAATTTTTTTCTTGTACAACTCTGTCTCGGCCAATTAGTGTCTCATTGTAACTTTTTTCTTTCTCATAAACGTTTAAATATCAGTTTTTATACGATAAAATACCCCTTTACGCAGCGGCGTTTAAGTACGCGTGCGCGCGACATATATCTTTTTTTGTCACTTCCGCTGCTTAGTTGTGACTAGATAGTCACCCGCTAGCTTCGCGCTTGTGAATTTTCGCAGAAGTAGTCTATCCTTAGTCACTGATCTTTTCTCTTAGTTCGCGACTACTTAGTCGCGACACTAATTTTAAAACAGCGCTAGTTAGTCACGACTGGTGAGTACGGCTGATGAACTGAACTCGTACAGGGGCACATGTCCTCCTTTTTCTTAAACCCGTAGCTAAAATGACGCTCATAGCAAATTATGGGAACCAAATGCGCACCAAAATGTATTAATAAACACACAAATATTTCTGGTATTGGTGGTTTACTCCTAATTACGTCCTTAAAATTTTCCACGTATGTGGAAAGCCCCGGAACCGAACGCCACCGCAAGTGGAGCGTTTTTCGACAAGTGTTGTGCTAGTCCAAGGCATACCGGTCAAACTACGTGGTGGAGTTCTTACTCAGCAATCACAACCCAGCTTGATGAATATATTCCATCTGTTATAGTGACAAATTTGGCTTTGAGCCGCTCGCAAAATAATACTATTTTTGTAATGGGGTGGGGGCGTTACGTTTTAGGAGCACTGTACAATAGTGACATTTGTTCCTGGTAATAAAATAATTTCTTAATATGCTTTCTCTAAACTGCTTTTTAAATGTGCTACTCGGTTGATTTCAGAACTCAGGTCACGACTTTCCAAAAGGGGCGTTATTTTTTTAAGTTTTTTTATGAAAGCATTATTTAAAATGTATTACATGGCTCATAAGCGTCCTAACTGATACGCACAATAAAAGAAACAAAAAAAGAAACTCCTGATTTGCGAGCCCCCTAAAGTGCGTTCTGGTTTAATCTTTATTTTACGTTCCAGAAAAGCCTAACCAGGAAGTTGTATGCATTAATAGAATATGGTAGCACCTCCTATCTGGACGCCAAAGCTACACTTTCCAACCTTAAAGAGGAAATACAACTGCCATCATACGATTCGTACGATGCTGTCCTTATGTCAACAAAGTAAGTGCGTTCGTCAGTATCTTTAGATTTGTTTGAAGGTTTACGAGTTTACCATACAACTGTTCATTGCAAATGCATTTCGTCAGTTTCAAAATGGTCAGTCAAATTTTCAGTTTCATGTTCAAATTCACGTTTTTTACAATGTTCAGGGTAAGCGGTTTCTTAAAGCTGCCTAAAAAGACCAAAGAAACGTTCGAACTATATATCATTACAACTTAGCAAGGTATCGCAACTTTTTTATATATATATATATATATAACGGGCATGGTGGCGGGAGGCCGAAGGCGTGGGTATAAAACTGAGAAGAAAAAAACCCTTAGTGAACACAGCAACAACGGACGATTTCTTCTTCGACGTTTATTGCATTTGGTATTCTGCAAGTTTATCTAAAGCTAGAAAATAAAACAAAACAAAAGTAAGACTTTCTGATTTAAGGTTCTGAATATTTAAAACTATTTAACAACGAAACATTTTAGAAGTCGCACAGACAAGCTTTTTTTTCCTTGTTTGTGGCGTCTAGCCCAAGCCCGTTTGTGGCAGCAAGCCTTCTGCATCTTGATGACAGACACGAGCACGCCAAGCAGCACAGATTTGGCCAACCATTAGCCAATGACTGTCAATGATCTCTTGGGCAGTGGCCGGACAGCGGTCAGCCATTGGCCGATGACTGTTCTTTCTCTGCCCATTGCCCATTGGCCGCTGGCCATCAGCCATCGGCCAATCATTGGCCGACGAAGGGCCACTTTTTGGCCATTGGCCAAAAGACCATCACAAGCCATTGGCCAATACATGGTCAAAATTCGTGCTGCTCGGGCAGCTACTCGATTTTGGTTTCCGCTCAGCTAAAACGTCTTGCCATGCAGCTCCTTCTGCCAATGGAAACGATTGTTTGTCAGAGTGGTCGCAGTGAGGGGTATACATATCTGTGGCGCTCACCAACGTGATGGTAGCTGCCGCGGAACGAGCGCGAGCGGCGCGGGGCTCGAAAGCGCCGCATCGCTAGCCGCTCTACCGATCCTGCATTGAAACAGTTTCTATGCACATGGCGAGCTACGAGCTGCTGTCTCTGTGACACTCGCTAAGCGGTCGCTTAAATTCAATCGAACCTTTTTTTACAGCTGGGTAAAATTTATCGTCAACTGATTTATTACCAAGCAAGTTTTAGCCGTGTTATTTTATTGCACATCTCGCAAGATTCTCTTTTTAGAAGCAAATCCTCCGGTTTCTGCTCGCATCTTTTCCTTACACTGTTTTAATCCGGCACGATTCCACGACCTCTACGCTATTCCACACATTTTCTGGCCTTCGTTTCTAAGTTTTACTTTCCGTTTGGACTTTTCGTATATGTACATTTATTGCTACATTATCAATATTATTAAAAAAATTAGCAGGAGAACTTTTTGATGTACTCGAATGATACAAGCAGGTTTTTTTTTTCTTCCAAGACCGGTTACAAAATAATAAATATGGCTAATTTGACATAAAATTTTAACAGCTGGGGGGAAAGTAACACATTAAATGTTAATATATATAAATCAAAAGTTGTGATCTTTCATTCGAAAAATTAAGCTTGTGGTAGTGCCTAAAATTCTCAGCTTCTAGTCAAAACCAGTTAAAAATTGTTAGGTCATGAAACTCTCGCAGCGCATTAGTGAGTATATGACATGGGATAGCCGTGTACAATATCTCATGCCAAAACTCGCTCGGGTGCAGGGAATTATTGATCGCCACTGGTCTGTTTTGCCAATTAATATTAAGTTGTCGCTTTACAGACCATTATTTCATTAAAATTTAACATATTCCTATTTTGTCTATGGCACTCCAAGAATTGCTACCGTCGCAAAACCTTTCTTGCCATGAAAACGTAAAGTGAGATGGATATGTAACCTACCACGTCACCCCCATACCACTAATTTATTTAGGAACTATCACATAACTTATATTTATAGGTTATATGAATACACATTAGCGCCTGTCTTGTATACTTCTTGTCCTTGTCTTTCTGTTGCGCTATTTTGTATGTTTTACTCATTATGTACTAGTTTTAAGACGGAGGCCTTCAGGCGTCTAAGTTTTTATTTGTTCTCGCAAATCCTTACGTCGCTGAGGGCAAACTTATCACCCTCCTCTACCCGTAACACAGAAAAATGGAGGATGGTCACACAGTAAACAAATGATCGTTCTCAAATGATAACTTTCACAGCACCGCATTGTATGAGTAGTGTGGATATTTGTATGAATGTTGTGGATCTAGACGGCCTTAAATTTAAAGGCTTATAGTTGCATTCGTGTTCACGATTTTTGCTAAGTATACGATGTGTTTTTTTCGTTTTTTTAGGAGTATGATGTTGTTTATACCTTAGTTTGTTCTTCTGTGCGTTGTTTTCGATGATAGTTTTTTTTTTCTGCGCTCGCTGCTCAATATTTTAGGGGTTCAAGGACTTGTCAAGCTGAGCTTTACAGCTTTTTTACTTGGGTTCCCGATAATAACTAATGGAAATAAAATTTTCATTATAATTATGTTTTGAAACATGTATTTTATGATATTATAAGTCGTCTGGTCTTGAAATATTCATAAACTTTAATTTTACCTCCAATTTAGCTGATCGATTTTTTTGTTATCAAAAATCATAGTAAACTTGTCATTTTCTACTGGACCATCTGCTTGAGTGTCACCCCAAAACACTAAAGATATCAAATATTGACCTGCTACCTCTGCTCTTATCACTCCAGATAATATTTCCAAGTTACTTATTTTGGTAGCTATATCATCTTTGCATGCAATAGTAATCTTATCATAAAATTCTTCCCTCATAAGGTCATGTAGTACATATCAAGTCAAAAAATAATAGAAAGTTTTTAAATAAATCGACTCCGAATTTAGCCTCATTTATAACAAATACTCATATCACCAGCGAGTACAAATATTAGTTATTGCTAAATTTACTATAAAGGCCGAACATTTACTAAATGAACATGATTCCCTTTGAGCTAGTTCACCAATATAAATCAAAAACAATGTAAAAACATGCGGTTTTGTGGACGGATAGAACGCACGGTTCAGCATACAATAAAATTTCAAATTTTTCTGGTACTGATAAATAATTATCATTAACAAACATGATTATCAAACGACCCTTTCCTTCCGATAGGCAACGGTAGATAGGCACGAAAACTATATAGGGAGAACGTATTACATGTTTCTTCCGTATTTATGTTACGTAAAAAGAACTCATCGATGGAAGCTATTTTTTGGACAACAGCATCATAAGTTGATCACAATGCCTTTGTAAATAGTCTTATCTTTATTCCACCTGAGTTTCTCCCTGAGGCGCGTTTTGTGTTTTCATATTATTCTTTGAATGACACGATCGTACCTTCCGTCGTTGACTCATTTTATTTAGGTATATTTCTACTTCGATGTGAATTGCAGCTGCAGCTTCCTTCTGGTGTACGAAAATAGTATTTCCTTTCTTGTTCCATACAAACGTGCTCACGTTTGTTTAGCGCAGTTCTCGGTGTTTCACATCGGGATCATATTTCTCCTTGTTAAGTTCTCGTTATTGTACAGCTTTTCATCTCTGAGCCACTCGCTTCTGGGTGCAGATATCTCCTCTTCTTTGTTCTGTGAACATCACCAACAATGTAGTTGCTTTGGCTTCCTTTAACCTTGAGCCTGTGGGCTGCCTCAACTGCTACTTCTGCGGTTCGCTCAGGCAGCTGAAGTTTTTGATCAAACACCTTGATCACTACCATTGCGTCTTAATTAGGCCGCTGAGTGACTTCGTACAATTCAATATTCTGCCGTCGCTGCTGTATTAGCTCCTGTGTGTCCGCAATAGAGTGCGGTAATGCGCCGTCGAACTGGTTCGCTTCGAAAGCTCTCTACTCCATAGTGCACGCAGTAACCTAAAAAGGTGGAGAGGTGGAACTGCTCGCGGAAGCAGCTTTATGTTCAGTCTGATAACCGAGTTGATCCAGTGACGTTGGTTCACGAATGCTTGGATAGTCATATTTCAGAATCATTATCGTGTAGTCATCACATCGACAACCTCATGCAAGCACACTGAAATCAGTAGGTCTGTTAAAGCGGAGCTCACGTCTAGCCCGTGTTGCAACAAAAGGACTCACCTGCAAAACAATACTACGACTTAAACTACAACATGCAAGTATTATATGGCATCTATATCAAGATTATTTAACTTCTAAGTTTGAATTCGTTCAAAAGAAAGCAACCGGGTACATACTTAAAAAGTAACTCCAGTTGATTTTACATATTAAGAAAAACGATGTAATTATATTTAGAATCCCCTAAAAAGAGGACACGCCAGATATAAATATTTCAATCTAATTCCGCCTTAAAGATGATGAAACTGGCAAACCAAGTTTCAGGTGCGCGAAATTACCAAAATCTGCTAATCCTAGCGGGTGAGGAGCGACGAAGCCGGCAGCGCAATTAATACCACCGTGTCGTCGCAGCCTACCCTGCGCTGCCTACGTCATACTCAAGGCTCTCGGGGAAGATTTGTTTTCTTGTTTTGTGAATTTTTAAGCCAAGCCGACAGCCTGCGCTAGCAGCGTGCTCATCGTTGACCACGTGATTCGTGGAACGCGCATGCTTTTGTGTGCTCCCGAACGAGCATGCGTTATCGTCGGATTGTCCGTCGCGTGCGAGAAAGTCAGTCTGCGACGCTGAGCGCGATATACTTCGACAAGCCCGTCGCGACATATTCACGTGTGGTTTCCAGAACTTCACTTTCTACTAATGTTTTCAAATGAAACCCTTGGGAAAACTTGCCTTTTTCTGGGCTAGAACACAAGCTGCGACCGCGGAGTACAGGCCTCGTCCGGTTTAGCAGACTGCCGATCGTATAGCAGCGGAATCTTTCGCCCTTGAGCAGAGCTTCGCCCGGCCGCCTGGTACGTAACGTCACGATTTGTATCACGTGGTTGGAGATGTAGGTGACGACAGAAGAGCAATGTTGCCCGCCGCAGGCAAGGTTACGGTTTCGGTTTGGAGTCCGCTTTGACTAAAAATTGCCCAAAACGTATTACAATTCTTTTGAAAGAAACTACGTATAACCGCACGATTATTACCACCACGGGATATATAATCAACCATCAACTGACATTTTCTGGAATTCACTGGAGTTACTCTTTAAAAGGCTAACTCGATAGTTTTATGGTTAGACGTACGTTACGATATCTTGATAGGGATATATTGATGGCTACTGAATTCCCTCAAAATTGGCTCAGTTCACCGATAGACACAGCTGTACCAGTGCTCTAAGTGTTCTGCGAAAATTTCGAAACGAAAAATCGCGAAGGTATTGAATCTGTAAATTTCGTTCTCCTCGTCTTTTTAAAACCAAGAGCCCCTACTCGTAAAACTGAAGCGTGAGAAGAGAAATGCTACAAAGTGGGCAGTAAACCAAGCTCCCAACTGATTACAAGATGTTTGATTGTGGGAAAACAATGCTTGGAAGCTCATTCACCGGCAATCACCAAAGAAACGCTCGACATACTCTGTTTAAGAATATCATATGCAACCTGAACATATGTACCATTTTCTAACGTCACACCACAGGAGAACACGGAAATTTCAATGTAGGTTTCTGCATCATTTTCATTTACGGTTTTCTTAATAGTTACTTGGAATTTCGAGACAATAGAGAGTTTTAGGGAACCGGAACAAAAGACGATCGATAAACAAAAACGATCGATACCTTGGATCGGGCGTGTGGACCGATCGTGTGCCCTGAAACGGCTTTGGGGGAACCATATTTGCAGACGATAGCAGACGATAGGGAGGCTCAAGTGAGGGGGGGTGCAACTGCTAGATCGGCGATCACGGGACATGGACGCCATTTAATTGCTAAATTTTGCTGGGAGTCTATGGGGCAAAGGGAGTCTATGGGGCAAAGGGTCGTTTTCTTTCCTAACTCGGGTCATAAAAGCCCATTAAGGTGCTTGAATAATTTACACAAGGTATAAATGGTTACTTTTCCATAGCCACCAGTTTTGTTGGATAGGTTAAGTATTTTTTTAACGCGAAAAATGGTAAATTCCGCCATCTTGGACGTTGCTGCTTGTCTGGCAACTTTGCTTTCTCCGCTCGACGTTTGCAATTCTCGGAGCGAGAAGGAAGCGAGAGAGGCTGCGCCAAGGCGCTCGTTGCTTGCAATGGGAGGCGAGAGGAGGAAAGGCGCATGGAGCAACAGAGTTGCAACAGAGCGGGCGCCTGCTCTCGTGCAGGCAACACTGGCGCATATCCTTTCTCGAATCCTCTCCCTCTGGCGCCGCCAATAAATTGCAAACGCTCTCCAGGTTTTGAGTTGCGCCCACCCTCACTACAGCCTCCCTAGCAGACGATCGGTACAGGTCGCGCCCCCCGGCAACGGAAACCTGCATCCGCCTCATCGAGAAAAGACCAATTTAAGCGTGTTTGTACAAATCGCAGAAACTCAAGTAAATAAAGATCGCACCCTAAATATATAGAGAACCTAAAATATTGTATACCTACATAGAGTTCGTCTCGTTTTTTACTGGAATAAATGCGCTTCCGTAATACAAAACCTGGCGCACCACGGCGTGTCGCCCCTAGCACAGCGAAGTTCTAAAATGTTCGTCTGCTAAAGAAGCAGACGAGCTTTCCGACAACAATGGTGCTCGATCTTTTTGACCATGACTTGGAGTTGGCTCTATTCAGCGAAAACAATTTAGAAAAAGTGATTTTGTACGACTGTCTGCGCACTAAGTGTGGTGTGAGTCTCTTTTGAACTTCCCGCTTTCTATAAGCGAGGCACGCACGCGCGTGCCGTGGGGCCCGTGACTTGTGCGGGGGCACGAGGAAATAAACATTCTTTTTGGTTTGCCGTGACACGGAGTCAGTCGCATTTCTTTCGGGTGCCACCGAGCACCGATACACTAAGAGAAGGCGCTTGTTGGCGGCAAGGCATAGGACGTTCAACTTGGCGTAGCTTTTGAGTAAACAAAAAAGTTGTGATACCAGGAATGATGTGCGAATACTACGAATGATGTGCCAGCGTATTTTGGGTTTGTTTTCTTTCAGTTCACCAGATTTATATACTTGGAGAATAAAATAATTCCCCGACCGTACATGGTAGCTTGTTTTCTAATAAGTCATGCGTTCTCAGCGGGCACGCTTTGGTGTTTTACATCAACCAAATATGATGTTTACACCAACCACGTCCTGATATGCTGAAACGTTGCCGAAAGCAAACTCGATTTGGCACAAGAACACGCTCGCGCGCGCTTAT
This sequence comes from Ixodes scapularis, assembly GCF_016920785.2. NCBI lineage: Eukaryota > Metazoa > Arthropoda > Arachnida > Ixodida > Ixodidae > Ixodes > Ixodes scapularis. The sequence goes on along the minus strand of NW_024609879.1, from coordinate 137,362,466 downwards.
CATCAACATTCGAAGTCGTCTGCTAGCAATACTGTCTCTTTCCCTCGAGGCCCAATGCAGGATCGAGTGTTAAGAAAGATATGGACAAATAAAACTGGAACTATTAAATCTCGAAGAAAATAAAAAAACAACCAAAATATACACACTTTCTCAGGTTGATACGGTCATTTTTCTTGTACAAAGTTAATTCAATTCAATATACTTATAAATTTTCCATTTAATTCAATTTTTATTTTCAGATCAATTCATACAAAATAAAAAGCTGGCCCACAAAAGCCACATTCTGCTTGTATCTGGGGCCAGGCGACCAACTAGAATACATGTGGTTACACACACAAAAAAAAGAAAACACTCCGCAGCACCAAAAAAAAAAAAGAAAAGAGCACAAAATTAGCAGCACAAACAAATACAAAAAGGAACACTTTAGAGCATGAAATATAGGTGTTTATAGCCAAGTCTACTAACGCAGCCATGAAATAAAAGTACGAAACATCTCCAACGGTTAGGCTACGATATCTACAGCTCAGATGCTTGACACCAACTCCTTAGTTTCCTCTTTAGTACCCTAGTGGATTCTATATTCATAAGGGACTCTGGGAGTTCGGTAAATAAGGAAGGAATGTAATCATTTCTGTTTTTCTTTCCATACAGTGTGTATATTTTTGAATGACGTATCTTTCAGTGCGTCTCAAATCTCTATTTTTATTTATGAGGAGGTCAATCCGTTGCTTCGCTCCTCGCAACGAGAAGTTCTTTTTCAACGCTGCGTCATTCCAAAGTGCTAGAGCGAAAAAGGAGTAGCGCCTAGCACCTCCCGAAGTAGATAGATGTTGTTTACTGCTGTAAACTGCTTGCGAGGAGGAGGCGGAGAGACGGTGGTAGATGTGGCGCTCATGTTGCTCTCTTACGGTACAGATAGCAGACGATCACGGTCGTACGCCCGCGTACCGACCGTTGCGCCGTGTACGGTACGACCACGAAGAACATATAAAGGAAAACCTGTAACTTTACAGCTGTACACTTATTAAAACTATCACCCAATATTCAAAGGGCTCTTTTTATAGGATATATGTGATTAGCATTTGTACAAAAATTTTAATTCATGCAACATTTTTAAACTAAAAAGTATCCGGAGCCTTGGTGCAGAAGGCTGTTGCTCACTCTGTTGCCACTACAGATAATCCTCAGTCATAACAGCAGCTGTAAAAAACGGGTGATAAGTGCTCAAAATGCACATCCAATGTTTGTATAAAAAGAACAAAAAAAAACTTATAATACGAAAAAAAAAAGAAAAAAAGTTTTTGCGCTAGCGGGATTTGAATTCTCCACTACCGGTCCTCTACGAGCCCAAGAAATCGGCGCCCCAATCCACTGAGACACCGAGCAGACGATTCCTGGCTACGCTAAACACCAATTTATTTCTATTGAAAAAGTTCTATTGCGTTTTGTTCTTTATTCTTTTTCTTATTTGCTGACTCAAACTTTATGGACTTACTGTCACACATGGCGCTCCTGTCAGGCACCGCCACGATTTATTTTCTTCATGTTTGGAGCCACGGCACGCTCTCTCCGTCAGCGAAATCGCCGTTTTGCTAACCATTCGAGACTGTCCATGTCGGCCATTGGTCGTGCCGGTCGTGCCTTACGGTTCCACCAGCGCATAACGGTAAGATCGCAGAAGGCAGGCGCATGCGCTGTTCGTACCGGAGGGCCCATCGTACCGTATCGGATGTGCAAAAACGGTTCCCTAAAACTCTCTAATAAATGCATACCGTGAAGAATAAAGTCATGGTATTCAGGAAGAGCCATTTGTTTGGGTAGCTCAAAAACGATTTTTTGCCTTTAGGTCGTATCTCTGCCTTAAAACAACTAGCATTGATCTCACTTCATTAGCCTCCAGACGCAGGTAGAATTAACCGCATTTGTTTATTTCATAAAATGTACTACGGTACATCACACTTCAGAAATACTTACTGTCATGCTTCCCATTATATTTCCTTCAGAACAGATAACTGGTGTAAGCTTCAGAAAACCCAATCCCATAACAATTCTTTCTTATATTTGCCTGTATTACTGCGTATTTCAGAATGCAGTAATCGGCCCGATAAAATTGCAATCAACATAAATCCTTAAGATTTTAAGAAATTGTGCGAACTTGTGTATTTTGAATGGCTTGTGAATCCCTTTGTAGTCTTCCTTGTTATTTTTTATGTCCAGTTGAGAACTAAATATCGCGTAATCTCTTTTAGCATAACGGTTTTTTTTTTGTGCCGCTGTGACCAGAGATATTATGTTTATATGTTATTTTTTATTGGATCTTGTGCTTTTGCCCAGCCCCTCAATTAATGAGTCCCCAAAAGACGCCTTTGAGGTAAATAATTTGAATTAAACGTGCCCTGTGTATTCCGCAATCCTCTGGTCCCCTGGTTTTGACCACACCGGGTACGGGTCAAGGAGCATGTTTTTAACTGGATCAAGAGTTTTTAAACAAAATGTGTTTATTCTTATGATTTCTCAAAAAAAGCTAAGGTGTAATGCAAAAGTGCAGCACGCAATTTTTCTGCTAAACGTATCGGGAAAATTTGTTATTGTTTATAATTATACACTAATTCCATTTCCCCGCTAAAGTTATCGGCAATATGCTTCCTGCTGAGGTGTTAAATCTTCAAACATTTTACTTTAAAATCTCTTTATATTCCACCTTTCACTGTGTACACCTCACTGCAATCAAAACTATCAAACACCTTAAAAAAGTTTCTATCTTCACATTTTGAGTCAAGAAGTGTTAACAGATCTGTTATTGCGTATAAAATAATCATGCGGTTTAAAAATAAACTAAATCTTTCATAGTTTTATCTCGACAATCGCGTAAGCAGGATACAGTATACGAGTATAGTGTAGTTGAATAATATATTACTAATGTTTAATTCCTCATATAGCAAAAAGATGGCGACTATTAAGGACAGAATCGTGAACACGGGACTAGATGGTAAGAAACTCTTTGTTATAAAATATAACCCTCATGTTTCAGCGTTGTCCTCCATATATTCGCTAAATAAAAAATTGGCAAAAATGTGGGTATAGTAAAAACAAAACACATTGAAGCTAAGAGGTAAAAGAAAGGGTAATCGAAGAAAAAAGAGATAAATCTATTGGTGAAATAGAATATGGTAACATGTCATTGCTGTGGCACAAATCGATATAGCGAAACCCTTCTTTCCGACTAGGTACATTTACTAGGTTTGCGACACCTAGCACTATACTGCATAAGTAGTAGTATCGATGGCCAATTCAGAATAAATACCAGTTTGTGTGGGCTAAATTTCAAACGTATGAAACCTATAAATGTATACCTTTATGCCTTCTCTCTGGCGAAGAGCAGCGGTACCCACAAGCCAAATAATTTCTACTGGAACGTATTTCTACTCTAACTAATGCTTCCTCTTAGGTTTCTGGTATATATGTGATAAGTATTCCGATAATCCACCCTACAACATTGCGGAGGTTCAAGACTCTCTCACAATATTTTGGTGACCCATGAGTTATTTCTTGCTTTCCACAGTCTCCCCATATGGTGATCTTTTCAGACGTCTTCGGGCTAGAATAAGTTTTTTTCCTCTTCTCTGCTTCTTAAAAAAAAAAAAAAACGCTTGGCAAGACACCTTAATTCTTTTGACCTGAATCATTGCATAAATCTTGCCATTAATATTTCACCCCGCACATTTCGTAATATTCAACAAATGTGTAAATAATATATAAATTAAAAATGCATGACTAATAACCAACACAGCTCAACAACACTTTTAGAAAAAACAAGCATACAAATGTCTTCCTTCAGGATAGGAGTCACACCCTTTTTTAAATATTCTATTTTCTATCACGTGAGGTTTGGTTCCTACCAGGAAGCAGAGATAACCAGGGCCTTCAAGCTGTCCTGCTATCATATATTGTTCACCAAAGAGCTGACATTTCACGATTTGTTTTACTTCTGAATTCGCTAAAGACGTCCCTACAACGCTACCTCAACAATGCAATACTAATTGAGCCTTGAAAAAAGGTATAGTAGCGGGTGAACTCATTTCAAATCGTGCAAGAAAATAAGGCACGATTCAAAAAAAATATTTAAGAAAAAAAGATTTGCTGGCAGAAATTGAAAACAGCGCCCTTGGTGCACGTTTTAATATATTGTTTTGCTACGAAAGAACCAAAGGCGGATTTTGAGATTTCACCGACGGTCACAAGTCACGCAGTACTTCGCGAGACTCAGATATTTTTCACTCGACAGGAAAATTTGTACATGGTTTTTACAACTACTATAGAAGTGCCAAGTAAACATAAAAAATTGGCATCTTTCTCTTTTTTTAATAGTTCTGTTACAAATTCAGAACCTAGCCGCTCTGACTATAACTAACCTGCCTTGAATTATGACAACTTTTATTACTTCAATGCCATGGCAAAGTATACAATGTTTTTAAGGTTTACAGAGAGTTTTATATAAAGCCGTGTATTGCACAGGAATACGGTTTGTGCAAATGAGTTATACGGCCAGGAGACACAATATAGGATGCAAGTCATCATTATAACTAGAAAAGTTACCTAAAATTTTTTGCTACATTTCTAATTAGTGAAGATAAGTATATGGCTTCAATTTTAACCTTCGTGAGTGTCATTGAAACTATCAGTAGCACATGAAAGAAGCGCGGAAGTACGCAAAAGTTACCACTTAAGCAAATGGCACAATGCTGGGGATCGAAAACGAGCCCGCGAGGTTTTTCCGTATTTTATCATACGCGTTTTTGCATCCCTAGGGCCCTAAAACCGTGAGACACAAAGTTGGAACCGAAAGTTCGCGGACTGCGCCGATTGGCTGCCGGCGAGAAAAACGCGAAATCATCGTCGGAATAGTGCAATCGGCGCGCTCCGTTAACGTCGGCCCCAACTTTGTGTTTGACGAGTTTAGAGCACCTAGACCTCTGTAACGCACAAATGGTCACTTTAGCGCACTATCGCATTTGTCACTGGATTAAAGTATTTCTAAAATTCACTGGTCAAATGGTTGTCAATGACCCTCAGCAAGTTTCTTATAAAACTTACGTTTATTCTTACTAAATAAAAAGTTTGATTACAAATCTTAGTTAATTATTTGTCTTATTGTGACGATTACCCTAATATATTATGTACCCCTGGCCATATAAATCACCTCCACAAACCGCATTTGTGTAGTTTTCATGGCTGTTTAGCAACACATTTATAAATCCTAAAATCGAATTAAAGCTTACATATACCAGCTCAAGAAGTACACTATACCACAGTGAAAAAAATTTGAATGCGAGAGGAAACTTTAAAAGTACAAATTTTAACATCATGTTTTTGTTTCCTTTTCTTCGTACGAAGACCTTTTCGTACATTCTATAATATGCAATAAAGATCAAGTTTTATTTAATGTTTTGTCATCTAAAAGCGGTAGGTTGACGATAAGCGGGACGATATATTTTAAGCTTTACTGCAAGGTGCAAAGCTGGGTAGTTTCATCTTTTTTTCTGTTTTATACTTACATATTTCTTGTGACAGTATTAGTCGGCTTCCATTAACACACACTAGACTTCTTCCAAAACCGATGCGCCCCATCGCGGCGAAATATCACACAGTGCACTCTGGAAACTAGTGGCCGCTCAGTTTCGATTTCGAGCGAGCAGGTTCATCTCATGCTATCACGCCACGACCGAACGCGCTGATTGCGTTTTCGATTATCTGACTTTTTACGAATGTACAATACACTCATTCTCGAGCGATAGAAAACAAAGACCGGGGCACTTTCCTTGGTTCCCGAAACACCGGATATTGTGCGTGCGTATGCAAACGTGGTAAGACGTGGCTTAGTCACCTAACCTTACGAGTGCATCTTTGAGCTCAATGTCAGTAATCCCGTCTAGTACCAGTGAACCGCAACTGAAATCTGGTCACCTTGAGCCCTACACGTATTTTGTTTGCCAAACGTCCGCTTCTTGTTACTTCGTTGGGCGAAAAGCAAGCCGCATCTTCGCAGGATTATCAAAGTTGAGCCCAGCGTTGGCGCATGAACTTTGAAGGAAACGCAATAAATTCAACCTCACTACTGCATAAAAGTTACTATGATGTCTTCCTTGTGTCATCACATCTCTCACACTCAAATTTTATGCTGATAGAAGATTAAGTTTTCGCAAACACTCAGATCGGCTTGCTACGACGGAGGCCCTAACAAGCGTCCCCTTCTCCTCGGTAGGCCTTTTTGGACGAGCTTTTCCTGACGCCCAAGATCTGTGCCTGAACGTTGTGTCTGAAATTATCTCGGCATACTCAGTCAGGAAGAAAGCAAACACATAACAAATATTATAGCCATTAGCAACCGTCAAGTTCGCTTTGAATAATTTCGTTCGTTTGGCGCACCTATAGGGGTTCATGCCCGTCTGGCGCCACTTCCGGCGAACGGTGCGACATTCTTCACACAAGTGCTCGACTTTTGCTTTCTTAAAACGGTTTGTATGTGCGAATGGTACCTATGTTTTGCAGGATAAATTTATGCGCATACGCGATGTTGAATATTAGTGGAATGCAAGCGCGTGGGAACTTCACTTCGTGCAGTGCAGTGGGGCAGTACACATGAGAGATGAGAAGTGTGTTCAAATGGAGCATTTCAATGGCGCCTCCGAGCTTTAGCTCGCGTACTAAGGCGTAATAAGTAAAACGTACGAAACAAACTTCCTGATCAACAATACTAATGTAAAAGCGCGAGCTCGATGTATGTATACTTATTGGTTGGTACAGCTTGCTTATTCGCACACAAGCAAGGTCCCCGAGCTTCGCAGCGCCGAAATTCTCAGCACTGGCTCGTCCACCATACTTCGAAACGCTAACAGAAAGGCTCAAGTACAAAAATACAACAAGCATGCATTAAGACAAGCTATACGTCTCGGGCTTGTGCTAAAGCTTCAAGGTCTGGCCATTTAGGTTAGTTTTGAGACCACAAATGACGCTCTCGGGACCAGAAAGCATGAGATAACGAACGTTAATAGTCCACGCTCTGTGTGTCACCTCTAGTCGACGTGTCGATCGAAACCGAGATCATGCCACTCTCCTCCCTGGCCAACTAGTTCCCAGAGTGCAACGCGTGCCGTGTTGCATGCAGGGCTTTATGGAAGTAGTCTATTGAATGAAGTAAAGCTGATAGTACGTGAGATATCATATGTAATATACAAGGGTCTTCTTACACACGTCTAATTCGTTAATACAAAAACTCTGGCAATTCGGTGTCTAAAACAAACTTTCGAAAATCGCCTTATGAGAATCAGAATCTTGTTTCCTCAAAACGTCCCTGGCCGTGTACGTGAGCCATTAGGGCAAAATAAATTATTCTTAACATGCCCACTGCCCAAGCGCGAAATTTCGTCATTTTCCAACAGCCGCTCCTTTACGCACACAAAGCCCAGTTAGAATTTAGTAAATGCAATGGACAAAGGTTAGTCACAAAAACATGTCTTGTCATAGAATGTAGGGGTAACTCGACTTTTTGTTTCACCCTCGAGACACTTGTGCCTCGAGAGTAATTTTTAAAAATAAGTGCAGCCGCCCGGCTTTGCATTGAGTCTATTTGATTCATTAAGTAAATTTGTGAAGCGTTTCATTTGATGCACAAATAGTTTATTGCAACCAAACATGCAAGATATGAGTTGTAAGCAGCTTATTAGGTGCAAGATGTAAATTTTGTCGTATGCAGCTTAATGTGGTTAGCCCTCAGGATAATATAAACAAATAAATAAATAAGCGACTTGCCTTGCTAGTCACATGATTAACATGATCCTTCGAGTTAAGACCTTTGATCAAAATAACCCCTTAATACTTGGATGATATTTTTGGTCGATGGATTTATTTACTTGTTGGGTATCTAAAGGTTATTGTGGACTTGTTTGGATGAGAAGGACAGGTATCTTTATCTGGGTATATTGATGTTAACTTATGAATTACACAATCGTTTGCAAAGAATCTAAGTGAAGAGGGACTTTCAGCATGTATGACATTATTGTAAATGAGAATGAGAAAAAATAGTGGGCCCAATGCTGATCCCTGTGGAACTCCAGATTCGTAGCGGCAGATGAACTAGTTGGCACAAAGTTCCTTTTGACAATACGCGCCTCGAGTCAGGGGCAGAGTGTAAGACACAACACTAATGGCAACATTCAAGTGACCTTTTATTGATACAACACAAACTATCTATACACCCAATACGCTTTTTAAGCGTGATATGAAATTAGTTATGCGGTAAATAAACTGTAGAGGCAATGATGCCTCTGTCATCACCTTGCATTTTGACGTTGAAGGACTCATACAAATATTTCGAGATCTTCTATTTTAACTTCCCCAGAATTTTCGTTTCTTTTAAAGTTCAGGAGCACAAAGGCATCTATCACAATGAATAGCCAGGTTGCCCGAAAAAGAAGTTCTTACCGACAGCGCGTGCTTTCCCTCTCATTGACGCACCTGCCGTTTGTCCTATCCACGCTTTACCGCAAGTAATTTCATACACGGCTGAGGGGGCACGATCTACGAACTGCTTAGGTGCTTCTTTTTCACACATCGCCTTCATTTTCTTTGTTGTTAATTTTTCGGCAACAAGTGGACAGCTTTTCTCGGGCCGAAAACGCTATCAGCACATCAGGATGCGACGCCCCCTTTTGGGTTTAGTGAAACCTAGTGTAAATGCCACGTGCATGATCGAGAAGATATGCTTCTTTGTTTATGTAGAACATTCGCGTACACTTTTTCCCCGAGCGTAAACGATAAGCAGGCCAGTGTGACCTTGTCTAGTCAGTCTCGCCTTAGCGCTTTCCCGATTATTCCTGACCTATTTTAAGAAGAGATGACGAGCATAAGATAAAAAGACGAGCTCCGTATTGCCGATTGATTAAATTATTTCTCGTTCTCGCGATAGCCAGCTGTTCCGCCGACGCACCGTCGCGTGCTGCTGCCTCCGCCGACGCTCGCTGCTGCTTTCTCGACGTGTTCTTTTTTTTCATTTCTGGCACAAGTTCGCCGCCATTAAATCTTTAGTCATTCCGTCTTCGCGTGCCCCGTCGTCTGTCATTTGTGACATTATATGTATGACAACGAGACTCACTTTTACCCTGGATATAGGTGCTTCTTCATGATTATTTTTCTTCGTCTTAAAAATAAGCGTTTCGGTCATTTCCTGAAGAAAACTGTCAGGGTAACCCACGATCTTAGGCGTCCGCCTCTTAGGAAAAACTCATGGTGTGCTGTCACGATATTGCAATGAATGCCTCCATGAAAGAGGAAGCAATCGCGCTTTTTATCAATTTATTGTGGCCTTAATTTGCGGGGAACCCGTTTCTTTGAGCGTGGTCGATACTCCCAGCACACGTGCCATTCCTGAAAATCTAAACTTAAATCTAAAACTTGCAGTTTTACTTGACGTTGATCGTTCGTGAGTAAGAGTAAGTCCCGCGAATTCAATGAGAAAATTCCAAGGAATCTTTGAATAACATTGACATCCAACGCAGTGGGCTGCGATACTAGCACAAGAAAATTATCCTCGTACCTCCGTATCTTAGCATCCACCTGTTTCTAGATCGTTGAAAACACCTCGACCAGATTCCGCAAAAAAAAAAAAAATCGCAAATAACAGGGGCGACACCTGACCCGATGGAGATTCCATGCTTTTGTATAAATAGGTCGATTTAAAGATACACTAATACGCAATCTAGGTAGCATGGTCGCAGTTCAAGAAACGACTCCACATTAAGCGTGCTAGTGTTCCTAAACGTGACTTTTTCAGGTATCTGGTCATCATTTGGAATTGGAAAGCGGCCATTGAGGAACTGTCAGTAGAAGTTCGTTAGTCTGGAGGAAATTCTCGATCGACGCAGACATCCTGCTTTATTTTATACGGAACCTGTGGTTAGAGAGTGCTTACAATTTAACGACATCACGTTTAAGAACTCGAACGGACTTAGTTTGGAGTCGTTTATTGTACTGCTCACATGTTACCCATATTCCACCTTGGTGTCTTGAAATCGACCTTTATCTAATAACACACGGGATTTGAATCAGGTCACGTGTTGCCTCTGTAGTAACTAATATTAACCCCAGGGGAAGACAGGTGGGCAAGTTCTGAATGATGGTGTCAATGCCATCACGGCTTATTTGAATATTTGCCAAAACATAATGAGTATGGGCAAAGCTACAATAAGAAGAAGAAGAAGAAGATAAGGGCAGGAGGAGAAATACAGAAAGGTTAACCAAGGCGGCCTGACTCGGTTGGCTACTATGAGTTGGGGAAGGGGATGAGGAGATAAAAGAAGGAGGAAAGAAAAAGCAGAGGAGATAAAGGTAACCTACTAGCACTCCCGTTAACACTGTGAGGGCATAACCAATAATCAAGAGAGTGCCCCAGTTTCCGATATGGCACTAAATCTAAGATACTGAAAGTACGTGCTGGATTGTCACCAATGTTCACCCAAAACACTCGAGTTTTTGTACGCGCCAGCGCGAAGTTCAGTTGCGTACATGTACACTTGCAGGAATTGTAAAACGGATAGTCCTCTCTACGACAGGAAATAATGTACAATAAATAACTTTTACCGAACAAAACTCGAGGCGAGTTTCTAACAAAAGTCGCAGAACGGCGTTTGCGGCTTTCTCCTCTTTAAGTGGAGAGCCCCAGGCAGCTAGTATTTTGGACGTAGTAAATGGCCGGTCGTCTAGATTAGTGAGAATACTCTTCAGGTGTCCGCTTTCTGCATCGTAAAGTGCACAATCACATAATAAATGAAATATAGTTTCCACACAATCACATCGCGGACAGTTCTGATTGTGTGCTTTTCCGGTCCGGTGCAGAAATTCCTGTGTGTAGAAAACGCCCAGACGTAAGCGGTGTATATCTACAGTAAGTTAATGGATAATTCATAAGGCAACTCATTGGTAAAAACATCTCCGAAATAATCATTAGAATTGTTAGATCACATTATAGGTAACGTTTCATTGGCATTCATATCTAAAACATTAGTAGAGACAGCTTTTCAAATTTTTCTGGGATTCTTAAGTAGCAACCTTTTCCAGTGCTCAAATAAAAAAGTTACTTTGTAGCAACTTTGATTGTCACTTGCGTAGCTTTGCGTGTATTAGAACCACAGTGAGTGAGTGTTCCGCCTTTGTGCTCTTTATATACTCGTTTCTTGGTGCTCCAAATGGTCTAACCTTTCAACATTTACGGCTTCCCTTGTGCATGAGGGTCTTTTTTTATACTAGGAACGAAATAAGCAATTGCTTGTCTTAAATCTTCATTAATCATTTGTCCATTTTCTTCTACTGACCGAAGGTCAAAATTCTTTGCAATTCTAGCGTTGACAGTTCTAAGCAAGCATTTATATTATAAGTGCTTGCAATGGAATACTCCTGGATTTCATTTGACTGTAAGCATTCACTTCATATAGGCAGGTTAAAGTTGATACAAACTGCATTATGGTTAATTATTTCCTCAAAACAGGAGGCTGTTAAACTATTTTGGTAAGGTCGTAAAGAAGAGGTAAGAAATGTCATTTTCATGAGTGGGTGTAAGGACCACTTGGATAAGACAGAAGCTAGCAGGCGTACAAAAATACGGTTGATTGTAGAATGTTATAGCATTCCTCAAATTGACAGTGTATCAGTCGATTCCGGGGAAATTAAAATCGCTTCCAAGAATAACCGACGAACTTGGGTAACGGGAGGTGACACGTCCAGTGGAATGTACAGCTGTTCAACAAAACAAGATAACTTATCAGAGGCTCGGTTCAGACATCAAGGAGAATGAAAAAAGAATCCACCTTAACACGCACCCAAAGTATTTCGATGTTATCATGGGTTTTAATTGGAACTGCTAAGAGTATTCTTGACAAACACGAAAACACCACACCCTCCAGACTGTATTCTGTCCTCTCTATGAATCGGGAAGTTATTGTCAAGTACTGTACTTGGTTTCACCTTATGTCTAGACGCGGCGGACGCTACGAGCTTTGGAACCAATGAGACAGCGTCCAAAGTGCACCGTGATGGTGTGCTTCATGTTTCTGTATGTTTTATTATCACCAAACAAAGCATTGGCAGGAAAGACGTAGGACTTGAGCTTCTGACTCTAATTGGTCGGTCTCATTAACTTGTGTAACTAAGTATAGTTCATCAATCAATATATCATCTGAAAGCAATATTTCCGTTCCTTGTACGACGTGAATAGTGCAAGTTGAAAACATATCAGCGAGCGTTTCCTATTTTGATATTACACTTCGAAGGGTGTCAGCATGACATGTCAAATCATGCGAGGTGGCCATTTGCTTTTTATGTCAATTTGAATTTTTATTTGGAATGCTTCTTTGCAATTTATATACAGCTCTAGTTTGACAATCAATTAAAAACAATTTGTCCTCCAAAAATAGTTTATCAGAAGCTAAGCGCAAGCGTGTTTGAGAATTGCGATACGTTTTTTTGTTTTTTTTGCGCAGTCCAAAAGCTTCATACGTTCGCCCCGTATTACAGGGTAGTAGTAGTTTCTTTTTTATTTCAAAATATGGGGGAAGCAAAGTTCTTATGCCTAGCTCCGTTTTCTAAAACTGCGTGCTTATTTCTGAAGTTCAGCACCTTTACTACAATAGGGCGGCAGAAATTTATGTTCATTTTGCCTTCAAGGAGGGCTCCTTCAACTTCGCTGGTCCTTAAGCCAAGTTGTTTCTAACAAAAGAAGTAATTATTTGTTCCGTTCTGGCCCACATTTTCTTGGATTCTTCCGGAATGCTTTTGAACATACAATTATTCCTGCGCTTGAGATTATCTAAAGCGTCGACGTCATAGACAAAGCTCGAGTCGTCTCGGTGTTGCATGATATTTAGTCTACTATTTCTTCGAGCAAGCGTAGGTTTTATGAGGCAGCTGTAATTTCCCTTTTAGCGCCCGACATCTCTTGAACTTTTTAAAATGATTCGTAACCCTCTCGCTTAATTGGTTGACCCCCGCATTGATTGCGCCGGGATTTGTTCAATTTTGTTTCTTTGTGGTTTCGTCAATGGTTGCCTCAGTGTTGGGACCAGGATTCTTCTCTACATTCCCCGACGAAGTGAGAAAAGGGAATTACTACGCTAGTAAGAACAGGTCAGTTAATGATGTTCACATCGCGAGAATTCGTGGTAAAAAGAGGAAAGGGTTACTTTGCCCCAATGTTTCCGTGCGAGTCAGAAAAACAATTTATGATTGGCTATTGGTAAACGGAAACATTGAGACCCATGCATTCTTTAACATGGTTATGTAAAAATAAAGAAAAAAAAAAAACACTTGAAGCTGTGGCAAGACAAAATTACAGCTACTACGCGTAGAAAAGATCAGGCAGTCTTCAGCAAAATTTAACGCACAGGTTTAGCTGCAAAGCAACCAAGGTGGCTGCAAATTCCTGTCAATCAAGGCTTCCCGGTCTATTTTCGCGGCCACGGTAAGAGCGTCACAAATTAAGAAAAAGCTTGAATAATAAAACTTAAATGGACGTTTAATGCTCCGAACTTGTGCCGAGAAACATAAAGTAACAAGTAACAACCCGCCGAAAATATGAAGGTGAACACCTTACCTGGTTTCTTGCCTGACGGCTCCCTAAAGCTATATTAACTCTCAACGTCTCAAATGGTACGTGACTTGGGGTCTAAACTTTGCGTTCCAGCCCTCTTCTGGAACAGAGCTTGTTCCTAAACTTGCAGGAGCGTCAAAAACAAGAAGGGGGCTGTTCACCTTCATATCGCTCACGGGTGTACTACGACGATCGATACGAGTACGAACACCACTCCACGTGTCACGCGGTACTATCAGTGCCCCCTGTCAACTTCACTTTGAAGTACACGTGCACCTTGGTTTCGAGACGTATCGTCTCTAGCGATCGCCGCACCACACTGCACTTCCGGGTCGCCTGCTAGTGAAAAACGGTCGGCGCAAGCGCAAAACTGTTCACCATTGACGAAGAGCATTTTTCGCTAGGAATGTGCGCCCTAAAAATATTTGCATAAATGTTTTAGGGTCATCCTTTTGATTATGAAGTTTTTGTAGATTATTCCCCTCAAAATGCGTTCGAGCTGCAAAGTAGTGGTCTGGTTATCGCACGACAACCCGCAGCGACACTGAACTTTATGCTGTGTCATGTTGCTTTTACAGTGGTAAGGATCGAAGGGTATAATTTAGAAGAATAGATATTTGGGCGAGTTGGTAGAAATTCATCATGGAAAACAGCGCGAAAAAAACGGCGAGGACGCCCCGTCTGTTTCTTAACGTCATCATCGTTTCTTTCGCGCTGTGTTCTTATGATGAAAGGTATCACCCACGCTCGCACCGCGCTAACTTCTTGCCTGTGCTAGTTGGTGGTCCTTTGCTATCGCAAAACTCACGCGAAGTAAATAATAGGCAGTCTTGGTTGATCTTAAATATAATGCGAGAAAGACGGGACAAGAAGGGCGAAGCAGAACACAGGACAAGCGCCTCTTCGTCTTTTTTGTCCCGACTTTTTTGCGATATTTTTACTACGAATGTCAATTACCAACTTGACCAGCAGACTAAGCTTTTACCAAGCTTAGTTGATTGTTTTGAAACCTCCGATAACAATATAATGCATGCTTAAACTCGTCGGCTAAGTATCGGGTATATTTATCGGAGTCTGGGGAATATTCTACTAAAACTTCCTAATCAAAAGCATGAACATAAAGATGTTTATACAAGTTATTTTTGCTGGCGCACATTGCTAGCAAAAAATGCTCGCCATTGGTGAACAGTTTCGCCGTTTCGCCGACCGTTTTTCGCAGCAGATGACCCGGACGTGCAGAGTGGTGCGGCGATCGCTAGAGAAAAAATGTCTCGAAACTAAGGTGCACGTGTACTTCAAAGAACAGTTGTCAGGGGGCACTGGTAATACCGCGGGCCACGCGGAGCGGTGTTTGCAATCCTATTGATCGTGATAGCTCATACTTTGATGCCGATGGAAAGACGACTGAATGAAGCATGCTAAGCTCCTCTTATAAGCGCGCGCGTGGGTATCTAGAACTTTCTGAGCTCGACCAAACAAGAAGATTCTCGAGCCATCAGGAACATTCCAGACATGCAAACACAAGAATTAAAAAGTGGACAAGCGCTGGCGAGGATCAAACCCCAGCAAGCGGCGTGGAAGACAAGCACGCTACTGACTCAGCTAGTCGCACGCGGCATTGCTCCCCTCTTAAAAAAACGCACGCTCCCAATGCAACACAAAATTAAATTTACTACTTAAAACAAAAGGAGCGATAATCGCCGAGTCACCTAATGCACAGGATATTACAGTACTATCCAGCATAGTTCAGTTCGAGTTCGACGGCGTGAATCATCTTTGGGTCGCAGAGGGCGGAGTGGCAATGTTCATTTTTCGCCAGGCAACGGCTCGCTGTTTAGGCCCCTCGGGTACCAAATTACCTTAAGGCCGAAGCACCACTTCAACAGTTCCTCGTTGCGACGATGAATTGGTGCTCAGATCCCCACTTGGTAGGCAGGCTGGAACAGGGCGTCGTGGCGTAAAAAATTGTACCGGCCGTCGTCAGCTCGTTATGCGGCTTGAACCAAAGTGTGATCGAGTCGGCGGACTTCTTCCGCTCGTTGAGTGACGAACCGAACGTCGTCGCTCTGTTCGACTTCGTGGGCGACATCACACTCGTCGTCGGTATCGCCCTCGGTGTCATCAAGGTCTTCGTCAAGATTGCAGTCCGGGTTGTCGTTGAAGTCATCGTCTGGGACGCCCTTGGCTCGCTGTCGAAGTCGTAGCTGGGATCGTAGTCGATGTCGTCATTCGGCGCCTGTGACAGCGTCACTGTCGTCCTTAGTCTCGTCGTCAGTCTCGTCGTCAAGGTCGTAGTCAGGCTTTTTGTGGACATCGTAGCCAGGGTTTGTCTTTAAAGTCGAGGACTTCCCATCAATGTCGTCATCCTGTTATTGTCGAGGTCGTAGCCATGGGCTTTGTTGAGTTTATAGCCCGGGTCGTGTCCAAGGCCCTAGTCGGGGTCGTCGTTGATGTCACAGTTGATACGCACCGAGGAGATTGATTACGTTACCCCGCACCTCCACCAAAATTTCACAAATAAAAGCATAAAGGTGGTAATTAAAACTTAAAACGAGCATTGAATGCGGCGAACTTGGGCCCAGAAGCATGATGTAAAAAAAAGCATACTTTGACGGCGACGGAAAGTCGACTGCTTCAAGCAGCCATGCAAAGCTCTTTTTGCAAGCGCGTGGGTATCTAGAAGTTTCCGAGCTCGAACAAACAAGATTCTCGAGTAATCTAAAACATTCCAGTCATGCAAACAAAAGATAAAGGGCACAAACGCAAACGGGGATCAAGCTTCAGCCAGCGGCGCGGGAGTCGAGCAGGCTCCTGACTCAGCTATTCGCACGCGGCAATAGCATGACGTAGGGGAGTGGATTCAGCACTCGATTGTAGTCTGATGGGCACGTGGCGGTTGAGGCAGGAACCAAGTCGATTCCGATTGACGAGCGCCGGAAGTAGATGACTGCCGCGTAGAACCGAGAGCAACAGCACTTGGAGAGTGAGCAGATTATTGTCGTCCCTACTATAGGCAGCGCGTTTTCAGAAAAGATCGAACAGCTATGTCCGGCAACCACTTTCAATTTTCGAGAAAAAATCTATTTTGCTGTCTACGTGCCCAGAAGAGCAAAACCAATCTTTGTTTAGAAAGAAAAAAGTTTGTCTTTGCGAAAAAATGAAAGAAGTTTACAACTCCCTGTAATGCCGAATTAGAGCGCAGCTCTTGAGGAGGAGAAGGGGAGGGTACGGAGGAGACGGTGTGTCTCTCCTGCTCCCTCCTCATCTGCTCCTCCCCTGCTCCTCGCCTCCTCCACCTCTTCTCCTCCTCCTCCGTCTCCTCCCTCTTTCTCTTCCTCCTCCTTCATCCTCCTCCTCCATCTTCCTCTCTCCTCCCCCTCCGCGTCCCCTCCCCCTGCTCACTTCTCTCCCTTCTCCTCTCCCTCGCCCTCCTCCTCCTCCTCACTTCCCCCTCATCCTCCCCCCCGTCCTCCCCCTCCTCCTCACCCCTCCCCCTTCTGTGCGACGTTTCAGCATGGTGACGTTTCGGCACCGTGCCGAAACGTCCCATAATGCACCGCGCGTTTACGCCGACGCCGACGCTGACGCCGCTCAAGCCGTCTAAGAGCTGCGCTCTAAAACAATTATAAGTCCCAGTCACGTGCGCATTTTGCGTATCGTGCGATGTTGGCATTTCGGACAGCTTCCCCCAAAAAAACTGTCTTGGCTACGGGTCTAGATATATTTACTGGCAAATTAGACAGAGGAAGGATTGACAAAAAGTATTAATCACACAGTATTAGGGTCGTTATTTTGAGAAAAAATGTATTGCAAATAAGGCGAATTGCGCAATAACGCTCTGGATGATTTTTTTTTTGGTACCTATAAAAGCTAAGGTCTTAAAACTTTCCGTGTGTTGGAGTGTACTTTGTTAATCATCGCATAAAATATTGTTGTCCTTGTTAACGGGCGAAATTTACAAGAATTGATGACACAGACGCATTTGACTAAATATTAATTTTTTTTAAGTATTTGAAAAAAGCCATTCTCAATATTCTTTACACATTCCTACATTACAGTGCAAAATATGTACTAAAAAAATCTGCAAAAAAAACAAAACATAGAGCAACCTTTGGGTGGCTTTGAACTAATAAAGCGAAGAATGTGGCCAAATTGAGGCTAACGCGGTTGTAATGAATCGGGCATGCACATACCCCCCCCCCCCCCCCATTGTTGACAATTTCATTATTTTAACAAAGCATAAAACTGCTAAGGGGTGTTCAGGAAAAGATAAATTGACTGCACAATTGTGGGCGGTAGTTTTGAAGTTAAAATTCCTTATACATTTTTGTACGGCCAACCCAAAAATGCGCATGGGCCGGAGCAATCGAGAGGCCCTAGCCTTTCACATGCTTCGCGGTTCCTGTTTCGATTGCCGGCGTGTGGCATCTCCGTGTACGCGGGGTAAAGGAAGCAACGTGGACGACATTGCAAACAGATTAGCCTACAACCATGGCGGTAACATGATGTAGGAAGTAGGGCGCGGCAGAACCTGCACCGCCTGTGAGCGCCAATAGATCTATCCGCCGCCGCTGAGGGCCGCACAACGCAAAAAAAGAGTAAAGATACTGCAAAGAAAACAAAGATTATGACTGGCTGAGATAGTCTATAAGTTAATTTTTATGGCAACGGTTGGGAGAACCGTGAGATCTAATTTTTCGATACTCGATTCTTCCGAATGTTTTCTTGTTTTCAAAGGCCGTTGTGGGGTACCGCATCCATGAACCTTATACTAAGAGACGACTCCGCTCACAATCCACTGTTCATCGCCCCGGGAGTCTGTGGCCTAAGTAAACACCCGAGATGGCACGGGATTGCCAGCTATAAAGAGCACCGCAATCCGACTGCCCCTGCGGGTTGCCTATGGCCATGAAACAGAAGCCGCGAAGAAACAGCACACAACAAAAGCAGGAATTACTGGGATCTCGAGACCTCTGAGATAGTTTTTTTCGCAGGGAAGGTGGGGGGGAAGGGAGGGGGAGGGGCACTCCTTAAGCTGCGAGCGGTGGTTTGATCGTGAGTAGTTCCTGTGACGGATCACGTGCGTGTTCTCTGTTTTGATGGCTGAGCTTTACAGTTCGAAGCTCAAGTGCAGCACCGATTACCTCAGAAGGTACAAGAAAATAAATGTATTACTAAAGGAACTTTCCCAGCGCGATAGATCTGAACATTGTTTCGTTGAAGAAGCCCTGAAGGAACGGTTCCTGTCCGAGAGACGGACTTTGTGTGCGTGAAATGCTTCAGCCGTTTAGAGGAAATGACCGCGGAATCGTCGGAATCAACAGGGCCTAAGGAAGCCTTCGTCCCGGAACAAGCCGCAGTCTGAGAGCTGAACAGGGGCGCATACTCTTCAGGAGTTTCATCTTTGAAACCAGGTTCTGCCCTGAAAAAGCACTGTAGGAGGTCTTACGTTAAGCGAAAGCGGGAAGAAATTGAACGCGCTTTCCGCAAGAAGGTAAAATTAAGCGTCGCAACAGCGTATGGCGTGAGAGACAAGCCTGCCACCTTGGCACAAAGTTGCAGAACCTGCTCAGTGTGGTTGAGGAACCTTAGGTCTGCGTTTCCCGCTTCGGACTCATGCCATGAGGGCTGCCGTCTTTTTACACTGCTACCCGAGCCGCTCTCGACGAAAGATATTCAAGCTGTTATTCCTTCAACCACCCGCTATTTGCTCCGCAAATTAAGACATTACAAAGAAAAACTGGAAGTGTGGGCGATTCTTGACTTACACAGAAGAAGGAGAGTAACCGAGTTGGAACCTCGGGTAGCGATGGACTATTACACCAAAGATGAGCTTAATTGTAAACAGCACAGTCCGAACAAAAACAACGTCGTTGGCGTCATGGCGCACGGAACGATAGAGCATATTGTGATGACGCGGTCAATTCGCAAGGCTTATCGGATGTATAAGACAGCCCACCCAGACACAGCCATCGGCCTTACGAAATTCTATTCTTTGAAGCTAAAATGAGTTCCGCACATTCCCTCGAATGAAGTTTGTGTGTGCGTTTTTTCCGCCAGCCCTAAGCTCGGTGTGTGCGCCCTGGAAAAAATTGCAGGCGTCATAAGGAACGCCAAAGACCTCCATGACATTTCTCTGCGCAGTCCACCTTCTGCTGTCTTTACTTAAAGAGTGCAGCGCATGCCCCTCGGTTGGATGTTCTGAGGCGCCTAACCTTGAAATTCCAGATGTGGAAGTGCTTTACGCAGTCTGTGAAAAAGACGATCTAATAAAGAAGGAAGTGAACCCGAATACATTTCTGGAACACCTTTAATAGTATGTCAGGAATTGAACATTGCATGATTATACCAGCCGCTTCCAGAGGAAGGCGATAAGCGATGAAAGGAGTGACTGCGGAAATCTAGCATTGTTTGCCACTTCGATTTTGCGGCGAACAGTGCGACTGTCTTTCCTGAGCGAATCAAGTCGAAGCACTGGAGCACGAGTCAAGTCTCCATATTCACCTGCATGGTCGCGACGAGGAAAGGAACCTGCAGCTCTGCCGTCACACGTTACGACATGTGCCACGACACCACCCACATATGCTACGCTGTTAGCAAGGTACACGAGTGGCTTGAGGACAAGATTCCACTGTATTGTCGTGTGACCTACGTCAGTGATTGTGCAGCAAGCCCCTCTAAGAATAAATATCAACAATACACACTCCAGAGCAACAAGTTCAGGTCAACGAAGTGAATGTCTTCCGCAACTGGACATGGCAAGAGTACCTACGACGTAATCGGTGTCCTTGTCAAGAACCAGGCAATTTTGTAACACCTCCGCGGGCCACCACGTCGGTCATCATGTTGGCGTCATAGATAGTTGCCGCACTGAACGCTAAACTGCCGAACGTAAAAGTTATCCGCCTTCCGGAAACTGGGGTGAAGGCGCTCAAGGACATGAAAGCAAAGGAGTGGGATTCTGTTTTTGCTGCGCGTGCAATTCAGTCCTCTCACTTGTGGCAGTGTACGCGTCCCGGCACGTCGCAACCACAGTTCTTTGTAGCGAGAACGGTAGACGCAGAAAACATAAATTTTTGAATGTAAAGTCTCATATGTCTGCGATACAATTTCGCTACAATTTCGATAAAGTCAAACACATTTTGCTTAAAATAGTGAATGACACACTGCACACCGGAAATATTCCTAAGGGTTTAAAAGTATCTGTGATAAGGCAGTTATACAAAAAAGGAAAGCAGCAACAGGTCAGGAGCTGCAGACCCATATCAATCCTGCCATTCTGCCATTCATGACACACGTAATCGAAAAATGGGTTCAAATAGCAATGAATAATTTTTGCGACAAATTTTCCCTGATAGGCACTATGCAGTACGGCTTTCGGCAACAAAAAAAGTACCATTACTCTGCTGGAAGATTTCGCTGACTGCTTTACCGAAACACTCAATAAAAACAAAATAGCCCTAGCTCTTTTCATAGACCTGTCAAAGGCATTCGATACCATCGATCATTTGTTATTGTTGGAAAAATTATATAGTATGGGGTTTCGAGGTTTTTTTATCAATTTTTTGAGAATTACTTCAAGGATAGATTCCAAATGGTTAAGGTAATGAATAATCTTAGCAGCCCGGCTCAAGTCCAATTTGGGGTGCCAAAAGCAAGTACTTTGGGGCCAATGTTATTTACCATTTATATAAATGGGTTAGGATTTCTGCCCCTTAAGTCAAGAATGTTTCAATACACGGATGACACCGTATTAGTGTTACCAGATGAAAAGTATGATGAAGCAATTTATGTTTTTCAGAGAGACATTAATATGATAATTAGATGGTTTGCTGCGAATTTTATTTTTGTGAATGGTTGCAAAAACGAAACTGATGTGTTTTCGAAATCCGCACAAACAGATAGTAATATCTCCAAATATTTGCTTGCACTCGGTACAGTGTCTGGATTGTAGCTGTAAACCTTTAACATACGACAGTTCTGTTAAATATTTAGGCTTTTTTCTTGACGAACACATGCTGTGGAATGCGCAGGTGGAATGTGTTGTAAAAAAACTACGAGTCATATCCGCGTATTTGTATAAACTCAAAGGTATCTGCAGCTTGAAGATAAGATTACTTGTGTTTAAATCTTTGGCGGAAGCCGCATTATGGTGCAGTATTACACTGTACGGTCATTGTTCAGAATACAAAACACGAGCGATAGATAGGATACTGAAACACGTGGTAAACAACATATCATATGGAACTTCATATCAAGTATTGGAAACTCAAGAAACAGCTAAAGAGCTGAGCATCCTGTTATTTAAAAGATTTTTTACATACCTAGCAATAACAAATAATTATTTCAGTAATTCGTAAAAAACTGTCGTAAATAAAAATAGAGATTTGAGACGTACTGAAAGATACGTCATTCGGAAAATATACACACTGTATGGAAAGAAAAACAGAAATCATTACATTCCTTCCTTATTTAACGAGCTCCGAGTCCCTTATGAATACAAAATGCACTAGGGTACTAAAAAGGAAACTAAGGAATTGGTGTCAAGCATCTGAGCTGTAGATACCGTAGCCTGAAAGTTGGAGATAGTTCGTACTTTTATTTCATGGTTGCGTGAGTAGAATTGGCTATAACACCTCTATTTCATGCTCTAAAGTGTTCCTTTTTGTATTTATTTGTGTTGCTAATTTTGTGTTCCTTTCATTTTGTTTTGTGCTGCAGAGTGTTTTTTTTTTGTAACATGTATTCTAGGTGGTCGCCTGGCCCCACATACAAGCAGAATGATGCTTTTGTGGGCCAGCTCTTTATTTTGTATGACTTCATCTGAAAATAAAAAAAATTGAATTGAATTGAATTGACATGTTCATTCGATCCTATCTGAAGACGCCCAGTACAGGCAATCTCAGTCAGTCGAAATTTTTTTTTTGCGATATTTTTTTTTTTTTTTGCGTTGTGCCGTTTTCCGCGGGAACGGTTCTAATGGCGCTCACAGGCGGCGCTTTGATAAAATAATAAAATTGTGAATAGGTATGTGCACGCCCCATTCATGGCAACCGCCTTAGCGTCGATTTGGCAAGCGTTCTCGCTCTACAAACTCAAAGCCACACAAATATTGCTTTTTGTGTTTTGCAGATTCCGTTAGAACATAATAAACCTTAATTTCGGAGAGTTTAAAAAAAGTTAAAAGATAACGTGTCTTTTTTTTTTTCAAAAATAATTTTTAAAATTCTGCATATTTAGTCAAATGCCCCTGTATGAGCAATTCTAGTAACTTTCTCCTACAAACCAGGAGCATAATGTTCCATGCATATATGAGGTAATTACAGGGTAACAAACTGGCAAAGTGTGTAGACCTTAGCGTTTATAGGTACGGAGGAAAGGAACCAATCCAGGGTGTTATTGCTCAATGTGCCGTATTTTCGATTTTGGTTTCTGAAACCAACGACACTAATACTTGGTGATTCATACCTTTTGTCTATCCTTCTTATACCTATTTCGTCAGTAAATATTTCTAAAACCGTAAACTGAACCGTTTTTTTTTTTTTTTTGAGAAGCTGTTTTAAATGCCAACATCGCCCGATACGCAAATCGCGCACGCGACTAAGAGGGTGCTTAATATTTTTTTTTTTTCGCGAAGACAAATTTTTTGTTTAAGGAAGCATTACTTTTGGGCACAGAGCCAGCAAAATATTTTTTCAGCAAAATTTAAAAAAAAGGTCGCCTGACATGGTTACAATTGAAAAAGAGCGTGTTGGTTAATAGATACAAAACTGTTTTATACTTTCGAGTTTTGGACATGGTTGTTCGATCTTATCTGAAAACGTCACAAGGCAACCTACAACGCAGTTTGGATGGCGCCATCTAGCGACTAAAGCAAGAAACATTGGAAATACTTGGGAGTGCCGGCTGCATTGTTCAAACGTGAGCTATCCCTCTGGTGGCGTCGCTTAGTCTAGTACCTGAAGCGAGAAATACTAGGTAGGCCAGGAAGCCGTGATCGCATAACACGCCGGTACGGCGGGCGCTACTACCCTGGCGGGCCAATCGGAACGTGACTACGTATCACCGAAGTGCGCTTTTGCTGTGAAGAAGTATCAGGCCTTTTGCTGCGTCATGCTCCAACATGTGTGCGTTTCGCTCGTATACGTAGCACATATCGAAGCCATCGGCGTGCAGGGTGGTGCTTATCGTTCACTCTTTGCCAAATTACGGGACGGGGTGAAACCGTTGGCTCTCCCACTGCTGCCGCCGCCCGACTGTCGCCGGTTGGCTATCAAGATTTCTGATTAATAAGCTCACACTGTGAAGCACAGGCTTAGCTTTTTAGGCACGCTCGTGGCCGCAAATAATTTATGCAATTATTTTGAATGCTACAAAAAGTATGCTTATTATTTTCAGGTAGAAAATTGTCAAACTGGCAATTTTCTAAAGTATTACGGAGCTAATTAAAGGCATAATTTTATTTTTATAGTCATTCGGCACTATTGCAGTTGTAAAAACCCTGCACAAATTTTCTTGTGTGAAATGAATTAGAGCCTGGCGGAAGACCTAAACGCAGGACTTGTGACAATCGCCGAAATCTAAAAAATGAATTTTGTCATTTCGTAGGCAAAAACTTGAGCACAAAAATTTGCCGGAAGCACGATATTCAATTTTGATTTAGCAACAGTTTCCCCGGCGTATAAATTTTTCAGCCATTTTCGAATTAGGACCTTTTCTCGCACGATTTAAAATTAAATCGCTCCAGTGTTACATTCACCTTTAAAGGGTCGTGCAACGATGTTTGTGCCTTGCGAAAATACCGCTTAGAATGAATACATGGCATTTATAACCAATGAAACACGGGTAGTAGCTTTTCCCGATCTATTTTAGTTGTAGAAAAAACGTTGAAAAGAAAAACCGCGTTTACCCCCTCAGCTGGCAGCCAGAACAAGCGGCCGCTTGATATAGAGCCGGATATATGCTGAGTTCCAGACATTCTAAGGGTTAGGTTATTGTCACCACTTCAGGGGTTGGACATGAGCGACTTCCCGAATGCTTGTAGAGCTATTGATTATCAAGCACCTAATCCAAGTGCTCACGCTATGCTCGACCTGCAAGCTACTACCTACGTCATCAAGTTTTGCGAAGGAAAGATTGAAAAAGAAACGCTCGCTTTTGTCCTTGAAAATTCACTGCAACAATTAAGTTTCTTGCTAAGTGGCACTGCGTGCGACAATACTTGGGTCCCACTAGCGCAAGTGAGCTCTTGTAAAGAGAAATGCGTTATAAAGTAATATTGGTACACAGCCCCTTTAATAACTTTTCGTTTTTTAACGCGTCTACGAGCATGTTAATTCATCAACACAATCCCGTTGTCGGAAAGCTAGAGAAGACAAAAAAAACATCGTGTAAAATGACTTTGCCAGGGTGGTGCCCTGGTACGATATGAACTATACGCATTAAAACGTTTTCAAAATGCCCCAGTTGATTCACTCTGAATTCAGTAGACACAGAAATATTACAATATTGCTAGTTCTGACGCCAAGACTTCACCAGAGACTCAGAAAGGCACCAAACACAGAAGTACCAATCCTATTTCTTTTTGGGCAGAATCGAGCACTTCCGGCTGAGGCAAAGATGGTGTAATAAACAAATATGGATCCTTACTGGAACAAGGCATGCTATTCTGCAGCAATTATATGCGTCAGAGTTGCATATAAAAATTTATCGCCTACAAGAGACAAAGTTGATTACAAGTGAGCACTTTATTTGCGTGATATGGATAGCATACAACATTTTGAAGTTTATCATGAAATGCGGCCAGGTGTAGACGGTAGTTCATTGAGAACACTTCAACCTACAGGTGACCTAAAACACGCTGGAGGTGGAAAATCTCGTGCACTTCATTATCTCTGCGCACAAAATAAGACGTAGGAATTGGCTTATAAGAACACAAAAAGCCAAATCACGAAACATGAATCCTTAGAAAATAAACCACGTTCCGCAAATTTTTATGCTCTAGGTACAAGAAATTCTTCTAGATTTTCTTTTTGGTGCCTACCTTTTAAGATATCTCCAGGTTACCTTCGCGTAAGAGCCAAACAAGGCACCGATGAATGGCTCACTTTCTGAAGTGCATTGATGCTAATCTTTTTCTATATCTTTTTTTTAAGTGGTGCATTAATTGTGCTGCGTGTTTTAGATGTAGGATCTAGTCAAACTTCAACTATAAGCAATAGAACAATTTCAGTTAACTGAAAAGGGGTCAGAATTAAGAATACATCTCCCACCTGAAAATGTGTAAATAGTGACACGTTCGCAGCACCTTGTCACTTGCCTATTGCATGCAAGAAGGAATCGGTATCTCATTTTCATAATGTACATTACATTAATACACTCCCTTTAGGTTTTGCATTTCTTGGGACTATCTGCACATCCGAAAAAGTGGGAATTGTGGAAGATAATGGCCTTACCCGTCAGGGAGTACAGAGCATTGCTCATGAACTTGGACACCTGTAAGTAGCAACAAATCTCATATATGCTTCCAACAACTTCCATGGGATATACAGGGTGTTTCTTGAGAGTGCGGGCCAATCGCTCCTTCGAAAACTACGTATTTCAGAGAAAAATGTTTGAGGCTGTAGTGGTCTGTGCCAAAAGGTCCATTAAGAAAAATATTTTGGCGTGCACTACCAGTCGGCAATTAATTTTGGTTTAGTAACAAACATTTTAATTTTTACCTTTAAACGTATTGTTTTATCGTAAACTTGGTGCGAATTATTCGGAACTACTAAATCATATAATTAAATAATGATATAAGTTGTGGTCTGCATATTACGGTGTTCCGAAACAAAATTATCTATTTGGACGCGTTTCTAGGTTTCGGTTTTTTATCGGAGCAGATTTCCGCCCTAGCCATCCAACTCCCCTTGGCCAAAACGCACAAAATATGTGCGCCGACACGCATCGCACCTAAAGGTGAGTCTCTGGACTGGCACCGAAGTAAAATTGGGAAACATTATGTGGCAGTCCGGATTCTTTCTTATCTAACCTCTTTTACGTGCGATGCCTGGTGGCGCACCTACGTTGCTCGTTTGGACCACGGGAAGCATGATTGCTTGTTTGAGGGAAGAGGGCGCTCCGATAAGAAAACAAAACCTAGAGCCTTTCTTCGGAACGCCGTGAAATGCTGCCCGCGCCAATCATTGTGATGTGAGTAAGTTTCTTAGTTTTCGGTGATGGACATTAGGTTTTTAAATAAAACGATATCTTTAAATTTAACAAAAAATATATATATATATTAACAAGTTGGTAAATACCCGACTATACTGAACGCTAACAAGTTTCTTTAACGGGTCCTTTGGCACAGACTACTACGGCATTAATATTTTATATGCGACGCGGAGTTTTCGCAGGAGGGATTCGGCCCGCATTTCGAAAAGCACCCTCTATAATGTCTAATGAATTTCCTCAACATTCACAAAAGCGTATGTGTTGAAGTAATAAGCCTATTTTAGTTATGGCTCTGTTAAAGAAAATCTATTGCTCCCCGCGCAGAACAGGGCATCGCAGTAGCCCGTAATGTAATGCACAAGTATGGCCTGCCTGGGAGGTTTTCTCGCTAAACACACGCGGCAGCGTACAACGACGCGCTGGCCCATCACCACCCATATTTCATTAAAAAAAAAAATTATGTACAGCATAGTGGAGTCGGCCGGATGCACGCAGGCTAAGTAGAGTTCAACGTAATAAAGGTACTTCGCGCGCTGCATGTTTTGGTTCTATTTCTCTCAAGAGAACAGAAAGTTTGAAAACGTCTAAACTGCTTTAGCCTTGCCTAATTGTAAAAGGCCCGCCTTGGTTTATGGTAATAATTCAGTGTGGTTATTTAAAAGTTGTACTTGTGTTGTGTATAGGCTTACACAGCCTGAAGTTAACCGCCTCAGCTGGCGTCTTGTTTCTCAGCTGTAGATGAGACATTTAGCCAGTGCAGTACCACCGCGAGTCTGGTGTATATAACGCACATCGCGCAGTAGTGATACAACACCGCACGCCAGTACGATGATTATCCAGATTGAAGCGGGCTGGAGTGGACATTCAGTCCGAAATCCCTGGTGTTCTTTTGGCCTTGCTAAATGTACAAGAATGGTAGAAAGACTTCCTACTGACTAGCCAAAAACATATATTATTAGGAGCAGCAAACAGGAATTTGTTTCAAAGTAATAGGCTAGTTTTTTCAGAAGGTGCTTTATGATACTTTATATTCAAGTTATAAATATGCCCTGGTTTCAATACAAATGAAGCAAAGGACAATGTTCAGATGGTGCTTTGCTTCCCAAAAAATGGTAGCACCCGAGTCATCGATCCACCTCTGCACTAAGCCTTGTTTTTATTCTAAAGAAGCCAACCATGTCACAGAATGCTTTAAGAGACCTCCTTGAGGTGAGAGGCAAGTCAGTCAGCATTAGGGGCGTCGTTCAAAAAACGACAGTGTTAACCAATGTAAGTGAAAGGGCTTTATTCAAGTGGATGACCGAGTAGAAAAAAGACAGGAATATTAGATCTAGACTAACCATGTTTCGAGGAGGCAAGAATGCTGAGTGGGGGTAGAGGCTCAAAAACTTTTACCTCGGCATCCTTGAAAGGATTGAAATGGCTTCTAACGGAGAAACGAGGTGCTTACAGCCGCGAAGCTGCAAAAGTAAAATGTCGAGAAGAACAATGGCATGAGCAACTTGCCTTTCTGCGGCGCCACAGCTTTCCTGAACTCAAATAAATATCAAATTATATATCGCATCACAACCACCTTCCTATAGTATTGATAGTAACGCTGCATTGTATGCCAAAAGATCTCTGCATCACGTAAGAAAAATGGTCAAGAAATGCGCGCCTGATCGAATGCCCCAAAACTATTCAGTGGCGTGGTAGACTTTTCGCGGAACCAACAAAAACATCAGTATACTATACCGAAATCCCAGGTCTGGGTGAACACTGCGGTCGCCAGTTCGAGTCAAGGGGAGAGTTCGGGTCTTACTACTTCCCCAAAAAATCCAAGAGATAAAGGTAATGGTTTTATCATCAAACACTGAGGCAAAGTACATATTTCATCAGGCGCTGCAGACGTGTTTCGAGTATGAAAGCAAACGGGGGCACTTCCGAAGAACCGGACAAGGGGGAACGTCGTTATCATATTGCTGAAGAGGACATGACGGTGGAAGTAAACCAGATCATGGATGACGTTGTGGGCAGCATTGTCATCAACACTAGCCGAGATCAAACTACGAGCTGAAAGAGTGATTCAACGTCGATTCAGCATACTTGGTGAAAACTGATTAAGGCCACGGCGGACGCAACAAGCAGGTGCTCGTTCATTTTAAGACTCTGCACTTCATTTTCATTCAACGTGATTGTCACCTGTATATTTGTTGTCGCGGAACTATCATGCTCTGAGTCGTTTCGTGCCGGAATGACTGAGAGCAAAGTCGTGTGCGGAAAGTGCTCCGCCCAGTTTTTCTGCCGTCAACATTTCCTGGCTTGTAGTGGCACCTGCAAGCGCCACTTTCACTATAAATGCCTTAATGTTTAGGGGGACGATTATGGCTTCTACACGTCTAGCGGAGTGAGCACGTACAAATGTGCTCCGTGCACCAAGCGCCGTGACCCGGACAGTGCTGGAATTCTCGATGGCGTGCCTATCGTGGTTTCCCTGAGTACTAATGGCGACGATATTGTGTGACCGGACGCTCCTGGGCAGTGCGCCTGCGGACTCGGGGGCTTTTAACGGCGCTCGTACGAAAAGTGGACCAACTTGTCAGTACGGTTCACTTCCTTCGAGATGGCAACGCTGCCATTCGAGGTGACCTTCAAAAATTGAGCCCGCAGCTTTCGGAGCTGGATGGATGGATGAATGAATCCGGCTGAGCCCTTTGGATCGGGCGGTAGCTTAAGCCACCTAGCCATGATGTTTTACCATTTAAGCGTAGAATATTTAAATGTGAAAACTATATTCACTCCGCACTGAAAAGAAAGTGAGGCTACGAAACCCCCTTGGCATCAGTTAATAAGAAAATACGTAGTTTTGCTTTCTGCCACCATTCACTTATTCTTTCCTTGGTAATCTCTACTGTCTTGAAATCCACTCTTCCTTCGCTGTCTCTAAAACCCAATGACTTTATTAAATCTATGTTGTCTTCCGTAGCCATAGGGTTAAGCCCTTTACAGTAGACTATTAAGTGCTCAGCCGTCTCGTCCTCTTCTCCACAAGCAGTGCAGACTGTATCCATTTCCTGATGCTTCGCTCTGTATGTTCTGGTTCGCAGAACACCTGTCCTCGCCTCAAACAACGATGAGCTTCCCCTAGAATTGTCATAAATGCTTTCTATGGCAATAACTGTTCTGTCTAACCTACAGCTTTCTAGAGCCGTCTTTGTCTGCGTACCTTCTAGCCACCGATCTCTTTCTGCGGCCTTAACTTTCTTCTTAACTGAGAACTGCTCTTCCGTAACTCCAGTATAGCCAAAAAGCTTTCCTCTTAATTTCCTAGTGCACTGTCTCCACTTTGTGTCTATACTCCTCTTGTATAAATAGCTGAAAACTTTTCGTGCCCATTGCTCCGCATCCATTTGCCTCAACCGATCCTTAAAATTCTATCTTGCTCACAGCTTCCCTGCTCTCAAATGACGCCCATCCCATATCTCCTTGTACTCCCTGGTTTGGCGTTTTGGAATGTGCCCTGAAAGCTAGCCTACCTACTCCGCGCTGATTTATTTCTAGTCTTGCATGCAAATCGGATTTCATGCACAGCACTGCGTTTCCAAAAGTCAAGCCAGGCACCATGACCCCTTTCCAAATCTCTCTCACGACCTCATACCTGTTGTAATTCTAAAGTGCTCTATTTTTAATTACAGCTGCATTTCTTTTGCCCTTACCTATTATATACTTTTCATGCTCAGTGAGATATTCTGCACCATCACATATCCATACTCTTAGATACTTGTATTTACTAGCTCTCTCAACTGTAATATTCTGTATCTTCAGCGGTTCATACTCTCGCATCAGGGAGATCAACTAGAGGGAGATGATGCGATACGACATATAGCAGCAGTGATGGAGGAGAAATTTCGGGAACATGTGGAAGATAGGAGAACCGAAGGAAGTAGCAGTCCAGCTTGTGACATCCCGGATTTTGGACAAAGAGAATGGGAAAAGGCGGAACGAAGAGTGCCTAGTGGCACGTCGACAGGCACAGATGGTATCTCAATCAAGCTGGTGAAGAATTTGGGTCCTAAATCTAAGGCAAGACTAAGGGAGGTAATGAGCACTATGATAACAAAAGGAAATATTCCAGATGAATGGAGTCTTAGTAGGATGAGTATGATATATAAGGGAAAGAGAGATAGGTTTGATATTAGGAATTATCATCCCATAACCGTGACACAAGCTATTTACAGGTTGGTTATGCAGATTATAAAGAGCAGACTAGAGGAATGGGTATATTGCGAGGGCATACTGGGCGAGTTAGAGAACGGGTTTCGGAAATAAAGAAGGTTGGAGGACAATATATTTTCTCTAACACAGTGTATAGAAATAGCGGAAAAAAAGAAAACAGACTGCTCTGGCTGGCATTTCTGGATATCAAGGGTGCCTATGACAACGTGAACCGAAAGAACCTGTGGGACATAGTGGAGAGCTTAAACCTAGATGAAGGACTAACAGCAATATTAAGGAACATTTACAAAGATAATAAGGAGATTATAACATGGGAAGGAAAGACAACGAGGAAAATATAGATAAGACGAGGCCTTAGGCAAGAGTGCCCGTTATCGCCTTTGCTGTTTATGTTGCACCTGAGAGGATTGGAGGGTAAACTAGAGAAGAGTGGGCTTGGATTCGACCTTTCGTTCAGTAAGCTAGGCCAAAAAATTCAGGAATCCTTACCGGGATTTATGTATGCGGATGATATAGTACTAATGGCAAACAACAGGGCAGAGTTGCAGAAATTAATGAGCATCTGTCGTAGGGAAGGAGAGGAATTAGGTTTAGAATTCAGCTTGGCGACTTCCACAGCAGCCCCTGCAGGAAGGGCTTTCGTTTCGGCGTACCGCATGCGATAATCTGCGGCGACGATAATCCATCTGTTTCCTTGCGTCGGCGGTGGGAAATGACCAAGTACATTCCTTCCGATCTGCTGGAACGGTGCTTTTGGGGACCAATCAGCTGCAGGAGACCTGCCGGCTTCGTCGGTGGTTTTTTATTTATTATTTATTTATTTACATATACTGCAGGCAGCGGCGCTGCCCAAGCAGGGGAGGGTTACAAAAGGAGTTTAGTTAACAAATGATCGAATTGGTTGACATGAGTACATTCCATAAGCAATGACGGCAAACAGTTCCATTGTTCAATTGTGTTAGGGAAAAATGACTTCTGAAAAAGGTTAGTTCTGGCATAGTATGGGCATATGACTTTGGAATGATTTAGTCGAGCTGACCTTTGTGGCACAGGGCGAAGATAAGTGTCACTTGATAGACCAGATGAATTGTTATAAAGTAAGTAAAGAAACTTCAGCCTAGAGATTTGTCGGCGAAGGTGGAGCGGTTCGAGGTCAAGCTGCTTTAACAAGTTAGTTACTGATGATGAAGTGCGGTAGTCAGATAGGATGAATCTTGCAGCAAGACGTTGGATCCGCTCCACCTCCGCAATATCTTTCACCAAATAGGGGTCCCACACAATAGAGGCGTACTCTAGAACTGGGCGAACCAGAGAACGATAAGCTACAAGTTTCACAGCCGACTGACACCCTTTGAGCTTTCTTCGAAGAAAGCATAGCTTTCTGAACGCTTTGGCACATATGTTGTCGATGTGCTGGTCCCATTTTAGGTTGTTTTTAATTGTGAGACCTAAGTATTTTACAGAGGAAACTTCTTGAATGCACTGGTTGCTAATATGGTAAATGTAAGAAAGGGCCTTTTTTTTAGTAGTCAGTGTCATTGAGACGGTTTTAGAGAAGTTAATTTTCATTTTCTGAAGGTCGCACCAGTCCGCAAGTTTACAAAGGTTTTCATTCAATGTAGTCTGACAGGAAGAACTTTTGACAAGGCTATACATTACGCAGTCGTCATCCGCGAACAATTTAACACTAACACATTCATCAATATTTTTGGAAATGTTGTTAATATAATTAAAAAAAAGTAACGGTGCGAGCACGGAGCCCTGTGGTACACCCGACAAGACCTGTAGATTATCAGATTTAGAGCCATCACGTTCAACGAATTGAGAGTGGTTTAGTAGATAGGCCTGTATCCAACGAACCAGCCTATCAGGAAGTCCTGCCTCTTTCAATCTATCAATGAGCAGATTATGAGGCACGCGATCGAACGCCTTAGATAGATCTAAAAAAATTGCGTCGATTTGGTGACGATTGTCCATCGCGGCTGCAAAATCGTGGACTACAGATATTAGCTGAGTCGTTGTGGAAACGTTTCTACGAAATCCGTGTTGGTTCTTGTCAAAAAAATTGGTCGACTCTAGGTAACGAGATATATGGTTAGCGATTATGTGCTCAAGTAACTTGCAACATGTGCTTATTAAATAAATAGGTCTGTAATTTCCGGCGTCTAATTTGTCACCTGATTTAAATACTGGAACTACTCTAGCCGTTAGCCAATCTGCTGGTAAGGAACATTGATTAAGTGAGGCACTGAAAAGCACGTAAAGGTACTCGGAGACTATTTCCGAGTAGCGATGAAGAAAGTAATTAGGTATAGCATCAGCACCGCATGATTTCTTTACATTGATATTCAACAAAAGCGAAAATATGCCCTCATGACTGAGCACCACATCTGGCATTTTAACAGAAGCGGATGAAGAGGCATAATTGTCATTCTCAATCAAAAGGGAATCGAGTGTAGTAAATGCTCTGTGAAAACTGGCATTGAACTCATTTGCAATTTCTTTACCGTTAGTTGACACAATACCATTAATTCTTAGTTGCTCGACTCGCTCACTAGTATCAAATAGAAAACGCCAAAACTTTTGAGGTGATTCTAATAAAAAGGAAGTAAGAGTTTGCCCATAAAATTTATCACGTGCGATGCGTATTTTACTGAGTAATTCATTATTCAGGACGTTCAGCTCTGAGCTATTTTTCTTGCGTCTCTGGCAATCGTGGCACGACCGTGTGTAGAAGTGAACGGTCTTCGGCAGCTTGGGCCAGTAATACATTTCCACGAATTTGGGCCAGCGTACTGCTTGCTGTAACCAAGGTTTCCGGACGTCGGGTCGTCGTGGCAGGCTTGGAGATCTCCGCTTTAAGGTCGGTAGGGATTACGAGCAGCCACGGCGTGCTGTTGTCCCCGAAGTTCTCCTTGTAAAGTACACCTTGTCGGAGGACGAAAGTCGGCAGGGCTCTCGAGAAGACGCGGGGGACAGTACCCCCTCGTCCTTCGAGGTGTTCGATTAGCGCGCGCAACTCAGGATCGTCTCTTTGACGTCGCGACATGTCTTTGGTGTTCACTGCAGCTAGGTAGCACTTGTCGTCATCGTCGTCGCTGCTGCCGGGAGATGTCTCGACAGGGGCTCTGGACAGGCAATCGGCGTCGCTGTGCTTGCGGCCTGACTTGTAGACCACAGTCATGTTTAACTCCTGCAGTCAGAGACTCCATCGAGCGAGACGTCCTGACGGGTCCTTTAGGTTCGCAAGCCAGCAGGTCGTGCGTGACAACGCGGAAACGGCTACCGTTCAAGTACGGGCAATACTTCGTGATTGCCCAGATTACCGCAAGACCTTCCTTTTCAGTCGTGGAGTAAACTTTCTCCATTTTGGACAGTGTTCGACTTGCGTAGCTGATGAATCGCTTGGTGACTTCTTGCACTTGAACCAGTACCTCGCCAAGTCCTTCGTTACTTGCGTCCGCATGAATCTCGGTTTCCGCGTCTTGATTAAAGTGTCCAAGAACAGGAGAAATCTGGAGTCTTTGCTTCAGCTCGTCGACTGCGTGCTGCTGCTCCTTGGCCCATTTGAACTTCTCGGCGTCCTTCGTAAGTTTTGTGAGCGGTGCGGAAATCCTTGCGAAATCCCGAAGGGCACAAAGTAGGCACAAAGACCAAGGAATCTTCGCACAGCCTTCTTGTCTGTGGGCAGTGGAAATGCCACGAAGGCGCGAGGCTTTTCGGGGTCTGGACGGACGCCTTCGTTAGTAACCATGTTACCTGAGAATTTTATTTCGTCATAGGCGAACCGGCACTTTGACGGCTTGAGGGTGAGTCCGGCGGTCTTTATGGCTTGGAGAACAGCTCGGAGTCGTCGCAAGGCCTCATCGAAGTCACTTGAAAACACTACGACGTCGTCAAGGTAGACGAGACAGTTCTGCCACTTCAGTCCTGCCAGTACAGTGTCCATTACACACTGGAAAGTTGCTGGCGCCGTGCATAGTTCGAAGGGCATCACCTTGAAATCGTACTGTCCATCCGGCGTGACGAAAGCTGTCTTCTCTCGGTCCCGTTCGTCGACTTCGATCTGCCAGTAGCCGCTCTTCAGGTTCATCGATGAGAAGTATCGAAAGTGGCGCAGCCGATCTAACGTGTCGTCGATGCGAGGGAGTGGATAGCAACGTCCTTCGTCACCGCGTTCAGTTGCCGGTAGTCCACGCAGGACCTAAGCGTTCCGTCCTTCTTCTTAATCAGCACCACTGGAGAGGCCCACGCACTGCTTGAAGGCTGGATTATGTCGTCGTTCGGCATTTCTTGCACTTGCTCTTGAATGACCTTCCTTTCTTTTACGGAGACTCTGTACGGCGATCGGTGTACAGGGAGCATGTCGTCCTCGGTAACGATGCGATGCTTCGCAACGGCGGTTTGGGGCACCCATGAAGACGTCGCAAAGCAGTCGCTATATTCGGCGAGGAGGTTACTCAGCTGCCGTCGTTTCGAGCCTGGAAGCTTCGGGTCAATGTCGAGCTGCGCTTGCGGCGTAATGTCTTGATGAGGTGGGGATGATTCTTCAGCAATCGCGGCGATTTCCGAGGAGTTCCGAAGTTCCTCGAAGTGGCCTACAGCGGCACCTTTCGTGAGGTGTTGCGTTCTTGTCGAAATTTCGTCACGAGGACCACGGTGAGACCATCCTGAAGTTCAGCCACTCCTCTTGCGACGCCTATTCCTCTTCCCAGGAGCAATTGAAGGTTGCCTTCCAAAACAACTTCGCCGCAGGTAGGTGCATCGGTCACGACGGGTACGACAACACTTGATCGCGGCGGCAGGTTCACGTGGTCGACAGCGACTCGGACGGCGGCTGACGCTGTTCGGGGTGTCTCCGAAGGCGGAAGAGGCTTGCGCAGCGTCAATTTGTTCTCTCCAAGGTCGATGACGGCGCCGTATTCATACAGAAATTTTAATGCCGAGAATGACGTCTCTGGAACAGTCTTGTAGAACGACGAATTCCACAGGGCACGTCTCACCGTGGATCTCGACGCGAGCAGTGCATCTCCCGGCCGGTGTAATAAGGTGTCCTCCGGCGGTTCGTATTTGAGGTCCATCCCACGGCATCATGACTTTTCTAAGGCGGCGGGAGAGCCTCCCACTCAAAACGGAATAGTCTGCTCCGGTGTCGACGAGTGCCGTCGCGTCGTGGCCGTCGATGATATCGTGGAGGTTATTCGAAACTGTTACAGAAACGTCTTTTCTGGGCGTTGCGGCGTTAGACTGCGAGAGCTCCGACGATCTTGGAGGATCTCGGCATCGTTCGTCATCGGCAACGCCACCTCCCGGCATTGCCGGGAGGTTGCGTCTTTCTCGGCTAGACCGACGGAAGGGCGATGGCAAGCGTCGAGGAGATGGTGAACGGACTCGGCGGGGGAGACGACTCAGGAGATGAAGAGCGGCGGAGGTAGTCCTCGATGTCCCGAGGTCGCTCTCCAAGACGTGGTCGAGGGTTGTTGGGCGCAAACCCTCGTACACTCTAAAAATAAGGTAGTCATATGTGACTACCTTTGGGGTGGTAAAAAGTTGTCCCAAATATAACGACCCCTAGGGTAAAAATGACGACTCCACATGTAGTCAAATAGCAGGTAGTCAAATTTGACTACCCCCAAAAGCAACATGGCGGACGGTTAGCGAGGCTCGGATTCCCCGGTAAGGCCTAGCGAACAGCACGGCTTTTCGGCCGAGTTAGAGAATAGGGCACATACACCTATTCGACGTCTTCCAAGCGCCATCGGACACTCTAAACATCCGTCCTTAGACACCGGTACCGTACCAATTAACCGGGAGGACGGCAGCGTGTTTGCCGGAATCGCCGCGATTGCACCCGACGGCATCTTGCTAGATTGACTGTATATCTACCGCCGTTGGAGAACGCTCAAAAAAGAAATCGTAACGCGAGTAATGGGCACGCTGACTTTATTGAAGACAACGTATGCTTGTCGTTTGCGGCGATGAATCGCTGGGGACCTTCGTCGACACCGACGGGAGGCGTTTAACTCGCACCAACGCCCCGCTATCTTTCTTTCTTTCTTTTTGTTTTTTCCTATCTCTTCTTGTTTGTGCCTACCTCAACCGACGTGGTTATCCATTGCTGCCTGCACTTCGCAGCTCTTCGAAACAGAACAATAATTTAGGTGGCCGAGTGACACAATTATTACGATTGTTTTCCATCTGAGGGGCACGTAGGGAGCCCAGTGGACCGCAGAGCCTGGACGGCTGGACCTATGCCAGCTGTTCGTAATCAATAGCTGCAGGACTGCACAACACTTAGCTTATTGAATCAGGCGGCAGCTTGCGCCACCTAGGAGGTGTAGTAGTAACCGCTAGATGCACTAAAAAAATGCTCATTCACTCTCCTGAGGCTCCTGAGCTCCGTACGTTCTACACCTATGACAACTCATGCGCCAACACACAAACCACGATACCGAACACTGTTACGGGCATATACATATCAACAGTACAACAAGGCACAAGCAACTGCAACACAACACAACACCACCGCGACTCTCTACTCTGACCACCCTACCGACCCGATTCGTTTATATGCCCTACCCGGTTCTGACAAGGATTAGGCAAGTGACTGCCGCTGTTTAGTTGACGAATACAAAGAGTATCTGCAAGTATTATTAGTATACAGTTGTTCTGAGTATATAGATTGGCCGGCTAGAAACCTCTCTTAATCTAACGCTTTGAAAGGCAACATGATATGAAAGTAATCGGCTCAAGTAATTACACCACATGGCATGCTCCCGATCAGTTTCGGTTTCAGATTCACGCAGTAATAAGCTTACCAATGCCATGTTGCCCCATGCTCGTTCCGCGCGTGTAATAGCAGCAAAGGTTATAATAATATCTGCATTTCTACTCAGTAATCGGCTAAAGGTAACATAATTCTTAGTCTTGTATTGTTAAATACCCCACAAAGCCCAGCGTATCATATTTGCTACGTGGAGTTTGATAACTCAAAAAGTGACAGTAAATAGCGTGAAGATGAGACCATAGAGTTATTATTGTAATAACTCTATGGCTAAGACCAAAGCCCGCAGTATCGGTTTTGATACGCTGACAAAGTTTTCCGATTTGGGTAGTTGAGCAAGGCCCCGCCAGGCTGCCGCTGGCAGCTAGAGCAAGATGGCCGCATGCAGCAGCTCGCTCGAAGGCATACCGTCGGCGTCATTTTACTTGAAAAACAGTAAGCCGTCCTATATTCGGCACTTATTTTTTTTTTGCTCAGAAAGTGTTGCGGAACCACATTATTTCGTTCGCTGTTGTTATTGAGTCCCGTCCGCTTAGTAACATTGCTTCAAATTTCTGCGTATCATTTTCGATAAAGGGGGGCGTAATTGATGGCACATTTTTTGTACCGATTCTGATACGTTTTCTTGGTAAAGCTTTGAATGGTACACGTTTTAACCGTTTTTTTTTATTGATTTTTCCTTCTAATCTTAGGTTCCTAAGTTACGAACATATTGAACATCGTCGCCGGCGCAGATGTCAGCGATTTTAGTGATCTGTCGAAAAGTGACGAAAATTAGTCCCCCCGCCGCGGCTGAGCCCTCTGAGACAAGTGATGATGAAGAAACCGTAGAAAATTCCTTCGGATCATCTGTAGCTTCGTCCTCTCGTCCATACAACAAATGGCGAAAGGAATTGCTCCAAAACAGTCATGCTGAATTTTCCAAAGTATTCTCTAAGCCAGATGCCATAGATTCTCCATTGTTCCTTTTCCGCCAGTTTCTAAGTACTGATATGCTCACCATGCTAGTGGAGCAAACATATGTGTACAGTACGCAGAAATACGGCAGCGCCGTGACAGAACTCTGCAAGAGCTGGAGCAATATATTAGAATATACCTAAAAATGGGGCTTACAAAATGCCGAACGTCATGTGCTACTGGGAGAATGGGACAAGATATTCTCCTATCGCTGACAAGAGGTCTAGAAATCGTTTCTTGAAGCTGATGCAATGCATGCATGTTGTAAACAACATGGAAACCACCAAAGAAGCGAAGGAGGACAAGTTGTGGAAGATTCGTCCTTGGATTTCCTTATTCCAGCACCTCTAGAGCATTGAACAAGAAGAGTTCAATCCGGTAAATAAGATAATGGTGTTATTTACAGGAAGGAGCTCGCTAAAACAGTACATCCCAAACAAACCGACGCCGTGGGGTTTCAAGCTTTAGGGACGGGTAGGCACAACCGGTATCCTTTACCAGTTCGAGGTATACTAAGGCCACTCCAAAGAAAACTACATTTTTGGACTTGGGGGTGATACTGTCCTGAGCATCTGCTCTGAAATACCTTCAAATGAAGACTTCAAGGTTGCAGCTGACAGGTTTTTTAGCTCTTTGAACCTTGTTGAAGAGTTAACGAGAGGGATACAGTACGTTGGAACTCTGAGGCAAATCGGCTGAGAGACTGCAAACTCCAGGGTGAGAAGACTCTGAGAAAAGTTGGCCAAGGCTCACATGATTACAGAGTTGACAATGACAAAGGAATTGTGGTAGTTCGCTGGTTTGGCAGGAAAGCTGTCACCCTAGTGTCAAACTTCGTCTCTGTTGAGTCAATTCAGCAAGTCAAACGGTATCACCGGAAGACCAAACTCCACATTGACATCACACGCCCGGCAATTGTTGGTATGTACAGCAGTTTTAGGGGGGGGGGGGGGGTCGACCAACATAATTATCAGGTGTCGCTGTACAAATACACTATACGGTCGAGGCGCTGGTACACATACCTCATATATCATGCTATCTTCATCTGCGTCGTGAATGCATGGAATATTCACAGGCGCCAAAGCCAACAGCTGAAGGAGCGGCCACTCAAGCTGAGAACCTTCATTGCCAGTTTATCAGAAAGCCCAATCTCTACTGGAAATGCGCCAAGAGGACGGCCGGTCAGTCTGCCTTCGCCTCCGATGAAGAAGAGGAAGTTCACACCAAGTCATCCCCAAGATGACGTTCGAAAAGACGGGGTTGGGCATCTTCCAACTGTGGCGAGCAACAGACTTCGATGCAGGAACTGTGTGCCCAGAGTGAACACATTTAGCACAGTTGTGTGCGCGAAATGCAATGTAACTCCGAGTCTGAGCAAGCGATGCAACTGCTTCTTTGAATACCACAAGCCACGAGGCTGCAGCTGGCAAGGACGTAGTAGAAAAGCCCAGTGTATCATATTTTATACGTTCAATAATTTTTTACTGTTTTGAAATTTCATTGTTCTTTTTTTATGAATGTACTCACCTTAGCCATAAGTAAAGGCACACAAGTTTCTACAATTTTAATTTGCGTAGAAATATGTTTCGGCTTAAATTTCTCAAGCACTTAAATTTAGTGCTTGAGAATAGGTGACAATTGTAGCGGGCAAACGCTGGCGGCACGCTTTCCCGTATTGATCGAGTGACCGATGAGTCGTTCTACTCGCTCCACTTTAGAATCCCCTAAATTATACTCATGTGAAAAAAAAGGATTAGGGTACCTGTAAAAGAAACAGAAACAACTAGCATAACCGAGGTTGTTTTTTTTTTTTGTGCTGCATTCGGAGACATGTACACCGATATCAAATTATTTTAAATCTTTCAGTTTTCTGTTGACAACAATAGGTTGGCACTTTTCAAGTATGGGAACACTTGATATAAACAGTGTATTAAGCTCAAAACATTAGGGCATTACAACCAACACTATAGTGTGTATATATATATATAAAGTGGCTATAATGAAGACAAAGTGCTCAGGTGGCAATTGTTTCTATTCTTTTATTTTTCAAACCTGCATGTACAATTTTATATTGAAAATATTTTCCTCTAAAAAATAAATAAAACTCCTAAAACAACCTTGTTGGTACTTTTGACAGATTGTGGAAATGGAAATCTTAAAATAGGTCTTTTTCCAGCACCGGACTATAAACCATAATTGTTATAGTAATGATACTTTCAAAAGCCAGAAACAACCCTTTGAATATGAAACAAACCAGAAAAGTTGCATGGAAACAGGGAACGTTTAGCCAAAAAACAATGTTATGTATGCATTACAAACATATTAAATCATCAAAATATGCAACATCAGTCACTTCAACATTCTAAAAAAAAGTACCTGAAAATATGTATAACACAAAAAGGGATATGATTTACATCAAGCAAGATACTGGGCCATAAAACCAAAGTTTCAACAATAAAAGAAAGTATGAGTGGGTACCCAAAAATAACCGGAATGAATTT
This sequence comes from Ixodes scapularis, assembly GCF_016920785.2. Lineage (NCBI taxonomy): Eukaryota > Metazoa > Arthropoda > Arachnida > Ixodida > Ixodidae > Ixodes > Ixodes scapularis. The sequence continues at coordinate 137,321,158 of NW_024609879.1, read as the reverse complement.
CAGGAGGCCGGGCATTCGTAGCACCAGCATCCACCTCTTGCAGCACCCTTCCCAAGTTAGTTTGCCGACCGGCGTCGTCTGCTAAGGATCTAGCGGCATGTTGTGAATTTTTTCTCCAAGCGCTTCAAAATCATTCCTTGTTTTTTGCAATGTCTGACTTGACGGACCTTCCACATCCATAAAATGATTTCCTTTCAAGACTTTTCATACGGGTGAACAGAAAAAAGTCAGACGGGGCAAGGTCTTGAGAATACGGGAGGTTGAGAAGTGGTGTCATGCCAGGACAGTGTCTGCTGAGGCATTGTTGTGATGGAACTATCATTCCCCCTTTCCCTCATATCGGGGCATTTCGGCCTTACTGAGTTTCGCAAGTGTCGCAAAATTCCCCGGTAAAACACCCGATTAACAGATTCACCAAGAGGAAGAAACTCGGAGTGATCAATGACCAAATTTTTTTGTGTTCTTCAGTTGAGGAGGTTAAAGGTCGCCCAGAACGAGGTTGCTCATCGATCAAAAAATCACCAGTCTTAAAGCGAGAAAACCAGTCGCAATTTCTTATTAGCATCTTCCTTGTAAGCTCTCTGAAGCATTACAAGAGTTTCTGGCAGTTTTACCTAAAGCAATATTTCACAGCCCCATGTTGCTCTTTCATATCAGACATTGAAAAAAAAAAACATTTTGATGTGCTTGGAAAAAATATTTGTTGCAGACAATGCCAGTCGGCAAACTCGCTCGGAAAGGGTGCTGCAAAGCGCTGCTAGCGGCGGAAGTTGGTACTACAAACAGCCCACCTTTCAGAAATTCATTCCGGTTACTTTTGCATCCAACCTGGAACGAATCACTGCACTAAAAGCTTTCGATATATGCCATGTTTAAAAAAAAAAAAAAAGATGCCAACCAGTCAAAGAGGCTCAATAGACCTTATGAAAAATTGTTTGGTGATCTGACAACACTGAGAGCGTCGCCATTTTAATGTTGGCAAGAGTCGTCGGTACCAAAGCACGGTGGAGGCATCAGAGAGAGCCGTACGGGCAGTGTACGATAGCGCAGCAACTGTTTTCCGCCTTCTGACCATGAAATGTGGACAAACAGTTTAAACAACCTACCGCAACTGTCTGATGAAGCTCTAGGAGGCATGCGCACGCTGGCAACAACCTCATCGAAGCAGCGGAGCAACTCCTACGCCTTTGCTGTACAAGCTTACACACTGCGGGTTGTCGCCAGCGTGTGCACAGGCCTCCAAAAGTTTCATCAGACAGTTGTGGTAGGTTGTTTAAACTCTTTGTCCCCGCTCCATGGTCAGAAGGCGGAAAACACAGCTGCCGCGCCATCACACAGTGCCCTCCACCGTGCTTCAGCACCGACAACGCTTGCTTACATTAAAACAGTGACGCTCTCAGTGTTGTCAGACTACCAAGCAATTTTGCATAAGGTTAATTGAGATGAGGCAATTTTTTCTGTAACATCAAGCAACATCAGCCACAGTGTGTGCCCAAATAATGGCAGACTTCGATAATTGGTGCTGCAGCTACCATACTCCATTCACCTCTAAGCTGAGACTGTGGTGGAAGCTACGTCCTCGTTAGACCAGTCATACGCCTCTCTTTTGCCACATCATCACGCTCCCGGCCATACCCACGCGCAGAGTTGGGTCAGGTGATAAAAGCAGTGATGTGATCGGTCATAGCCATTCTGGAGCAGCTGTTTGAGCCGCCAAAATTTCATTTTAGAGAAGCAAGAAGAGCTTTTGGAGCACAACCTCACACTTCATTTTCATTTATATCACTGCAAATGTGAGGAGAGATGGCAAATATTAGGAGAACAAACACCAGGTGTTTAGTTGCTTGTGGAAGCACCAGACACGGCAACAAGAAGACGACTGATGAAGAACAGCGCAAACTGCTGTGGATGATTATTTTAGGTACGAAATCCCACTGAAAAAATGTTAAAATACAATCATTTTGAGCACCTAGATTTATCTGTCCTTCAAGTTCTAAGGGGGGTTGCAACAAAACTGCAACTCTCAATTCAGAGAAAAAAAAAACAAAGCATAAAAAATAAACCTACAAAAGTCCATATACCCCGTCTCGCTCTGGAGGAGTACATTTCCCCTTAGTATGCGGGTGTGCTGCGGCGAAGCAAGACACGCAACATAGCGACGCCTAATTTGCAATTGTTGCTTCACTGCATTACACCACTATGCAGTGAGAAGCGCACTTAACAACGCTAACTAACCCACCAGAACAGACCACGAATACGAGACTTGTTGCGAAACTTCTGAGTACTGTCAGTGCTTGGTGCGAAATCAAATCGAATAGTATGTTATTTGAGACAATTATCGAAAGTCCTGAAAACCCGCACGAGCCTACACTAATGATTCGCCCCGGCAGCGAGGCCTGCAGCTGTTATATTTTCAGTATTATTTAATTGAATTTAAGTTCTGGTGCAATGTTGGTGCAAATTCCTCACATTTTGATCAAAGGTAGCAAGTGTAGCAGAATAAGCACTTAGGTGCAGTTTGGCACAATTGGCGCAGCAATCACATCACTGGGTGATAAGAGGGAGGCGGCTGATTGGTCCGGCAGCGTGAACATAGCATAGCTGGTGCACACTTTTGAAAAGGGTCTATTCAAGGGTAGCTGACAAGCTGTTGTTGGCTGCAATACAAATAGCAGAAGCGCATACTGCAATGTTCACTCGTCTCCTATGATTTTGATATAGCCTTTGTTCTTCTCATGGGCAACACTGGATCCAACCGCAGCCGGCATGTCGTGGTCGAGACAGGTTAACGACGACAACTGATTCATTGCATACAATACGTGGTCCTGTGGGTTGTCGGGCTGGTGGCATCTATTACATGGTGGGCCTTGTCTGCTAACCCTCTTTCGCGTCTTTTTGCTGGTGCTTGCCACATGAGGTGCTGTGCTCGGCAGTGGGCACTGGTGTTTCCCACAACAGTTCTAAATCACTATAAAAAAAAACAAAAAAAAAAAACAGGGTGACAAACCTGTAACAATGTAGCAAACAGATTTGTTTTAGGCTGGCTTCACACGAGAAATCTTTTTCAACATTTTGACGTTGAAGGCGAACAGAATTCTGGAAGTTTCACGATCTAAACCAACAAGCACGCCCCCCAAAGGATTGAGGATCCATTCCACCGCCTGGCCATGGTCTGACGAGCAGCTGAAATCTCGTTACATCTTGAAGTAGCATTATCTGCAATTCCAGTCTCCTGAGTTCACGAGCAGCAACCGCTGAAATAGCAACGTGCTATTTCTGGTATGATCACTATCCAAAAATACAATTAGTTCATGCTGCATAGACCCACACTTTCGGAGCGATCACTTGCAACTATACCTATGTCTTTTGCTGATGCACCTAGAACCATAAATTACAAAACTAGAGAAAAAAATAAAGCAATCAAATTTTGTTGTCATTTAACCTTCTGACCTGCAGTGATAATGAAATTAAACCACAAGCATATACAGATTCATTAAAAATATATGTTTAATATCTATCTTGAGTGAATTGCTATATTTTAATTGTAAATGTACCATTCTTGCCAGCACACCTAATGCAGTCATTGAAATGTGACAGAGCTACATCTTGGGACATTCGGGATACGAGTCACCCTACCACAGCCATTGCTAGCCTGGCTACAAGCATGCCAGTTGACAGTGTCACCAAATACTTTACCAGGAAAAATACATTTGTCTCCATTCATTTACGCCAGCGCACCCACACTGCCAAATGTTGCTCTCCCAACGGTGTAGACACCACGCATCTGAGAGAATGCACGAGGATCACACCATCCACACTGTACAGCAGTCATGCCGCACCAAGGGAGAGGGCTGCCACGGGCACGCCGAGATACCGGGTTTGCCGAGACGGCAGAGGCAGCTGTCTCGACTAGTGCTCCAGGTGTCCACAACCATAGACGGGAACAGTCATCTATTGTTGCCATCAACTGTCCCAATAGGCAGATCTCACTAAGCGTTCCACGCATGCGTGATGCCGCCATAACTTTAGTTCACAGGAAGCAGTGCACGAGACAGCTCGTGTCGTCTCGACACGTGCAAAGCTCCATCGGGTTCTCCCACATGCAGAAAAACTTAAGTTTCTTCGATGCATTGTGGCAGTGGCGGCTTAATGAAACTGGCTGGTGAGATTGGTCTATTCAAAGGCAAAAACCCTGAGGCTGCTGCAGATCCAGTCGTTCCAACCATGCAAAGCCTCTTTGTGTACAGGCCATTGGATTCTCATGGGGTGAGATATTTTCATAGTAAAGTATCTGGTGTCGTCATGTCAAACCCTGGTGGTTTTCAACCACCCATGGGCTATATAATTCCTCTTCACTTTCAAAGAATTTTGTTACATCAGAAAGATGAGAGGTTGAAAACAGAGATGGAGAAGAACGTCAGAGGAAAGGAATGGTGAAGCAAAGCGACTGACCGAATCGTCCTAGGCGAGCCAACACAGGACACCAGTTTGTGCAGGGTGTGGGCTGGGGTGGTGTGTTGCCTAACCTGGGGGCCTTTGAAGGAAACCTAGCCCGGGCTTGGCTCAACTGCCAAGACCCCAGTTTCATCAGACATGGAGACACCTAGCACAGCCAGGCTTGCAGGGGCTCTGAACCCATGCTGGGCTCGGGGCTCATGTTGATTGGTGACACCACTCACCAAACACCCACAAACGCAAAAGTCTCCTGTGGCAACGCAACCCTGTAAAAAGGCATTCAGTACATGAAGTAGATACTGATCAAGCCAAGCGAGAGATACACTTCAACAGAAAAAAAATGAATGCTCAGCTCAGACATATGATAGATGCCCAAGTGTGGTTGTTTGTCAAAAGCAATGTATCATGCTCCAAGTGAACTAATAGTTATCATAGATAAACTCAAAGCTACAAAGCAAAATGTACTCAAAATACTGAAAGCTGAGCTAAAGTATGCACAGCTTTCTTAACCGAAATACCTACGAATGGTTTTCTTTCACTTGTCTTTCTAATTAAGTGACACCTCTTTTTCAGCTACAAATAGAATGTGCTCATGTGAAACTTATAACTTCATGCTAAACCTGGGTCATTCCTCCTATGCAGTGTGCTGGCTTGCTCAAAATAAAATCAGGTGGCCTTATCTTGGTCTCAACAAAACAAATTGTCAAGGCTAGTGCTGCCTTAGCAAAGCTTTTTCTTGAGGCTTCCTTAGATAGACCGACTGAGTTACTTTCGAACAAACCAGCCAATAAATAGATCATGGACAAACAGAATAAAGATTACACATTCCACTGAAACGAGTAGCCAAGTGAAATCACCAATTAGCTGGATGCTCAGGCGGTTGTAACCTGCCAACTTAGTAGCCTTCAACAAAAACTCTTTTCATTGCATCAGTTGGCAAAGTAGATGTGAAACACGTGCACGACAAAGACAGGCATTGTATGATGGTTCCCACATCAATCGTAGCTGGCGTCCTATGACACTGTGACATGGCACGTCCCGATGTCGCATTGTGGGGAGCTGGCCGACGCAAGCAGAAATTGCAACCGCATATTTTGGTCATTTCACTGCAGTGTCAGGTGTATGCAGTTTCAATGTTTTCTTGTTCTGCGAAGCTACTGCAAGCACCATGAGTGACAAGGAAGGTGTTGTGATATCACCATCTCAACTACAAACAAACCAAGCATTGCAACAGAGACAATGATGCCGAGAAGCGGTGCTAAAATGCTGAAAGGTAGTGCATGCTTTGGTTTTTCTGCATGATTGGTTTTGTTTTAAAGTTCAGAACGTGAAGAGGAATTGCAACAGCCAGGGTCCTCTGTGGTAACAACCGCTACGAAGTCACATAAGCACTGTGGAAGGTGTTAGCTGTGCCAGCTCTCACGTTTCGTAATGACGCACTGTGCCTGTTGTCAGGCGCCCGTCACTATATACCTCGATCAGTGCGAGAAAGATGTGCCTAGGTAAACAGTAACAGCCAGTCCAGCCGGGCGAAAACAGGACCTGGAAGGGTACATGGGCTCATCCAGCTTAGACACCAGAGAGGCCTGAGCCAAGTTGGGCTTTGAGTGGAACCTCAGCAGAATCCACGAAGGAGGACCAGACAAGCCTTCCTTCATGTACGTCACAAAAAGGTGCCTACCACACACTATTAAGTATATAGGAGGTTGAATTAGGGACGCAGTCTTCCCTCAAAATAAGCTTTAGTCACTTTCCATGATCCCGAGTGTTGCTTGGGGTATCGTGAAATGTCAGCCCCGGCAAGTTCTTGCCCACAGGTAACACGACAAATGCCAAAAACAGTACCAAGAATACAAGAACGCACGAGAGGCTTATTTTCATTCACATTTTCTGCCTTGTATAGGAAGGCGACACACCCTTGTAGTGATAGCTGGCAACTGGCAATTGAGCAGGCATTATCAGTATACAGCAGGCTATATGCTCCATGACGCCTATCCTGGGGCCCTATGTTGCGCTTTTTGGACTCCCACGGCGACTAGGGAGAAGGAAGTGACATCAAACACGCAGCAAACGCAGATTGGATGTTGATTGGTGAGAGTTCCTGAGGACGAATTTCCGCAGAAGAAAACAAAGAAAAAGTGAGCTGTGTTTTCTTCTGCGGAAATTCGTCATCAGCGACTTCACCAATCAACACTTAATCTGTGCTTGCTGCGTTGTTGACGTCACTTCCTTGTTCCTAGTCGCCGTGGGAGTCCACAAAGCGCGACATAGGGCCCCAGGCAGGTCAGTCATGAAGAGCTTGGCACAAACCATCTTCTGGTACCCCGGTGGTGACAAAGACATTTAAGACCGTGTAAGAAGGTGCGAAACATGTGCCCAGTTCTGTTAAATGCCCCTGGTGCAGGTTCAGGTCAGCTGATTGGATACCAAGCAACGCTGAACATGGCTTATATTATGCCGTACAGCTGGAGAGTTACGTGATACTGATCGACACAAAGCAGATAGAAGCATCGACCGAGACCACAGTGGAAGCCCAGTGCGACATCTTTGATCGATTTGGACAGCCAAGGACACTTGTGTTTGACGACAACGAACCCATATTAATAGTACTGTTTTCAAACAGTTTTTACAACAGTCATATACATCACCCCACGACCCCTCTGTATCACCCACGGTTCATCAGGTTATCCGAGCATGCGATATGTGGAGACAAGGGGGAATTTATAAGGTTCAACATCACAGTCTTGGAACCAGGCTTGCAAGCAGTTCCCCGCTGTTGTTGAAGTTCCACTGCTGCAGAACCTCAGCAAAAGATAGGAAGATTCTTCTTAACTGTTATTTGGCTACCACATCAGATCCCCGATTGATTTTTGTCTATATGCATTTGGACTCGTCCCCGCATATGGGAGGCAACCATCCTTTTACTGTGGGGCAGACTCTGTGGGCGCGCAGTTTAGGCCTATGGTGGATTCCTGAAATTGTCTGCTCACTTGATGGTATACGAATGACAACAGTAGGCACCGCAAGATGACAGCACCAACACCAGGCAGATCAGCTCTGGACACAGCTTCCCCACAAGTGGGCCAGCCTACCTGTAGTAGTTTTTTTGACGGAGGGGCAACAATGTTGGAGGTTCGGTGGTTCAATCATCAGGCTGCTCCTTGGCAGCAAGAGACATCCAAAAAGTGCTGGTAAAGTGGCCAGGTGATGTGGTACCCTGATGGGAGACGAGTAGTGGCGGGGTTCACAGTCAGCGCGAACCCTGCCAGCGACAAAGCAGAGGTGATTGACTTTTAGGTCTAGATTTCATTAATTATAGAGCAGAACATCAGAACTGAAGAACAAGAATGGTAAAGAGGTGCAAGCTCGGACTCGAACTTGTACTCATAATAGTGCAAATAGTGTCTGTGACGATGTAACAAACTAGTAAAAGCCAATTATTAGATTCTCCTTTCCTTATATTTTTTTAAACAAAACCCCAAGAAAGACATTAAGGGGGTGCAGAATCAAAACTTGGAGTATTTCTGGAACACTTCAAAATAAGTGAAATATGATCCACGATATCTGTAAATGATAATGGCACGCTTGTATTTTTAACAGATGGCTATATTTTTTGTTCCAACCGACAGATTCTGGTGAGCGCTTCAAAAACAGCCATCGAGTCGGCACGCAAATTTCGGAATATTTACCCGTGACGTCACGCTGGCAACGTCACGGGTCCATACGAGGCCAAGGGTATAGTAATTACGATCGCCGTCACTAGGTGGCGCCAGCTTTATCGTCAGCGCGTTACAATTCTGACAAGTCGGAATGCCCGAGGTACGGTGTACTAGACCTGAGACGTGCGCTAAGCGTCGCCCGCTCCCGCACGCCTGCATCGGACACGCCACACTGTGGTGTAGCTCCTGATGGGCTCGTGACGTGAGACATTCCAACAAAGCTCAGACCTCAACTACCAGGTGGTATTAGGACATTTTTTTATTTGTTTTAAAATTGATTTTCTTGCATTTATAGACGAAAGACTGCTGTTTGTGAGCTGCTGTCATGAAGCAGACCATGTCTACACAAAGAAGTAGGCGCTAAAATGTTGCTTCTGTACCCGATTAAAGCAGAACGAAAAACTACTGCTCTCCCATTCTTAATATTTTTTTTAACAGTAGCTATACACAAACTCATCTCTGTTTCGTCACGCCGCAATGGTGGCGCGTCGGACGTACGCACTTCCGGTTTGGGGCTGTGGGCGGAAGTGCCCATGTGAGACGTGTATTCCTGCGTTGTTTTGAAAGGAACCAGACAAAAACCTGCCTTCTCGTCAAAAGGCTGCGACTGGGGCTGTACCAAAAGTGTTGAGAAAGATGTGAAGGTCAGCTTTCATGCTCTCGGTTAGTCCGAGAACGCGGATATGTGCCGTGAAAAGGGAAAACCAGACGCCGTCGGACCACGATTGCTTGGGCGGGAAGCATTTTGGGTTGAATTCACGGGTACTTCTGGTCATCAAATTTATTTGTTTTGTTCCATAATGAGCGCCGTAAAATCGTCAAGTTGTACGGACCACCTGCAGACTACGTTCAGAGCGTCTTCAAGTTCAAACGGCCGCCCGATCGTTCGAACTGTCGTCTGCTCTTTCAAACGTTTCTGCTTGTCTGCTCTTTTAGAGGACACCGGCCCGTAGACCAAACGTGGGCCTGGTACTTGGGATAAGAAGTAAGTGCAGACCTTAAGAGACTTAAGTTTGAAGGTCGGTAAGCAGGCTGGACATAAACAGTAGATACAAGGAGATGTTGATCATTGTTACCAGTGGCCATCACCGACTTGTTATGCCTGATTCACTTGGTTAGATTCTGCTTGCGATTTTCAGTATCGACGTCGACATCTCAGCAACGGTTCACGCTTTTGCAGTCCGAGCGACGTCGCTACTGAAAATTGCGAGCGAAATCTCATCATGTGAATCAGGCTTTAGCGTACATTCTGCGGCGTCCACGCGGAATGAATCGCCACATGTCAGATGATTCACGCGAAGTTTTGCGAAGTTTTGCGGTGTAACGAGCCTCGGTAATTTCGCTGACGCCGCTCAAGTAGTCAGACATCGTTAGGAGGACGTTGAATCAACTATTTGAACGCCTAAAAGAGCGCGGAGACTCACACCGACGCCGACAACATCGCATTTCAATGGTTTGTTTATGGGCGACGGCGAGCTTCTTGCCCCCCCCCCCCCCCCCCCCCCCCCCCATCGCGCATGCGCGGCACCGGTGGCGTCCGTTAGGGGCGCTTCGGGCGCTCCGGTTTGTTTGTAAACATGAGTTGGTGTATAGAGAGACTAGAATAACAAAAATACCAGAACACAACACTTATCTTCTAATACACGCAAGTGGTCAATGAGGAATGGTATTGGGAAAACTTCAAATCCGAGGAAAGTTTGTTATATTGAGATAGTCGCAATCAGAAGAAAATGTTGACTTAATGGCGGCTGTTGTGGTCACAGGCATTTATGATAAAAACGTTTTCTTAGAAGAAAAATCGAAAGAGAAACAATTAATTTCACAGCACTGCGATTCACCGAAAGCACGCGTCTAGAACGGAGGAGATGCTAGCTCGTCCGCGTACAGGAAGCCGTCGATAAAGCTTCATGTCGCATGCTGGTGCACTCTGGTTCTTCAGCATACGGTTTCGAGCGAAGAGGCCAATGAAGACAGCGGCCATCTTGTAAACACCAACATCTTGGGAGGCCGGAGCTGGGTGGCCATCCTACGCGCTGACTATATTCCATTCATCCCTAAGCTGAAATTGCGGCGAAAGCTACGTCCTCAATGGACCAGTTATACATCCCTCTTTCGCCACGTGATCACGCTCCCGCTCATATCCACAGACCGAGGACTGGGTCAGGTGATGAAAGGGAGGCGGCTGATTAGTTCGGCGGGCAAGTAGTTCCCACTGCAGTCTCACCTCAGAGCAGTGTTTAAAGAGTGTTTGGTCAGTGCTAGGCGCAGGCAGAGTCTGGGCGTGCACAGAAGCAGAAAGTGGGCTTGACATTCTCTCTTGGATAACCAGAAGCCTAAAAGAATCCCTAGCGGTAGTAGCGAGAAACTGTCTTAACCATAGGTACATGTTGGTGTATGGTTTTAATAAGCACGTAAGTGTGAAGAGTAGTGACCCCTCATGGTTTAAAATAGGGTGCACAGGATGTTACAATCATGATCATGCAGAAAGATGTAAGAAACAAATGTGCCGCTCAACTCTGTTTTGCTGGGGGGGGGGGGGGGGGGGGGGGTTGACTGCTCAGACGGTAGATTCCCGGCCTTCGCCGCACGGATTATGTCGATCGTTCGGCCAGTCGCACTCTTTCACCATAATTTCGGATGACCGTGATTGAAACATCACATGCACCACATTTTCAGTCACCGAGAGTTACTCCGACGCACTAATGAATTTTGTTTCTCGCAACCACCGCCAGGTATTATTTCCGGCTTCTGATTGGCCACATTCGAATTTGTGCAGACGCCCTGGAACACGCCCAGCCTGCTTTCGGCCGATGGCACTTTCTCATTTGTCTCCTATACTTCCCAACGAATGGCAAACTTTCTACATATATGGCTCTGTCTCAGCTTAGGGGTGAACGGAGTATAGGGCAGCATGTCTCAATGCAATGAAATTTCGTGAAGTCCAAAACCGGGTACAGCAGAGAGACCGGCCAAGGGGAAAAGATCAGAAGGTTTGAAAGGCCACGTTTTGTAAGGCAGACTGGTAAACTGAACAATCACGGGCGTTGGAACACTGTGAAGAACATCAGGGGCTTATTTATTGTCCTAAAAAAGCTGAAGGAACTCAAGTGTTCGAACCATTTCGTCGTTTACCCTGAGACTGGTTTTTTTTTTTTTTTTTTAAGAGCAGAAGTAACGGAAAAAACAGACAGGTCTCAAACTCAGCTACAAGTTTATTTCAACAACTTCCTCTTATATAGTTCGTTCTCGCCGTCATCAACCAATCACATACGACTTGTCCTCTGCACCGTGACTTTACAGGTTCCACTCTATCACAAAAGAAGCGGACACTCCCAACGTTTCCAAGTGAAAAGTTTCTAGCAAAAGATATGCCTCACAAAGACTTCAAGCAACTCTTTTGTGTCCTCACAATAAACAGGACAACAGCCCACAACAACATCCTACTCAAAACTGGTCACCTCCAAAATTATAGAAAACAGACAATACACACCAAAACACACCACAGACAATACACACCAAAGAAGCCTTTCAGAATGACTAAAAAAAACACTTAAAACTGTAAAAATTGCTTGCAGCGGTTCCCTATTTGCATGGAAGGTTGACAAATGCAATTTCCCAACGATCTAATCATAATTGTTTCTCTTACCACCCTTTTAACATCGTTGCTTTCCTTAACAACTACATCCGTTCCAGATCAATCCGTTGTGCAGTTTCTACACTCCTCCAGATGCTTAGCCAACTCCGAATTTGCTGCATTATTTTTAACATTCCTTTTGTGTTCTGTTAAACGATCGTTCAAACACCGAGAGGTTTGGCCTACATACTTAAAACCACACGCCAAAGGAACCTCATACACCACGCCTACGCTACACGGCACCGACTTTTCCCTATGCGCATTCTGACAGCCCCACTGAACTGTTTCAAAAGGTGTCAATCTCTCTAACCTAAAATCCGTGCTGAATACGACATCCACGCCATAATTTTTTGCAGATGCTCTAAGATTGTGGGACACCTCGTGAAAATGTGCAAAAAAATATGGCGTGGATGACGTATTCAGCACGGATTTTAGGTTAGATAGATTGACACCTTTTGAAACAGTTCAGAGGGGCTGTCAGAGTGCGCTTAGGGAAAAGTCGGTGCCGTGTAGCGTAGGCGTGGTGTATGAGGTTCCTTTGGCGTGTGGTTTTAAGTATGTAGGCCAAACCTCTCGGTGTTTGAACGATCGTTTAACAGAACACAAAAGGAATGTTATAAATAATGCAGCAAATTCGGAGTTGGCTAAGCATCTGGAGGAGTGTAGAAACTGCACAACGGATTGGTCTGGAACGGATGTAGTTGTTAAGGAAAGCAACGATATTAAAAGGTTGGTAAGAGAAACAATTAGGATTAGATCGTTGGGAATTTGCATTAGTCAACCTTCCATGCAAATAGGGAATCGCTGCAAGCAATTTTTACAATTTTAAGTGTTTTTTTTTAGTAATCTTGAAAGGCTTCTTTGGTGTGTATTGTCTGTGGTGTGTATTGTCTGTTTTCTATAATTTTGGAGGTGACCAGTTTTGAGTAGGATGTTGTTGTGGGCTGTTGTCCTGTTTATTGTGAGGACACAAAAGAGTTGCTTGAATGCTTTGTGAGGCATATCTTCTGCTAGAACCTTTTCACTTGGAAACGTTGGGAGTGTCCGCTTCTTTTGTGATAGAGTGGAACCTGTAAAGTCACGGTGCAGAGGACAAGTCGTATGTGATTGGTTGATGACGACGAGAACGAACTATATAAGAGGAAGTTGTTGAAATAAACTTGTAGCTGAGTTTGAGACCTGTCTGTTTTTTTGTTACTTCTGCTCTTAAAAAAAAAAACCCAGTCTCAGGGTAAACGACGAAATGGTTGACTTCCACCAGCTAGCCTGTACTTTGACTCTTTTCTCGACAAGTGTTGGAACACTGCAAAGAACCTCGGAAGCTTATATACTGCCCTTAAAAAAAAAATCTGAACCAGCACGAGCGCAAGAACGTTGTGAAAAACCGCGGGGGTTCTTTTTGTGCCCAGAAAAGAGTTAAACAGTCGAAAAAACGGGACGGGCTGACAGGCTCGGCCGACGCACCAAAATATAGCGGTAGCTGACGCACCAAAATGTAGTGATCCTCTGGTGGAGAGGCGACGATGATGGAGTTTCGACGATCCGGCTGCTACTTGGCAGCAGGAGACATCCGGGAAGGGCCGGTAGAGCGGCAGCGCTATGGGGTGTCCTGATGGGTGACGAGGCAGAGGCGATTGACCTTTAGATTTAGGTTTAATAAATCATAGAGCAGAACATCAAACCAGAAGAACGCAAACGGTGAAAGAGGCTCAAGTTCGCGCTCGCGCTGGCGCTTGTTAAAGCACAGATAGCGCTCGTGACGACACAACAATCTAGTAAAAGCCAATTACTACGCTGCCACTGAATCTCAACCTGCTACTGAATTGGAAAGTTCGCGCAGTACGTACGTACCACGACTGGTGCAGCTCAGAAATTCAACCAGTCCGAGATTGATGAAAACAGTACGGGCGACACAGTCACATACCTCTGAGCATGTTTACCCCGTCGATCCTCGGTCCTAGTGTTCAATGGTTCAACACGATCAGATATACAACTAATCATTTTTTTGTAATATTCTTTGCAATAAAATAGGGCCAGAAAGATATCCTCACATCAGTTCGGCAAACACCCACGCCGTTTGTTGTTGTTGTTAAGATGCCACAGCTACACCCCACCACGGTCCACGGCTCTCAAGACCAGTGTTGCTGCTCGCGCTGACAAAATGTTTATTCCACCAATTTAGGCGAATTGCACAACATATGCGATCTTGGCGGATCTTAAGAGATCAGGAAAGCTAAGGAAACATATCATTTATAGTCTTCCAGTAGCTATCCAAGTTACTAATATCATTTACGACTGCCTACACGTGAATATCGGATTCGAAAGTGACCACACCCCCCTCGTCACCTGCAGAAAGGCACTCATTCCACAGCGGTTTGGGGTCGTCACTTTGCCCAAACGCTAGTAACTCGCCTTTTGGGGTAGTCAAAGCCTCCAAAGCACCATTTGACCACCCAGGGTAGTCATTTTTTCTTAGAGTGTAGGCCCAGCTGACGGTAGGGGCATCGTCGGTAGATGTGGTCCGCTTCACCACAGTGGTAGCACACCGGTCGTCGATCGGCCATCCTCCAAACGTCGGTCTTCCTCGCACCACACTGCTCTGGTCGTGGAGCATGCTGCGGCGCGGTGCCTCATGTCTGGGAGCTGGCTGGTAGTGTCCTTTGACGGGAGGTGCTCTCTTGGCGGCGGCGGCGTAGGCCAGGACCGGCTGTTCGGGAGCCGCTGAGACGGGGACCTCTGGCAAGAGGGCCCGGTGTACCTCCTCGCGAACATCCTCGGCGATTGAAACAGCGGCGGGTCGTTCTGGATAAGGAAGCAACCGCTTCAGTTTTCCTCGAACCACGACCCGAATGACCTCCCAAAGGTTCTCGATGCCAACTTCACCGAGGTCAGGGCGGGAAGATGGAAGGGATAGGTGGCAGCTACGCCGGCGAGTCTCTGATAACGACCCGCCCTGGCCGACAGCGCTCGCTCAATGTTCGTTGCCTCAGCAACAAATTCATCCACGGTCGTCGGAGGATTGCGAACGAGGCCCCCAAAAATCTCGCTTTTCACGCCTCTCATGAGGACGCGCAGCCTCTTGTCTTAGGCGGCTCCAGGGTCGGCACGGGCGCACAGGCGCAGAACATCTTCAGTGAAGCTTGTCACACTCTCGTTCAGACCTTGGCACCTTCTTTCAAAGACGTCCTCGGCTCGTTTACGTCGGTGTTGGTTTTTTAAGGTGCGCTTTAGCTCCTCGACACAAGTCTCCCAAGTCGTGAGGGAAGCCTCCTGGTTCTCAAACCATTGACTTGCCGTTCCTTCTAGTGCGAAGTAAATATTTTGGAGGCGCTGTTCTGCCGAACGCGTCTTGGGAAGGGTACGGTGAAGAGACATAAGGTGCTACCCCGCACCTTCACCAAAATGTCACGAATGACAAATGATGAGTCGAAGAATAGCTAAAGAAGCTAAACATTTAATGAGGCGAACTTGTGCCCAGAACTAAATAAAAGTAAGGTAGCGTCGCAGGCGTCGATGTCGGCGAAACAGCAGGTTCAATCGCTGGAGCGAGACTGACCGCTGCTCGCCACGCGGAGCGCCTTATGTACGCGCGTCGGCTCCTATTCTAGAACAATCGGCCCAGAATGTTCGACGACTAGAACATTCGGAATTCGATCAGACAAGAATAATTTCGAACTCGGGAGAACGCAATGTTGAAAGAGTAAATAAAGGAACATTCCACTGACTGGAATCGAACCTAGACTTTCGGCACGACAGTCAAGCGCGGTAACCACTTAGACATCTCCGGGATGCTAAAGTAGAGTACAACATCTAGAAGAATTCTTTCTTGAAGAATCGCAGAGAAACGTCTATGAAGCCAGATGCCTTCTGAATGGGTGTTGCTTTTTCATTTTCTCGACTGAGTGGAAGTGGAGTTGGATTCAAGTAGCGTTTAAAAATGCAGCCGTCAACCTCAAACTGAAATCAGCATAGTAAATATGTGAGTCTCACTGACACTGGAAGATTTATTGTGCTCTTTGTGCCAAATGACTGTTGTTTCACGTTATTTCAAATATATAAAATATGTTAGCTGTCGTCACGTGGCATCAATACTTGCTATGAATGTGATGGATACATTTCAAGGGATGCCAAAGATAAGCTCTGGGCTAGTTTGCAACCTCCAGTCAATACAACACAGTGCAGAACGCATCTAACCTATAGGTTAGATGGGTTCTGCACTGTGGAAGACGAGTCCTCAAAAGGGCTTATGCTTGCGCAATTAGCGCAAAGAAAAACCGGCCGCTGTTCTTTTGCCTACGCTGTTGCCAGATTGGAAAACGCTTGTGTTTGTTTTAACGACAAAACAACTGAAACTTTCACGCTGACTAGAGAAAATTTTAAAATTCACTGATTTATGAATCAGTGAATTTAAAAGCACCTGCTTTAGAAGCATCGGAGTGCTTGTAAAGCAGATTTTTTAAAGATATGCGAACACATATACTTATGTTTTGCACCAAAATTCGCTTTTATACGATACAAGTTAGTATAATTTCTTGTGCCGACATCCCCGGGAATGATGGAGTGGGGAGAAAAATCTCGAGAAATTCCGCCGTGGAGGAATCGCCGAGAGGCGTGTCTGAAGCCAAGTGCCTCTTTAACGGTTTCGTTGTTGTTTTTCTTTTCCCTCCATCCGCTTGAGTGGAGGTGTAGATGGAATCGAGTAGCGTGTAAAATGTCGGCCTTCAGTTATTATTTTTTTTTTTTTAATTTTTAACGTAAAACATTTTTTGGCCTGGTGCTTGGCATTTCGTGAAGCCCAGATAAAAACGTGATGCGACGCTGGACACTGATTGGTTGATGGGTTACAGAGGGGCTGAGGTGCTCGACGCTCGTTGGTTAATGGGGAGGTCATGTGACCCGAGGGATTGGCGAGGAGGACTAACGTAGTTGAGGAGAAGCTCAAGCACCTGTGCGCACTGAGGTAGAGGAACTCAAGAGTGTGGAAGACTCTTGAAGATTGCCAGATTTATCAGCCCGATTAGCGCTAGCATCGCTTCATTCTTGGAACATGCTTTGAATTGTACACATGGTACGCGTTAAACTATCTAATTAAGTGCGCTCTAAAGGTAGGAGTCTGGACTCTGAAAACTAAAATTATCGCTAAACGTTTTTTATGCTCGAACGTTTTCCCTATTGAACACGACTGCGTAGCAATTTCTATAATTTTTTTCTAGATGGTTGACGTTAATTTTTGTTTATGTAACCCCCACACAGAATTGGCAAATTACGATAATGGTTTGATGACTTGTGTAGGCCGCTACTTTTGTTCCGAGAGTGCAGCAGCAAAGTTTTCTTCTTAAAATTCACAATTTTCATGAAGCTTTAACCACTATGTATAGTTAATGTAGGTGTTAAAAGTAACATTCCTTACCATTTTCCAAAATAAACACCAGTTCTAAGGTGTATGAATGTATGAAGGCAGTTTTAAGAGTATGTTGATCTTCTGCACAACTTATATCTGAGAACAACGCACAGTGGTCTGCAAAAAAGGCACTGCATTGATTTATCGACTGTCGAATGTTGATGAAAACAAGAAACAACAAAGGGTTGAGCACAGTGCACAGAGCATCAGGGTATTCCTGACATAACCAGCAGTGTCAGTGGAAACATTTTATGCTTGTACAAATTGTTGACGCCTAGTGAAATATGTGTCTAGCCAACGCACAATTTCATCGTTCTCGAGCAAGCATCTTGATTTATGAGACGTTTAGGGTGGGAAACATGATCATACGCCTTTCGAAGTATTAAAAACTAAGTCAGTTTGGCACCATTCATTCATTACCTTTGCAAAATTGTTCATAGTGCGAAAACACTGCGTCTGTGGAAAGAGACGGCGGCGATATCTATGTTTGTTTACGTGTTCCATGTTTTAATGCTTTGATTTATTTTGCCCCACCAAACGATTAGAAACAAAAAAGTTGTAGAAGGTATGGAATGACCACATAAAGTCGGTAATTAGAAAAAAAACTTACCAAAACAAAATTATTATATCCGATACCCGATAAGGTCAAACGCATGGCGTGTTAAAATAGCAAGACAATAAAAATAACAAGTGCGACAGCACACAGATGAAAGATCGTGCAATTTTTGTTCTGCCCCCTTGTTTATTTACTGTACTCCCATAAAAAACTCTTCTAAGAGCCAAGTCATCTTAATTAATCCTAATTTTGGTCAACATAACGCAAAATATTTATTAAACTCGTCCTACGTAGAAAGTGTATCCTGTTACAAATACCCTGGAATCACTATCACAGAAGACTTAATGTGGAATATTCGTATTGAAACCGTGCTAAAGAAGGCAGCGAGAAGTAATGTATTTTTTACAGAAAAATTTAAATCAAGCATTATCTTTACTAAAACAACAGCATATAAACTACTTGTTCACGCACAGCTAGTATACGAAAGCATAATTTGGAATCATCGTCAAGCCCACTTGCTTAATAATCTCTGATCCTCACAAAACAAAGCGGCCTGATTCATTCATTAGAACTACTTATTTTCACGAGAATGTCAGAACTCAGATCTGAATCCAGTCTTTCGGTTTTATCTATACGTAGAAAACTGTCTCAACTGTGCTTCTTTTATAAGCTGTACTATAACCTCCCACATCTAAGATCCACTTATTTTCATCCTCCTTCCTCCGTATCTCTTCGGTGTGATCATTCTTTCAAAATAGAACGATTACAATCACGCACCTACTCGGCACACATTTTCCTCACTTTCACAATGCGTCAACAACTGGAATTCCTTGGCTGAACTTAGGGTATCCGATAGTAAGCATCTTTTGATCCGCTCCAAATGCAAAGCCTTTTTTTATATTTTGTATCCTTTTTTTATTTGTTCTTACTTGCCTTAAATTTCTTATTGTTAGATTTTTTTTAAACTTTTGTTAAAAAACATCTTGAACTTGAACTTGAATTTGAGCAAAGACCCTGACCAATTTTTGCTCAAACAGACCATCAGCCTTCGCTAGTGTTATATCGTGAACAAGAGAGCCGAGACAGGCTTTTCCTTTTAAAAGGCTCGATGTTTTAATGATGAATTCCTGGAGGTCGCGAGGTCTGGCGGCGTGCCGCACGCAGGGCTAGCGCCACCGCCGCCTGTTGGAATGCCAACCCTTCCAGTATACCACAACTGGAAACACCGTCAAATAGACAAATTTATTAGCCAGGAACTGTACACACCAGCAGCGGCTATAAATTTAAAAGCGGTAAGTAACGCGCGGATAGAAGATAACACCATAGCGCGTACTGATACAATTTGAGAAATGTGCTCGACTGCCAATTTCCTAAAATGGCATGCCGTTCTCCTGCTCTCCGGACTCCTGAAATGGAACTCCGAGTATAGAGCTGGCTCGCGGCTCACGCACGTGCAGCATACGACTTATTCAGGCGATGCTGTGCCTTCTCGTTGCTGCTTTCAACGTCTGCTCGCCAGAACTTTAAATGTCGCTTTAAAGCTCCATTCACACCGGCGTTCGAATTGCATCCGCGAAGGGGATCTGCTCGTTTTCATCATCAAATGCGCGCGAAATTGTACTGCTTCTTTCAGCAGCCGCGTTCGCAACAACTTTGAAAATGCTACTCAGTCGCCAGTGTGAATGCGGCGTAAGAATTAATTGCGTTACACAATATTCTTGTATCGCCAGGCGGACAATATGTTCAGAAGAAAATGAAACCAAAAAATGTGGGTAATACGACAATTCACGAATCAATTTTGAATTAGACATTTTATAGTATATCTTTATATTGAAGAAATAGAGACAATCAATATTGAAGGCCAGCCAAGTTTTCAAAAATCCTGGATCGAGCACGCAATTGGAGTTATTCATTGTCAAATTTTGTTCTGGAAATCTAATGATACCAAAACCAGGTGCGCGATCTCCGCCGCAAAGGCAACCATCGTCTAACATAAGAAGGTCACGTGTTAATGACGAAATTTGCGTCACTTTTGCGACATAGCGCGACGGAGCTGTTTCCAACCGGCGCTTTATTTCATTTCGCACTAAAGCGATAAAGTCGTGTCCAAACCAAAAAGAGAGCGTAAAGCGTGCACGTTTATATAGAGAGACTTTCTATTAGTATGTTGTCCGTGAATATCGCCATGTCACTATGTTTTCATGAACTTGGAATATGCAATGCACTCATGATTAGAATATTAAAAAAATATATATACTCTCTTGACGCGCAGGCTTGGTTGCCCACATGACGGGGATAAAGCGCCTTCCTACCTGCCAGGCTCTCCTGGGGCCGAATCATGTTCGGGGAGTGATAACTTTGTAATGGCCACACAAATCACGTTGGGGAAAAACAAAAATATCTACCATTTGTCAGATTGCAGCAAAGAAAGTATACGGCATGTTGTAGGGTAAGTAACACACGATGAAGAATAATGCTGGAATTTCTCTGAAACCTGCATATTAAAGCAGAGGTTTGCTATTTTATCACATATGCATAGATGTTAAACTAAGTTCGACATTACGTAACTATAGAAATATTGAAAAGATATGAGGTGGGTTGGAAGTGGCGTGAATTATTTGAGAGATCAGCTTGATCCTCGAGCACAATGTCAAGCCCAATACAGCTCCACATCTTCTTTCAAGTGCACAATAATGTGTGCTTGTTTAACCCATAATACATGTTTTTACTATTGGGGAAGAGATCAAATAGTCACGCCTCTAGCGGTACGCTTCAGCTGTGGGGAAAATAAACCGAATTTTCTTGTTGGTTTTTTTATTAGAGAAATCGAATACGACGATTCGAAGGCCGCTGCTCCTGCGACCAAAACACTTGTTAGAGCGAAGCGCTTGTTGCCCAGAACGTGCTGGGCGAGATTACATTTTTTTTGTTATTCTTTGTCAGTAAACAGATGCTTGTGGGGATAACAAGCTCCATAAAGCGCCCCCTATAGTTCGATCGCCTGCCCAATAGCTACAGTCGGACCACTTAAGGCTGAGTCCCCACGGCGACCATCATTAAAAAGCGTAAAATATTCGACTTCTAGATGGCGGCATCGACCCGTGTTGCCTTTAGTGTTGCCGAAAAACTGGTATGGCTCGTGGCACAGGTTTTAAATATAAATTGGTGTCTGTGTATGTTTATTGAGCCAAAAATTTAGTCTGCCTCAAAGTGCGATTTGTCTCCCAGCTGTAGATGAGAAATTTAGCCAGTGCACTACAACCGCTAGCCTGGGGTCTTTAACGTGCACCTCGCAGTAGTGCTACACGACCGCATGCCGGTACGATGCTCATCCAGATCGAAACGAGCATGGGTGGGGATCGAACCGAGGATCCCTGGGTTCCGCAGCGCGATATTTCGCTCCGCGTGCACCGGGCTGGTGTGCGCTTCCCCACGTTCACCGCGTGGTCTCGCCAGCGTCACGCGGACTCAGCGCTGCCCAGTTTGCACGGCTGCTAAGCACACAAGCTAGCTCAGCCAGCTCATCTATGGCTGCATTTACATCGATGCGATTATAGCTCATCGAATCGAGATTTGACTGTTTTGATAGGTAGTAGATTGGTAGAAGAGGGAAGAAGTAAAGAGACAAGGTGGGTGTCAGTGGCCCTTGCTCGATTCGATGCGCTGCGATCGTATCCATGTAAACCCAGTCATAGCCTCCTCTATTAGCGGCGAGATGTTTCGGTGGCGCCCTCGTTTGGTTACCTTTCGTGACGTCATTACCTTGCGAACAACAAGTTTGATGGTGTTTGCAATGAGCATGGTGAAAGCCTGAAATCATGGCGCTCTCAAAGCAACACTGCCAACGCCGTCAAAATTGAAGTTATTTCATTCCTCTTAGTTGCGTCAATAAGAAATCCTTTGCTGACGTCATAGTCAGCATTCGGCCATTTGTGGTGGGCCGACTACAACGACGCTTTCGATCACTCACGTCGCCAATACTCACAAAGCCTGGCAGTTCGACGACGGAGCCATAGAGTGCCTGGTCGCAGATTTGGAGCGCGAGGATCTGGTAGCAGAGAGAGCGCCTGTCTCGGGGAGTCCGGTACTCAGCGCACAGCTTTTGCAGCGGCGAAGACCCGAAACATGGTTTTCAAACCCGACAAGAAACGAATCGATAGCCCAAAGAACGCGAGAAGCACGAAAGGAACATTCCATCGCTCGGAACAAGTGTGTTTCGGTTTCTCGCCGCAGCGGGCCGCCCGTTACATGACTCTTGCCTGCCGTTTTACCTTTTCACTTTCGGCGGCCGCGTCACGTGACGATCTTCCAGGCTTTGTAAGTATAGAGGAGGCTGTGACCCAGCCCATCGGAAGATGCCAAGCTGTCTAGCTTTTATTCTCTGATATGGGCTTCTGATCCGCGGTGCAGTAATTTCTAACTGCTTTAGTGCAAGCCATCACTAATTTATAAACAAAAAGATGTGGCGGTTTAACTTAATTTTTGTGAATAGAAGCAAAATAATGCTCCGCATTAACTCTTAGCAGGTTCTCTCCTTGAAGACACAGGTTGACAAGGACGCCTTCGAGAAATGTAGCGATGCTTGGCGATTGACTTATCTAATGATACGATAACAATTGAAAAGCGATTGGATGTTAAAGAATACTGTTTCAACGAACAAAAAGTTAGGGTTCAAATCAGCTGGTGATGGTTCAATATATTTTAATATGAAACCCCGAGACGAACGAAAAACACAAAGGACTTTGTTGTGTTTTCCTTCATTTTTTCCCGTCTCGAGGTTTTGTATTTAAATACTGTTTTGCAGGAAAGCGCTGCGCTACATATTGGTCAAATGAGAGTGTCTAAATAAAAGCTGTGCTTACAGATGATGGTATTTCCTGACGTGCCGACTACATTAGGTATACTGAAGCCGGGGTCATACTTCTCATACGTCTTAAAAACGACAGTCTGGAAACACGAGTCATTGCAACATCCATAGTTAAGATGCCGCGCGCCAAGTTTTCTCCTTAAACTTATTGTCATGCGTGATTCGAAGCACGGATAGCGCAGTGAGTGGCTCGTGTTCGCATCTGTACGAAAACTGCATTTTGTATGACGTATAAGGGCCTCAATGTCCTTCTGTTTAAGGTGATGCCATTCTTTGTAGTACCCAATGTCGACAGCACGTTCTCACAGGAAAAATACAAAGAAATCTCTGAAAGAAGATGTCGCTGTAGCACAGTTAGTGCCACGAGCGAGCATCAAGATAGAACAGTACACGACAAAACAGCAAGCGTCAAAACAGCACCGCGTCCAAAAAGCACAGCGACAAAACAGCACGCGTTAAAACAGCACGCGACAATACCGCACGGCGTCAAGAGAACAGGGCGACAGAAGAGCACGCGACAAATCATCACACCAACAAAAGATCACGCACGTAAATGCATGCTGTTTTGAGAGAGTCGTCTGACTCCATCAAACATTTAATCTGGTGACTCTCATTGTGGGGTCGCGCGGTTCTATTAAAACGGGAGTCCTATGATTCCATTGAAAAGAGTTCGCTGGCCACGCCAGGCTGGAACAGGGTCACCTCGCGCTATTGGATAATCGAGTCACTAGATTCTACGGGGGGGGGGGGGGGGGGAGGGGGAGGGGGCAGATCTGGTCCACTGACTCCACTGAACGCTAGAATCTTATATTTTCTTTGAGAGGTATCATTACGGGGACTTCTCTGGACTACCCCGAAGGGAGTCAGCGTTGACTCCTCTTTTTGTATAGTGTACAAAAAGAGGAGTCAACACAAAGGACAAGAGGGAATCGTCAAATGCTCAAGGAGAGTTCAAGAGTTGTGTTGGTTGCAAGGCATCACTAGGGACATTACAGACATGATCGAAAGGTGTACAAGCTGTCTGCAGCAGAGGCAACACAGAAGCCAACCGCGGATTCTAAATCAGTGCCAGCCTATGAATTTTTCTGATTAAGTAGTCCTTTCATTTTGGTCACAATTCAGCAGATGGCACAAGCGGCCATAAACAAACAAACGAAAATTCCGAAATAACTTCCTATTATCTTTTTGCTGATTTTCGACAAAACTGAGGAACCTACATTGAAATCAAAAGCTTCTAATTTGTGTATGCAACAATCTACCTCGTTTACACTAACATTATCTCTCAAATGGTTAAACATAGTAAAATAACCTCTTTTTGTCTTAGATAAATTTGCTTTTGCAGATTCAAACCATTTCACAAAAAATCAAATGGTGAATTTTGAAAGAAGGGCAATATGCAAACGACTATAAAATAAACTTTGACAGAAGTTTGGATACCTTGTGTTAACACCTAACGGAGGTGCGCTTTTACCACGAAAAAACGCCTACTTTTGCCCTTTACTTCTGTTTTCATGCGAGCCTTAAAACAAACGTTAGACACAAATCCTTATGCAATTCAGTACTCATTTTGAAAGTAGACCCATCAATGACTGTTACAAGTTTTAGATGCACGAATCGCGCCGATGTTATAAAATTGATCGTGCATCTATACTCGTTCTTCGGCGTGCTTAATGACCAACCCGCCTTTCAGTGGGATGCGGAGCAATAATATTGTGTTCGGTACACGCCATGCCGTAGTTTTATAAGGTTGAGTGTCTACGGAAAATGTGCGGTAAGGCTGGCTTGACACCGATCCCCGTTTCAGCGTCTTGACTTTGTTTCTCCTCTAACTCCAATCTCGCGCGTTAACGCCCAGCAACCCCTGCAACAGCGGTGTGCTAAAAACTGTATTCTTCTTGGAAACAATACAGTTCAAGCACCATTTAGAGAGATACTAACTTATTTATAACGTCAGTTAGGCTTTTGTCTCAGATAAAATAATAACTGCAGTCTCCCTGAACCACTTCCATGAAAGTCACACAGCAGCACACCAGAGCAGAATAAAGCGGCCGCAGTTCTCCGCACCTGTCAGGGTGTCACCTGAAGCCAAATTCTGATGGGTCGATGCTACCTTGATTTTTTTTCAATGTTTCAGCAAACAAGCAGATCATTTTAGTACAGATCAATCTTAAAAAAATATTTTTTCTTCTCCCAGAGAACACTAAATTTTTGTCAATTGACCTCCGAAATACACTAAAAATGCCGTCTCAAACGGCACGTTCTAATTGTGTTATCTGATTCACAACCGTTTATAAAGATAAACTGCCTGTTTATAGTGCCTTTATTTCTTTTAGAGAGAGCCAATTTGAATGCCTGAGAACTGAAACGCATGACACCAATCTAGAAGCAAAAAGGCTGCCTGGCAGTTTTACAATTCCAAACGAAATTTGCGAGAAGGAACTTCTAGCTCTAAAACGTGCTGGTGGATTTCATCAAGATGAGGTAACAACATCGCAATATGTGTATTATACGTATAGGTTTTACGAGAACAGGTGAATGAATATCCATAAAGTCAAATTTGGATAATGCTGTTTACTTAGACGCCCCAAACCAGAATGAACAGGTAACGATATATTTACAGAATGCCCTATAATTATCTCAAATTATGTTCGTACATCTAGACATCCACATATCCAAAATAAAATGGCGCAAACGAATTGTAAATTCGTAAACAACAAAAAAAAATATACGTATTCACTACGTAAATTATGAGACGAACATTTTAAGAAAACTAAACTTATCTAAGGACCATAATAATATAACTTGGTAAATCTTGTCATTCTGCAAAAACATTCTTTTTTTTATTTTTTTAAGAAGTCTATATTTAGTGGAATAAAATTATTGCTATAGAAGAGCCGCATACGGCTTTTCGCGTTCTAAAGTGCGACTCGCGGCTCCCTGCCCTACCCCGCCCCCCTTTCCCGCTTCCCTCCCAGCCACACGAGCACTTCCCGAAAAGAGAAATGGAACGCGTTGTAAACCTTAAGACAGGTTGCGGTTCGGTAGTCTTGAGCTACTGCTATTTTACGTACAGGTGGACTGCTTTTGACTCGAATAGATTGAAAGTAGTTCGTGTATCGTTTATTGCTCTAGAGTCTAGACAAACGTTTAACCCCCCCCCCCCCTTTTTTTTTTTGCGGCTCTTGGGATTTTTGTGGTTTTGTTTGCGGCTCTTAGCCCGGGTCAGCCTGGCCACCCCTGTTATAGACCGACACGCGGGCTTGACGTCACAGAGCTGCGGCGGCGCTGCGATCGCACCGGAGCTAAGGAGCCTACATACGGGACTTCCGTCTTAGGGTGGTGTCAGCCTTTGACCCACCAGTTGCCGCCACCCGCCGGCTCTCAGTGTTGCCAGTTCGGGTTGCCACGGTGACGCGACGACGCTGCGCCATCTTGGGGCCCTGGTAAGACCAAACGTAATGTACAGCTCCGTGTCTAGGTCGCGGTCCCGTCGTGTTTACCGCGGCTCCTTTTCGACGACGACGTTCCCGATAGCGCTGGTGCACGCTACGTGCTTTTAAAAGACTTGAGGAGCAGAAATGCCCGTATGTTGCGTTCCGCAATGTACGAGCCACAACAGGCAAGGAGTACGAATGTTCCCGGCTAGCCCTAATCGGAAGAGACGCTGGCTTGCTCAAGTGAAACGGGACCGCTGGGAGACCCCTCCTGCTTCTCGTGTTTGCTCCGTGAGTATATTTTAAGTTCTGTTGAGCCCCTTCCTCCGATTCGTCCGTCATGTGCTGTCTTCGTTATCGTGCGTCGTGGGCTCGAGCCATCGCGGCATTAAAATATCTTGAAAGGACACCGACTGTGACTTTCTCATGTCTGCGTTCATGTGTTGTGATCTTACGACGCACGCGTTTGCTGTTTTGAGAGCCTACAAGGTACGTTCGACGTGACGCAAAATAAACACTAAAATTACGTTACAAGGTGAAGTGATGGGTGACTTAACCTCGCCCTGCTACTGTGCGTTACGTCCGACGTTACGTAACTACATCCTTCATTTAGAGCTGCGTCTGCTCGGTCAGACTCCTCCCTCCATATTCGTATAGTCTCCTATATATTCTGTTTCGTTACGTGGCCGAGTGAGTTCGAATTTTATCGCCGAGCGTGTAATCACTTTAGGAGTTCGGTACCCGTGATAGTTTATGGGATTTTCCATATTTCTTTTTTTAAAGGTAGTACGTTGAGGGTCACTTCATTGGTGCATACGAGTACAGCGCCGATAATCATATGTGTCTAGGAGCGCACTCGCGATGGCTCGCGTTTTTAGCATTTGCTGTCAAGTGCTAGCGCGTTTGAACTTAAAGTTTATGTGGGTAAAAGATTGATGAGAATCCATAGGAGCAGTGGGCTGTAACCATATGCATGCATTCTCAAACCCGGAGCTTGTCACTGATTCCAACCGGATTGCACATTCTATGCCATAGACTATAACACTAGATATTGCATAAAACTTCTATTGGATGTAACCAAGGATGTTAGAAGCAACGCTAAGTTGCTAAGTTACGTGTGATACGGACAGCACGCCAAACATTCGAGTTGCAGAACAACAACACGAGTTCAGGAATACCATTCACTATCATGATGACTGCAGACCACATGCTCACTTGTCATGGGGTGTGTTCATGTATACTGTAAACTGTCTACATCCTGTGCATGTGCATGAACCATAACAATTGTATTTGTTCATCACTGTAAGACATACTCGGTTCTTTTTATTTCAAATGCATTTTGAGGACATAAGCTTCGAGCAAGACAGACAGGATGGTTTGAAGAAATTGAGGCCTGATGCGGTTCCTACACTTTTTCCTTATCGTGGTAAGTGTGGTAATTTTATTTATTTTTCGATTCAATCTTTATTTGATGAAATAAAGACTGGTCGTTTAATGTTAGGTCGGCACTTCAATGCTAGTAGGGAAATTGATGTATGTTTGTACATACGTGTAATCTATGTACGCACTCTTACTCACCACATTGTTAGACTGCTGAACAAAAAATAGAGCCCAGCTCAATATGTTGGAATAACTCTGAGATTTTGGACAACAGATGACGAACAAGAGGACGACAAGAGGTCTCGTCACCTCTTGTTAATCGTCGGTTGTCCTAAGTCGTAGGGCCATTTCAACATGTTTAACTTTCACCAGCTCGTTTGCGTCCTAACTCTCTGTTCATAGCATAGCTAGGTTTTTACGGCATCCAAAGTGTTAAACAAATAAGCAGAGTGTACTAGTAACCGAAGATAAAAAAAACTAGCTTAGTATTTCAATAATTAGCCTTATTTTCTTGTTTTTCCTCTTGGGCAGAAGAGTAAAGGTGGTAGAAAGGGTGGTGTGTCGTTATCAAAAAAATTAGGAGCAGATTCAATACTTTTTTGTACTGTATCTAAGTAATACAAACTGAAACAAGGAGTTTGTGAATTTCAAGTTGTTGAATAAATATGTAAATTAATAGTTACAAGTACCTATGTTTATTTGGGGTTTGAACTGATTTTTCCAGCCATCCCAAAACACCGAAAGCCGCCAAAAACGCGTGCTTGTGCATCGACAGCTGCACCACTGTCATGCCCAGCGCTCGACGGCTGTTGCAAGTGACCCAGACAACACTGCGCCGTCTTTGCGTGCCCATGCATCGTTGGCCACTCCAGTGCCTGATGTGGCTCTCGTCAATGTTGCAAGTGAGCCAGGCGGTGCTGCTTCAATCATCTGTGCTCGTAAATCGGCAGCTGCTCCAGTGCCAGACGCCGCTCTCTCCATGAGTGCCCATTCGTCAGCAGCCGCTGCAGCGCCATGTATTGTTTTGCACAGCACTGCGAATGGCCCGGACAACGCTGCTTCGTCCGTGTGTGCCCATGCATCGGAAGTCACTCCAGTGCCTGATGTGGCTTTCGACAACGTTGCAAGTGAACCAGACAGTGCTGCTTCATCCATCTGTGCCCGTAATTCGACAGCTGCTCCAGTGCCAGATGCTGTTCTGTCCATGCGTGCCCACGCATCAGGATCGGCTCCAGTGCCACATGTTCTGAACAGCACTGCAAATGACCCGGACAGCGCTGCTCCGTCTGTGTGTGCTTCAGTGTCAGCAACTGCCCCAATGCAAAACATTGCTTCTGAGATTTCCAATGAACCGGTCAACCGGGCTCTGTCCATGCATACCTATGCATTAGCAGCCACTCCAGTGCAACATATGGCTCTCGACAATGTTGCAAGCGGGCCAGCCAGGCAGCATATAATCGAAGCACAGGGTAGCCTTCCCAATGGACAAATACTCTCATCACCCTCTTTTGCCCATGGAGGGAGCACAACCTCGACCTTGACATTAGTGCGCCGAGAGAACGCCGAGCTACGGAAAAAATACAGTGATTTGAACTGAAAATACAAAAACCTGCAAAGCCTTCACGAACAAGCAAAGTCAAAACTCTGCAGTATTCGGAAGAAGATGGCGTCCGCCCTGCAAGAGACAAGTGCATTGAGAACATCAGCTATTCTTAACGACTAAAAAAAAGCTCTCACCAGAAAGACCACGAAAGGCCAGAAGTGGTCTGAAAAGACTATCCGGGAGGCTCTGCAGATCAAGCATGCCTGTGGTACGACTGGATACGAACTGCTGAGGTGTTTGCCGTATCCACTACCTTCCAACAGGACGTTGATTCGTAGACTCCAGAATATTCCTTTCCTGCCTGGTGTCCATGAAGAGGTACTAGAAGTACTAAAGCGCAAGGTAGAGACAATGGAAGATGTTGAAAAAGACTGTGTGCTCTTCATGGACGAAATGGAGATCAGTCAGGGCTTCGACCATGACCGCTCACTTGACTGCCTTTTTGGGAATACCACACTTCCAGAATCTAGCATTGATGTTGCCAACCATGCACTCGTCTTTATGGTTGGTGGGCTAAACACGAGGTGGAAGCAAGTCATTGCCTACCACTTTACTGGGCGGTCAATCAATGGTAACATTTTGAAGGATCTTGTCTTCCATTTGATTGAGCTCTGTTCCAGTATTTCCCTGCGAGTGCTCGTTGTCACAAGTGACATGGGGGCCGCCAATCGTGCAGTGTGGCGTCTGCTTGGATTATCGAGCCACAGACACTCCGAGACTGTCTGCTCTGTTGCACACCCGCAGCTTGAAGGCAGGAAGCTGTTTTTCATGGCTGATCCAGCCCCACGTCTTAAAAAATATTCGTGATCAGCTTCCTTGTGTTGACACCTTTACTCTAGGAGAAGAGACGGTCAGGGAACAAAATCTTCCAGGAAGAACTGTAGACATAGATCACGTTGAAGCTGGTTGTCTTATGACAAGAGTAATGACCTGAAGATTGCAAACAGGCTTTCTGACATTCATGTTAGCAGTGGACAGTTCACAAAGATGAAGGTAAATATTGCTGTGCAGATGTTTCGTGAAGCTCCTCCTGCAATTCGATATTTAATCCAGCAAGGAGCCTTGCCACTTGAAGCTAAGGCGACAGCATGGTTTTTCGACCTTGTGAGCAGGTGGTATACCCTGATTTCGTCACGACACGCTGTGGTTGCTTTGAGCCATTTCGACCCTGCAAAGCACAAAGAAGCAGTTGAAACCCTGGAACTTGCATGTACCACCTTCTGTCAAATGAGCATGGGAGCAACTGCACACTGGAAACCACCACAGGCAGGTCTTTTGGTGTCAACCACTGTTGTTCTGAACCTCTCAAACGAACTCTTGAACAAGCACAAATACAAGTACCTCCTCACCGGTAGGTTGAGTCAAGATTGTCTTGAAAACATCTTCTCCGTCCTAAGGCTCAAGAAACCTGTCCCAAGTGGATACGCTGTAAAGTGTGCTTTAAAGTTGATTTGTGTTGGCCAGTTCTTGCATACGCCCACATCTTCTAGCTACAGCGTCGATGACAGCATGCACCTGGCTGACCTCCTCAAACCCAGTCTCAAGAAACGAGAAGAGGTCGACCAGGAATCTGAAGAATTGAAAACCTTGTTTGTGTGTGGTCTGACTGGAGTTAAATGCGACATTCTTACCTATGTGGGAGGTTTTCTTCTCAAGTCTCTCATCAAGTCTATTGGCATCTGCAAGGACTGCGAGGGAGCCCTAGTTGGAGATAGTACAAACCAGTACAGCAGCCTAATCCACCTCAAGGAGTATGTCAAGAATGCTGGTAACCTCGTTCAGCCCAGCCAAACTGTGATGAGTCTCTTGATAGAGTGCGAGGAAAACTTCAAGGCTTTTGCACAAATGAATGAAATTCTGACGCTCAGAACTCTATTCACCAGCATTTTGAATGCACTGCGCAAGTCTGTGAGAGTACGGCTAGGCTGCTGTGACATGCACCATGCTCGAGCAGAAAAGATGCTGCTTGAGAAGTACGTGAGAACGAGGCTTATGATTTATCTTCGACAGCAACATGCACAGATAGTAGATGGAGCATCGAGCAAGTCATGTGCTGCGGCAAACCCTGACTAACTTCCGGATAGATCATTTTAGCTAGCGGCGGGCCGAGCTGCACTTCTGCACTCCCGTGTCGCATTTACTGAGCTGCCAAAGCCCTATGTACATGTCTTTCACACCATGATTTTCCTCATTGTTGTTGGCATTGTTTTAGAGTTATGTTATCAACACAGGGTAATACTGCTATGCAAAGTGCACTTCTGCGATTTTTTGTTTCTCAATTACCAGCACTGTTCTTTGTTTAGTTTCTTGCTTTTTAGCCCTATTCAAGATTAAGTTTTCCTTGGCAGATGCTTTGGTTTGTTGATTTTTGTATATGCTTGTATCGTGAAATGTGTTTATTGTGATGTCATTCACAGCATGTTTCTGCGAGGACAGCCATGCAGGCTAATAAATCGACTTGTTATAAATGCACTTCGGCTGTTTTCATTTGTCAAATGCTTAACAAGTAGAAACTATAGTAGTAAGTGTGATTATGGGGTATTGAAAAACCCAAGGAAATCAAACTTCGCAACAACATAACTGTGCACATCATGAAATGGCTCCCCCAGCCCTCCCATACATGGCTGCAGAACGATGAATGAATTAATCAAACTTTATTGAATAACAGGGTAGACCAGACTAAGAAATAGTCTACACTTTGCTTCGAGCAGCACAGCGGAATTACAGTGACGTGTTGTGCTAAGGTAAACAAAACGTAATAAGCTGCATGATCCCTTCAAAGTTATTATCCTTTAATAATACTCCCCCCCCTTACAAAAAATTTAACCAATTTCTAAAGAATTTCTAGACATAATTATGGCTAAAAAGCATAGATTTCCTAGGGAGACTGTATCCACTTTTTTAACCATTGTCTACAGATCATTGGCCGCTGCTTCCGACAGGTTTTGTGTATACTTCAGTGTACAGATAATGTGTGGACTCTGTACACCAAACATACAGACATTCTAGCAACACTCCTATCCCATTTCCAGCGCGAATTAGAGAGTTTCTAACGAATTGCTGTAGACAAGTGATAAACATCTTTTTAATGTTTCTCATTTTGTGACTGTAAATTCCTGTGACTATGTAGGTCACTTCAAGCCTGTTGTAAGAGCGTTTCTTACCCTACTGAAAAAATATATGTATATATATTGGAAATTCCAAAGGCTGGCAAACTGGTCGATCCTTTTTAATCAAACGTGATCATGGGCTACGGGTACCCGTTTGAAACGGTACCCGTTTGAAACGGTACCGCGTTTGATACCGATGCCCCTTTGATACAGGTGCCCGTTTGATGCGGGTGCCCGTTTGATACGGGTGCCCGTTCGACCTGGCACGTGACCACACGTTTGAACGTGCCTTTTGATTTGGCAAATTATGCGCTTGCCCTAAATGGGTATCATCTGGGAAATTGGTTATCTTGAACCTATTTAAGATGTCCCGAAACCCATTAACCTATTTATAACATGGAGGAAACACGTAGAACAATTGTGCACCCGTAGGTGCTTGTAAATGAACAGTAAAAGAGACACAAAAGATTGTTTTCCATTCTCCTCGAAGTTTATTACCTCTTGTGTAGGCAAGTACAAACGTGCAAGCGATTTGTGAAATATGAGAGGCAGTCTAAGCTTTTATACAACTGAGAAGATTGTAAAGCAAACAAGAATCGACGTAATTCTAGACTATAAAGGTAGATTTTCGGGGAAATTATTCTTCCGGCTGCCGCGAGAAGAGACGCTGCACAATTATATAGATAATCTGGAAGAGTACGCGTAGAACGGTCAATCGTTGCCAAGAAGTAGGTTGCAGTGCACTTACCATAATAATAGCAGACTTGAAAGATGTAATCCGTGATATTTGTCGACACGGTCAAAGCAGGACAATCACACATACACCAACGAGATGGAATGGCTCTTTGGAAGTTTCAACACGATGCGGCGCACAAGCTGTCATTTGCCGAACCCAACCAAACCGCAAGAATTCCTGACTTCTTTAAAAAATCGCTTGTTGCCGATATGCGCGTAGGACTTTCCGAACACTGATAGCTTTGGCGCACATCCAATACGTTGTCGACACATCCTAATAAGACCGGTTAGGCGACAGATCGAAGCAGGTAAGATGAGCGAATTTCAAACTGCAACTGAGAACAAGCAGACAAAGAGAAAAGCGGCGGCCAGGCGCGCCCGTCCGGATCTCGATGCTTATCAGCGTTTAGCTGGCGCGCTGCTGCGGGTCACGTGACAGAGGTGACAAGAGAGGAGGGAAGAAGCGCGGTGGAGGTGCAGGACACCGGAACAGCACCGAACCCTCTCCCCAGGCATTCCAGTGAGACGTGTTTATGTAGCCTCAGAAAGCAGGCGCGCGCGCGCGCATTTTAGCACGCTCGGACGCTCGAAATGGCGGCGGGGCGGCGAGAAGCCCGGCTTGCTCCCGAGCGAATAAGTACTCAGCGCGGGCTCGTAGTTAGACTGCTGCAAAGGCGGGCGTGGTCTCGCAATGGTCGATGTTCTTGCAGCTGGGTGTTCAAGCGTTACCTTCGCTGCGTCTTGAATTGAAGTGAAACGGAGTCTAGAAGTACGTTCTTTCACGCGGTCACGTCTGCGAGAGATTCGAGCTGAATAAGTAAATTGAGGTAACAAAGCTTTAAAGTTCTGTCAAAAATATCGGCTCACCAACGTCGCGCGTTTGCGTAAAAAAAAGTGTTAGCTTTAGTTGCAGTATAAGCGAACATCAGCGCAATTAAAATATAAATATAATTACTTGCATTACGCGGATGATCTGAAATCGATAAACGGGCGCTCCCAGCCTTCCGGAAACATTGGCTGCCACGGCTGAAACAGGCGTGCCCACGCCGCCCGATCTGTACCTTCAATATCAAACAGGCTCCGGAGAGCCGTTTGATTAAACCGGTACAGTTTGCCGGTCACTAGTCACCCGTCTGTGCATCATGATCACCGGTTTGAGCAAACGTGCAACAACTTTGCCCAAACGGGTCGCCCATTTGCCCAGACGAGCGACCCGTTTGCCAAAGAAGTGACTTGTTTGTCCAAATAGGTGAACATTATGGCTCATACGGGGGACCCCTTTGAGCCACACGAGCGACCCCTTTGGCAAACTCGTGACCGGTATGGTTAAAATGTTACCGTTATGGACACGTTTATTTTCATATAGGTGCCAAATGTTTTTTTTTTCTTTTTTTTCAGTAGGGTACTACTCACGAAAACTGCTTATGACTCTGTGGTGGACTAGTTCACGCTCGCAGGTGTGTGACACAGTGAGACGGAACACGAAGACAATGTGGTTGGATACGATAAATATGATTAAAGACTTAAGACATTATATACAGATTATTACAAAAACCGCACAAAGGAATGTCACGGACAGTATGGAATAAGAGTGTTACAGGCCTTGCCGGGGAGCGATGCGACAGTGTTCGAAGCCTGGTGAGCGTTGCAGCGATGGCTTGGTTGGATGTCTCAGCCCGTCTGTTGACGTGTGGCTAGGAGGCGGCATCTTCGTAGTCGGGTCTTGCGTGTAGCTGCAAGACTCCGTCGACCTGTCGACGGACGACCTTGCGTAAAGTTGCAAGGCACAGCCCGCCGGCCTGATGCTGTCCCGTCGAGTTCTAGACTTCTTCTTCTTCGACCTCCTTCTTTTTCTTCTCCCTCAGTAAAGGCTTTCTTTCTTGCCCGTGGAAATCACCACGCTCACCCCAAATCACCACAATCACCCCCCACTTAAGATAGTTATTTGGTTGAAACAACTTCTACGACGTTCACTGTCACTGAGTACGCAAGCTACCATATGCTATAAATTATGTCCGTTGATCATATACACACACACACAAAAAAAAATTCTACGCGAAGGATGAGGCAATAATAGTCACGGCCTAAACATTGTGCATTGAAAAAAAATAGTTTTAACACAAACAGCAGTATATACGTCAAAAGTCACTGAAAAAGGACCGTCGGCCACACGTGCACTTAAAAAATATTTACGCACCTAAAACCATGAATGACCCAAACAAATATTCTTAAGCAGCAGAAATCCGACTCATATAATCAGCGCCAACGTTTTCACTACCTTTGATATACTCAACGGTAAAGTCGTATTCCATAAGAGCTAAGCTCCAGCGCAAGACTCGGTTGTTGACGTGCTTTGCGGAATTTATATAAACAAGTGGCTGGTGGTCACTCTGCAAAATGAATGACCTTCTGAACAAGAATACATGAAATTTCTTAACTGCCCACGTAAGTGCCAGACCTTCTCGTTCGATTGTTGAATAGCCTGCTTCACGCGGGAGAAGTCGACGACTTGCGTAGGCGACCGGGTGAAGAACATCATCATGCCGTTGCATGAGAACGGCACCCACGCTGGTGTTCGACGCATCGGTGCGTAGCACGAAAGGTTTCGAGAACTCTGGTGCTTTTAGAATGGGGTCTTTGGACAATTGTTCTCTTAGCTTGTCAAAAGCCTCTTGTTCCTTTTTGCTTTAATTTACCCTGTTTGGTGCCCTCTTTCGTGTCGGTTCGGTTAGTGGATGAGAAATCTCAGCGTACTGAGGAACGAAATCCCGATAATAGCCCGTAAGGCCGAGGAATGATCGCACCTCTTTTTTCGTCTCTGGCTGTTTAGCAGCTTCAATCTTCTCCAATGTCTCGACCTGCGACCTCAGGAGACCATGACCAACGATGTGTCCGAAGAACTTCACAGAGGGAAAACCAACTTTGCTCTTTGTAGGTCGGATGGTTAAACCGGCATCCTTAACCCGCCGGAAGAACAACTCGAGCGCCTCCAGGTGTTCCTCCCAGTTCTCTGTGGCAATGAGGACGTCGTCGAAGTAGTGGTAGACCTTTGGGAGACCCTGGACCACTTTTCTCATCAGCCGGGTGAAAATGGCCGGTGCGGTTTTGATGCCAAAGGGCATAACACGGAACTGGTACAATCCCAATCTGGAAGAGAAGGCTGTCATTGGTTTTGCTTCCTCATGCATTGGAACCTGCCAGTACCCCTTCGAGAAGTCGAACCTTGAGAAGTACCGGCTTCGTCCTAATTGTGCAAACATCATGTCCACCCTTGGTATTGGTTCGTTGTCGGAGATCAGAGCCCTGTTCAGTTGGAAATCAATGCACAGCCGCATTGACTTGTCTTTTTTCTTTACCACCACAACAGGTGATTGATACGGGGACTCCGATGGCTCAATTATGCATTGCTGTAGCATTTGCTGGATTTCACTTTCCACAGCTTCTTGTAAAGAGAATGGTATCGGGTACTGGTTCACTTGAACAGGGGTGTCTGTTGTAAGCTTCAATTTGCATTCCACCAAATCGGTCTCTCCTGGAACATCTGAAAGACTCCCCTGGTGTGCCGCCAAGAGGGCAGCAACCTGAGTTCGTTGATCGCTAGTTAATTCGTCGGAAACTTTCACGTCTCGGTAAGTTTCCTTTTTGGTGCAGCGTCAGCACAGGTACATCTTCTTCCTCCACTTCCTCGTGTTGGAATGCGGCTGACGCACGTTGGGGTGTCTGATCGGTTAGTGGCCTTTCTTCATACTTCTTCAGCATGTTGATGTGGAACAAGCTGGTTCTGGTCCCTAGGTCGATGACGTAGTCGACGTCGTTTCGTCTTTCTAAGACGGCAAAGGGACCTTTCCCAGTCAAGATAAGTTTGTTAGCGTCAGAGGGAAGGAGTAGAAGAACCTTGTCTCCGACAGAGAGTTGGCGCACTCTTGCCTTTTTGTCATAATATCTCTTCTGTACGGCCTTCGCTTTCGTGAGATGTTCTTGGGCCATCCGGCATGTTTCCTCTAATCGCTGGCGCAGGTCAATCATGTAGCCATATGAGGTCTTCGTCTCGTCGTCTATACGTTCCCCTGTCCAGAGCTCTTTCAAGATGGCCATGGGTCCTCTGACGTATCTGCCGTACAGTAAGTCGAAGGGCGCAAACCCGAGGCTAGTCTGGGGAAGTTCGCGATACGCGAATAACAAAGGCGCTAAGTACCTGTCCCAGCTTTTAGGGCACTCCTGACACATCCGGCGTATCATTCGCTTCAACGTACCATTAAAGCGTTCTACAAGGCCATTGGCCATAGGATGGTACGGTGTGGTCGGCAGCTGTCTGAACGAGAGAAGACGACTGAACTCCTTCATGAGTCCAGACAGGAACGATCTGCCACGATCGCTAATGATTTTGCGCGGAAACCCCACGCGTGAGAACATTTCGAGGAGAGCTTCGGCTACCTTCTCGGTCTCAATGCTTGGCAGAGCCATGGCGTCAGGGTAACATGTCGCGAAGTCCACCATGGTGAGGACATAGCGGTTTCCCTTCTCTGAGATTGGTGCTAGTGGGCCCACAATATCGATGGCTACCCGCTGAAAAGGTGTAGCAATGACTGGTATGTTTCCGAGAGGCACACGGCCTACTAAGTGCTTTGGCACAGTTCGCTGGCAGATGTCACAAGATTTTACGAACCGAGTGACATCTCCCTGCACACCCGGCCAGTAAAACTCCTCGAGCACCCGATCTGTTGTGCGCTTAATTCCCTGGTGTCCAGAGAGAATCCCCTCGTGCGCCATTTTCAGCACGAAGCTTCGAAGGTTGCTTGGAACGACGAGCTGTTCCATTTGCTTAGCCGATGGTAACCTGTAGTGACGGAAAAGAATTCCATTTGTCAACACGAACTTAGCATCAGCTGCTCGTGACACCACCTCGCGTCCAACAGCTTCAAAGCAGCCGTTTAGCGAAGGGTCTTCTCTTTGCTTGGTTCGCAGCTCCTCTGGATGAATGTCCACTGGATTGACCGTTGCCACAGGGAGCCGGCCAGCTGCACCCTCAAGCTGCTTGTCCTTCGGATTCATAGCAGCCAAGAAAGAGGGCGTCTTCGTACCAGTTGGTTGACTCGTCAGACTACTGTGGCTCTCATTCGAGGTCTCTGGTGCAGGCTCTTCTTTCTGGGTTGGAGCATACTGCTCTGCTTTCCAGTTGATATCAGGAGCAGAAACATCCCGTACGCCAACAACGTTTCCTAATACGACGTCGTACAGCGGATTTTCCATGCACGTTGCAGTCACTCTGCCCGTGAAATAAGGAGAATCAATGTCCACCTCCGCTTCAGGTAGACACCTGACTATCCGGTCCAACAGGTAGAGCATTCGGCTTTTTCCTGTCAGTTTGCCATCAGGAACTAATGACCGCTTTACTATTACGGAGTTACATCCGGAATCCCGGAGAACAGTGACAGGGTGTCCCTCAAGCAGTCCTGTAGCCGTCGGCATATCTTCTGCTTGAACCTCGGACCCCTTTGTCCTTGCCGTTCCCACCGGATATTGCTTCGACAAACAGGCGTCGGAGCCCAAGTCCTCAGGACGATTGCAGTGCATCACTGAGCACGACGCTTTACCGCCAACGCCTCACTTTTTGTTAGGACAAGCCTCGGCTTTGTGCCCATTATCGCGGCATTTCCAGCAGAAATTCGCATTTTGTTTAGGTCCTTTTGAGTTGGACCAGCAGTCTGCGGCCCGATGGCCCAGTTTGTTACAGAGGAAGCACTGCGGCTTTCTCTTTTCATCTCGATGGACGGGAATTCTAGCTAAGCCCGAAGGATTGCTAGAACATTTTTCTTCATTTTTTCCAAGGTTGGTCAACCCTTGGGCCTCGAGGTAGTGGTCTGTAGCAGTGTTGTACACGTTCCTCAAAAAAAGGAGCGAAAGCTCGTTCCTCGTTCCTTCTGATTTTTGGAACGCGTTCCCGTTACAAGTTCCATATGGGAAAAAGGAACTCGTTCCCGTTACAGTTAAAAAAAATGGAATGTATCGTTACATATACGTTACATTTGTATTTTTTGCTAATTACCATATTTAGTTAAATCAAGCAGAGTTTTCTTATTTTTTTATCTATCCCATTAATAGTCAACATACGAATTTGTATGTCGTGATGGAAGGGCACCAGGAGTAGAAAACACGCGGAAGTAGGGTTTCATTTGTTGATATATTAATGTTAATAATCTCAGCTATTAACCATGTCCATGTTTGTAGTGGACAATTCAGACGAGTCAAATGTACTTTTACCCAAGATTGCACGAGCGTTTTACAACAACCTCACACGCTTCAATTTAACAGAGTCCCGTGTTAGAACTTAACAACAGTTGCTTCTCGATGTTGCTTTCCGCAAGACGAGCAAGTAAAGGAGAGGGTAGGACTTTTG
Source organism: Ixodes scapularis (assembly GCF_016920785.2). Taxonomy (NCBI): domain Eukaryota; kingdom Metazoa; phylum Arthropoda; class Arachnida; order Ixodida; family Ixodidae; genus Ixodes; species Ixodes scapularis. The sequence continues at coordinate 137,281,867 of NW_024609879.1, read as the reverse complement.
GAAAGTCCTACCCTCTCCTACCCTCTTGAAAGCTACAAATACTTCGTTGTGAAGGTTGGATTTGTTCTTCAGTTTGAAGGTGGGGGACATGAGAAGGAATAAGGGTTATTCTTTATGTATCTTTTAAGTGAATAGTGTCCGGGATACAAGCGTGAGTCTGGTATCTGGCAATCTGTGATCTTGTTTTAATTGTAGGTCTCGTTATTGAAGTTCAAAAATGGCAGTAGTCGGAATAAGATTTCTGGGTATATGAGGATTCGTGGAACCAAAGAAAGTAGCTGAGTTTGAAACAACCCTCTTTCTTTGTTTTTTCCTACGACTAAAAGCCTTGCTTTCTGTACCGCAGTTTCGGGCACTCAAAAAAGAATCAATGTCCACCAGCTTTCCTACTCACGACACTGTCAGAAAGCGAAGACCACACAAAATAATGCACAAGATGAGTAGCCAAAAAGGTAACGATATCCTGCACTTTGCACTTTTAAAATTCCCCTGTTCGAAGTAAAATAAAAATTACCCCACTGGACGAAAAAAAAGGAACGCCGTTACTATTTCCGTTCTAGTAAAAATGTAACGCGTTCCCGTTCCACTTCCAGCGGTGCAAAATGGAACGGCGGCGTTCCTTCGTTCCTCCCAAAAGGAACGCGTTCCAGGAACGCCGTTCCTTGGAACGCCGTTCCGTACAACACTGGTCTGTAGCCTCCGCTAGCTTATCGAGGCCCTGGCAGCCCCTTTCCTTTAAAAACATCGCGAGCTTCTCATGGCATTGTTTCAGGAACTGTTCCGACACTATTTTATCTCAAAGTGCGTCGTAAGTGTGTTCCGTTTTTACCACCTTTTGCCAGTGGTCAAAATACCCTAAAAGGCGGCCGGAAAATTGCCTACCCGTCTCCGTGTCCTCCGGTCTCGCGCTCCAAAACTTAGTGTGGTACCCTTCCTCGGTGTACCGAAAACGTTGAAGGAGTGTCTGCTTCAACTTATTATAGTCCATGGCGTCGTCAGGAGTCATGTGTCCGACCACACTTAGCGCCTCTCTTGTCAGGCATAGGCTGAGGGACAAGGCCCATTTATCCGGGGGCCACTCCTGACTAGTTGCCACCCGCTCAAATCTTTGGATATACGCATCAAGTTCGTCGCGCCTCTCGTTAAATGCCGGTATTAGCTTGTGCGGGCTCCGATGTCCATGTACAGGGCCAGTTGACGTACCCTCGCCAGCCGCATCTGGAACTACCGCTCCAACGATCCCCTGTCGCTCCTGTAAGCGTAACTTCAGCTCTAGTACTGCGCGTTCTGCATCTAATCGAGCGCGAGCATTGGCTTCCGATTCTTTGACAGCCTCGCGCTCTGCCGCACGCTGATCTTGATCGCGAGCACGTTCATCGTCCATCCATTGTTTTAGTTCTGGCCCCGAAAGCCCCAACTCTTTGCCAACCTTCATTAACTTCTCGAGATCCATTCTCGGTCGTCACACACACACACCAGCTAGGTGAAACTCTTTAGAGTAGAAAACAAGAGCAAAGTCCTGTCGCGGACGCCAGATATGTGGTGGACTAGTTCACGCTCGCAGGTGTGTGACACAGTGAGACGGAACACGAAGACAATGTGGTTGGATACGATAAATATAATTAAAGATTTAAGACATTATATACAGATTATTACAAAAACCGCACAAAGGAGTGTCACTGACAGTATGGAATAAGAGTGTTACAGGCTTTGCCGGGGAGCAATGCGACAGTGTTCGAAGCCTGGTGAGCGTTGCAGCGATGGCTTGGTTGGATGTCTCAGCCCTACTGTTGACGTGTAGCTAGGAGGCGGTGTCTTCGTAGTCGGGTCTTGCGTGTAGCTGCAAGACTCCGTCGACCTGTCGACGGACGACCTTGCGTAAAGTTGCAAGGCACAGCCCGCCGGCCTGATGCGTTCCCGTGAAGTTCCAGACTTCCTCTTCTTCGACCTCCTTCTTTTTCTTCTCCCTCAGTGAAGGCTTTGTTTCTTGCCCGTGGAAATCACCACGCTCACCCCAAATCACCACAGACTCATATCGACGATCGTGTCATGTTTTCAGTGTGTATGGTCTATCAAGTCAGGTCTGTAGAAAGTCTAGGAATATGGCGACGCAAAGTTTAACGACCGTTGGCGACTGACAGTTGGTAGGATTTCTGTCGACAGTGCTCTGTAGACTCCTGTTGACAGGAAATCTGTAGAAACCTTGTAGAAAAATGGTGATAAGATAGGAAGTGGACAGGTATGTTAAAGAATCGTTAAGATGTCTCAAGACTTCCTCACATTTTTTTTTTTTTTTTGTAAGGAACGTCGGACCGTGGTTGGAGGGCCCTCCAATCACGGTCTGACGAGATGCTTCAATGCCCGACAGTTTACGTAATCTCATATTGTTGCACCGCCGATACGCGAACACATGGCCACATCGGCGATAATTCCTGACTTCCGTTCACAACGCACAACACTACCATCGCGATGTTGCTGCTATGTTGGCGACACGCAGAAATACAGAACCACGTTGATTGCCGGTTGGAACTCGGCATCGGAAAACAGAACCGAACTCAGCACAGGAGGCACCCAGGCACCTGGCAGTGAAACCCGCCTGTCTTGGACACAGTCTCCGCGGTTTTCATACGTCGTGAACGTCCAAACGTCGTTCCGCATTCCGAAGGCGGCCATCTTAGTCTATTTTCCGTATCGCTTCTGTCGCTGTTCCCGAACTTCGCTGTTTTTAACGGCTACGTTTGCTCGCTTTATAAAATTAGCGGTAAAAACGTCAATGCAACCGAAATGTTCTGCACGTTTGGACAGGAAGACTGAATTACAGGCGGCCTTCGCTGCCGCTGAATCTTTATCAACTCAACAGCATCTATTAAACAACGTGCGCGACGTGCTCGAAAAAACGAAACCGAAAGAAGATGAGGTGGGAGGACTATAACTTTTTCCCGCCTGCCCGGAGAAGGAGAAGAAAGTCTCGTTCCTCCCATCATCTTGTGTCTGCATGGGAGCGCGTCAGTAAAAGGGAGGAAGACGCGCCGTTGCTTCCTTGTCAGGTTCGGAGGCCTGAACCGCCACCGAACCTCCAAGACTCGCGCGGCGGTTCAAAAAAGCAGGTCGTCCTCATCGTGCATGTCGTGTTCATCACCACCGCGCTGCCGGGGCTTTCCCAGTCCAAATGCCTACCATAACAATATCTGGAACTCGGCTCGTGTGTGCACTGCCGGGTCTCAATTGAACCCGTTCGCATTTCTACCTTCTCGTTTTTAACTTCTCATTTCAACCCAGCGCAAAGCAACTTTCGCGTTTCTCCCTTTGTCATTTATACCGTTCTCAAAACAAACTTTCGGGTTTTGACTCTTCTCAACACGACTTTTCTCATTTTAACCTTTCTCATTTCAAATTTTCTCAAAACATACTTTCTGGTTTCGACCATTGTCACAAAGACTTTTCTCATTATAACCTATCTCATTTCGAACCCAAATTAATCAAACATCATGATCTCGCAATCTTTCTGCGGTATTTATGGCGAATTCGGGTAGTTAATTGCCTTCGAGCCCTTGCCTGTGGCACCGGCAACCAACAACGCGCCAGCGGCGCATCACGTGACCCTCTCCACCCAAATGCAAAGCACAATGAACTGGCGTTTTTATTTGACTGGGTCGCGAGTGAGCTCTGTTAACTTCTTTTTCGATCATTTTGTGGCACCATGAGCACGCTGCATACGCCAACAACATAAATTACGGCTCTTTGAGATGTGTGTAAACAGAAGCGGCTTCACGAAACTTTTCAAAATATTGGCATTACCACAGTCCGTACAGCTGACAAAATATGAAAATATAAAATCAATGAAAGGGCAGATGTATAAATCAGTGTGGTGCTGCCCGCACGCGCGTCAAATTTCAATAAACTTCGTTTGGATTTTCGATTAACTGTTGCCATGGTGGCTTGCCAGCGTCGCTTTTCATATTCTGTTTACTGTTAGTAGAGAGTTTTAGTAGATCGTTCCCGTGACTCCGATAAGGATACCCGATACTCCGCAACCGCCTCCCTTGCGCATTCGAAGTATCGTTATCGGGGCTATCGGGGGTATCAGAACGATCTACTAAAACTCTCTAGTACCTTTTTTTGGAATCCTCAGTCTTCTCATTGCACCCACCGTCCTTGAAATTGTAATGCGTGTTCAAGTTTCAAATTACATCACTATGCATACTTTTTTTTTTTTCAGCGATGTAACAACTTGTTATTACAGAGTTGTAAAATAAAGTGTGTATCATGCAGCCCGTGTCTCAGAGCAAACACACCTTGCTCAGGCTGGATAAATTCTTGCAAAAATGTTGACTTTCTTTGAAACATAAATTATCTTTCTCTTCGTTGTTTTTGCTATCTTGTCTCAAAGCACAAAAGGGTGCCTGTCTCGATGGCTCCGTTTGCCACTCGAACCCGCTATTTGCCGCCTCAGCGAGCATTGTTTCGTTTGGTTCCCTATCCCGATTCGGATGTGACGATACCGGATACAGTCTGGCAGACAAGCTGCCCGACCTCTTGGGGCTCGGGAAAACTTCTGCTGTTAAATTGCCGGTACACACCTGAGAAGCGCAACCCGAAAAGCTTGCACCCGCCAGCCTTTGACCACGCGAACGCCCTTGCCGAAGATATGGGAAAACTTTTTTTCAGGGAAAATGACCACCCGAATAGGCCATTACGAGCAATAACACACGACTAGCACAATGATCCATCCGCTCCACACGACGACATCTTAACGACATACAGCGACAGAAGGGAAATGAAGTACCGAAGCTGCGCTAGCACTTTTGAAACCACGTCACCATGTGACCACGTAGCTACGTCAACAGACTCGGGGCGGCACGCAGGTATAAGAAAAATTGTTTCATGTGCTATGCAAGAGATGGTGCCGCTTCGCTTCATCTTCAACCGTGATCCTCAACTGTTTTTCTTTCTTTATATACCTCACTACGGTGTTCAAATGACAACGGGTTCAAATGAGAAAGGGTCGAAACGCGAAGGGCGTTTTGGGAATGAGTTCAGACGAGAAGGGTTCAAATGAGAATGGGTTCAAATGAGACGGGTCTAAATAAGGAAGGGTCGAAACGCGAAAGGTTAAAACGAGAAGGGCGTTTTGCGAATGGGTTCAAACGAGAAGGGTTCAAATAAGAATGCGTTGTTTCGAGGTACACCCCACGCGGCGGCTTGTTCTGGCTAGGAGTTAAAGGGGGTGAAGGCTGCTCGCTCTTTATTTTTAGAGCGCAGCTCTTAGCGTCCATTTCCGGCTTGAGCGGCGTCGCCGTCGCCGTCGCCGTCGGCGTAACCAAGGTGACCCCAAGGTCACGTGACCCCCCAAGGTCACGTAACCCCCTCCCAAGGTCACCCACGGTCACGTGATCCCCCAAGGTCACGTGACCCCTCCCTAGGTCACCTCAAGGTCACGTGACCATCCAAGGGTACCCCACGTGACCCCCCAAGATCACGTGACCCCTCCCAAGGTCACGTGACCTCTCCCAATGTCACATAACCTTCAAGGTCACGTGACCCCCGAGGTCACGTGACCCCTCCCTAGGTCACGTGACCCCTTTCTAGGTCGCCTCAAGGTCACATGACCCCCCAAGGTCACGTGACCCTCCCAAGGTCACGTGACCCCCTCTCCCCGAGGTCAGGTGACCCCCCGGAGCATATTAAAGAATGAGGGGAGGAGGAGGAGAAGGAGAAGGAGGGGTCTACCTTCCCCTCAGTACCCTTCCCTCCTCCTCCTCAAGAGCTGCGCTCCAATTCGGCGTTACAGGGAGTTGTAAACGGCCTTCACTTTTTTTTCTGGCACGATATCACTGCGTGGAAAGAAAAACTAACGCGTGTTTCGTAGGTTTAAAGTTCAGTTATTCATTCTAAGAAGCATTGGCGCAAATTTCAAAACTCGCTGCACTGCTCCTTTAACAAGTCGCTGACAACCTCTGCATGAACTTTTTTTTTTCTTTTTTTTTTTGACGTTGCAAACGACCGAATTTGGTTCTTAGGTAAGACCCTAAATATATTAGGCACAGAAACGTTCGCAAAGAAAAATATATTTCAAAACACCTGACTCGAAGCTTCCGCCACAATTCATGACGTAAATGGCGAAATTTCGCATTCCTGGCCTTCTTGGATGACTTTAGCCAGGAAGTGCTGTTTAACATCGTCTGCTACCTTCTCATCGATCACGGCCATCACTGGCACTCGCGTCTGCAAACCGGCCAATCAGGTCCTACTTCTCTGTACGCTTGCCACGGGACCTTTCTGGGCGTACAAAGGACACGTCATTTTTTAGTCCGATTTTCCTTTTTGACAATGTTTTCATTTGTGGGTCACAAACTCTTTTTAAAAAGGTAAAGCGGAAAACAACGCGTTGTAGACTGGTGAGCGACGCGAAAGATAGCTGAATTTTCTTGGTCTCTAAGACATAAAAAATAACCCGTCGGAGCCTTCGCTGACTTTCCCACCGCCCTCATCCTTCTTATTGTCCTTAGGACAGATGCCAAGCGCCACCGTGTTTAAAATAGAATGAACAAAAGCCGGGTGACGACCGATGTCTCGTCACCAGCACTGCCGGACTCCAAGTTTCTATATCGACTTTGAATTTTTCGTAAAAGCACTTGTCAACATTTTTTTGCTCTAGGCATGCAACTCGCAACGTCTGCGAATTTGGGAAACATGCTTCGCTAACTACATCATCAAGATAAGAAACGAGGATGCGCAATCCCTCTCTCCCTCCCCCCTCAGTTCGGCGGAAGGGGACGCGGATCGTTAACTAGCTGTTTTGCATGCTAAATGTTTTTTTTTGTTTTTGTTTTTTTTTGTTTCCTATGCAACATTTTAATGTTATATCACTCATTTTGTGAGTTTTGAAGAAAAAAACAAGGATATAGATATAGTAGACTGAACGTTTTGAAAAGCGAGGTCAGCGGGTGTGTGCTTAGCCCAATCTTAGCAATGACGACACAAGCTCCCGCTAGCAAAGCGAAACTCTAGCGTACAATCTCCTAAAAGTATTCAATATAGAGTTTTAGTGCTTCTGGGAACCGGGCTCAGCGGGCTCGTGCTCAATCCATGGTGCGAAGTGACGGCACAAATTACTACCTGTAGCGAAGCTTAACTCTAGAATACGGTTTTCAAAGACTCTAATACGAAAGTAGAGATTTTGGAGCTGGCAGTGGCCCTTTAAAGTGCATTTCGAGTACTGATTTCACAATACGAACGCGCACTCTGATTTCAATATCCACGGAAGCAAGAATGAATATCTAGCACTTTATACCTCGTTTCTGTGGGCCTAGTTTTCACGTTCTTAGACTCCCAACTTGGGTGCTGTAACATGCTAAGACCCCTGCCGCCTCCCTCCCTGCACCCCCCCCCCCCCCCCGGCGCTTCCTTCCAAAAGCTCATGTACTCCGTGAATTATCCGATGTATTTAAAGTTGGACAGCTACACTAAGACATACCAAAAGAGCTGTACAATATATTCCTTGCAGGAAAATATGTTGCAGAGATGTATTCTCCATTGTAAAACGCCTCGTGATGAAAATGGCTTAACTTGGAATCTGATGGTACCAGCCGACGACGGGACACCTTGCAGCAAAAAGGTGGGCTTACACCTTCACTTCTCTCGTTGCCAATAAAACTATAGACCCCCCCCCCAAAAAAAAAAAAAAAAATAAATAAAAAATCACATGCGGTCTTGTATCTGAAATAAACTGTTCTCGTACTCGTATTGTTTCAGCCTCCGAAGCATTGCATAGCTGAGGAATGTGTTTCAGTTTCGGAATAACAACCATGCCCTGTTGGTCGACTCAAAAAAAAAAAACACTTTAGGTCAAACTGTGCACGCAAAACACGATTTTAGTTTCCCATCAAAAGAAAAGAATAAAGGTAACTTTTTTGGAAGTCTAGGCACCAAGAATACTGAGCACAATAAAACCGTTAAAACAAGCTTTGTTGCAAACTTTGTGGTGAGTACCCGGAGCTAAGCTCTAATATTAAATTTTTCCTTCAAGCTTGAGCTCTATTTCTATAGTTATGTGTCACTTTCGCATGTGTTTGCGATAAGAGAACCAGCCGGGATAGCACGCCCGGGAAGCTGAATATTGGGTTGGCGCGTGGAGGACTCCTGTGACTTTGCATGGTTAAAATTAAACGACGTTCACAATTCGCTGTAAAGCTGAATTAGAGCTCAATTCTTGAGGAGGAGGAGAGGGTCGGAAAGAGGAGGTTACGCCCCTCCAACTCCTCGGTACCTTCTCCCCCTCCTCCCTCGTGACGTCACTCGTGACCCCCGTGACCTTCGTAACGTCACTCGTAAAGGTCTCATGAAGGTCGTGGCCTTCACTGTGAAGGGCATGACCTTCGTCGTGACCTTCAGGAGTGACCTTTGTTACGTCGCTCGTGACCCTAGTGACTTTTTTGCCGTCACTCGTGACCCTCGTGAGGGTCGCATGAAGGTCGCGACCTTCACATGGCCTTTACTGTGAAAATTGTGACCTCCGTCGTGAATTTCACGAGTGACCTTCATGACGTCACTCGTGTCATCACTCGTGACTCTAGTGACCCTTGTGACGTCACTCGCCAGTCCCGACTTCTACGTAACGAGTTACAAGTAACTGATTACTTGTAATCGATTACATATTTTTTTTACCTTTTTTATGCTTTCTTTTTCTACTTTCTTTCTTTTTACTTTTACTTTAAAAAGAAAAAGAATATTTTCTTTCCGGTAACGTTCGCTGTAATTCAACTACTACTTTTCTACGATCAATTACAAGTAATCAATCATATGTTTCCGAAAAGATAAAAAGATTGAATTTTTTTACTTAAAATATTGCTCTGTCTGCTCGTCCGTCACTCGTCTATATTGCACCAATGTCGGGCATATTTGTGACCCCTAAAGAACTACAAAATAGGTACCAAGATACCAGAAGTTTCAGAATGTCCACGCACTCAGCGACGTTTTGAGTGTTGAAGCTTATCAAGGTGTGAATGACAAAAATAAACAAAATGTAACAGCTTTCAAATACGTGTGCGTTTTTGATTTCGCAATAAAAAGTTTAAAAAGTAACGTGAAAGTAATCAATTACTTCCTGGCAATTTTTCAATTCCTTTTGTGGTACAGTAGTTTGTTACTGTAATCAATTACATTTTAAATAAAGTAATTATAATTGTAATTAGTTCCTTTTCTTAGTAACGTGTACAAGACTGCTCGTGAGCTTCGTGGGCGTCACACGTGACGGCACGTGTGACGTCATTATGGGAAACGTCCTATAATGCAACGCGCGGTTAAACCGACGGCGACGCCGCTCAAGCCGGAAACGGGCGCCTAAAAGCTACGGCCTAAAAACAGGTCTGGATTGCCAGTGCAACCTAGTGCGGTGCCGGTCCCTTTTGCTCCACCTGCACGGCGCGCAATGCCACAACGTGCTTCTGCATAATAAATGTTTGCCTTAATTTTCAAGGTAATTTTACCTTGTTAAACTTTTTTCGTACCCTACAGGATTGGGAGTAGTGCACGTTGGGTGTCACTGCATTAGAACAGTGTGCATCATTAGTTTAAAAAGTTGTGGTATGATCAGAAATAAATATAACACCTAAAAAGGCTTAAACAGAAGGAGCTATTTTACGACCTGGGAGGAAACTATCACATCGGTGTTGAACCCCAGCTCCCCCCATATTCGTTGGAATTTTTTGAATGCTGCTGCCATTTATTTATAACGTGTAAAATAATAGATGACGTTCCAACATTTCTTGACGGAGCGCCGCACCTCACGCATTACGGGATTTTGAGATCAGCTACACGGTTATGGCAATAGGCACAACGTTGTTTATATATATATATATATACCCTATTGGAAAAACGTACAAGAAACAAACCTGCCGCTTTTACAATTCTGGTGTGACACCAACTTAATTTCTTGGTATTATGTATGCAGCTAGTTTGGTTTGGAGTTCTGCATAACTGGAGATACCGGCACCGCTATGGCTCCGGGTCTGTCTATACTGGCAGCCAGTTTGCTTGCCGATATGATTCCGTGTGGCTGGTATGATTTTGCGTCCGATGACGTAGGCGACCGCCTTCTTTCCAACAAAACGCTTACACCACAGGACCACCGTAATAACTAAATCATACATGCAGAAAGACGACCGCCATCTTCCAACAAAAACGTCCATCGCTCACCACCGGTATCGTACATACACCATGTATGTCGAAAAAGAACATAAGCCGCGTTTACATGAATGCGACTTAGTCGCATTGAATCCAGTTGCCGCATTCAATATATGATCATGTAAACGGCATAATGCGCAAAGCGCATCGCATTTTGGAACGGGAAGGATAATCGCAAGGCGCTCGCTGCGGGAGCGAGTGAACAGCTGAGAACATGGCGGCGGCCAATCTCGTCGGCGGCGCGGAGAGCGGTCCCGCAATTGTTTTTCCCGAGAACAAACGCAAGCTTTTGTTGCGATCATAAGTAAGCGGAATATAGCGGAGCTGCTCGGTGAGGGCGGCCCCGTCCAAACCTTTGCGAAGTACGACTTGCGCGTCCGAAGGGGTCACAATGGCTTCAGTGCAAGCACGAATGACACCGAGAGCTCCGAGCACTGTAGAGCACTGCATGGTAGCGCAGAACGAGCAGCTCCTACTTCGGTGCCGTTCCTGGCTGCGCAAGAGCCTCTCGGACTCGGGGTCCGGTTGGTCCGGTCGCGATCGGCGAGGTCTGGCGCGGCGAAACGCGGAGGCTTCCTCAAAGCGTGCGCACACACGTCGCCTCTCGTTCAGAGTGAACCGGCGGCCCGGCCTGGAGTCCTAAACGCCTTGGTTTTGATGCTTCTTCCGTCTCGCAACTTCTTCCACAGCACCGAAGACAGCGGACACGATCTTTACTTTCACTGAATGCGTCGAAAGGACTCCACGTGCGATGCACCGGAAAACGTGGTGCGGCTGGTGCCGGAACGGAACTGCAGAACTTCGAGCTTTGAGTTAACGTGCACGGCAAGAAACCGATCGTAACACCGAGCCGCGGATACCGCATCGCCGGTCGACAGCGGCAAACGGCCCGTTGCTCGTACTCGGCAAACTCGGCGTCTTTTCGTGGCCCCTCGCGTCCTCGCAACCAGCCACAAACTCACCAGCCCGCAACCGTAGCGACCGTAGCCGGCGTTGGAGAAAACCGAAACCGAAACTTAAGGCTTCCGCCCAGTGGCTTCGGTGCTTCCGCTGCCGCGGCTTTTCTAACTTCGCGGCTTCCACTTCCGGTCGTCGCGGAGATGGCGAACAATGGCGAAGAGATCGCGATGTGGTTCGTTGGCTCGTTTACGGTTACGGGACAGATGTCTTGCGGTCCGTTTCTACTGCGTCTCTGGTTCTAAACTCGACGGCGCCTCTCATAGTTCAACCAGGTGTGGTCGGCCTCGGTCAGCGCGGTCGGCTCGCCTCGTCCGATCTCCGGACCGCCGGCGACTTCCGAGTTCTTTAGGCCTGGGATCCGAAGGCGTCTGTCTCCGTGAAACGGTAAGCGAATCTCGTCCCGTTTTCGTTCTACTTTTAAATTACGTTTGATGCGCTACAGTGTAAGCATGCGTGCCAAGTGTTCGGGACAATTTTGAACTAGAATAATTGTGCTTCATTGCGGTTTGTCATTTACCGCAAATGTAAATCGAGCAATGAACGAGGAGCCATGCTTGAAAACGATGTATGTACGATGTTAACTTCTACCTGTGCGGCTTTAAAGAAAGTCAAGACTGGTTACGGTTGGATGCGAGGCTGGTCCCAATGCAATGTTAAGCACTTAGAGCGCCTTTCTGAACGGCATGTAAGCAATATAGCGATCAACGAGACGAGCGACGGCGAGAAGCTACGAGTGCCGGCGCCGAGCGACGAAGATTTCTCACTCCCGCTGCTTGCGCCGCTCGGTTCTTGGGCTGCTAGAAAACGTCGCTCATCGCCTTGGTCGCTCGCACCAATCGCTTTCATAATGTGTGTATCGTCGCGCGGCCGTGTTTATTCAAATATAAGTCGACCTTTTTTTTTTTTTTTTTTTTTTTCGGAAATTGTGACTAAAGAATTTCGACACCTGCAGTCGCGACCAAATTTTGCGACCCTACCGGAGGCATGAAGCTATCGAGTCACCGAGCCGGCGTTGCCGCAGAGCCGCGCCGCTTCTTGTTTCTAAAAGCCTTTGGTAACCGAAATGGCTCGCCGCCCGCGGTGGCCCGTGCCGCTCCTCGGGCGTCGGATTTCGACATCGCGCCTCTAGCGTTCCCCTTGCTGGGCAACGGGGAAGGAGAGGAACGCGATGCGCCACGCACTTTACCCTCCATCCTTGCAAACGCGCACAAAAAAAAAAAAAAAAGTTACTTTTGTTAGTTGTTTGAGGCGGCTCGGCTCGCGTGTTGCTCATGGCGACACGGCGGCTTTGCTTGCGTCTTTGTAGTTTGTCTTCCGTCGCTTCGCACCTTTTTTCGTTTCTTGTCGTCATTGTACAACGGTGTCAGTGAAGTGTTGCTGCGAATTTGCGAGGATGTCTACCCAGCTGACGAAGCTTGGGACGATGATAACATGTCCAGAAGTTCTGACGGTGATGAAGTGTTTGGCATCGCCCCGTGATTTAGCTGAGAGTGATGTAAATAAAGGTTTGTTTCTTTCTTTTGCCCAAAATTTCCCCTGTTCTTAAAAATAAAAATAAAAAAGTCGACCTACTTTTGAATTTTTTTTTTTTTAATTCTCTATGGACCCAGTAAATAGGGTTCGACCTATTTTCGAGTAAATACGGTAACTTTAATTTTTATTTTGGTTTACGTCGGACGCAACTCGAACGCTTGACAGTTACGTTGGGCGTAACTTTAATAGAGAGTTTTAGGGAACCGGAACAAAATACGATCGATAAACAAAAACGATCGATACCTTGGATCGGGCGTGTGGACCGATCGTGTGCCCTGAAACGGCTTTGGGGGAACCGTATTTGCAGACAATAGCAGACGATTGGTACAGGTCGCGCCCCCTGGCAACGGAAACCTGCATCTGCCTCATCGAGAAAACACAAATGTGTGTGTTTCTACAAATCGCAGAAACTCAAGTAAATAAATATCGCGCCCTAATTATATAGAGAACTAAAAATATAGTATACCTACTTATAGTTGGTCTCGTTTTTTTACTGGAATGAATGCGCTTCCGTAATACGAAACCTGGCGCACCACGGCGTGTCGCCCCTGGCACAGCGAAGTTCTAAAATGTTCGTCTGCTGAGAAGCAGACGAGCTTTCCGACAACAATGGCGCTCTATCTTTTTCACCATGACTTGGAGTTGACTCTATTCAGCGAAAGAAATTTAGAAAAAGTGATTTTGTACGACTGTCTGCGCACTAACTGTGGCGTGAGTCTCTTTTGAACTTCCCGCTTTCTATAAACGAGGCACGCACGCGCGTGCCGTGGGGCCCGTGACTTGTGCAGGGGCACGAGGGAATAAACATTATTTTTGGTGTGCCGTGACACGGAGTTAGTCGCATTTCTTTCGGGTGCCACCGAGCACCGATACACTAAGAGAAGCCGCTTGTTGGCGGCAAGGCATAGGACGTTCAACTTGGCGTAGCTTTTGAGTAAACAAAAAAGTTTTGATACCAGGAATGATGTGCGGATACCACGAATGATGTGCCAGCGTATTTTGGGTTTTTTTTCTTTCAGTTTACAAGATTTATATACCACGAATGATGTGCCAGCGTATTTTGGGTTTTTTTTCTTTCAGTTTACAAGATTTATATACTTGGGGAATAAAATAATGCCTCGATCGTACATGGTAACTTGTCTTCTAACAAATCATGCGTTCTCAGCGGGCAAGCTTCGGTGTTTTACATCAACCAAATACGATGTTTACACCAAACACGTCCTGATATGCTGAAACGTTGCCGAAAGCAAACTCGATTTGGCACAAGAACACGCTCGCGCGCGCTTATCATCAACATTCGAAGTCGTCTGCTGGCGATCCTGTCTCTTTCCCTCGAGGCCCAATGCAGGATCGAGTATTAAGAAAGCCATGGTCAAATAAAACTAGAAATATTAAATCTCGAAGAAAATACAAAAGTAACCAAAATATACTCACTTTCTCAAGTTGATGCGGCCATTTTTCTTGTACAAAACTAATTCAATTCAATTTTCAATTCAATTAAATTTTTATTTTAAGATCAAGTCATACAAAATAAAGAGCTGGCCCACAAAAGCAGCATTCTGCTTGTATGTGGGGTCAGGCGACCAACTACAACACATGTTGTTACAAAAAAAAAAGAAGAAAACACTCCACAGCACAAAAAAAAATGAAAGGAACACAAAATTAGAAGCACAAATAAATACAAAAAGGAACACTTTAGAGCATGAAATATAGGTGTTTATAGCCGAGTCTACTCACGCAACCATGGAATAAAAGTACGAAACATCTCCAACGGTTAGGCTACGATATCTACAGCTCAAATGCTTGACACCAATTCCTTAGTTTCCTTTTTAGTACCCTAATGGATTCTATATTCATAAGGGACTCTGGGAGTTCGTTAAATAAGTAAGGAATGTAATGATTTCTGTTTTTCTTTCCATACAGTGTGAATATTTTTGGAATGACGTATCTTTCAGTACGTCTCAAATCTCTATTTTTATTTACGAGGAGGTCAATCCGTTCCTTCGCTCCTCGCAACGAGAAGTTCTTATTCAACGCTGCGTCATTCCAAAGTGCTAGAGCGAAAAAGGAGTAGCGCCTAGCACCTCCCAAAATAGAAAGATGTTGTCTACTGCTGTAAACCGCTTGCGAGGAGGAGGCGGAGGGACGGTGGTAGATGCGGCGCTCATGCTGCTCTCTTACGGTACAGGTAGCAGACGATCACGGTCGTACGCCCGAGTACCGATCGTTGCGCCGTGCACAGTACGACCACGAAGAAAATATAGAGGAAAACCTGTAACTTTACTGCTGTACACCTATTAAAACTATCACCCAATATTCAAAGGGCTCTTATTTGTAGTGGCAAATTGCATGAATTTTTAATTCATGCAACGTTTTTAAACTATAAAGTATCCAGAGCCTTGATGCAGAAGGCTGTTGCTCACTCTGTTGCCACTACAGATAATCCTCAGTCATAACAGCAGCTGTAAAAAAAAAAAAAAAAAAAAAAAAAAAAACTCTGGTGATAAGTGCTCAAAATGCACATCCAATGTTTGTATAAAAAGAACAAAAAAAAAAAAAATAATTAGTAATAATAAAAAAAAAAGAAAAAAAAAAGGCGTATGCGCTAGCGGGATTCGAACTCTCCACTACCGGTCCTCTACGATCTCAAGAAATCGGTGCTCCAGTCCACTGAGCTACAAAGCAGACGATTTCTGAATACGCTAAACACCAATTTATTTCTGTTGAAAAAGTCCTATTGCGTTTTGTTCTTTATTCTTTTTCTTATTTGCTGACTCAAACTTTATGGACTTGCTGTCACACATGGCGCTCCTGCCAGGCACTGCCACGGTTTATTTTATTCATGTTTGGAGCCCCGGCACGCTCTCTCCGCCAGCGAAATAGCCGTTTTGCCAACCAAGCGAGACTGTCCATGTCATCCATTGGTCGTGCCGGTCGTGCCTTACGGTTCCACCAGCGCATTACGGTAAGATCGCAGAAGACAGGCGCATGCGCAGTTCGTACCGGAGGGCCCATCGTACCGTATCGGATGTGCAAATACGGTTCCCTCAAACTCTCTAATTTTTATTTCGGGTTCCGTCGGACGTAACGTTAGACACTCCGTTACACTTAAGGAAAATAGGGGCTGCTGGTTCATCATATAAACCAACCATTTGTGTTTAATTAAAATGCATCACTGACCTCAAAAATAAAAAAAAGATACTGCTATCCTAGAGTTTATGCTATAGGAATGTAGCGCTTCAGATAAATTTGTTAATTTTTACTTTTAGTCCCTGCCCCCTCCAGATACCACATCTGGCCTAAAGCAGTGTTCCGGATCTCCTTCCAAGACCTCAGGCGGGTTGTCATTCAATCCATGAGTCGGCGGCGTCTCATGGGCGTGTTGCTGTTGCTTACTGGATGGTGCTACTGAGGGAAAAGTGGTCATGCTTGGGAAAGGCAAGTATGGCCGCCGTAACTATACAGATTGTCTTTACCTTTGCTCGAATCCACTTTTAAGAAATGCACAGTTCGCATGTATGCATCTCTCAATGTTTCCACAGTCGGCTGTGTTTTTTTTTTTTTTTTGAGTGCTCCAACTTTGCTAGCGCTAGTTTCTCTAGATCATGCAAATGGGATGCAACACTAAACCACATATGCTCTAGCAACAAACAGTGCTGTGCAGAAGCACAGTGGAATTTACTCTAGCTTTTTAATGCAGCACAAAATAGTTGACTCCAAGTATAGCTACTTTTGTGACTCCGTTTAACCAAAAGCTCTGCCGAAACAAACTTGCCGCCTTATAGGTTGTGCAAAAGAACCTCGCATGCCTAACCTGGAGAAGGGCATTTTTTTATAGGTCCATTTTTTTTTAAACCAATACCTTCAGCCTCCTTGAAATGTTAACATCATGTGACACACGGAAGAGAGTAAACTCTTTAATGTTGGCGAAACTTTAATTTTCGCGGCCTTTAATTTTGCAGAATTCAGTGGCTGCGATTATGTGCTCTGTGACCGATTCGAGAAGAAATAGGGGCCACGAAGATAAGGGGGTTTTACTGTACATCGGAGGAAAGAGGAAGTCACTTTTGTTTGTATGCAAGAGTAAAACCAACAACAACAATCATGGTGTCGACACTTTATGAGCCTATCTGTGTCTATTGAATGATATCAATTTTGTTTTAGTTCGTTAAACATTGTTGCCTGTACACTGTGGGATGTCGTCTTCAACACGAGCAGTGGTTTTCCCTGAAGCAGGCAGCATGGACGCGTGCCGCAGTGCAACATAGTTCATTTGCAGGTGGTACCGCAGGTTGAAGGATGGTTGGCACAATATGGGGGAATTGCAATTCAATGTTCTACCTCGGGCGTAGACAAGATTTGCTCATTCTAAATCATTTTGTCTAAAAATCGGGGATTTGCGATGAATGTACCCGCATGGTTGGAAGGGCCAGACAAGCCTTGTGAGCGCTTCGTTTTCTAGCGTCTCAGTCCTGAACCCACTCACGCACCACATGTGTAGATGTTCCAATACATGGGACCACTTATTTGGAAAATGGTGAATGGCAACTGTTATCTTTATCAGACTTCTGTATTATGGTCAAAGTTGGACTGCATATTTGCAATACTTTTTCTCACTTAAAAATATGTCATACTAAAATATGTAGAATAGCCGATGACAAAAAGAGAATGGCTGGGCGTCCTCCAGCACGTGCTTGTGCTTTTCACCCCACTTTGGACAGATGTGCTCGCTCCAGGCTCATGAGGCGCTGAAACGTCATCGAAGGTAGCAGACTGGCTGGTGGTGGAACAACGGAGACTTCTCCCTGCCTTCCTCATGCTGTCAGTGAGCGTGTACCTCTATACTCTAACTTAGCTTAACCTGCACAGAGCTGAGGAGAATAGGCTTGGCGAGTGCCCTTACTGCATATGCATTTGTACAGCTGAGGCACTTTCTGAATCAAGAACATTGTGTATCTTACCTTCAAAAACACATCATTTTGGGGGTGCAAAAGGAATTGTAAGGCATATCTTTGTTTGTATTGTCCTATTACGCATCGCAGGCACGTAGCCAGGAGGAGGCTTATGAGGCCCGGCCCCCCCCCCCCCCCCCGATATCTTCCATTTTGCATGGGTCCTCCTCTCCCCCCTCCCCCTCATACAGCATTTTGTTATGAGGGGGCCCCTCCTGAAACAAAATCCTGGCTACGTGCCTGACGCATCGACTCCAACTTAATGCGGAGTCGACCCACCTTGTTGATAAATTTAATGCCTGCCAGGTAATTTGTTTTGCATTCAGTTAATATATCAGTATTCAGTTAGGTATGCCAAGTCATTATTTTTTTTTTATTTTTTTTTATTACATACTGCAGGCCTTTTGATAGGCCCTTGCAGGTGTGGGGTACAAAAGACTTGTAAACCATCATTACACATGGCTTTCATAATGTTTAGTAACTAACACTCTCATAACTAACAATCAACGGGGAAAAAAGTTTGTACAACATATGTTCAAAAAGGTTCACAACACAAGAGCACAATGGCAATACCTAAAAAGGATGATCATCAAGTGCTTTATTAAAATTAGGGGCTATGAATATATTGTAAGGGAGGGCGTTCCAATCTGATATGGTGCGTGGAAAATATGAAAACTTAAAAATGTTGGTTCGAGCAAATATTGGTTGAAGAGAAAACTGATGGTGGTTCCTAGTGGCTCGGGAAGATAAGGAGGTTATATATAAACTTGAGTCGACGCACAGCTTGTTGTTATAAAGTAAATACAAGAACTTCAGTCTTGCAATTTTCCTACGCTGTTCCAGGGACGTGATATTGTTTGCCGCTATTAAGGAGGATGGGGAGTCAAGTCTCTTGTACATTCCATAAATAAAACGAACTGCTCTCCTTTGGACCATCTCAAGTTTTGATGCATCTTTTTTCGTGTTTGGATCCCAGATTATATTAGCATATTCTATTTTTGACCTTACCAAGGAGTTATAAGCTTGGAGTTTAACGGAGGTTGGAGCATTTTTTAACTTGCGTCGTAGGAAACCTAATTTCCGAAAAGCCGAGGAACTGATGTTTTGGATATGCTTTGACCATCGTAGATCGCTTATTAGGGTTTTTCCAAGATATTTGAATTCACTTACTTCGGTTACTGCAACATTATTTACTTGATATGTGAATTTCAAAGGTTTAATTTTCCTCGTCATGCGTAAGTGAACAGTCTTCGCGGAATTCAGTTGCATTTCCCATTCGTTACACCAATCGTCGACTAGAGAAAGAGAAGAATTAAGCGTTTTTTGGTCACCAACAGAGGATATGGTTTTAAACAAAACACAATCATCTGCAAATAAGCGGATATCAACGTTAGTACGCACAGTTGATACAATGTCATTTATATAGACCAGAAATAGCAGGGGACCTATTACACTACCCTGGGGAACACCAGAAGAAACATCGAGGCTACCGGAAAAATGGCCACCAACTTCAACAAACTGGCTACGATTGAACAAATAGGATCCTATCCAGTTACCTATCTCTGGTGGTAGCCCAAGACGCTCTAGTTTAAAAATAAGTTTACCATGAGGGACCTTATCGAATGCTTTACAAAAATCTAAAAAAATAATATCGACCTGTCCAGACTTGTCTAGGGTAGCAGCAAAGTCATGGACTGTGGTAACTAGTTGCGTAATTGTGGAGTACCCCCTCCGGAAACCATGTTGAAAAGAAGTCAGCAAACTCCTCTCTTCCAAGAAATTTCGAATATAACTACTAACCATATGTTCCATAAGTTTGCATGAGTTGCTAGTGATAGAAATAGGACGAAAATTGCTTACAACAGAATGATCATCCTTCTTATGAATTGGCACTACACGCGCTGTTCGCCAGTCATTCGGAAGCACACTTGAACGAAAAGAAGCACGAAAAATGACTGTTAAAAAGCGTGAAATAGATTTGGCATATCTACGGAGGAAGGCGTTCGGTATCTTATCAGGCCCACTGCTCGATTTTGTATTCAGATTTAATAACATGACAAAGACACCACGAAAGGAGATAAAATCGGCGTTCAGTGTAGCTACAGCGGTGGCAACTGGAGTGTACGTATCTGTACATGAGAACACAGATTGAAAATATAGGTTAAATTCTTCGGCGATTTGTTTTTTGTCACTGATTGTGATATTGTTAACTTTTAGCTGGTCGACCGGTTTAGCTTTTTCTGAAAGATAGTTCCAAAACTTTGCAGGATCATGTTTTATGAAGTTTAAAAGGGTGCACGAAAAATATTTATCTCTTGCTTCTTTGACTTGACTAGCCAGTTCAGCTTGTAGGGGATGTACAGCTCCCTTGTTGGAACTGTTCTTTTTATACCTTTTTATTTTGCGTGCAAGATGAATTATTTTTCGGTTAATCCAAGGATTTCTTCGTCCCGTGCATTTACGTCGACTAGGAATAAAGTTCTCCAAGCAATAGTTACATATAGAAACGAACTTGTCCCATAGCAAAATCACATCATCTTCAACGAAGTCGCTGAAACAGTAGTCGAGATAATCCAAAACACTCTCGTCATTAGACTTCGAAAAATCCTTTACCATAGTAACTACTTTTTTCTTTGGCGAAGGTCGGTTAAGATAGCAATCAAATAGTACAAGTTTGTGATCTGACTTGCTTTCCTCAAGTCTTACGCTATAATCAGCGAATGCACTACTAACAAATATAAGGTCAAGAATTGAGCGGCTCGAGCCCTGCTCACGTGTAAATTCCTTAACAACCTGGGAAATATCACATGCGAACATTATGTCAAAAATAATCTCGTCATCACATGGGCTAGATAATCGCAACCAGTCGATATGGGGGAGATTAAAGTCCCCAACCAGAAGAATCGATTCACCCTTGTATTTTATTAAACAATCATAAAGTCGATTTAAATAATCTGAACTAGCAGAAGGAGGCCTATACACAGCACAAAGGAGAACTTTTCGACCCCAGATATCGAGACGTAAAATTAAACTTTCATGATTACTAATCTGTTCTAATGTTGTTACACAAATGGATGACTTGATTACGACTGCAATTCCGCCACCACGAGAGGGGCGGTCCCGACGAAAAACTTGGTGGGATTCAGGAAAAATTTCATTATCTGACACATTTTTATTCAGCCACGTTTCTGTAATGACCGTGACATGGGGGTCATGATTCAAAAGAACTAATTCGAGCCAGTCAGTTTTATTGACAATGCTTTGTGTGTTCATGTTTAGTAGACGAAACTGTTTGTTTACAGGAGGTAATTCTTGTCAAACATTTACAGGCTGTTCATTGGAAGGGGATAACTTGACGCGCTCGTTTGTAGATTCATTCCATTCATACAGATCATTGGCAACTCGTAGTTTGTCATTCACAAGGAAAACCTTTAGTTTGTTCTTTCTATCTTCGCTTGAACTGTTCCATAGTAGCCTCCTTTTGTTAAGGGTTTCTTGGGAATAATCGTTTTGAATGTAAATGTTTGTGCCTTTAAGTTTCTTTGTATTTCGCAGGATTTCTAACTTTTCATTGTAGTCCTGAAGATAAAGAATGATCGGCCGTCTTCCTACGTGTTTGCCAAGGCGATGAATCCTCGCTACAGAAGTGCAAGTAACGTCCAGCCGCCTTAAAAAAATATTATCAATTACTTTTCCCCTCAAATCTCGCTCGGTCTCTTCTGATTCGTCTGGAATTCCAAAGATGACAAGATTTGAACGTCGACTCCGATCTTCCGAATTGGCCAACCGAGAAGTTTGTTTTGCTATTGTCAGCTCGAGTGCGCTGACAGTTTGTTTAAGAGCGTCGACCTCAAGGGATTTAGCTCGTAACTCAAGTAATACTTTGTCAACACCTGCAATTTTCGATAAGACTTCGGCAATCGATTTGTCGGTACCGGATTGTTTTATAACTAAATCGGAAACTTCCTTTTTAATTTCGGCTTGACCCTCCATTATCGAATGAAACATCTCTTCAGTTGTCGGTCCCGGGTTAGTCTCAACATCACCGCATAATAACAGCTTACATACTTCGAGGCAATCAACTGCAATTTCACATAGTGACCATAGTCGTTGAGATGCAGTCTCTGTAAGTCAGTCATGTTTAACATTCATAAAACTGCTTGTCAAATAATGGCAGTGTCGAGGACATGTACTCGGCTCGAGCAATCGCTGTCCACAAGCTGGTTGTGTGGATACAGGCAGCAAACATCCCGGATGAAACGTCCTTCCTCGCAATGTAGCTCAAGACTAGGTCAGGGCCCCACTCAGAAACGTCTACTTTGCATCTCTTTAAGCTGGACCACTTTTGACACTACAAGCCATTGCAGCAAAAACAGTGTGACACATGATTATAAGCTCGACGTACCATGGCGTCCAACTTGAAGGTCACATGGCTTGCAGCTTCTGCCGTGGTTAACTTTAAACTGAGATAGTTTGGAATAATGCTCTCGGTTTTTAGAGTTGCCCGGCACGGTTAACAATTTGGTGATATAGTGCTGCATTGAAAAATCTGCATTCGTGACTGTATCACCTTATGAATGCATACTAGCTATTAAACTCTCCATTCTGCAGAGAAATGAAATGCCCTTTGATTCCAATTTCAGCTACTTCTGGAGCTTCATGGTATGAAGCACCTTATGGCTGCAAGCTCTGACCGATCTTGTTCTCTGGTCTGCGCAGGCCCATTGCAGGGAGTAACTCCGAGAGCCTCACCAGAGGTTCCTGCCCGTGGTCGTTCTAAATTTTTTTCTTGTAGGTATGCATCCTTTCTGTCTTTCCCTAATGTACTCGGGCGTTTTCTTTTCATTGTCGCAGATTTGCCTCAAAATTGGTTCAGCACAGAAAGGGATGCTGTACAACTGTATCGCGCATATTTTCTTCAAGATAACTTTTCTTTGCGAAAGTTGGATTTTTTTTATAAAGGTTAGTCTTTTTTGTTTTTATTTACAAATTTATTTGAGTTTCCATGGGCAACACTAAGACGTTATGCCAACGGCAAGGACAAGTTCACTGCTCTAACTTGTTCTCAACTGATTGCAAGAAATTTTGTTAATGTCGTGAAACCTCTTTCCAGCACTTGCTTTGCAGCATGGAAACAAATTATACATGGGACATACTCTTTTTTAGACTGCTTGCTCATTCTGCAGGTCTGCCTTCTATAGATGTCGTGCTACTGGAGAGCAGGCGAATTCGATTGTTGGTTTTGCCATTACTTTTTTTAGCTGTTGTCTTAATAGTTCTTGTAAATTTAAAAATTTTCCTAAAAAGCAAGTCGGCAAGAATATCTAGTTTGACTAGTTAGCTGAAAATAATGATCTAGTACCCTTAGTCAGTAAAATAGATAGTGTATGCCGCTGTTAGTGTCAAGTAGAGATGCACGCTTTTTAGGCATTTTGCGCAGAGTGGTACCCATTTTTATTGGTTAGCCTCTTGGTGCGCCAACTAAACTCTTTCTATCCAGACGCCTGCCCTTTGCTTTTATTTGGCAGGCTGTGGCAATAAAATAATATAGTGTTATTCCTCGGTGGCTTAAAAACCTAAAGAAAGAAGTTTCTCCATGTTTAAACGCAAAGTTTTATAAAGGCAAAAATGAATTAAGCCAGTAGCAGACGACACATAGCCTCAACAGTGCTCCACGCCAACAGCGTTGCGTCAAAATAGCGGTCGTCTCCTTTTTGCTGCCTTCTCTCCCTCCTTCGGCGCTCTCCTCCATTTCCTCCTTTCCGCCACCTTTGTCACCACACCCACTGGCTAAACTCTCCCACTATACGGCTCTGCATTGTAATAGTAGTTTTTTTTATAGTCTTTAGAGTTAAATGTGAATATTTGACAGAAATCTCCCAGGTTGGGGTGAAAGAGGGCTAAATGAATGCATTTGATCATTCGCCTTAATTCAGTACCCATCATTTCAAGGCCTGTGTGGCCTTGTCCTGGGGTGTGTCTATGACTGTGGCTGTGAAGGAGCAGTTTTTTAATAGGTACAAGTACAAAGTATAAAAGCAAAATGATCTATGTGCTGATCACGAAAGAATATGCTAGCCATTCTAATGTAGCTCTGTCAAGTACTTGATTGTGATTTGTTTTTATTTCCAGCTACTTGGTTGCCTCAAGATCTGGGGATCCTCGTGGCCACAAGCTTGGACTCAATCTTCTTCTGTGGTCCGGCCAGGACCATGGGGGAGGTAATCCCAGCAACAAGAGCATCACAGTATCTCCCTGCTTGTGACTTTCGATTAGCATCACGACAAGGGAGTCCTCATGCCACCAAGTGTTAGGTATGCTACTCGAAATAAGCATTCTTACCTATTCTTGAAGTGAAACAGCAAAAGCACTACTAAGCCTAAAATGCAAAAAAACATTCAAATCTCGGGTTGGATGGAGTTCCAATTACAAAAAGGCGTCTGCAGACATGATTCACATCTGAACTTAAAGCCCACGGATGTAGATTCGACGGAGTCACAGAAATAACTTCCCGCAGATGGCTTCGCTAGTGCTATACCCAAACAAATTCTTAAAATAATCATTGTGTTACGTTGGTGTCATCAATCTTACGTACCTACCCCACCCAGCAGTCGGGAGATTTGAAATATAAAAAAATGGGAACTTGCACATTGTCAGCTCTGCAAAGATAATATATTGAACCGAGCATAGCACGTTCAACTTAAGAAAGCAATTCAGTGCAGGCCTAGTTTTAAGGTTCACATATTTGTTACTGCCCTTTCATAATGAAGTAAAAACTGCTGAAGTTGTGGCCCACTACAGGCTTTCTATTAGTGTCAAGAAGTGTTATGGCAGTTTAAACAGCTCGCTCCAAATATTTTCTTGAAATGCATAGGTTTATGGAAATTATTATGTGGATGTTTGCAGACAGTCATGGTGAGACCAATCTTTAGTGCCAAGTGTTCCACTTATTCAGAGTTGGTTGAGTCTGTAAATATTGTAGGTCGCAAATTAAATTTTTATGGTATGCAATGGGCACAATCATCTGTAATGACTGGCTCTACCTAGGGGAACTTTATACGTTTACTACGGCAAGATGGTTTCGTAAAACTAAGTATTTAGTTTATTCAACTCCTGCACTAACCTTCTCTCTAGAAACTTTTTATATTCTTTACAATGCTGAGTTAGGATTCTGGAAGTAGTTTTTCTAGAACTACGCTAGACATTTCCAGTTCATAATTTTTCTCGCCAAGCATTCGAGAGAGCCAAACCCTGTAATATACGGATGGAACTCGCAGAATGATGCGACAGGCAGTTTGAAACATTCGGCACTGTAACAGTAATAATGCCATGTCACTTGCCTATGTAATGCTCATTTTCGCAGATCAAACAGCTTTTTCCGTCTGCACTCATTTTCAGTGGACTCATTCAGCGAACTCGCACCCGAGACTGCAGCGCTGGGTTCTGCGAAGTAATTTGAATGAATATAGATGCAACAGGTTTCTTTGAGTGTGCGTCTAACACGTATTCTTCACATTGAATCTGCTACTGTATTTATGACCGTGTCCTTAAATGTATCCACATTCTAGCTTATTTTTATTTTGACGTTTGAGTTTTCTTCAGTACTTTTCTCAACATCTGGGCTTGTTGAGTTGTACTGAAGACCATACATCTTGTCTTTCCCTATTACATTAATATATAAAACTGTTGATGCCGAGTGAGAGTTCAAGGTACCGAATCTGTCGTGCGAGTTAAATAAGAACCAATAGAAAGCTCTACAAAGGAAATTTTGTTAAAGGAGACTGTATAAGCACTAGAATAGCACATGCCATGCAAAAAAAAAAAAAAAAATACAAATTCTTGTTAGGTAGGCAAGGATGACACTGCTGTGCTGTTTCTGATGTGTCGCAAAAAAAATCAGTGCCATACAGTGTTCCTTATGGAAGTACAAACTGTCGAATTCAAAGCCCTGAAGTTTTATTCAAGAATGTTTCTCAATACAAATGTATTTAGAGATCTGAGCCACTGACTCATACATGACTATGTGGCGAACATTCATTTTCATGTGCATTATAGTTTACAAGGTCTAGTCTGCATTGATTTATTGCATTCATGCTGAAACTGGGAGGGGTTCTTTGGGTATGAATAAAGATATAAACATTTCTTGAAATCAAAACATTTGAGAACGGACAAAAGGAAGGATCTGAGAACCTGATCTTAGTTTATCTTTTCTTTTTCTTATCTCTAATTTTCACTTTATTTCACCTGATGCATTTAGTTTTTTTAGCGCAGCTCTTAGCACCCGTTTCCGCGCTTTACGGCGTCGCTGTCGGCGTAACCGCCCAACTAAACTTGGCAGGAAATTGAATTAATGTTGCGGTCATGTGACGTTAATATTTCCGCTAAGTCTAACTGAGAAACTGAATTTCTTATGGATTACATGACACGGTCGTGCGACGTCATTTTCCCCGCTACTTTTAGCAGGAAAACTGCATTTGTGTTGAGGTCATGTGACATCAATTTCCGCGCTAAATTTAGTGGAAAACTTAACCCGCAAAATTTCCCTGAATTTAGCGGGAAAATTTGCCCACTGAATTTAGCGGGATATGTTTTCCACTAAATTTAGTGGGCAAATTTTCCCGCTAAATTCAGGGAAATTTCCCGCTAAATGGGAAGGAACAGAAGAGTAGGAGGGTTAGGGGGTGGGGGGTCATACCTTCCCATCCTCCTGTTCAAGATCTGTGCTCTAATTTCACATTACAGAGAATTGTAAACGTCTCATATTTCATCTCATGTTTATTCAACTTTTATATTGCAGGTGCGCTTGCAGCACAAATCTGGGTTGTGCTGATCCTCTACGCACAAGTTAGGAACTCCTGAGTGGCAAGAGTGGGAGTTTGGCCTGACAGCTCAAGGGACACCATTGTTCAGTATTGAATTTTTAATTATCTTCTTTTGAGCAAAGTTAAGCTTTGCTGCATGCAGGTCTTCTAAAAATAAATACCTGCAACCAATTTTACCACGTCACGACATTTTGCCTCTGCTCTTAGTGCTCCTGGTGAGCCTCGGATAAGAGCTTTCTGGTGTGCAAACATCATGCTTGTTTGAAACCACTCACTGATGTAGAGACTCGCTGACATCCAGCATTCCAATGAAACGCTGGATGTCCAGAAGTCTTTCTTGAACAATGCAAGCGGGAAAGGAACCATACAATCGTATCGTATTCGGGGACATTCTAGAGAGTGTTTATTTGTATGTTTTTCAGATATTTTTAAAAAAGCCGTAAAAGCTACATTTACGCGGTCTGTGCACGTGAGTTGCGTGTCTAAGGGGGAACCGGACCTTCGGCGCAGAGATGAGCTCTGATAAGGAACTGAAACCTAGAAACTCGTCCAAATAAAGCGTTTTTACAGAACGCGTAAAAGGCTACCCCTGCATTATATCCTTCTAAAAAGAGTTGATTTTGTGGTTTTCAATGACTCAGCAAGTTTCTAATTGAAACCATATTTTCATTTTCACTAATTAAAAAGTTAATTAACAAATTGTATTTAATTATCTGACTGATCGTTACGATTAGGTCCCTACACTACGTACGCCTGGCCGTATAACTCGCCTGGACAAACCGCATTGATTTAGCTTTCACGACCTTTCTAAACATATATGTAAAGCTTAAAACTAAATCGCCCTGTACAACAGTGAAAAGGCGAAACCAGCATGTTGGAGCCATGTGGCTCCACCGTGCTGGTATCGCCTTTTGGCTGGTATAGGTTGTCCCATATTACGTTATGCTTGTATGGTTCCACATGCTTCCGCCATATTCCACCACGCTGGTATAGGATGTCCCATATTACGGTTACGCTTGTATGAGCCTTTTCCGATATCTTTCCATCATCGAAATTGTCCAACAGGGTATATATATATATATATATATATATATATATATATATATATATATATATATATATATATATATATATATATATATATATATATATATATATATATATATATATATATATATATATATATATATATATATATATGTATATATATATGTAGATGCAAGGTGATGGTAGAAAACAAACCAGGAGGATTTTATTCGACGTTTCGACCTGAGGCAGGTCTTCGTCAGGAATAGGGTTACAAGAAAAATGTCGTTCTATTTATACTGTTTTGAGAAGGGAGAGAGTACGCATACGCTCTCCCTTCTCAAAACAGTATAAATAGAACGACATTTTTCTTGTAACCCTATTCCTGACGAAGACCTGCCTCAGGTCGAAACGTCGAATAAAATCCTCCTGGTTTTTTTTCTACCGTCACCTTGCATCTGTTTTCTACGCCTTCGGCCTCCAAGCCAACATGCCCCTATATATATATCTATATATATATATATATATATATATATATATATATATATATAATTATATATATATATATAGGTCACAAAATTCGGAGTTTTTGACTCCGTTCGTGTTATTATCAGCAAGATTTTTAAATTAGCTGTCTCATATAATTCTAGACAAATCAATTTTCCAAAAGTATACATTCGATTGCAAAGTTATTTCAGAAGGGAAGCGTCAGTTTTTGATTCCCAAGCAAATTGTTTTGTGCATGTTTATACAGCCGGAAGTTCGTCTGCCTCAGTGGGCGTCTGGTGTCTCAGCTGTAGATGAGAAATTTAGCCAGTGCGGTGCAACCACTAACCTGGGGTCTTTAACGTGCACCACACAGTAGTGATACACCACCGCGCGCCGGTAAGATGCTCATCCAGATCGAAACGAGCAGGGTGGGGATTGAATTTTTTTATTATCATGGTGCAATTTTACTTGCAACTGTCGCAGTTACGACGTCACTGGTATGGCATAAAACGTGTGGTGGTAACAGCAGTGATCAACATTGCAGCTGCAAAATCACAAAAAAAAATCACATCATTTGAATGAAACTCAAAGGAAAGCTGAAAAAGCTTGTGGTAAAACAAAAGTTAGACGTGAGTCCTATAATGTTTTTGTAATGTGCGCTTGAATGTCCCAATCATTTTACCTAAAGGCATTAAAAGACGCTAGAAAAACCACAAAACCAACCGCTGGGTGTGACCTCATACCCAGATGCTTCGAATTCCTTGCACGTGCCGCTTGTTAGGGAACGCGTGCATCGCTTTGGACTGCTCGGGCAAGGCTTGTGGAAAGCACGGAACTATTGAGATCCCCTGTATAATACGTCACGATTCCCTCCTACCACCGAACGAGACGGGCAGGAGTGGCTCCAGCGCTATTCCTATTTAATAAAGAGACGATTACAAATTATAATTAATCCTCATGGGCTATTCCTATTTATTTTTCGATAGTTAAATTTCTTGAAATACATATTTTGTGTCTATCGAGGCACACTTGAAGCTTTAATCCAATTCAGCGAGCTTGGACATTAAGTCAAATTGTCGAAAATGACGTTCAGCATTTGACTGCCCTCATGATCTCATTTAACACTAAATTCAATTGCTCGCAATTTTATAATGTAATATGGTGTTCTACAAGGGCAAATTAAAGCGAATATGGAGAAATGATAAACAATTACCAAGCGCAGTACATTATCTTTCTCAAGCGAAATGGCTGCCCCTTGGTCCTTTTCATGATATACCATTTCTTAAGGTCCGCTCCCTTTTTCTGAAATCTGGAATAGAACAAGATAATCATATTTGTTATATTTTTACTAGCTGTTCAAATTTATAACAGTTTCGGAAACCACTCACATATTCCTTTACCAGCGTGTCTCTTTCGTGGTAATGTGCCAGAAAAAACGCGCCCGGAACAATGTCCGCTGGCTGTTGAGATAAAGTGATATCATCATTGATGAACAGCGTTGGCTCACCATCAGAACTCCGGGACTCTATTAAACGGGGATACACAAGAGCCTTCCCACGGTCTGTAATGGCGGGAAAAATACGGAAACAATTGTCTTAATGCGAAAGTATTAACTGTCTCATGGAGCAAGCTGACGTCATCAGTTTCAAGCGCGAAAACGGCACCTAGTTTCCATCGGTTCCATTGGCTGGCGCGCATCAACGGGGCGGCTCCCACTAAGGTGTACCCACAGGACGGACCAAAATGCTGTTTTGGTCCGCGGGCCGCGCATCACGTGATCTTACGTCAGCGCTTTTCGAGGTCCGCCGGCGGTCCGCGGCCCGCGCTTGTGAGAAAGGCCAAGCGCTTTTTTCGCCCGGACCTTGGCGGCGGACCGTAGCGTTTTTAGTATAATTGAAGCGCTAAGTCTGGCAACAAGCTGATTTTTGTTGTTTTGTTTGGAATCCAAATCCAAAGTCGTTTTCTTTTGGCGCCAACTGCTGAAGACGAAGAAGACGAACCTTTTGTTGTGCGACGATGGAACTTTTTACTTCATCGCGTTCGTGGAGCGATTCCCGGCTTTGTGGGACAATATTCGCGACGACTACTCAAATAATCATCTAAAGATGTCCCCGTGCCTTTTTCGCTTCACTCAAGTCCTTCTCGTTCTCAATAGTCAACGCCAGGGCCACCGCGGCCAACCGTCCCTTTCGTTCAACCTCCATCTTGGCTCCTTACAAATAGCCTCAAAGCAGCTCGCTGCATGCGTTTGGCGGAGTTGTGAGGTCGAGGGTTAGACCGGCCCGTTCGCTCTGTCGTGTGCTCTTTTGGTCCGCCGTGTGGATGCTCATTGCAGTCGGGCGGCCCGCGGGCCGCGCATCACGTGATCAATCGGTCCGCGGCCCGGTCCGTCGTGTGGATACACATTTAAGGTGTATCCACACGACGGACCGGGCCGCGGACCGATTGATCACGTTATGTGATCAATCGGTCCGCGGATAATCGGACCGTTATGTGCTACATTTTTTTAATGTCAAAATCACTTCACTTCGCCCTTTCGGATTGTCCGACCGCAATGCATCTTGTGGCTGTCAGACAAAAATAACTCTTTGAATCTTCACGTAAACATGTTGTCTATGTCCAAGTCTAAAGGTCTATTGGTGTGGGCATTTCTGGGCACTACTTGTTTATGTTTGTGTTTGAACACAACGTGTGCGATTCTTTATGGTAGCTGCAGCTTGGTGTTTGGTATTTTACTGACATGCCTTTTTGAATCATAGGATCATACGATACATCCAACATGTTTACAGCAATGAAATGCCAAGTGAAACGCGACAGTAATTCGAAGGTCGTGTATGAACAATGCGAGCAATAAACAGGGAGCTTAAATTTTAGTTTGAACAGATTTAAAAAAAATTTAGGATGAGAGATAGTCGAGCTTCGGTTTTCAGCATGTATGAGGCTCGGCGCACAATAAATCATGGGATAATCGTCACGTTAAGTTAACAAATCACATAACATAATTTAATTAACTTTTACTTAGGCGTTTAAATTGAATAAGTTATGGTAATTAGTATTAAAAAACAGACGAAATTAAATATTTCCAGAAACGTAATTTTTTTACATACATTAATCGATCAATTCCCGCGCTTTTTCGTCCGATTTAAAAACTGTGCGCAAAAAGAGCGCCATTAAGCTCTGCTCATGATGACACTTGGAGGAGTGACATAGTCCTTTAGATAACGTCATGACAATACTTCTTATCAGCCTAATTGCACCGCAGCCAGAGCTACGAGGCGAAAGGACCAATCAAATAACTTCAAAGGCACAAGTCACAACGCATTTCCGCTTTATGATTGGTTCAGCGATGATGGCGCAAGCACATAAGCACGACGTGTATAATCATGGTGCGCTTTTGATGCTTCCTGAGTGGTTCCATCCGCTCGTAGCGTCGCCTGCGTCTGGACTTGATGTGAAACAAGTACAGCTTCGTCTGACTTTCCTGCTCTTCCTGCACCGGTTCAGGAAAGTGTAAGGCAGTGCACTTCCGGTATGTGTATTGAGATACGACCGGAGGCTCACCGCCCTACACTTTTCCGCACCGGTGCACAGGAGGTGCGAATAAATCGAACGAAGCTTCTATGTTGGCAGTGTTTCCTTGAACGGTGTGCCGGCGACAGAAAGACACGACGTGACTTAAACAAATACGTCACTCTTTCAAGCGTCATTGCGGGCGCTTTTCTTACGCGGGATTTGTAAATCGGGCGAAAAAACGCGAAAATTTATCGCAAAATATTTATGAACGTCACTATTTCACAAACTTTATAAATTGGTCTGGCGTGTACTAGCAAGTGCCGTCGATACTGCGATTCCAAGAGTAGAA
This sequence comes from Ixodes scapularis, assembly GCF_016920785.2. Taxonomy (NCBI): domain Eukaryota; kingdom Metazoa; phylum Arthropoda; class Arachnida; order Ixodida; family Ixodidae; genus Ixodes; species Ixodes scapularis. The sequence goes on along the minus strand of NW_024609879.1, from coordinate 137,250,038 downwards.
CTGAAATCAAACGTTCAAAAGGTGCTTAAGAATGTTAGTCAATTTGTCTACTTACTTTGACGATCTTGCCCTCATTTAATGTCTACCTAGATTGATAGTACGTGGTAAAGACGGCACTCGCCTAACTCTCACCCGCCTTTGAAAACAAAAATGTTTGAATTTCGATTAAGCACCCAGTTAATTCTGGTTAACCCGAAAAACCTGCCTAGTATACCTAACCACCGAGACTTACTTGACAACACTCAATAACAACAATCAGATGGGTTTTCATTACCGTGTCTTTAAATATATGTATTTTTTTTATTTCAAATATTATACTAAGATCTGACTCAGTTCAAAATATTATCAACGAAGAACTTTTCTCATTTGGCGTGGTATGTAAACACACAAAGCGGAGACGTAATAATATGGTTATCGTGGCAAAGGTGGCAGCCAATGGGGCTTAATTTCGGAGCACGGGACTCAAACTTTATTATTAAGATCTCTATTTTACGGTGATAGGTATTTTGGGCTCCTCCCGCCAATGGAAATGGCGGCCGTAATTTATATAGTCGTTAATGAAGTTTTCTTAGTGAGGAGTAGGGCATAGAGCATTCGTTGTCAATATCGTCGAATGCTTGAAAAAAATCGCCCACCGCCACGGTGTTCTATAAAATCGATGTTGGCTCCGCAGCGTGTGAAACGAACGCGGCGGTACGCACGCGTTGCCGCTTTATCGGCGTGTGATAAACACGGCATATATCAGTCTCCTGTAGTCCAAGCAAGATCTTGCAAGATGTCCACAGTTGTTGTGATGTCCCGGTATAATATTTTATTTTTTTCGTAACTCAAAATTTTATCGTAGCTAATTGTTTGAAATTAAAAAGCTTATGCTCAGTGCGTAAACCGCCGCCCCATCCATCGGTCCTTCCATATATATATTCGTACAGTGCCACTTGTTACAGTGTGTCACGAAACCTGTGACGTCACATTACGCCACCTGGCAAATGCCACCTCGAATAAAATTCCCGCACATTTTCCTCAAATGTACTCACTATATAAATCCACGCAGCGTCAATCAGCTTCAGTCTTGCAGCGCCTCCCAGCGTGCGCGACGCTAGCACGCGTCGACTCCAGGACGTACGCGTCTGCCGGTTTGCGGCGATTCTAATAGACCTTCGGCGTGTGTGTTGCTTGAGGCAGGTCGGGGATCTACTAAAGATGATGTCATCATGAGACTTCCACATCGAGACTCCACGGTGCGTGAACGCGACATCGATGCCCAACGACTTTGCCGTCAAGAATCCATGGTCAGTGGATGCGGCACCGACCCCTACCGTCACCGTCAAGGCTCCATGGTGCCTGAAAGCGACACCAATGCCGAACAACTTCGCCGTGAAGTGTCGCAGCTATTGCTATGACTGAACTCTAGGTTCACACAGGATTACTCATATTTTTATCATTAGTCACTATTCTAGAAACTCCCAGTTAATTATGTATACCTATTTTGTGTTCCGGTTGAGACCTTCCTGAAAATAAACCTTGTATAAAGGCAGCATTATCAGGCTGTAGTCGATCATTGTTCCCCTATGCTCTGGATTCTGTAATTTTACTTCGACGTCGAGGAAAATTGTTGCATGTGTTTTTTTCCACAAGTTTTCTATATTAAAATGCGCTAATGTTCCTGAATGCATTTGATCAGTACGTTTCCTTTGTGGACTTCGTTAGACCGGAGGATTTTCGTGGCAACAGCCTATCTGTCGGTAAATGCCAAGTCGAAGCTCCTCCATTGGCGACTGCTCTAGAAGTTCGCAAGTTCTATCTTCTTCGTCAATTCTATCATTTTCTGACGCCGCGCGCCAGAAGTTCTGATCATCCTTAAAGTTACACCTTCCTGTCCCATACCACGGAAAAAGTGATTTGCGTAAGTCAAACCAGCCATTGCAGGACTACAAACCATCCACCAAACGAATGAATAAACGAAGGCTTAATTGGAGTGACATTATCGCCTTCTAGATAAACAAACAGTCTGAAATGATCGCTCTCTATATACAGACGTCGAGCACGAAACGTGAGATGAAGTGGGGCCGTCCGTTACCTTTGCATAAAGTACTGCGCTTGAAGAAACGACTGAAATCACTCTGTTTCAGACAATGCACGGCAGAAGAGTTAAAACTTAGCTCAATGCATTGTTGCCTCACGAGCCTATCGAAGACATCAACCACGAAGCATAACCAATCTCTCAGCGCGTGGACGAGGCTTGTTAACTGGTAAGGCTCAGGGTTTCAGACCAACAGCAAGTCGTCGCAATCCGGTACCACCTTAATCGTCGCGACGTCCACTTTGAGCCCGGAAACTGGGTATGAATGTGGACCCCGATACGGCACCACGGTCTCAGTGAGAAGCTCCCGGAGAGCCCAGTGGAATACATAAGGTGTGGAAAAGAGAGCGCGGGGGCGGGGAGGGGGGGGGTAGGGGAGGGGGGGGGGGAAGGGGAGGTGCACTGTGCGCCTTATGATACTGTGTGTCTGGGAGGGAGTTGGGGGGGGGGGGGTGCAGATTTAAAGGGAAATCGAAGTCGATTCTGAGATCGTCCTTTGTGGTGACAACTCAATCTAAACGCTCTGAGCATCCCAACAAACCCAAAATCACAACCGCGCGTAGCTTATTTCCTCGTTAAAAGCGTGTTCAAAGATCGCGACACGCCGTTTAGGGGAAGACTTTTCTTCCGAGTGAAGTGGTCGACAAAGGGTGTTTGTCGGCAAGCGATGGCTTCGCCCGCGGAGAGAAAGAGGAGTCTTATCCGAATGTGTACATATCAGACTCTCTTCGAAACGAGTTATAATAATATCGTTTGGAATCTGCGCGTATTGTAGGGATTTCATTGGTCCACACTATGTAGTCCGCGAGAGAAAAGAGTCCAGATGTTTTTTTCTAATGCCCTGAGATGATTAGGCGGTTTTGTAGTATAGACCGTTTTATCGTGGGTAGCGCCATTTTGAGAGCGAGAGAGAAAATGGGAAAGGGCTACCGGCGCTTCCCCCTTTCTGATTGTGTAGAAACAGTGCAAGTCCCGGATGAGAGGCTTGGCCGGTGTTGGGCGTCTGCAGTGCCCCAACTTCGTTCGCGCTTTTTTCTACGTTTCAAACTCCCAAACTTAATTAGAGTCATGGTCTTCGATGGCGACAGTCCCCCGGTCATCGGGACACCATTGCTGGGTGATAGGGTGCACGAATAATGACAGAAAGCGTCGAATACTGTCCGAGGACCTATGTAGCTTGCATGGAATCCGGCAAGGCAAGTACGGCTGGAATGTTTTTAAGCTCCATTGCTTTCCGCATGACTGGAAATGATGAACCATTTATACATTTTTGCTTGCAATGGGCCTATTTCAACGTAGCCGCTTTTAGTTGTAATCAACAAGTTATACACAAAACGGAAACTCAATTAACTTTGTAAGCGCCCGGAGCTGCTACATATCGTCTTGCTCTGCTGTTTTTATCTTCGTGTCCCTGTTCTTATATTTTCTTGTGAATGAACGACAAAGACGCTCCAGATGTACTTTTATCGAACCACAGAAAGCCTCGAAGCAGCCACGAATTATCGTACTATTTGATGCCGTCGCCACACTGGCGGATGCCATGACTCAAACAAAGAAACGTGCACACTGTGCTCGAAAACGCAGATTGCAACACACGAGACGTTCCCTGCAGCGACTATCAAGCGCCTCAAAGCGCCTTAATCAACGGAAACAAACCACCAGCGGCACTCCAAGGACGTTTTTGCCGGCTCCCTAGTATCGCGCAGAAGATCGCGATTAAAAAAAACAAAAAAAACAATAGAATTACGTTTTCAACAATTTCCAGCCTCACCCGGGGGCTGAAATGAGCCTTCAACTAAGTATTGTAGATGATAAAATCGAGTCAGTCACCACTGCAAATTATCACTATTAAGATAAATTCAGTTACAAAATTTTACAAGCTGAAACAGCAGTTATCACGAGAAAACTCGCACGCACATTGCGAGCGTACCCCATGTTCATCGGCGGTACAGCGTTTGGTGCGCGCTCCATTCACGAAATGTTCCGAGCGAAGGAGAGGATGGCGTTGAGGAAACGTCTTTTCGGTTTACGGACGCAATCCACTGCCGCCGGAGACAGGGGTCACGTGGAAAGCGATGGAGCTCAAAGACATTGCAGCCGCTTTCGCCTTGCCGGATTCCTTGCAATCTACATATGTCCTCGGACAGTATTCTATGCTTTCTGTTTTTATTCCTGCACCCTATGACCCAGCAATGGTGTCCCGATGACCGGGGGACTGTTGCCGTCGAAGCCTCTGGCTCCAATTAATGTCACATTCAATTGGGGCGCACGCAGCACCGAGAAACTGCTGCCCCCAAGGCCGCGCCACCGCGCGGGTGCAGCGTATGACGCACTACCAAGTGAACGGGAAGCATTCCGCCGTGCAACGCGCTTGGAGCGGTCACTTCAAGGGCAAAACATAAATGGGTGGACCACTGAACAAAATCCACAGCGGGTGGGGCGGCGGTGCGCGCCATCTAGCGACAATCTCCCGAGCCGCCATGTTTACCGAGACGAGGAAGACTAAGCGAGGGAAAGAAGGGGCCGAAGGAGGCGGAGAGCGGTAGCTCAAGGCCGCGCCGGCCCGCAGTGCGCGAAGCTGCACGGTCTCCTTCCGACGGTGCAGCTGGTGCAGCAACGCGCCGGTGTCGTGCGCCGCACCAAGTCCCAAATGAACGTAGTGCAGCCGCACCGACATGACCATGTGAACGCGACGCGTCCGTCGGTGCAGTGCGGTGCGGTGTGGTGTGCTCCAATTGAATGTGACATAAGTTTGCGAGTTTAAAACCGAAAAGAAAGCGCGACCGAAGTTGGGGCACAGCAGACGCCCAACACCGGCCAAGCCTCTCATCCGGGACTTTTACTCTTTCTACACAATCAGAAAGGGGGAAAGCGCCGGTAGCCCTTCTCCCTTTTCTCTCTCGTCCTCTTTCAGTAAAACGGTCTATAGGACTTGGTATGCGTGGGAACTAACAAACTTCAAACAATCTAAGATGAATAACGGCCTTTTTCAAATATGACTTTAATGTCCCTTTAACGAGTACACGAGGAGGAAGCCCCAACTTAGTATTGGGTAAAGAACACCGCGGGCCAGAAGCTCTCCATCCGGGCATCCAGTGCAGAGCGCTCTCGATCCTCGCCGAAGCACGGTAATTATCTGAGCGTCAAAGCTTAGTTAGGTATGCCAGGGCGCAAACCTAGATAACAGCCAGCGCAAGGGCCGCTGTGACCTCTCTCCCTGCCGGTTTTTTTCTTTCATATCACAGCACAATTGTCTTTGTTCCATAGGTGCCGCCATGTTTCTTTATGCTGGCGCCAACACGCAACCGGGAAACTGCTGTGGCTGCGCGGTTGAGCTGTTTTGAGAAGCCTTGCACATATAGTGCAAACATTACAGAAATGCGCTCTTATGAAATGCCAATAAAGAAGCAATTGCTGGCGGGTCTGCAAAAATAAAATGACATATTGGAATTGCTGCCCCCGTCTCCGTAAAGGACTGCGGGTGTCTGGGTTTCTTTTTGTGTTTGTCCACACACGTCTAATGCCTGTGTCTACCCATTTCTTCACTTCGTAAACAAGACTGTCGTGGTTGTCTGGTATGCGGAGGTTGATTTGAAAAAGTAATTCATGTTAATATGTCGCTCCTCGGCTTTATCGAGACAAAAAAAGATGCTGAAAGCATCGTCATGGTGAGGCTGAAATACCTAGGGAAACCAAATCCCATTTACTGCATTGCCGGCCCTAGTGCTATAGGAATACTGATGTAAAATGGCATATTAATATTGTTATAGCTGAAGAACACCCAACTGACAGTGTATGTATACTTTCAAGTGTTTTGCCTGCAAGCGCACATTCGGCATTAACTTCAGGCAATGTTTTCTTCCGCTAGTTCGCATTCAGAACTTCTTTCATCATCTTGACACATCGTTTGTTTACATTTTCAATCATGACTTCAATACTCCCAAGGCTGTTGGTAGGCACAATAAATGAATAAATAAAAATACTGTGACAATCACTCACTCAACATGGAAGCCGTACATGCTGCAAATTAAAACACAATGATGGCTACGTCTTTTGGATTATTAGAGGAGTCTGCGTATTTTTATCGCTACACGCAGTGGTGGGGAAGAAAACAAAAAGGCGCCGTGCCTATTGCTGTCAAGTCGGATTTAGAGACGAGGTGGAGTGTCAAGGTAGACGCAGTGAAGCATGCCGGCGGGCACCTTAAGGAGGTAATTTAAGCTCTACACGTAATGAGAGTAATAAAAGTAAAATCAACAAGAAAAAAAGCATAAAGTGACGTAACACTTGTATAATCAGATGCTGAGTCATGAGTTCCTGAATTTGTTTTGCATTTGCAACAAGGTTGTGATTCACATAGGGCGCGTTCAAAAAGGCTGCAAGATTCAAAATGAACTTTCACAATGCTGTCTTGAACATAAAAGCGCTCAGGGCTTATTTTCATGATAAAAGAGAAACGCTGGTGAGCAAGTCACTTGATAAAGGGCTTCGTCTCTGGAATGATTGGGCTATCAAAGTTGAAAGGTGTCCGAGAAAAAAAAAACTGCCTGGTGGAAAAGTGACGACGTGCTGCTCACCGACCAAGCATAAAATGGAAATACTAAAGAAATGTACACTATACCGGCACCACATAAAAATTGGACGGAAGATAAAGTGCTAGTTCTGTTATGTCGACGCACATGATCTGTATGAAGAACTTTTAATCAGTAAATAGTTTATCGCAAAGCGAATTGACCTGAAAGTTCAAGACATAAAAAAAACACTTCTTTGTATTATCTTTAGCATAGAGATTCTCGAATCCAAGCATCGCGATTTAGATAACGCTAATTATATACGCATTAATCTCCGGCTGTGAGAATTCATTCAGTAAGTTGTAATTAATACTTACGAATTGGCGAGCTTCCAGTCGCCATTATAAACTTTGTGATGTCGCTGAGTTGAGTGTAGAGAAAAATGAAACTGGGGGGGGGGGGGGGGGGGGGGTAGGGGAGGGAGGAGTAGCAAACAGGTTTTGTTGACTTTTCAGACCAATTCGTTTCGGCGTTAGCAAGAAAAGTGCGTGTTTTATTTCTTCCTGCGATGCTACGATGTAATATTTTGTGTTTTCTGATATTCAAAGGGGGTTAAAGAAATATTCAAAGGGAGAAAATAAAATGTCACAAACCTAGACAGCATTTTGTGGTGATACTATGTCTCTAACTTTATCTATGTTGTTCAAAAAATTTAGAGCCAATGCAGTTTTTAAAAGTCTACTTTTTACCACAAAAATGTGAACATCAGGCGAGGATTGTAACGGTTAGTCTGACAGGAGCTCATCTAGTTTGGTATCTTTTTTGTATGTGTGTTTATTAGATAGAAATGGGATGAGTGTGCTGAGACATAGTAAGTATGCCCTCGTGGACAACATGGATTTAACATAAAATCACCCTCATTATCATGGGCGGGACACGGCTACCTTCCATGGGAGTCATCACCAACTGGTCGTCACTGTCTGAACCATAAAACAGTACTTCACAAACACAGGAGACTCGAACTGCGCGGCGCTGTCGGGCAGAACGCGACCTTTATAACGCCGCCCACTTAGATTCGAAGTTCCCCTCAAGCCGTACTACCCCCAATAGGGCACTGAACAATGCGTGGTTTCGAAAGTTTGCTTGGTTTATCATTGTGGATTTGTGTTTTGTTGAGCATCAGAACGGCAAGTTTTAAAGAATAGCGAAATGCCGTCTCCACGCAAAGCTGGCAGCGCATCCGGCTCCCACGTAGAAGCACCGCGTCTTAACTCCGCCAACGGCGTTTTTTCTTTTTCATCAATTTTTATATTCTGAAGAGTATGAGTTCATTTTTTGGTTGTTATTTGTTCCTCATTTAGATGTTCCTTCAACAGAAAGCGCGAACAAAGGGAGCAATGGCGTGCTGCCAGGGATGGGCAGTATTTGAAATACAAGTATTTGAAATACGTATTTCAAACTTTTTGTAAATTTTGCATTTGTATTTAATTACAAATTGGGTAATGTATTTGACGTGTGTATTTAAATACTAAAACATGGGTATTTCAAATACAATTGTAATTAAATACAATTTATTGGGCGAAAATACATCTCTCAAATTTATTGTCACTGTCCAGAGCAGGAAGAAAACTACATTCTATACCGAATGCAGTGTCTCTCAATCATGCACAAGTGTTTAGTGACTTTGTGATTAGGGTGCTAGTCTAGGACAAGAATAGTGACAAAATCGACGTCACAGGCAGACTGGCTAAATATGTGCCTGTGACAACTTCTGATGCCTTCCAACCTGATTTCCATCCATATTTTTGCCTGGAACATTCTAACTGCGCCGGTCGTCCAGATTTTCGTAACTGTTGCGAGTTGCAACAAAAAAAAAATTCTCTAGCTAGTGCTGCGCGTCTTGGTCGTCTCGGTTCTTTCTTGGCCTATACCAAAATGTAATCGAAAAAAAAAGCTGCTTGAAGCTCTGTACTTTTTTCACCTATTACGTCCAAGCTAATTACATTTTGTGTGATTATATTTCTATTACGTTAATAGAGCCTCGCACACTGACTCCCGAGTGTGCGATGCAAATTTAAAATGAGATACCCAGAAACCCGTTGCAGGTGCCCCGAAGTCGCTGACGCAAATTTTGAGGAATGTATTTGAAAAAGTATTTGGAGGAGACCAAATACATTTGGTTGTATTTGTATCTTGTACTTAAATGTTTTTTTGGAAATGTAATTAGATTTGTAATTAAATACATTTTTGACGAAGCATTTCGTATTTGTATTTCGATACATATTTGCATGTATTTTGCCTATCCCCGCGTGCTGATTGGGTCAAACTCACGCTGGTCCTCAATCGCGCATGCTTTTCCGCCGACATTAGCGGACACGAGGCTAATTATTGTATTTCCCCACAGCATACGCACGTCAGATATTGAACCTTTAGTTTTCTCAGTTTATCAATGCCTCGCCAGCTGCCATTCGTGATCGAAATAGTAGGCTGAGAGAAAGTGAGCATGAACTTTAAAGATTGCGAGGACTCGACATCAAGTAAATACGAGGTTTGCTTGGACATTTGCAGAATATTTACACTGTATTTTCCGTTTTGTCAGTTTTTGTCTCTCCATGTATGTCTGGTACGAGATGCTGAAGGAAATACTACAATACTACAATGCAGCCTGGGAATATGAAGACCTTATCAGTCAGACACTGAGGACGAACACTCTTCAATATATAGAGACGGCATTAAAAGTTTGATGAGACATTTCGTTGATATTTTACAAGTACTACATAAGATTAATGGTACCTTTTTGCTCGGACGAAGTTCCTGAAGAATTCAATTCACATGTTGAAAATTCAGATTTAAAATCAAACCGACGCAATATTTGGTTATGTGGTTGTTTTTACTGGTTTTTACCAGATGTAAGAGCTAGCTTGCAGGCGGGCTGGTTAGGAAACTACATACATGTAAACCCTTAAATGGGGAAGATGAAAACGCCGTCAAAGCAACACAGACCCTGTGTTGTTTATCCGTTTTCTATATTCCCTGTACCAGGGTTTACAAGTAAGTGATTACTATTCTTTTAATATTTTTATCGATAATTACCAGCCACATGCACCACACCTGAATATCGCCATAGGTACATGGGTTGCATAAAGATAGTTACAGATATCTACCATTATCAGACATGTTTGTTGTTTTCTGGTCTCTAGTGATCGATCTATGCTAAACTTAAGGCAGAAACGTCCTAGCCTGCTTGCAATATGCCATAAAACAGCATCAATGTCGGGAATGAATTCATTTGCAATATGTTTTTATGAAAATGGAGTGCCTAGAATGTTCAGCTGTGTGCGGCACTTGCACAAGGCGTAGAGAAGCGTATAAGGCCGCCAAAATCGTAGAAAGCATTCCCGGCGTAGAAAGCGTATAGCTTTATGACAGCGGGTGTTGGGAAAACTTGCGAAAATTCCACTTAACACTAAGAATGCTAAAGGACAAGTCATTTGGCATCTGGATTCATATATATTGAGCGAAGACGGCTTGATGCCTTGCTACATCCCAACGATCGATCAATTGAAGTGCAATGAGACTCCCTTCATAGCCCTGTTCTCTCGAAAGCTACAGGAGATGTGTATTGGGTACTTCCGCGGCTACGCTCTAGCTGGTCGGGGCAGGGGCAGCAAGACTTTTTTTAAGTAATGTGGTGCTGTGACCTGACCTGAGATAAGGCGGGAACTATTCCGTTACACTCGTAGATGCCTGGGTTGCAAGAAAGCAAAGCTGAGAGGTAGGAAGCCTCCGGGTTTGATGCAGTCGATGGTGAGTCACTAGACGTGGGAGGTGGACGTCTGCAAAATCATTGACTCACTGCCGCAAGATGTCGATTCCGAAAGAGATCGAGCGGCCGCTGCGTTACGTTAAGAGTAATCGCCACTTCGAATTCAATGTCGGGGACGTGGTCTTACGGGGAACCAACCCACTGAGCAGGGCGACTTCGGTTTGTGCTGCCTCGCTGGCTCCGAAGTGAGAAGGGCCTTACGAGGCAGTGACGCAAGTATTGCGTCTTACTTTCGGACTCGCTCGTATCAACGCAAACGAGCAGTCTGGACGAATTCACGTTACTGATTCGAATTGGTATATCCTTCGCGACCAGGACAACAATGAACGAGAAGCCGGGGAAAGAGATGTTCCCCGCTCCATTGACCACGTTTGCGCGGACCGGAGCACAGACCAGGAGTCTGATTTTGATAAAAGTAAGAAAAATAGCTCTCTCGGCTGCTGATAGGACGTGTCGCCACAGCTTGCCCGCAATAGAACATTTAGACTTTTGAACCCGCTCACCAGTTCACAATCAGGCAGAAGTTTGGCGAGAACGCCTCACCAAACTCCAAATAGCGAGAAAGGTCTCTCGCCCTTGGTGTGCTTGTCCTTACTTCTTCATTCACCGGCCGATATCAGCTTGTGTACGGCGGCATAAGAACTAAAGATTTGCAAACGACTGCGGATTGTGAATGGCTTCCTAAGTGAAATAGCAGACAATCCCGATTTCAGCCTGCGTCCGACCTTACCTCGCGGCGCCGCTCGGTTCGAAGCAGATTCTCATTTTTTTTTCTATCTGCTAGCAGACCACGTACGGTGTTTTCTTGTATGTTCGTCTGCGAATGACACTCTATTGTACACGAACGGCGTTGATCACACGCGTTAGCAGACAAACCGTCTGCGAACGCAATTTTCGCTCGCTCTGCGGGAGGCAAATTAGTTCTCGCTCCAGGTCTCACCTCGGCCACAACCCGACCTGAAGCGAGGTAGTTAGCAGGTTTGAGAGAATGCTGAATCTCATTTGTATGATACATTTTTGTGTCTAGTAAACACATATGAGTCATACAACATATATAAGAACATACAAGAATCATATAAGAGCTGTAAAATAACTCTATAAGATATATAATAACGTATAAGAACCGTATCAGAAACTTGTGAGAAGTCTTCTATAGGTTTCTTATATGGGTCTTGTATATTATTATATATCTTATATATTCATATGTGTTTATTGAACACAATGTTTTCTTATACAAATGGCTTTTTCACTGGGATCGGGCCTTCCCAAGATCGGGTGACGCAGAGTGCAATGATTCTGCACGCCCGTAAGGATGTTCTAAATCAGATAGGCTTTCCTGGAACGCCCGCATGGGAGCAGCTCGACTTTTCGCCGCTCACGGACGGCCCCGGGGCAGAGTGTGCATGCCACCGCCTCCCAGGTCAGCCAAGGCAGCCATCCTGAGTACCGGTGACCCGACTCGCAGGGCACCCAACCCTAAGGCGGTGAGTGAACGCCTGCAAGAGCCGGTCGATATCGAGCGTGCCCACTATCGAGCCCGGCGGGAGCAGGCCCATCTGCCCCCGCCGTTGTGAACCTTACGTGGACCGGATAAAAACTGTCTGCGGTGGGTAGAACAGCTTTGGGCAGGTCCCCCTGCCACACAAGGGCCACTTGAACGGCGTCTGAGAAACAGGAAGCTGTACACTTCGTCTCTCGACGATGGGGAAACACGAACCGAGATGAGAAACAGCGCAGCCCGGCGACACCATCCAGCCGCCCTTCCGAGGGCATATCCTACCCCCACTGGCCCGTGCTCTTAACCGTGACAACAGGCGCTGGCGGTCTGACTGTACGGCGTCAACCTCCTACACCCTGAGGCACGCAGCAGGAGCGGCTGAACAAAATGGCTCCACCAGCCGACGTGGAAGCCACAGTTCAGCAGCTCCGACGAAACAGGCCTGACCTGCCCGCAACCGAGGCCCGGGACCTCATACAGCCTCCCACTGGTCGCACCGCCGCACCAACTCCGCTCAAGGGCCCACAATTGTCGCTGCAGAGACCCCTTGAACGTTGACCTACTCCACTCACGTCGTTGCTCCACTGCCGTCGCTGTCAGTGCCCTCCTCATATTATTCTATGTGGTGCCCTGAAGGACCCACCCAGTCACACCTTTGAAGTGTGTGTGTGTGTGTGGGGGGGGGGGGGGGGGGGGAGGGGGAGCGACCGTAAGGGCGTTTGACATGAGCCCGCGGGGCCAAGGGAGAGGAAGACGAGTGCGGAACTGAGCAGAGCTTGGGCGGCGAGATCCAGGAAATTCTGGCACGCAGCACGAAATGTGAAGGCGTAATCTCCCTTTCGTTTAAATAAGTGACAACAAAATCCTTCGTACCTTGCGTTGTGTGAGGCAATCGAGGCGGGGCCTGATCGGGCGCTTGCTAAAGTGGACACCCAGCATATAAATTTGTCCCCATTTTTGCACGCAACGCGTATTCTGGTTAGATAATACCTCGAATGAACACTATTCACCCCATACTTATTTTAGCGAAGCCTTTTATTTCTAATAAAAGCAAAACAGTATTGGAATGTAGACCAGCCAGGGTTAGCGCGTTTTGTCGATAAGTCTTACTTTATACCCGCATAGATTTTCATGCCTGGTTTATAACAGCGAAGCTGTTTATGGCTAGGGTTCCGTGGATTTCTCTTGCGCAGTGACTAAAAACTTTACGCTCGCACCGCCGCACGCGCCACACGCGCACACCTTCCCCGTACAAAGGATTCAATGTAAAGAACCAAAATAAAGCGTTGACGAACGCGTGTGCAGGATCACATTTGTTTTTGGCTTGTGCTTTAGAACAAATACTGCTGCAGACGCTGGCGCTGCACGTGCGCGCCTTCCCCGTATAAAAGATTCGAAGTATCCGAAAGAAAGCGCTGACTAACTCGCGTGCAACATGCCATTTGTTCTAAGCTTTTGCTTTAGAACAGTTACTGCTGCAGACGCCGGCACGTGCAGCGCGAGGAACACCATTCCCTGCATTCTTCTTGATGCTTAGGTAACTTAGCAATAGGTCTATTCAGTATATTGGTTATCAATAGGTACCACTTTCAAGATCAGTAGACCCGCAGGTAAATAATAAAACTTTCTCAAAGATTTGCCGCTGTCCGACCCGCGTCGGCCACGCTCCCACGGCCCTCGGATTGTTGTCGTTCCAAGCGCTTGCGCGCCCTGTTTTCTCTCCTTGCTCTCTCCCGGGGTGGCGGTCGCGACGCGTGCGTCTACTTTCCACCGTCTCCTAGGGGGGGGGGGGGGGGGGGGGGGGGGGGGGGGGTGGTCTGTGTCTTGTGCAAAGCAGATTCGCTGGTCATCCACCTTGACAGAGTGAAATGGGTGATGATTTTTTTAAAGAATTAGATATATTATGTCTCATTTTTAATGTCAAGAACATGGTACTCGTTAGAAAATATTTTAATAGCTGACACTTCTTGAGGACATTAAACTGCAGGGAGTGATAACTCAATTCGCAGACTTTTCGGAATTACATGATCAGAAAAATATCTGAGTGACCTGTGAATAAAGCAAGTTTTCTTTATACAGAAAAAAAGATGGGCGATTTTTACATCAAAAAGGGAAGATATTTTTAAATTATAATTTAGATTTAAATTATATAGAATGAAGGCGTTCGCTGACTGACTTGAGAGATTTGCTTGATTGTAACTTGGCATCCCACGCTCATGTTTCGGTTTTCAGTAATTGATGGTTGTGTGTGGACTGACAGATTGCTCGAACATCAAAGCCATTCAAATTATTCAAATTACTCTTGTATTTTCTGCGTTCGCATTGCTTTTTTGTGGTGGTCGATTTATTTATTGTCCCTTTAAAATACCAATTATTTCTAATTTCACGCATTGGGAAATAATCGAAGACACACACATTTGTTCTATTTCTATTGCCTCTGATAGTCATGATCTACAGCGCAATAAAATGCACCATTCAATTGCAATAAAATGGTGCAAAGTCTTAATACTGTGAAACGTGTGAAATATGCGAAGTGTGCAATCTATTGCTTATATTTTCAGTGATGTGTCTTCACCCGTTATTTTATTGAATATCGTTGACTTGTAATATTTTTGTACGAGACATCAAGATAAGATCCCATGTATATGGTTCTGCTCATGTGTGATATTAAATGTATGAAAAGCCCAAGAACTATTTGTTTCACCGTAACAACCAGCAAAAAAAAAAAGGGGGGGGGGGGAAAGGCAGCTCACGATATTTTTCGAGTGTTTACTTCAGGTGACACCCATCTATAATTTACACTGCAGAAATGGAAAACATACGTATTAGATGATTTAAACACATAAACCTCAGTTGCTTTTTTAATGTCCCAACGCAACCATGCTATCGATCAGTCCTATCCTATCAGTGACTATCGTTTAGTTAATCTCGTAGTGCTCACGCGATTAACTCAAACCTGAGCGAGCCTGTAATCGACCATACACGTCACGACAAACGTGCAATTTCAATAAAATAATGGGAATTTTGATTATTTACTACATGATTAACTGCCTGCCATTTAACTTACAAACTGCGAAACTGTACATATTAAAGAGAGCCGTGTCTGAAAAAATTGCATTAGCATTTTATTATCAAGGTGTCTGACATTGCACTGATCGAAAGCAGTTTTTGTTTTACTGAAAAAAAAATTGCATTTTGTCAAACCTTGTCTACAAAAACGGTCAGCGAAACACTCAAAATGACATGAAAATTAACAGAAACATAGGCACCTTTGACCTATGATTCTTCGTACGGCACGAACGCTGGATAAAGAACTTTTGAAGTGTGGTTTCCACCGATTGCCAGCTTTTGCTACTAGGCAGTGAAACAACTGACTATCTCAAGACGTTAGATGTCTTCTGCCGACTTGAAACCTTAATGTCGTTCGCTAACATTTATTGGCCTCATTGTCTATCTGCCTATATATTTAGCTGGCAAATGCAACTTCTGGTCAGCGTATCATTCGTTCCAAGATGCTCCGAACACTTGTGGAGAAGAGCTTGGTATTGGCATTGGTGATTGTCTTGCATGATGCGTACCGTAAGTTAAGAAAAACTTAATCGTCATTATTTAGAAGTCTTTATCCAGGCAAGACTTGGTGTAGCAGTTTTCTTTATATTTAATGGTATCTAAAGACTGTCGCATTGGGTGTTATTTGTGCTTAACTATTCTACATTGTATCCAGAGTTTGGCTGTAGTAGCTTGGCCTGGTAATTGTATTATTTTATATTTTATTTATCAGTATAAAAAACATAAACCACACAAATTATATAACACTTTATACTAATCAGTGTCACAACATGGTCAAAAAACGTTGCATTCCTAAGTTGTAGCGAGTTCATCTTTTACAGTACAGTATATTAGCTAAAACAAACATAATCATTTCCTTTTTGTAAGGCGCCAAACGGAAGTATAAGATCAATGAAGCACTAAACTTGTACTTGCTAACAACGTGCGTGCTAATTGGCGTGACTAAGTTGTAGCCTGCGAGTCAAGATCTGGATCTGGCTTATGAGAAAGATGTGCTCGTCACGCACAGTGAAATGAGCGATGTGCGCAATTGGATGCTGATCTTTGTTTAGGGAAGTAGCTTCACGCGTTATTTGATTGAATATTTTGGCTTATGCTATTTTTTTACCAGACGTCAGCGTAAGAACACATATTGTTTTGCACATCTGTGATCTTAAATTAATAAAACGATGTAACAATAGTAGTTTCACGACAATTACTGCCAACGAGAGTGAAAAGTTCTGCTCGCGATTGTTTTTGAATGTTTACTTGGGGTCCCTTCCTGTATTTATTAGAAAGTTGCCGAAAAATTACGTTATTTTTAATTTTACCACAAGGTACCCAGTTGTGTCTTTTATTTCTTGACGCAACCGTGTAATGGTTACGCCAGAATCGTTCAGATAAATCGATCAATGACTTTATGTTAGTTGATATCCCAGTGCTCGACTGATTTACCCAAAGCAGAGTGAGTTCGTGATAGACTTTAAAGAATAAGCCAGAAAGTACCTTTTATTACAAAAAGTAGAAACTTAGTTAACTCGCTACACGATTACCGGTTTGTCTCTGCTGATATGTTATTTAAAGAGGCCGACATTGCTTGTAGGTCTTGACCTCAGCTTACGTTAACCTAATTCAAGCCATCACACATTCGTTCAGAGTGATATTTACCACTACCCTTGTGTCATATGCTTTGCAGAGAACGCGAAGCAGCAATTATTATAACCGACAGATCAGCATAACGAGAGACGATGTTAAAGAAAAAAAGTTTTGACTTTTTAATTACGGTCACAATCTGGTGCTGCGCCTGAAGAGAGCGTTATGCCAATTATAGACGCATCATTGTTTTAGCCGGAGAAGGTGTAAAATTAATCCAGGAATTTCGGTTTAGTTTCGGTTCGGATTCAGTAAATTTTCATGTTGTCCCAGTTTGGCTACGGTTTAATCATACATGTGAATTAGCGGTTCTTTTACCGGTTCAACCAAGCGCAAACCTGTGCAAACCGTTTCATCCAATTCCTGCAACGTTTGTTGAGCATCCGCTACTTGCATTAGCCGGACGCAAGGGTGGATTTTAATGCTTTCATCACGCCAAAATAAGATCACAAAACGAGAAGGACATGTTTAATGGTTCATTCAAAACATGCGAACTATGCTGGGTCACAGCAAATACAACATATACTATGTCTGGTGTGCCAGCGCTGGTAACATTTTTGGAACACAATGTACAACAGCTTGTTTCTTTTACAGTCGATTGTTTGATAACATATCAGAGATCATTTTTTTTTAAAGGCGAGTCTTTCGAATACAAATACACAACTTTTTTCTCTAAAAGTAGTTGAATTAATAATAAAAGATTTCATGCATGCGGATTGAGCCAGTACCAAGTGTAAATAAAAAGTATACATAGCCCGGCACAGCATTCGCTGAAGTACGTATATCTATTTCTTCGGAGTCGGAACCAAATTGAATGAAAATGTTATTGTTTTTCTAATGACACAAAAAACTTTATGACTCGCCAAAGTTACTCTTTCATTCCCTACTGAAAACAACACTTCAACCTTGGTCTGTAATGGGACTCTCTCAGCAGGTCAAACGCCTCCAGCATATCAAACCCCTTCAGCCCTTCAAGCCCCTTCAGCTCTTCAAGCCTCTTCAGACCCTTCAGACTTGCGGACTCCTCACTCCTTCAACCGTTTGGACACCCAAATGACTGTGAACCGTAGACCGAAAAATGCAGTTTAAAACGTTCTTGGAAATTTATTTCAGATATTGAGTTTTACATGCATCTTGTAACTCAAAAAGATGATTAGAGCTAACGTGCACTCAAACCCATGCGAAGCAGCAGTAGACAAAGGCGATCATGCCAAATCTGGATAACTTAGTTCTTTGTCGCAAAATATATATTCTTCGATGCACCCACAGTGCCGCTAGAAAAATTCCTGTGATGTACGGTTCTCCAACTCATAAAACCGAGGATGTGTACCATACGCAGACGTACACACTGTCGGTAGCATGTTTAACGAAAACACAAACGAGCGACCAACCTCTGCCGCTGCTGAGAAATCCTGAGCACAGTCACGGTGTTGTCTTTCAGTGCCTTTGCGGTGGTTTCTCCGGCGTCTTTTTTGCACGCTGGGTGCTTCTGAAGCCGGACGGACAAGGAGGCGCAAGAAACAGGGTACTGAGATACTTTCTTGATCGGTACACCTAGCTGCTCTAGAAAATGTATGGTCCCACGCATGGGATGGGGATCCGACACTTTGCGTCCGCTCGTTTCTCCGCATTAAATTTGCGCTCGTTTACGGTGAAATAAGCGGGCGACTAGCTTCGGATGAAGCCTGTATTTTGACTGACTAAAACAGGTCATCGCCTTGAAGTCCTTGGGCGCTTCTTGCAGCTCATAAAACAGGTACCCTGTACGCACAGACGACACAGCGATGGGGCCACGTTAGCCCAGGTCACGACAAGATAGTGACAGGGAACGTCTCCCTGGTTTCCAAGACTCGTGAGGCTGCCCATTACAAAACGGCTGACCAGCTTCCCTGACGAGTATATTGTGAAGGGTCACGTGATCTCTCCCACAGAACCGTTAAAAAGATTTTGTTGGGTGCTTTGACTTCACACAAGGGTTTGGGGCAAACCCAACAGACCTCTTACAAAACTATGACGGGTCTTTTAAGCCCTTTAGGAATTCTTGACGACTAAGTAAGGCCCATTAAAAAAATTTGACAAATGTTTCGAACCCCTCGAACACTCTGAAAGTATACGCGAAATCATTTGAAAAATCCTTGTGGGCCCCATAAACGGATTTTCAATTAGGTAGGCAGAATTCTACAGTAGGTTATATTCGCGAAAAAATGGTGACACTACTGGGATAATCTACATTAAAATCATAATTACATACAGGGTCTAAGGCCTACCATGTAAATAAGTTCTACCCCACCGACTCGCTACTGGCTATTGGAGTCGGCGATGGGATTATCTGCCATCTCATAACCACCTGACTGTAATACCGAACCTGAACAAGGACCTGACAAAACGACAAAGACGAACCTGCGATAAGCCAGCGTCAATGTCAAAATGACTACGAGCAAGAAACGAATTGGCCAAGTCAAGCTACAGCGACATTAGCAACGACAGCAACAGCGGCAATGCAAGGGCAGGAAACTACAATATAGGCGGAAGCAACATCGGCGGAGGCAGTCGGTGACGGGACTATTTGCCATCCGCTAATCACCTGATTGCAGGTACCGAACCCAGGCGAGAACCAAACAACACGACAAGGACCAGCCTGCGAGAAGCCTGAATCAAGACCGGAATAACGACAAGCAAGACAACAATTGACCAAGACAAGTTACAGCGACATCAGCGACGACAACAACAGCAGCGACTCAAGGGCAAGACACTGCAAAAAAGCCAGATGCAATGTCGGCGGGGGCAGTCGGAGACAGGGCTATCTGCCATACGCTATAACCACCTGACTCTGCAGGTACGAGAAATTTCGCCATCTAAATAGGTAAAAACGGTTCCCGTCGCCGACTGCTGACTACCGTCAGCTAAATGCGGACCACTGAGTGCTGACCAACCAGTACAGAAACAAGCAGCATTAAAATGGCAAATAAAAATGAGATGGATTACATATGCTTGCACTGTAAGACACACATAGATGAAGAAGAGGTTGTACTAGTCTGCAACAAATGGAATCTTAAATACCATATAGGAACTCGTTCAGGAGTAACAGAAACCACCCCCTCAGGAAAAAAACATGATCTAAAAAATCGTGGAGCTCCGAAACATGTAAAGGAGCAAAAATAAGAACTCGGAGTACACTTCATAATCGACGGGAAAATATGCCGTCTGACGTAGAAGAAGAATTGACGCAATATATTATATTAAAAATACTCAGCCCACTCAAAAAAATAAGTTGATATGACCTGGTCTCAATAAAACAAACCGTGATGGACATGAAAAACATCTGTGTAAGCAATTTCGGACAACTATGATAAAGTTCTAATGAAATGAATGAACACGCAAGCAAAATTAAAAATCTTAGAAAGATAGTAAATGAACTAAAAAAGGAGAGAAGAACTTTGCAGACGAGCCAGCTAAATAAATAAATAAACAACCTGGAGGAATATGTGCCCAAAAATAACCTCTAACTACACTGACTTGCCGAACCCCTGCTAAAAAAAGTGAACATAATTGCTGATCAGATACAAGTGCCAAGCCTAACAGAAGATAAGGTAGAAGCAGTGCATCGCATTCCCTCGAAAGCAAAGAAAACGCCCAAAGTAATCGCACGTTTTATCAATCGAAATGATCGAGATGAGTAGATTGATAACAAACGAATCTGAGGACCGGAGCAAATGGGGGTAATATCCATCTGCAAGGAATCACGACAGCACTAAACCGGAAGCTGTTCTTTTTATGTTAGGACAAAAGCAAAGCACCTCGATTATTTTAAATTCGCACCGGCTAAAATGATACACGATGGACAGCAAGAAGGTCTAGTAAACCAATCTCGCTCTGCATACAGAGCCGTTCAATGCAACATTATTGCCATTTGGTCAGTGACCAAATGATGTTGAAATCTTATTCGTGTTTCTTGTTCTTATAGACCTCGAAAAAGCAAGGATTGTATATCCACGTTTACTAGAAGGCCGGACTCCCGACAGTCCCTTAAAGCTCTTCATCAATGACGAAATCACCCTAAATCTCGAACGAGCCCCCATTTTTCCTGATACATTTTTGCTACAGTACAACGAAGGAGAAACAGTAGTAAACGAATATGTGAGTACGATTTTGGTTATTGACATAAGTAATAAAATAAATGCATTTATATTTTGTTTCTTGCTACATTTTAGATTAAAGGATCAGACCTTAGCAATAGGGTGTATCAAGACCGAGATCAAATGGCTGCCGTATCTATTGAAACAGATAACGGATTTCGCGTGGTAAGGAATGACTGATTTATTATTATTATTTTTAATATATGTTCATGTGGTTCACTAAAGACAACAAAGCCTCAAGATCGTGCAGTCTTAGACTACACTCGCGCATCATACTGGGGGCAACAAGAACTCTCTCACATAGCAAAGGTGGGCTTCGAGATTAGCGGTTATCAGTACTCAACCATTCGATTGTGCAATGCTTGACAGTGTAATACTCATTTTTGCGGCTGGAAGCCGAGTGTTTATCTTCGAGTCATCGCTTTTTGTACTCTGAAATATTTGAATCTGTCAGGTGTAATCTGATACAGTATCTAGTATAATTAGGGATCCTTGTATTACGATACATCCGAAAAACTTTGAAAAATATTTCTTAGATTTGAAGTTATCCAGAAAACTTTATATTTCTAGGTCACGATGTAAAAAAGCGAAAAAGAAAAAAGGAAAAGTAGACTGTGTTCTTTCAATACACTTGTTGAATGCACAAGGTTGGTGGTGCGGAAGAGTGGCCAGTTCAGTGTTATTTGAAGTCTGGGACTATTCGCAGAAGGGTTTAATCTTTATCTCGTCAAGATTTGTTGAGAATGGGTGATTGTACTTTTGGAGCACGACAAAAGCCAATGTTCAGGTTTCTAGTTAAAATCACACAGTTTTTAATTCTTTGAGTAAAGAGGGGCTGTGTTTTTACAGCAGTGAAAACCATAAATCCGTAGATTTAAAGGAGTAGGTAGGCTAGCTGGAGCTTCTGTGATTCCCACCGAGTATGCCCACCGATGTTTAGTTATTCTAAAGTGTGGACGCAAAGTGAAGCAATACTTTCTGGCAATACTTGTTGTGGGACGGTTGGTATTGCCAATGGCATGGGCACCACTACAAAATGAAGCCGAAGAAATATAATTCGATACATAAGAATTTTTATTAATTTAGGGTATGCGTTTGTGTCCGGATAATCTTTAGTTTAATGTCTAAATAAAAAAAAATAAAAAAAAAAACTATTAATATTAATCTTTAAATTTTGGAGAATGGGAAGGCTCAAAAAAGACTTCGATAAAGCCCAGATTTTTTTCGAAAAGTGAATTCCGAAGAACACATTCTGAATTTCACACAAAAAACATTGTTAACTAAAAAAAACACGGAATCTTACATATAATGTATAGTGTATATTTAAATAATCAATAAAAATGATAAGCATGCCGAATAATGATATTGATGAAATCAATGACTCTTTAAAAAGGCGCATAGATCACGAACAAATCACGAGTTGAAGATAGAAGTCCCCCTTTGTAACACCCTCTCATTGATTGCATCGTTTCTTCCCCAAACTTCATCAATACATTGGAATCGCCTACCCACTCCCACAGCCTCAATAACTGATGCTGCTAATTTTAAAATTTCGACTACAATTGTTTTGTTGTTTCTTAGCCACTGTTTCTATTTTTGCGTTGCTTGTTGTTATACTCGTTTTTTGCTTGCGTGCTAAAACCCTTTCGTTTTTGTAATGCTGTCGGGCCCTGAGAGAAAATAAAAAAAATGAAACAAAGTACTGGTAGCCAGGAAACGCTGATGAAACAATGTGAGCTAAAGTCGAAATGTAACCAAACTGTAGAGTTTTGAAAGAAAAAAAAAAGTAAATTTGTTTCTTTTTTTTTTTTTGCAACAAGAAGTACGAACATTGCAAAAATGGAAGGAAAATACAAAATACGCGGCTGATTCTCTGTAATTCAGTTGCTTCAGATATTCATCATCACATCCTCTGGCACACGTAACTACTCCCACAGATATCGTAGTCGCCCGTCCCCCCCCCCCCCCCCCCCCAAAACAAATCTCGTAAAAAAATAAAAAATAAACATCTGGCAAGTTTGTAAATAAGATCCGTGCAATTGAAGCAAAAAAAAAAGATCTTGAATAAAACGATAGTAATAATATAATGACTAAAGCCCTATAACCAAATGGGCGCTATCTAAGTGATATCAAACATAAACGATATCTGAACAAAATATGCTCAAGGTACTCAAGGCAAGTTATTTTGGGCGAAGAATTCTCAGATATCACTGAAGAGCCTGCAGACGCCAAATGTTTGAGCCGTGTAGCATGCAAACAGATATGTATGTCTATATTGTAGTAGTGAACATAATGAGTTTGCGAAACTTTACAGGAAGGAATTATTAACAACAAATATGAAATAAGACCTATGGAACCTATGGAGCGATCAGATACCGGCTTTATTGCTCACGAATTGCGTGAGGTTGAAGAGCCTTTTGCGAATACTCGCGGGGATTGTGAGTAGTTATAATATTTTGTTTCTTGTATTTTAGTGGATGAACGCTTTTCTGTTAAAGACACCGCCATTGGCAAAAGCATTATACTAAGATAGAAGCCTCTTGCAGTATTTAATCACTTTGAGAAGCAAACGTCTAGTTTACCTCTCAGACAGCTTATCTTTATGCTTGAAGTGTTGTTAAAATTAAGGTATACTGTATTAAACACTTGCTTACTGTGTGTTTCCCTTGGTTACCAGGCGGCTCACGCGCGTAGCTAACCAGTAAAATAAAACATATGCTCATGCTATATTTAAACTTTGTTTCAAATACCTTCTACATACGAAGGGGACCCAAAAGAAACCGGAATTTATGCTTACAAATTGGTGTATTTGCTTCTTACAGATTCAAATTTCAGTCACCTTCAAAATACTTTCCGCTTGATGCAATACCCTTGTCGAGAGGTTTCTCCCAATGTTCACAGCAGCCTTTAAACTCTTAGGTTTTAATGCATTTTAATGCTTTTGACGTGTTCCTTTTTTTCAACTCTTCCACATTGGTAAACCGCTTCCTTTTAAAAAAAGTTTTCACCCCAGGTATAAAAAAAAAGACAAGAGACGAGGTCGAATGAATAGAGAGGGTAGGGTAGGGTGGTCATGTGGTGTCTTTTAAACACAGCTGAACACTAAACTCGGTGTGGGGAAGCATGTTAATAGTGGACGAACCAGTCTTCGGTTTGCCGCAACTTGGGCTGTCATTCTGCCCGTACCACACTTAGTGTTCAGCCGTTTTCGGCACAAAACGGCACAACCCACCAACCCCACCCTCTCTACTCAACTAACCTCGTCCCATATCAAGTTATAACACAGAATGTCTTTAACGGTTAAGTTTCCATAAGAACGAGCGTCATGAACGAGCGCTTTGAAGTAGCGACATACTGGTAGTGTTACGCAATCCAGTTCGCACGCTACATTAGGGGGGGGGGGGGGGGAAACTGACGTCGTGACTTGACGTCAATTGACAAGTGCACGATTCAGCTTCCCCGCTAAATTTAGCGAGGAAAACACTGTCGAGAGTGTCGGGAGGAATCGGGAGGTGGAAGACGATGGATTGAGAAGGAGAGGGAGAGAGAGAGAGGCCGATGGCGGTGGGAAAAAGGGGCACCATAGGAGTGCGAGGGGATGAATTCGATAAGGGAGGATAAGGGAGGAAAGGGAAAAGTATGGGAAAAATAAATTGAAAACTATACATAGGTAAATGCAAATATAGGTGTGGTTTGTGCGGGACACATTCACATTCAAGCATGATAAGCTTGTGTAATATTTTTTTTGTTTCCCCGGATGAAAAAGTTCTCGAAGAGGAACAGTTTGGTGATGATGAAGAGGCGAATCAAAAAAGCAACAGGAGCACTGAAAGCCATCAACGTTGACAAGCATAGGAATTGTTATAAGCATTAAAAAAAAGTATTGCGCGAGGCAAAGATTCATTTCGATGTGGCTGAAATATTAAAGTGTAAAACAAAATGCGCGATTTTTTTAAAAGTAATATTGGTTTCTTTTGAGTCTTCCTCCTATTTCAGTACATAAAATCTATATTTTATGGATACTTTTTCGTATGATGATTTCTTATAATAACAATTATTGACTAATTGCTTGCTACCACAAACGTCTTCCTGGGTAAACTTGCAGATTTCGAAGTTCCATGGCAGGAGCCTTTTAAAATAGTGACGCCGAGGAACACAGAATGTAAAGTATCACCCACCATTGAATATTATCTAAAGTTTTTATTACGCTTTATATTGTTCGAATCCTGTCAGCTCCCTATTATATATTATATGCCATTACATTTGTCTTTCTTAATATCATACAGTGCCTGATGTGGTAACCCTTGAAATGCTCGTTCTCTTGGATGCTGAAACACATAAATCAATGGAAAAACCCTTGAAAGCAGCGGTTTATGTCTCCATTTTGACATTGTCTGTAAGTAGCCGATTGCATATTGGTATGGTGTTTCTGAAGTGATTTCATTACACTGAGGAGATGGAGAGTTGACAATGGCGGTTCTTCCCAAGATCCCGTTATCTGGTTCCACACGGTAGAACAACAACATAAAAAGGATATATATAGTCCCCTCTAAAGGAGGGAACCCATTTTTAACCTATGTTCTTTAGGAAAGGGCAAACTTTCGTCCTTAAAAGCAGGTGAACAGAGCTTGTCCGTCGTTTGCATCCTATTGTGTTGGCCCCAAATCGAGCGAATCAAACTCAATAAGACTTAATGAGGATGCCACGTTTATTGCACAGCGCGAGAGGGGCAGCAAATAAAAGCGCAACACGAGCTTTCCGCGAAGTGTATTTCTTTTCGAAGTCAGCTTCCCCCGCAGGTAAAGAAACTTGCGCTTCCAAAGCTGTCACTCAGTCTTCTCGTCGTCAGCACTGCTATGTTAAGCGACAACCGATACGAAGTTACACTGCATACTTTACGTCTTACCTTTGCTATTTCTCGAGCCACAATTCCTTCATCATCACAGAACATTACAGAGGAGTGGTAAACCATCGCGAAACCAAAAGGCGCTCATAAAAAAGCAAATTCGAAGCAGCCTGCACGGAAACGAAAAACTACCGTGAAGCGTAAAATAAGGCTCCGTTCACACTTGCGGAAAAATTTCTTATCGCCGACCGAATTTACTGGGTGGAAAAAGACTCCGCCGTTCACATTTGTTGCCACCCGCTGCGTTCGCGCTGCGCCGGTCTCTAGCGGATATCAGAGCAGACTGCCCCTGGCTTCAATGGTGATCGAAAAAATGCTCTTGCAGACTTCTTTAAGTCAACGCTAACCCGCAGTGCCGAGAAAATCTTTGCGATAAAAGAAGGCAAGAATAAAATAACGAGCAAACGGGGACAACGTGTGTACGCACTGTTCACGCCAATATTATTCCGCAGATCTTCATTGTGGGCACTGTCTTCGTTGCTCAGATGCCTGTTGTCGAACAGGATATAGTAATTTTGTCTCGACTATCATTTCTGCCGCCACAGAGTCAACGACAACAGCGATATTCGCACAATTGTGCGCCATTCGCACAATTTGGGAACTCTGACAACTCAGGCGGCAACCCAGCAACCCCCACAACTGGGGCGACTCAGCCTGGATGTTGGGCCGGCAAGCGCAATTTCCTCCGTGCGTTTTGATTGGCTGCGGCGGCGTGGAACCGTTTTTTGCGTGGGAAAAATCGATCGATCGAGTATTCCGTCGCCCTGCGAGGGGCTTCCCCTTCCCGCGCCTATTTCCGCGCGGATTCACCTGCGATTCCGCAAGTGGGAACAAGCCACAAGATTAAATCGCTCACCACCAGATGGCAGAACCAAGCATAGTAATTGCAACTATCTATACCCTATTTCATACTTAGTGTGCAACGCTGTCAAAACTACTGGCGCGAGCATGGGGCTTGATCTCGTTCATCATTTGCACGCGTGCTCGCGCAAACAAAACCATAGAAGAAGCCATGCGCTCGCGCGAGTAGCTTTGACAGCGTTGCACGCTAAGCATGAAACGGAGTATAGGATAGGTGACGCCAGGTACTGCCAAATTCATGGGCCACAAAAGCATTCTATTTGCTTACGCCACCATTGCAATCCGGACACCCTTATAATACACACATATACATACATTACGCGTACCACAACCATCGGCTGAACACATACAACGAACGCACATACGCATACACAGCGCATACAAACTTAAATACAACGGCGCACTACAAGGATCGCTGCTTCCGAGCTCTGCGCTTCCACCTTTCAGACTAGTCGTTTTGAAGGTACGGATTTTTTGGATGAGCACCGAAGCGATATATATTATTGCCAGTATGTTGATTTATTTTCAGCAATTTCATACCTATGAAAGCATCTTGAACGGCTTTAGGATTAATCTCTTTGTAAAAAGTAGACGCTCATGCCGTAATTATTTGAAAGCTAATAAGACAGGCCACACCACCGCGGTCCCAAGCCATATGTGTTTGCTTACCCGCACAGCACGTTGTAGAATTTTTTATTTATTTTTACATTGTACCTACATCGCCCTGTGGGCATTATTGTAGGGGGGTTTTAGAAAACATTATAACAAGTGGAAAAAGAAAACGTCATTATCATCAATGGACACAACATCTTCCGGGAGATCGTTCCACTCTCTCGCGGTTTTGACAAAAAATGAATTCGCAAAACTGTCAGTCCTGTAAGTGGGAACAGCAACCTTTTTAGAATTATCACAACGGGTAGAAACGTAGGATGGCTCCATAAGATAAGTGGCTTTATCAATTCCTGTTTTGTTGGGAAAGACACGGTGGAAAAATTTTAGTCTTAGTTTTTTTCGTCTACATTCGAGTGTTTCCCATCCCAGCATGGCTTTCATATCTGTAACACTAGCATAAGGGTCATAGTTGTTCAGTACAAAACGCGCGGCCTGATTTTGAATTTTTTCTAGTTTATTGATAAGGAAGTCGTGATAAGGGTCCCACACAACGCACGCGTAATCAAGGATCGTTCTTACCAAAGAAAAATAAAGTGTTTCTTTGACGTTTCGCGACGCGGATCTAAAATTTCGACGGATAAAATAAAACATTTTACTAGCCTTTCCGATTGTACGTTCTATATGGCTGTTCCATTTTAGGGAATCCGCAAATAGCACTCCTAGGTAAACATACTCAAACACAGTACATAAAACAGTCCCGTTGATTAGGTAGCTATAAGAATCGTGCAGCTTACTTCTCGAGAAACGAATATGTTTGCATTTACTTAAATTTAGGCTCATTTTCCATTGATTGCACCAAGAAGATAAAATATTTATGTCGGTTTGTAATATGGCCAGGTCGTCTGACGTGTTTATTTCCCTGTACAATACGCAGTCATCGGCGAACAGTTTAATATGAGACTGTATGTTTTCGGTGATATCATTTATGTATATGAGAAAAAGTAAAGGCCCTAAGACACTCCCTTGTGGCACTCCCGACGTAACCCGAGTTGATGTGGATATAGTCCCGTTTAAAACAACCCGCTGCTCACGACCTTCTAAATAATTTTGTATCCAATTCAGGACGTTGGGATCTATGTTTAGCAAAGCCAATTTATACAATAATAACTGATGGGGGACCGTGTCAAATGCCTTTCGAAAGTCTAAGAACACGCAGTCCACATATTTCCTGCTGTCTAGTGATCTGGATATATGATGATAAAATTCTACCAGCTGTGTGTTGCAAGAGTAGCCGCTTCGAAAACCATGCTGTGAGGGGAAAAAGAAGTGTAATGAATCCAGGAACGAGTAAATGTTACTGTAAATAATGTGTTCAAACAACTTACATGAGATCGATGTCAATGAAATAGGGCGATAATTTTCAACACTGGCTTTAGAACCCGATTTAAAAACTGGTGTAACGTTTGCCATCTTCCAATCCATTGGAACCATCCCCGTCTTTAACGTTTCACTGAATATAACAAAAAGATAACCCGCTATAGATTCACTGCACTTAAGAAAAATAGCAGGGGAAATGCCATCAGGTCCGACAGCCTTGGTTGCATCAATTCCGCGCAGCAACTTCACTATACCGTTCATGTCAATTGTAATGCTGGGCATTACGCTTTGCTGCGTTCGGTAAGCCACTGGAGATAACAGATGCGGAGAGTCTTCCGAAAATACCGACTTAAAATACGAGTTAAAGCAGTCAACCTTCGCGTTATCAGACACCACAGTATTACCATCAACTTTCAACACAGGAATAGAAGTGTCTTCCTTTCTGTTCGCGTTGACGAACTTCCAGAATTCTTTAGGGTTTCTTTTTAGATTTTCGTTAAACTTGTCAAAGAACACTTTTTTGCTTAATTTTATTTGCAATTTGAGAAGCCTGTTAATCTCCTTGTACTTCTGCTCAGTTTGGACTGACCAACTTTTGGTCAGCGTTTTGTAAGCACGTCTCGCTTTCCCTATAAGTCTGCGAATTTCTACATTAAACCAAGGCTTATTTTTTTTACGCTTCCTCATTTGTTTCGATGGAATATACACCTCCGCAAGCTCTAATATTTTATTTCTAAAAGCATGCCATATAGTTTTGACGTCACTATTTTCGGACAGACGACTAAATGTATAAAAATGGGATTCAAGCTCTGCATCGATCGCTTCGTAATTACCTTTGTCGTACAAAAATACTTTCCGTGGACACTCCGCTTGCTTTCGCGTTCCGGGCTCCGAGAGCTTAGCAACAACCGCGCAGTGATCACTTATGCCGGGAAGTACAGTGACCTCGGATACAACGCCAGGAAAATTGCATAAAATTAAATCCAAGACAGAATTCCCTCGCGTCGGTTTTTTAACATATTGTTCAAATCCAAATACACTGATTATGTCAGCAAACATCGAGTAAGCGCGGGGTCCATCTGTAGCAAGAACTTCATCAGACCAGTTGAACCCTGGTAGATTAAAGTATCCTCCCAAGAATACACTATCTGGAATTGTCGTCAACAAGTCACCCAGATTGTCTATCGAGTACGCATCACTATCTGGGGGGCGATAAAATGTACCAAAAACTAAAGTGGTCCCCTTAGGTAAAACTACTCGACACCATACAGACTCAGTGTCGTTTTCGGAAAAAACTAGTTCACTACTACTCCAGTCTGATGCAATTAGCAAACACACACCACCTCCGTGTCCATTTCTATCTTTGCGGTATACGGAAAAACCAGGGGGAAAAACTTCGCAATTAGAAACCGAGTCATGCAGCCATGTCTCTGTTCCCATAATAACTTTGGGTCTGATTGTCTCGACTAGAGATAAGAAATCCACTTTATTTTTCGTCCACTTTATTTTTTATGCTACGGAAGTTCACAAGTAATACCGAGACATCTACATCTGATAAAGCGGCATTTTGACAGATATCTCTCGCACTGCGTCAATCCTGCTGAATCGGTGGAGCCTTTTTACGAACGAGTATAGGCATGCTTTGTTCGAAATCCCAGGCGTACGTGTCTCCGTTGATAACGAGCTTGTCGTAGGTAAGATATACTTTGTTGTTCTTATCTTGTCGTTTTTCTTTGGAATAGTCCCATAGCTTGCGCCTTTTTTCTCTGACAAGTGCACTGAAATCCTCGGAAACGCTGTAAGCAGAGTTTTTGAATTTAAAGGCGTTGCGCATGATGTTGTCACGTTCTTTCCAATTTTGAAAGCTTGCTATAATCGGCCGACAGCTACGTTCCTTGAAAGTACCTAAACGGTGGGCCCTTTGTATTGAGGTGACATCGATATCTAGATTACCTTTACAGATGCGTCTAACAAGAGTTTCTGACTCCTCCCATGACTCTCGCACTGTGTCATCAGGTATGCCAAAAAACACCAAGTTTGTCCTGCGGCTCCGATTTTCAAGGTCTTCTAGTCTTGCTTCCAGCTTTCTTCTATTTACTTCAACATCTGAGATCCGTTGTTCAAATTGCTCGTTTTTTGCAATTAAATTCTCTATTTTATTGTGAATCTCCGTTTGTTTGCTTTCAATAACATTTAACTTCGCGAGGACACTTCTTTGACCGTTTTGCAGTTCAGTGAACATAGATTGTATGAGTTCCATTTGTTCCTTAGTTGCAGGACCAGGATTAGTTTCTACGTCGCCACTCAACAACAGCAACAAGAGCACAAATAACACTTTTTTCCTGTAATAGAGTTTGCGTCTATTACCCACTATGGCATGAAAGTGCTTATTCCTAGTGCTCGCAATCAAGAATAGTTGGTTGGGTGGAGCTGGCAGGAAACCACCAACAGATCGGAAAGGGCCAGATGGCAAATCACTAACCTGCATCTGCATCAAGAAAGGTTTTCGTGAGCACATGGCCTCGTTCCTGCCAGCTCCGAAACCCAGGGATTCTGTGACACGCGTCGGCTTATATGCTGACTCGAACAGTCCACTCGGTTGACTGGAGGGTGGGACGGGTGGAACCCTGAAGAACTCCGAAGAACTTGGAATCGTCTGACGGGAAGGCTGATAGGTCTATGACGTCGCATGCAGCTGACGCTGCGCTGACGTTGGACTCAGGAAACTGATGCCAGCGGTGACGAGGCAGAACGGAACAATCGCCTGCATCAAGAAAGGTTTTCGTGAGCACATGGCCTCGTTCCTGCCAGCTCCGAAACCCGCGAATGATGCCAGTTTTTCTATAGTATTTTTTTTAATATATATTTGTTATGTTCCCGTGTGGCTGCAGTTGTAGTCTTTAATTAATCTTTGTAGAGAGGGTATTTACTCAACTCGGAGCGATGCTTCTCGGCCAGAGAAATCGCATTTCGATCAACATGAATGCAGTCAAAGCCGCGACTTAACGGCGGGTGTTGCAGGGACCATGAATGACATTTCAAAATTTTACTTGACGATTGAAATGGGCGTTAGGCACATCTCAGACACTCTTGACCAATATCTGGCCCGAGCAAAAGTTTGGGTTCCGCACTAGTCATTTAGACAGGTGTGGTAATATTCGCGCCGGGTACGATGCCTGACACTCCCCCCCCTCCCCCCCTCCCCCCTCCCCCCTCCCCCCCCCCCCACCCTCCCCCCCCCAAGATGGCGGAAGACAAGTAAACTAGAGTGCGCCGTCAAAGCTTGACGACAACGGGCTCCTTGTCAGGCGATTGAATCAAATGGTTCAATTGAATGACGCGCTCCTCGTTTCCGATTTGGTGGTGAGATGTGATAAAAAAAGTAATTTGAAAGCAATAGACCCCTGTGTTTTCAAATTTTCGTAACGAAAGTCAGGCTATTGACTTTCTACCTTTTTTTTTTCGCGCACGGAATGATGTGATATCAGTAAAGTCCCAAACTAAAATTAATTTATTCCAGCCCGAAATTCGTTTCATGAGCCCTTTAATACCATAATTTATTGCCGCTATATTACCAAAATAACCCGACAGTGCTGCCCTTACTAAGAGCAGAATATTTGACTTTATCATTTAATCATCACCATCCAATCCAAAGCCAACTGAGCCAGCCCGTCGCAGATGTGCATATCAATCAACTATAGCAGTCAAACTCTAGTCGAACTTTCTCAAATGAAGACATTTCATTATAAGCTCGACCACTGAATTCAAATAAGTATTCTTTATTTTAAATTTAGATGGAACGGGAATGTATTAACAGATGCACCACTCGCTGACGGTAACTGTAAAATGGCCGCGACATTACAAAATCCCTCCTCAAGGTCAATCTTGAGAAAAAGATTTTTTTTTTCTGTTATTATCGGATAAAGGTTACCGGTAAAACATTTACGGTTATGGTTACGATTATGGCTTTTATAAGTTTCAAAGAACGGTTTTGTTCCGGTTACTGTAAATGAAAAAAAAAAATTGCGGTGGCTTAGCTCGGCTGTTCCAGGATCTACGTAGCGTGAGCTTATGAGGGCAAAATGAGAGGCGCTACCAAGCGGCTCCAGTGCGGTGTCAGACTTAGCTACGGCGCAGCGGAGGCGCACAGTTGGGCACGCGGCGGCACCGTTGCGTCCGCCGCGGCTATGACGACACTCCTCTGGATTGCGCAGACCGGCGAGGCGCGCGCGGTGGCGGCGGAGCGCGCGGCGGTGGCGGCTCTGGCGTGCCAGCTGTGCGCCGTGTGACGTCACTGCTCCTCGCGCATGCGCAGGCCGGCGAGGCTCGCGCGGCGGCGGTGGCTCCGTCGCGCCAGCTGCGGGCCGTGTGACATCACTGCTCCTTGCGCTTGCGCAGCACGGCTCTTCGACAGCCACGCGAAACTGCTCAACCTCGGACAGTGTAGCTCACGCTAGAATGTTTCGTTCCTAAACGGTCTTCAATTTCCGTTACGGTTCAAGTCCCTGCTTCGCAGTCATGAACTGCGTAGCCCATCCCGGAGGCAGTTCAATACCCGTCGGTCAACGCTTGGTGAGGCGCGATGCCTCATCGACGCACTAACGCTAAGATATCTTTCGTATTTATCCTACCTTCGTCCTATAATCAGTCCCGTGCGCTCATGGGTAAGTTTCGCATCTGAAGAAAAAATGTGACTTTTGTTACGATCGGCACTTGGATCGATTGCTTGTGTGACTTTTGATGGAATATGTTAGTGTGACAATAATGATCCCTGGAAAAGGGGAACAAAGGACAAACACAAATTTCCAAACAGAGCTAGGTGCCCGGTGCGCAACAAAAAAAAAAAAACATATCCGCCTAGTTTCGGTATCGAACCAGGGGCCTCTCCATTTCCAACGAAGCGCTTCACCAAAAAAGAAAAACAAATTCGGGTGTATGTATATCTATACAACCCAAAACGAAGTCTGCCTCAACGGGCGACTTGTCATCCAGCTGTAGATGAGAAATTTGGCCAGTGCAGTACAACCGCTAGCCTGGGGTCTTTCATTTGCATCGCTCGGTAGTTATACACGACCGCACGCTGGTGCAATGCTGATCCAGACCAAATCGGGCAGGGGCGGGTATTGAACACAGGACCCCTGGGTTCTGCAGCGTGAGCAGCGCTTTACCAACTGAGCTAACCGGAGTTAGATGTCAGTAGAGTGGACGGGGGACAACGACAAGGGTGAACGGCCTGCATTCTAAGGTTATGTTCATAATGCAATTAATGCAAAGATGCAAGCGAGCTGGAAAAGAATGACAATATTAATCCCTGGAAAATGGAAAATATAAATGAGTGTGGTTGTTCTTTGTCCCCCCATGTTTCTCTTCTTTGGGCATTCTTGCCGTTGAAATAGGACACCGAAATGTTGGACGTGAAGGTTATTTGACTCAAAAGTGAAAAGTAGTTATTGTAGAGAACTTGTATGGATGTGCTCTCCTTTCGGGCAAGTTAGCACAGAGGACACATACTCTCGTGATATGAATAAAGTCCATTATTCTCCTAGTGCTAAACATCCCTTTAAACTTTGTTAATGGGATAACGTTAAGATCTCAAATGCTCTCACTTCACCCGAACCGCTTGTGCTATAGTTGAATCAAGTTTCTGCCTCCCTGGAAGAACGATCTCAAACCGTTAACACGCAAATTATATAAAATAACTAACGAGATACTCCATAAAAAACAAGAAAAACAGCTATAAATATGACTGACTATTTAAACTAGCTTGTCATAACTTTGAAGCCCCGGTGTGCACAGCAGTTTCAATGGTGTAATGATGAAGCGAGCATGTGTACTTACTCCTTTCTTAGAAGGGATAAAACATGAAAAAATGCGGGCTTTTTGGAGTGTCACTTTTACGTGTGATGTATTTCAGGCTGTTTACGTTAGGAGGGAATTATAAGCACAAATTAATTAAACAGTTCACGCATTAACAATATATACATTTCCCTCTAGGCGAGCTTCCGTTTTGAAAAGATGAATAGTCCAAATGTCCAACTAAAACTTTGTGCTGTTCAACAATTAAAGGTGAGTACCATTTTTTGTTAAAATAGCAGAGTAAAAACTATTAGGAAATGTTGTTTTAAAACTATCGGGTTAGCAGAAAGACCACATAGATATATTGAAATAATGGTGGATCGTCGCTAATTGCGATATATTAGAAAGTTTAAGTATTTCATTTAAACGAAGATTGGACACTTTTTTCTGTGTAGAGTACTTTGAATCTACGCGACAAAGCTGGTACTCATTGTTAAATTAAGGTATGCATTTTTGTCTTGGCCGTCAAAGCTGCTAAGCGACCAGTGACGAGCCCTTGTGGTTTGAATAATTTTCTTGTATTTTTTTCATATATCTTAGTTTTTTGTTTAGAAGAGCAAACGATAATATATACACTGTCGAAGTGCATATCCCACATACAAAATAGTATGTCACAGCGTATATCATAAGTATTACGAACATATTTGAGGGCCTTAGCATTAGAACGAATCTCAAATTGTCCTTGCACCACAGAGGCAAGAACGCACCCATGAGCCGAATACGAATGGATACATCATTTTCGTACAAATTTACTCAAGGTCAAACAAGAGCAAATGTTAATCTATTTGTGATCTCCTGTATTAATCTTTTAAGCGCAATGAAGTTTCGTGCGCACTTATCATTGACATTAGCAACACATTCAATAGTTTAAAGTGTCTTTTTTGTTAACAAAAACTTTCGAGCTTCTTTACTACTGCTGTTTCTTAACTTTCCTTACAATTGGCACCAGTGTATCTCAGTTAGACAGGTTCATAGGGCCGTGTCACTGAACAGAGCTGGTGTCTCCAAGGATTTCGTTTAAGTATATGATATTTTACTTGTTATGCTAATAATTTTCACAGCAAAGTTGTAATTTTTAACGCATAACGTGATTTAGGGCTGTTTTTCATGCCTGTTGCGCCTAGAACTGTTGTAACAAATATCTGAAAACAGAACCACTTGTCTTCACAAATGACTGTCCCTCGACGGGAATCGATACGATTTCACCTGTACAATGGCATTGGTAATGATTTACTGATGAGTTTCCGGAAAACTTTGGCGTTCCAATAATGAGTGTGGTTACAAGATGACGTAATCGGTATACGTTAACTAACTGATCAGGTAATCACAATAAAGTTTGTGATGTGCTGTCCGCGTTGTAGTTTTTTATTTCATTCTTTCTTTACTCTTTAAAATTCTTAAAGAGTACAGGATGAGAAGCACCTGAGGAATGTCATTTGTTGTACGTAAAGTTCTGTCCGTGCCCGTCGTTTTATGTGTATTTCTAGGTTTTTACAAAATACAGGAAATAAAGAGCATTAAGGTATATTCGTTCTGTTTACTCCTGGTGTTCCTTTGGTACTTACAATACTAGACTGTTTTTTTAGATTTTTTTTGCGTTTAATGTATGTCATTCGTTTTAAGTCATTCAGTTTTCTCTTGCTTTCTCTGATTCAGCTTTATTATGGGTACAATTGCGGCCTTATTAGAGGTAATTGTTGGAGTAGAGGCACAACACAACACAATAACGTTGAACAAAAACTACAAAACATTGTTTAGGTTTCGCAGTTTTTCTTCTTAACGGTCACACTACCATACAAGCCCAATGAGGCTAAGTCCCTCCTTGGCACTAAAGAAATTAATCTATCTGTATCTTTTGCGTAGCACAAGATTATTATTACTGTGATTAATTACCTCAGAGGAAACTACTTAGAAAAATCAGAACTTTAATTGAAACAAAAGTGGTCAATTCCTCTTGAATTCATTTTTTTTTATTTTTAAAGGAAACCTATTGAGGAAAGGGAAAATAACTAATATCAGAGGAATTAGTAAAGAGACAATCAGATAAAACGCAAAATAATGTCGGCAATGTGATCTCAGATTTTATAAATTCAACTTAAGTCTTCGCCAGCAAGAGTGAGGGATTAGAAACGTTGTTGTTTGAGCTGTTCATGTTGAATGACCCCACAATCTCCCTGCCGTACCTTCTGTTGTGCCCCCTTCTCCCCCACCTCCCGGATTCTCGTCTCTTGAAAACGGGGCCTGGATTTGTGCAGGAACGGGCGTGCATGGCTATGGGATGATAAGAAGAAGTGAGGTTTTGAAAACATTATTGTAATGTTCCCAGAGTCGGTGATTTGTGCACATGCCAGTCTGACCTGTGTATTGGCTGCCGCAGCTCAAACGAATGGAGTACATTTTTTTTTCCTTGCACGGCATGAACTCCGTTTCATGTTTGACAGTGCAGCAGCTCAGAATCCGCTTATTGTTAACTTGCGGCATAGTTGCTGGGGGCGCATACGGCAAGAAAATAGGACGTTCATGTCGAATTGTGATGCCACGGATTTTAAGCGATGAGCGGAATTGTGCACGTAAGAGAGGACTGCAAATCGAGCTCTCTTCTCAGAGGCGAAGGGCCGATATTCAAGCCCAATAACAAACTACTCCAAGACGGAGCGAAGAATGTCGAAGGGGGAACCTGGCCTTGAAAATCTCTGATGAGAGTTTTAAAACTGCATTCTAAAAATTATGACAGGTTTTTGTCAAATATTTTGAGAACTGCGATTTTACGATACCTTGTAACCGACTTCGAGTGAGTGCTACAAAAAGGAAGAACAGGTTTAACGAACTTACGCTAGAAAGCCCAAAAGAGACCAGAAGAAGTAGCATGGCAGGCGCACAAATTACCGACTCCGGGAACATTACGATGAAGATTCCAAGGCGTCACCTGATTCCTATCATCCCACGGTCCTGCAAGCCTGTCCCTGCACATACTGCAGGCCCCGTTTAGCAGTTACAAAAATCTTGAAAGGATTGGGGGGGGGGGGGGGGTAACGGCAGATACGGCCGGGATATTATGAAGTCAATCGCCATGGACAGCGCATAAACAACGTTTTAATCCCTCACTGTTTTTGAGAAAGTCTGAAGTTGAACTCCTCAAATGAGAGATGACTCTGTCGACCTTACTGCATTATATCTTATCGTCTCTTTACTCCTGCCTCTCTTACTTACTTTCTCTTTCCTCTTTTTTTCAGCCTTTAATCGGTTGCTTGCTTTTGAAATTCCTAAATGTCCGTTGCTAGTTGAAATGTGTGGTGGTGTCGTCTTCCTACAACATGTTTATTCTTTCATCAATCTTGGCCTATAGTTTACATAATTTCTATTTTTTTTTACAGAATGTGTACAGCATTGTCAATCAAAATTTCTTTGAGTGGTGTCTTCAATATAGCCACAGCATAAAAGAGTTTTGGGTCCCTTTACCTTGTAGGCGTAATTAAATTGAGTGTCGTGCTGATTTTTATTGTCGAAGAGTTGTTTTTGTTTATTCATATTTGTGTTTTGCATGTCTGCTGATGCAGTCAATCTACTAGGGTCATTGGGCCTCCCCAGGCAGAATATATCTGTCTTTTGCTATTTTTGCTGAAAGGCAGTAAGCAAAAAAAAAAAAAAAAAAAAACGATATATATAGATATATATATATTTATGTTTTTAATTAAGCCAAGACAAAACAAGATATACAGCAAGGTGACAGATAACGGAAATGAGTATATCGAAGCAAATGGCACGGTGTACGGACTTGTAGAGGAAGTAGAAAAGGCAATCTACTCTACATACGACCTGGTAATCCTTTTAACGAAGTAAGTGCTGATTTGAATATATAAATCATTATTTAACATGGCAATTTTTTTAAATATTATATTCAACTAAGGTATAATGCGATGTAGCATCTAGAGTTATCATTTTGTAACATAATGCGTGATTTTCGAAAATTCGTTTCTTCAATTACTTACCTGCTTCTCGGTTTTGTGTGTAATTTATGCACAACTTAAAACAATATTATATTATTACAATATCAAGGGTCAAATAAAAATCATTTTGTTTTTTCTATAAAATAGAAATGTGTATATTTTAGTTTATAGTATCCTTATTCAGGGCTTGTTCGGGTGGATCCACGCCTAATACTACATCCTGGGATTCAGAGATCCCGTGAGGGATCAGGAACATGCGAACAGCGTTCTAACGTCTATGAATAGTGATGAAATCAGTGCTTCCATCTAGGCGGCGATATATTTCCCGTCGTGCTTACTGATATAATCAACCGACATCCGCATTCGTAATGTAAACTTTAGTTCCAGGGTCGCATATTTTGAGAAAGTCCCATTTGTCGTTTTGTAAGGGTTTATGCAAATAATTGTTTCTATAGTTGATTTGGGGTCATTATTTTAGAAATAAATGAACTGCGTAAAGGACGAGGACAGAGGTAGAAACGAGTACGACACACGGAGCGCAGACTTCCAATTGTTTATTTGGCGCAGACACAACAGTATATATGACAGCAGCAATCAGTTTGCGGTTAAATAAGGTTTAAACATGACCGTCCAAAAAAGAGAACTCCTTGTCTGATAGTGAAACAGATTGCATGCTTATGCAGTCGTGACCTTTCTTTTTAATGAAGTAGGCTTCTACGAGTTTTCTTTCCGTTGCCTCATTTGCTCTTGCGAGAACACGTGTCCTTTGCAAATCAGGATGACAACCGCATTTCAAACAATGTACAGACAGATGTCCGCTTGTGTTGTTTTTTATCGACACAGGCGGACATCTGTCTGTACATTGTTTGAAATGCGGTTGTCATCCTGATTTGCAAAGGACACGTGTTCTCGCAAGAGCAAATGAGGCAACGGAAAGAAAACTCGTAGAAGCCTACTTCATTAAAAAGAAAGGTCACGACTGCATAAGCATGCAATCTGTTTCACTATCAGACAAGGAATTCTCTTTTTTGGACGGTCATGTTTAAACCTTATTTAACCGCAAACTGATTGCTGCTGTCATATATACTGTTGTGTCTGCGCCAAATAAACAGTTGGAAGTCTGCGCTTCGTCTGTCGTACTCGTTTCTACCTCTGTCCTCGTCCTTTACGCAGTTCATTTATTTCTAAAATCATGAACCAACTAGCCCGCCAAAAGGTGTTACTTGAAGTCATTATTTTATTCTACATTCTCCAATTCTTCTGAAGCGTTATCGTATCAGGACTGATAACTGACAGATTTTAGATGATGAGAAAGCAACACTATTTTTTTCTGTGCTCATCACCAAAGTCAGGAAGATCATTTCTTCGGTAGCCCGCGCCTAGCCTCGTAATATACATTATTATTAAAACATGAAATGCTTTTAACACTACTCCCCAATCCCAAAATATTGTCCGTTCATCCATCAGACCATTCATTTTTCGCTAAATTTAGTGGGAAAACGAACGTTATACGCGACCTATACAGTAGGCGGGGAAAATAAAGCCAAATGATCTAACCTATACGTAAATTTAGCTTCCCTGTTAAATTTAGCGGAAAATTTCACGTCTTTTGACCTAAACACAAACTCAATTTCCCCCACTAAATTTAGCAGGCAAACATACGGCAGGCGACACACAACTTCCCTCTCCCTATTTTATTTCTTTCCTCCACCTCTCTCTTTCCCCCTCTATACCCGCTACCTCCCTTCCACCCTCTCCTTCTCCTTATCTTCCTCCTTCCTCTTCCTCCGTCCGCGCTCTTCCAAACAATTGAAACAATCGCTCCTAAACAGTTCATTTCATGCATTATAGGACTTTGAGTATAAAT
The DNA here is from genome assembly GCF_016920785.2 of Ixodes scapularis. Lineage (NCBI taxonomy): Eukaryota > Metazoa > Arthropoda > Arachnida > Ixodida > Ixodidae > Ixodes > Ixodes scapularis. The sequence goes on along the minus strand of NW_024609879.1, from coordinate 137,209,860 downwards.
GTCGCCACCAATTATATTTCCTTATGGTGGTAGACCAAATAACAACAAAGTGAAAGAAACTAAAAATGTTCGCTCCGCAAGCCTTCTTTTATGAAAATGGTTTTATCAATAGGGAGATATCACATGTGTCTAAAAAGGTAGGTTACAGCAGTAATTGTTGTTTAGTTTCCTTATATGTAACCAAGAATAGCATGCAGGTTTCTAAATATGTTTATTGAAGTCGGAAGTTTAAAAAAAAAAAAAACTTTGTCATGCTTGGAAAAATGAATGTATGAGCAATTCGTATAATTCAAAAACCAAAGAGGTATTTTCAAATTTTAAAAATTAGTAACTACCCATTTGTAGACGGACCACCTTAGTTGACTCTTCGTCAGTTTAGTAAAACTTTAAGTACGTGCTGCTCGCATTGATTTCAAAATGCGCGGGAACAATATTGAGAGTATATTCACTAAAGGGCGTAAATTGGGAGACACGGAAGGGAATCGTGATGTGCAAGAAGAAAGAGCGGTGTTTGGAAGAAAAAAAAAAAACATTAAGCCGGTCCAAATTGACACGTATTCGGGATTCGTATGCCGGAAAACGTATAGATGCCCGCTTCCGGTTCTGGCGCCACCGTTCCGTTTTGACGTGTTCCGGCACCAGTATTTGGTGTTAACTATTTCAACTTTTAACAACGATCCAAACCGACACGTATTCCGGATTCGTGTACCGGAACACGTAAAAAAGTGTACCAACGCACGTATATGAAGCGAAATTTTACGTGTTGATTTGAACGGCCATACAAAACACGTGGGCGTATTCAATATATATATATATATAGCGCGGTGGAGGCTGGAGGAGGTACTTCGCGGCCACGGATGTCATGCGGCTGCTACAACTGTCTCCTCTGTCGAGAAAATAGCGCGTCGTCGGCTCCGCGGCGTGGCGACATCGGCAACGTCGATCGGTTTCAGGCGCAAAGCTCGGTGCTGATCGAGCGGAACGACATCGTCGTGAGGCGGCAAAAGTATCTCCACTACTTGGCACAAAACGGGCAAGGTGATGAAAAAGTTTCTACTTCCTGTCGTCGAAACTAAAAGTGTTACTGCAGGGCTCGAATGTAACGTTTTCCACGAAGCCTCAATGTGCGACAATGGTAGGACGAGGCAATCATATTGCTTACCTGATTTACCACGCGACTGATCGCAAACTACGATACTTGGCATGAACACCGCATTTCACGTACAAATTGTTACTTATTTGGAGGCGACGTTTCAGTCGGCATCCTTCGCTTAATAACGCCAGCAGAGGAGTAGACGGGCTCTGGTAATACAGCACGGTGGTGACGTCACTCAAGCTTGTGGTGACCACAGTATGTTTACGCCGCCTCATAGAAACCATCGCGAGGGAAGCTCTCTTTCTGTTTTTATTTAACTTCACCAACGCACTCACGTCGAACTAAATATTATCTATCTTTGCGTCATTACAAAATGAGTTGATTTTCTAAATACCAACAGCAGCATGCGAGCAAATTTTTTTTCGCCTCCGTAGATATCACCGGTTTACTCTCCTAGGTCTATAGAGAAATGGACATGGAACAGATTTTCTTATGAAACGGCAATTGCGACAAATGGCCAATGCACCTATAGCGTTTAAGAAAAAAGTGAACATTGATTTTCTAAAGTTGAGGCTTGGGCGAGTTGGTACATACTTCGAAATTAAAAACAGCGCGGAAAGACGAGGACCAGACAAAGAAGTGACACGGACGTAGCGCTACGTCCGTGTCACTTCTTTGTCTGGTCCTCGTCTTTCCGCGCTGTTTTTAATTGATTTTCTCAACGAAAAAATACACATCAGTAAACGCTTAGTCACTTACCATCTGTAGCGCTGCCAGTTAGGAACAGATGGAAAAGTTCCAGGGCGTACTGTTAGCTAATTCAAAAGTTAAAAGCGTTTTCTTTAATGATATATTAGAAAAGGAAGCACGTTCCCGGCCTCATACACTACATCTACATGTATTCGCAGGCTTCGTCGGCCACTATCTCGTCATTTAAAAATTTCGAAAATCACTTATAACGTTTAAATTAGATAGTGGAACGACCTATAATGTGTGTATGTGGTTTCAACCGCTAGTACTGGATTGAGACAAACATGAAACATTTTGCGATTAGTATTATTTTTTCCGTATCTCCCAGGATAATTGTATATTTTCTTTCGGATTAAAGTTGTGAAAGGAACTGCATTAGAAGAGTTATGACGCTGGAAGCCTACTTAAATATTCTAGCCCGTTGAAAAGCGAGAAACTGGAAAGTAGAAAAGGAAAAAAGGAAAGAAAAGCATATTGCTCTGCAATTACGTTGCTACATGTAATGTCATAGTTTAGAGCTAGTAACCCCCAGGAATTTCGTCTAGAGTTTTGCTTCTAGGCCTCTCCCCTCCTCTCCACCCCCATTGACTTCACCCCATCGAATTCATCAAACTCCTTTCAGCCCCATTCCGCCCTCTCCTCCCGATTGACTCACTGACTTATTGGCCCCTTAACTGTCCCATTCGGGTGAGCTGTGTTCACAGAGTGTGGGGAATGACGGGTAGCCGGAAACCTGAATTTATGTGTATGTGACGTGACGTCAGTTTTCCCACTAAATCTAGCGGGAAAAATTATTTTGTGTATAGGTCACGTGACACTAAGTCATGTAACGTCATATTCCCTGCTAAATGTAGCGGGGAAATTCGTGGTTCGTTCTTTGAGGCTTCACTTCACCTGCAAACCTTGCCTACAAACGTTTCACGTTACGAAAAGCTTTACGGCGATTACCGCATATGTAAAGGTATCAAAAATTGAATTATTTTCGCGTCCAATTGGAGGAAATATGTGTGTCCCGGTTCCATGTATGCTCGCAAAAGTTTTGTTTTTCACCTATAAGGTACGTTAAATTTCAAATGTAGCAAAGTGCCTAACACTGGCCTAATTTTTCATACAGATATGATTTGGCAACGTACCATAATGGAAACTACTACAGAGATATGACTGGTACGTAACCCCCCTACTGTTTTAAGTAAATATACTGGATTCGGCAAAATAACTGGCACAGCAGAGTGTCAACTGAAGGACTGACAATCTGCTCATAGAGCCTTTTCCGATACGACAAAAGAAAATTTAGCAGCAGCTTTGTAAGATGCGAAAGTCTCATCCAAACTTGCTTAAAATTCCCTAGACACTAAAATTTGAGACGTTCTCTGTGTCTGTTCCTTCTACTGAAAGTTCTTCCGATTTCTTCCACCGCAGTCTCAGGTGTAATACGACATGATTAGCTACCACCAGCTCGCCTGCACTCTCACTGTCTTTTCACTAAAATTATCTTTAAAAAAACTTCTAAAAGCAAGGAAGCATTTGTACTAAAATTATAATCTTAATACAATGTCGATTGGCCACACTAGGTCCATAAGCTCGAAGACACAAAGTTGTTGTAAAACAAACAGACCAGCCTTGCGCAAACGCCACCGTGCTTGCTGCAATGTAATCTCAAAAGAAAACGGCCAGTTCATGCACTTCACACAATACGGGTGCCCCCGAATCCGAATGAAGCGTTAAAAGTAACCGCATAAAACGGCTTCGCCACTTATCATGCTACGATTTACACAAGACGTGCCTGAAGATAGAGGAAGCATCGCATTCATAGTTTAAAGCGCCAATTTGCCTAAATAAAAAGTAAAAAAAATAATTAAAATAATTAAAAAAATTAAAAAAAAACATAACTGACTTTCAATGTATACGGCGCCCGTATGCTAACCGCACACCCCCTGACTGGCTACAGATGGGAGCAGTAGCAGCAGCCTGTGGCTCTTACGACAGGCCAGCAGCCGCCCGATTGCAACAAAAACAGATAACCTTTCCGAATCATAAGCGGCACGCGCTTTTTCGAAGCAATAAAAGTGAGTGTATGTTGAAAAACAGCGCGACTGGGACGAGGACACACAGAGACGAACAGAACACAAGACAAAGCACTGACTAGCAACTGGTTCGTTATTACAACATAAGGAAGAATGACAATGAAATGGAAAGCATTGAGTGAGATGTTCGCGCGCTTGCTTGGCGCCTCGTGGAATATGCCCCTTTCTTCTTTTTTCTTTTTCATCCGATTGCAGACTGGTGTTCTTCTTCTTTCCTCAGGAGCTTTGGTTACCCTGAATCCAAAAACTTCATCTCGCTAGGAGTCATAGTCACCGAAGGTTGGGTCACACACGAACTGTTGCTCTTCATGATGTTGTAGGCTTCTACCATCTCTCGACTTGTTTGGTCGTGGTGTTGAAATAATATGCTGGTGTTTTCGAACTGTGGTTCGCAACCGCAATTTCTGCGATGCATCGCTAGATGTGAATTAACGGAGCCTTTCAAGGAGCTGTGGTGCTCTCTTAGTAGGATGTTTAAGCACCGGCCAGTCTGCCCGATATAACATCGCCCACAAGAGAAGGGAATGCGGTAAACCACGCCTTTGACGCACGACATGAACTTTATCCCATGGTTTACCTTACATGTGTTATATTCTAATCTTGCTATCCCCTCCCTGCGTGCACGTACAGCGGAACATAATCTACTTAAATTGTTTTTGGCTCAAAAAACAACGTTCACCTCGTATCTGGACGCGACTTTTTTAAGTCCGTGTGAAATGCGGTGAAGATAAGGAATGACCGAAACTTTCTTTTTTAACTGGTTCTTCCAGCATGAAATTGGAACTAATCTTTACGTGTTTTATTAAACTATCGCATACTGATTAAATAATTGAGTCTGGGTATCCTGAATCCCTAATCCTTTGAATCTGGGAAGTGAAGCTAACGCTCATTGTGTGAACACATGATTTTGTTGAAGCGGATTTTAAACAGGAATACACTATTCCTCTTTTTACGAGCTTCGAATGCGCTGACTGGTAGTTTAGCAAGCTCTTTGATGTTCTAGGATGATACAACCAGCAAATGTGTTCTATTGTAAATTCAACGAGGAGATCTAAACACTGAATTCGACTCTCTTTTGGGGTTTCGTAAGTGAACTTAAGGCCTTGGCCAAGCTCATGGAATACTTTAAGGACGTAATCTAGTGTTTTTCCGCAACCGGAGGCTTCAACAAATACCGAAAAATCATCACCATATATAAAGATCTGAATGGTGTGATTTTCCAATTTTTGAACTAGAGCTCTACCTATTTTCCCGAGAAAACTATCTCTTAGTACAGGCGCTACTCTTGACCCTATAGAAACACCTCACTTTTGAACGAACACTTTTTCCTCCCACCCTATAAAAGTAGATTTTAAATACACAGATAATAGTTAAAGGAAATGTTCAACTGTTATTCCTCATTGCGTTCTAAACTTAGATTCGGAAAATCACACCAATAAGATCTTTAGATATGCTGATGATTTTTTTGGTATTTGTTGAAGCCTCCGGTTGCGGAAAAACACTAGATTACGTCCTTAAAGTATTCCATGAGCTTGGCCAAGGCCTTAAGTTCACTTACGAAACCCCAAAAGAGAGTCGAATTCAGTTTTTAGATCTCCTCGTTGAATTTACAATAGAACACATTTGCTGGTTGTATCATCCTAGAACATCAAAGAGTTTGCTAAACTACCAGTCAGCGCATTCGAAGCTCGTAAAAAGAGGAATTGTGTATTCCTGTTTGAAATCCACTTCAACAAAATCATGTGTTCACACAATGATCGTTAGCTTCACTTCCCAGATTCAAAGGATTAGGGATTCAGGATACCCAGACTCAATTATTTCATCAGCATGCAATAGTTTATTAAAATTCGTAAAGATTAGTTCCAATTTCATGCTGGAAGAACCAGTTAAAAAAGAAAAAAAGACAGTTTCGGTAATTCCTTATCTTCACCGCATTTCACACGGACTTGAAAAAGTCGCGTCCAGATACCAGGTGAACGTTGTTTTTTGAGCCGAAAACAATTTAAGTAGATTTTGTTCCGCTGTACGTGCACGCAGGGAGGGTATAGCAAGATCGGAATATAACACATGTAAGGTAAACCATGGGATAAAGTTCGCGTCGTGCGTCAAAGGCGTGGTTTACCGCATTCCCTTCTCTTGTGGGCGATGTTATATCGGGCAGACTGGCCGGTGCTTAAACGTCCGACTAAGAGAGCACCACAGCTCCTTGAAAGGCACCGTTAATTCACATCTAGCGATGCATCGCAGAAATTGCGGTTGCGAACCACAGTTCGAAAACACCAGTATATTGTTTCAACACCACGACCAAACAAGTCGAGAGATGGTAGAAGCCTACAACATCATGAAGAACAACAGTTCGTGTGTGAGCCAACCTTCGGTGACTATGACTCCCAGCAAGATGAAGTTTTTGGATTCAGGGTAACCCAAGCTCCTGAGGAAAGAAGAAGAACACCAGTCTACAATCGGACGAAAAAGAAAAAAGACGAAAGGGGCATATTCCACGAGGCGCCAAGCAAGCGCGCGAACATTTGACTCCATGTTTTTAATTTCATTTTCATTCTTCCTTATGTTGTAATAACGAACCAGTTGCTAGTCAGCGCTTTGTCTAGTGTTCTCTTCGTCTCTGTGTTCTCTTCGTCTCTGTGTGTCCTCGTCCCAGTCGCGCTGTTTTTCAACATAAACTCTGACCAATTCGCCCAGTTATCGATCCTTATCGAGTGTATGATTTCTTCATCGTTCTCGATAAAACAGATTAAATGAACACAAAACAAATAAAACCGATGGCTCGGCGAGTAACTTCAGCTTCATGTCTTCTGCTTTTGGCGCCACCGCGCAGGTGCTCAGCTGCCGTAATCCTCCGCTGAGAAGGCTCCCCAAGCTGCCGAAGCTACCGAGGCGTGCAATGCCAAGCTTCTATACCCTATAAAAATTAAATCATAACCGCGGGGGTAGCACGTGCACTACCCTTGCACTCCATTCACCCTTAAGCTGAGACTGCAGACCACTGATCTCTATTGTAATAGGCTGGATCGCGGATCGGAATCCCGTCGGTGTCGCCACTGGCGGCCATTGCTTGACACCAGGCAATACACACAAGTCTATGGGAGAAACGCAAAAATATTGAAGCATGTATGCTGTGCTCAGAGGCGAGTATTTGATGGTGTGCTGCGATCCTTATGTCGGGTGTTCGGAGATCGAATCGGCATTTGTCGAACGTTCGAAAGCCGATTAAAAAAAAAATCAAACGTACCGCAGCACCTACGGCTGAGCTGGCAACTTAAGCTTGCTCTCGTAGTGGAGTAAACAAAGGAACTTGCCGTCAATGAGACCGTCCTTGGGGAAGTCCAGAAGTTGATGTATGACAAAGAAGTTTCATCTTGACAGCGGCTTTCCAGGAGTGAGCGAATTCCGCGTAGCAAAGCCTTCGAGCTTGTCGTCTGCTAAACCGAACTCAACGAAGCCGCCACCGACTCCGCGGTAACTCTAGGTAACTCTCGCCTCATTGAGCTGCACTACAGCGGAGTCACTCTCGACTACAAAATATTTATTTATAAGAACTGCGAGGGCTGTCAGTCTTAATGTTTTTGGGGGCAAGATATTGGACGGGCTTATCGAAAACATAAAAAAAGTTTCAGTGCCGACAACAGCATAGAAACGGGGGAAACGGCACTTTTTCTCGTTCTTCCCATGGAGTCCCATGCATTGGCTGGTGTCAATCAATGGCCGCCGGTGGGGAAACTCGGCCCCAGCTGCCGAGGCCGCGGTCCGCGATCCAGCCTACTACAATAGAGATTAGTGCTGCAGACATTGACACAAGTTCAAGAGCTCGAGATCGCTGCTTTCAAGTGTTCGTCCGCAGAACGAGCGTTCGCGCTAGGAATGCATGTCCCAAAGCCAGGAGCGCGGGCTAGCTCACGCTTGTGGCTTTGGCTCCAGTCTCAGATTAAGGATGAACAGAGTATAGAGAGGAAGACAGAAGCGTCCCAGCTTCTCACCGCGGAAAGGAGGACACCGGCAGCGGCGCCTCTGTCGCCTATTGTTCGTAGAGATCCTAGATTGAAGAGAAGGTCGATCTCGAAACATGCAGAGCGTTTGCAGTTTAAAGGCGGACGCTCTGATCGGGTAGCGATCGCAAACTCAAGGTGTCACAAAAAAGAAAATAAATTACACGCTAAATTGGTTCGCAAATTTCAAAAACTTCACCGAACTTGTAACAACTTTTCTCGAAAATGTCTTTAACTGGTCACATTGTTTGTCCTTAAATTTCTAGTCGAAACTCCAAGTAAAAAAATACACTTAAAAACTTTTATTTTAATTGCGGAGCGGCAGATGGTGGAGAGTCAGCGAACGACGGTCATGTTTCTATGTCTTATCCAGAGATGGCGCTGCAGATTACTGAACGTAAAGCGCCCAGGAGCCGAGCGAAAAAGCGCGCTCTATACGAGTTTTTGGTTCCGAGGGATATTTGCCAAAATAAAGCTGTTTGGGTTTTCAGTTAAGTTTTACAGTGCAGAAAGTGTCACGCCATAAATATTAATAAATTAAGCCGCCTAATGCTGCTTCAAAAATGACGTACCTTCGTTTGCGACGGTTCTTGTTTTTTGCATCGTCTGATTTCGCAGTTTGACGTTGGAATGAGAACGAGAGGCAGCCAGGAATGCGCTTGAAAAAGCAGCAATTTAGTGGCTCTGAAAGAGCCGCTGAAATCTGAACCATGGTTTCCGTAGTTGCGCTCAAAGGCCTCATTCACAGTGGTTACCGAAAGCAGGTTACAGTGTGTTAATGAGGCATTTCTGGTCTGGAAATCTGTTTCTCAAAGCTTGGACCACGTTGGTGTTCAAGAGATTGGTTGAGGGCAGAGACAAGCGCTGTGCTGGTAACTCTCCTCTTGATTGTTTTTGAGTGTCCGGACGTAAAAGTAAGAAGCCCTTTTGTTGACGGGGGTTCGTATTTCCAGCGAAAGTGTCTTGGTTTTATTTCCATCGCAAGATCTAGGATCTTTATGAAATTGTTTACAGGCGATTCATGTGTAAACACAAGATCCAGGCAACTGTCTTGAAAACATCTCCTGCTATTTTCCCTGTATCCTTCTTTCTGGAAGCCTATCTCTGCAGCATAGAGAACCAAGAAATCGTCCACGTACCTAAATATGCCTTTGATGCTTGTGTCATTTAGGTTATTTTAGATTATTCCGTCGCATACTGCCAGGTACAGATCACATAATTGAGGAGCCACCCTAGATCCCATGCATCGACCATTTTTTTTTGTTCATATTTTTATATTGATATGCTACAACTGTCGCCATCAAATGCACACTTAAAAGCTTTAAAAAGGAGACCGAATTTACTCCAGTTGCATTTTGAAAAGAAATGTCGCTTCGTTTCTCGATGGTGTCTCGGAGAATTTGCATGAAGTTTACGTGGGGTATAGAGTAATACATGCCTTTGATATCGATGAAGAATCCTGAGGTGTCAACTGCTCCATTTCATTGTAGATAAGCATTGAGTTCTTCTGAATTCCTGATTTTATAAGGATATTTATATTTTACAAGCGATAAATTTTTTGTCAAAAATGTAGAAAGATGCACTTGTCAAGTTCTCCTTTCGGACACAATTGCCCGAAAAGGTATTTCTTTTTTGTGAGTTTTTGCCGAGAAAAAGACTTCCAGGTGTCCTTCCTTCAGTCGCCTCGGTGGCTCCGAGGCGAGGGCACTTGCCTACGGATCCCCATGTGGCGGGTTCAAATCCCGGCCGAGGGGCCCGCAATCTGACGGAGGCTTATTGCGGAGGAGTCGACGTGTAACCGAGCTTTCGGTTGCACGTCAAAAGATCCCCAGGTGGTCCAAATTAATCCTCAGTCCTCCGCTGGGTCGTGCCAGATGCCTGTCGTTGATTTGACACGTAAAACCCCCCAATTTTGTGTCCTTCCTTCCTTCCTTCCTTTTTTTTTTTATTGTTGTGCTAAGTTTGGTCAGGTTGTTCTTGTCGAGCTGCTTGTTTAGCTGCTGTGCTCATTTTATCTTTCTACGGAAATAAAGTTTTTGTCATCGCATCAGAAGCTTGCTTTTCGTATGTATTTGAGTCCAAGATTATAAATCCGCCTTCTTTATTCGAAACACATAGTCTGAGTTCTTTCCTACGTAGCTCATATAAAGTGGAGCAAAGTTCATACTTGGGGTTGTAGTTTGCAATGAATTTAATTCCTTCATTGGTAATCTTTGTTGCAGCGTCTTGAGCCTTGGACGCGATAGTTCTGACAAGAGCCACCTTGTTAATGGGCTCCAGCCGGGATGGGGGGGGGGGGGGGGGGTAGAGCAAATTTGGACTCTTGTTCGAGTATATGTCTGGCTTTGCATGAGATGTCGAGGTCCCCCATGATCTGTAGAGGTTATTGTTTGGGTTTATTCTTTTCTCTTCTTGTCATGTGTTGCTCTAAGTAAGGAAGATACTATTGAGTGTATATTAATTCTCTTGAGTGTTTTGCCATTGCCAAGTGATTTCTAAATTCGCTATAGTGGGAGCAATCCACACGAAGAAAGTCTGTGAGAAGACGTTGTTGCCGCCATGTCTCTGATTTTTTTTTTCATTTAAGACTCGCATGGAATTTCTTTGTGATGGCGCAGTCAAGCGGAACATTTGCCTGATACCGTCGAAAAGGTTAATCTTGTTGATGCTGCGTACCAGCAACATGCCTTGACATGTGGTAGTGGCAATTAAGTGGCTGAGAGTCATCAGCTCAAGGGATGAAATTGCACGTGAGATGCTCGAGGCACTGGCCAGTGAAGAACACGGAGAAGGCTGTGTTACCACTTCGTCCATAACTGTCCACACCAAAGAAAAACAGTGTTTGCGGTGTGCCACGTCCAGGTAACTCGTAGAATAGCCAGATAATGAAAAAAATTTATAGTTTTCTTGGGTAAATAATATTTAAAAATAATAGTTAAATTACACATATATGAACAGCTTGAAAAAATACAATTGCACATGCGAAGAAGAACAGTACAAAATTAAAGTTGTTAGTCAGCTCCTATCAATTTTCGTGTCATTTCTCCATTTATTTCTGCAATTTCAAGCTGACGCATCACAAATATTTACTAACTAGCTCAACGTAAACTTGTAACCGGGAAAAGCTTTCCAAATATTAACTCTCGCCATTAGGTTGATTTAGGTCATCTGTTGGCTGACTTGCCACAATTGTCAATGCATTCTGACTGATGCCTTCTTTTTAAACTATTACTTTTGATCTGCTCCCTTAATTTTATAGCTTTATGTCTTAACTTGTATTGAGTTGCGGACTATGTGCTGGCTACCTTGATACACCACCGGCAGTGCTTGTTGTTGCTTGGGGCAACAAGGCACTTTTCTCGAGATTTCAACACATCTTGTGTGGAATATTTTTCCCCTTATTGGGAACACCAAATTCTTACGAACGACACTTTATTTAAAACATCTGGTGTTAACAACAATTGAGAATATTACGTGGGTGCTATAGTCGTTGGATGTGAGCTTCGCAATTAAATTAATGTTTTGTAATACAACCGAACCATATACACTTTTACCCCTTTATAAGCCCAGATATTAATACTCTTGTGAACAGCTTAGCGCGCAACCATTAAGTGGCACAGGCAAACATTTGTAGTTAATTTTTTTGTGGCAACAGAACCCTCGACACAAGCCAATCCTGCCTAGAAAGGTATCTTCTTTTTGTGAATCACCATTTCACTAGTGTTTCACTAGAGGGTTTTAGTTAAAATTCTCTACACCACCTGAACTACGGAGCATGCAAAAATACTGTATATCCTATGCCGCATTGGTAAGAAGAAAATAACCTTATTTCCAAAGGGCTCTATTATGGGAAAACATATGATCTTAGCTGGCATGTAAAAGTATTTTTATTACTGAGATATGAGTGGTGTAATAAAATTTTTCTTGCTCTTAACCTGCGATCGCACTAACATTAGACGGGATTTTGCGTACACCGCTTTTATATATGAAAACGGTTGCAGCAATTTCTGCGGCACGAACGGCGAATTTCTTCGGTGAGTTTTCATGGTGGGGGGGGGGGGGGGGGGCGGAAATGGTGGGGGTTGGCGTCATTCTTGGCATCCCCGAGCTAGCCCTAAGGCGAGTATTGCCTGCCACTGCCGATGACATCATTTTCACTAGATCCCCAACTATCTTCCTCTCTACGCTGCTCTCACAAACAAAATGGGAAGAACTGTTGCGACATTTGATTTATGAATAACTAGCTCGTACTGTAACATTAAGAAAAAAATGACACAATGTTCTTGGGTGATAATACCTAAACTTCCATACTTTTTCTTTAATTCAAGAGTCGTATTACTTTTCTTCAATTTTTAAACTATTGTACTCGCCCGTGTTCATTAAAACCGAAATTAAATTCTGAAGGTATGCCAAGCTTCTAATATTCTGAGGTCTATGTAATCCTGGAATTAAGGTTATCTTCACAACCTTGACGATAGCCGTCCTTTACATGGTTTAATGGCTGGCGATCAAAGCATGTTGTATCTAAAACAATTTATCGAATTGCCTTCTCAGGAAGCACGCCACAGAAACGCCTAGCTTTGCACAAGCTTGGCAGTCCTAGGGGCCTAACCTGGCTCTAATACTGTTTTGCTCCAAGCTGTTACTTAGTGCCAGATGACTACTCTTCTGCGTTTCTATGGATATTCTCCGGCTGTCCACATAATTGCCAAAGTGCCTAATTTAAGCCAGATTGGCCACGTATGAAGTGAAGAACAAGTAGTGAAGACTATATCTGCCACTTGTTCGGTAGTTTGGGCCCAAAGTTGTCGTAAAAAACGAACACCAGAAGTGAAGCCTAATATTGCGCTTCTTCGGCGGCCAAGGATGCCAGACGACCGCTAAGCTACCAACAGTAAAGCCTAATTTTGGCAATTGTTCGGCAAACTAGCGCCAGGGTACCGAGACTCCGACCAAACAACGTAAAGTGTAGCTATAGTTTGTATTCTTCATTTTAAGGCCCTCAAAACTTAAGATAAAAAAATATACTAAAGAGCTGTGGTACCTGAATAATGCTTTGCGCGGGTTTGTGTATAATGCTGCTACACACAAGGCAACAGAAACATTAGTTTGCTAGTAATATAATTAAAAGGTGTTACCTCTGAAAAACGAGTTTCCGTGCAAAACTTACTGTTAATAAAAGATGTAATAATGCCTAAACATCAAATGAGTCATATGCTTCAGATAACTAAAAACATGTCTCTTGAATCTCGTTTAGGCATAGCCTTTGTAGCGGGCATGTGCAGTAAATATAAGGGAGCGGTTGTAGAAGATGCAGGCCTCACCTTAACGGGAGCAAGTACCCTTTCTCATGAAATCGGACACCTGTAAGTTTTCGACTCTTTGTATCTCATGATATTACTTGAAAAAAAAAAGTGCCTTCTGGAACGTTCTGTAGATATCGATTACTATGTGTTTATCTGCTTGAGGGTGGTCTGTCAGTTGAAGGCTCTCTCAAGCGGAAATAAGACTTATGTGGTACCATATACATCTTCGCATTTGCTCAAATGTCTAGACAAATAACTCTCAAGATTTAATTTAATATCACAGTTCTGTCATTCTTCAGGCTATGGCAGCTTGTGTTTTAAATTCAGGTCTAAAAGAAAGAGAAGCATCAAATGTTGTTTCATGAACATAACATATACTGCCTGTACTGCAATTATTAACGTCTTTATCAGTAAATTGAAGGCAATATCTGCGTAGGCTCAGACGACAAACATTTAATCAGGGGGAAGTACTGTAGTATGTTGCCTTTGCTGGAAAAGTGTCAAGTACTTTTGGTTTTACACTTAGGCCTGGCACGAGACTCCATTAAGTAGTGCATCATTTCTCGTCTTGGTCGACCCTCTTAAGCGCCGTTCACACATTTACAACGGAGTACGACCGAGAGAGACCAGACCGGTGTTTAAGCCTCTTGCGGCGTCTTAGGACCGGATGCGCTACGGCGGAGCTGGTCCTAAGACGTTGTAAGAGGCTTAAAAACCGGTCTGGTCTCTCTCGGTCTTACTCGGTTGCATACATGTGAACGGCACTTTAGAACTCCTTGTTGCGTTAAAAAATATTTCTTTTTTGGTTTTTATGGAATGTGACCAATTGGCGATTCGCTACAAAATGTTCTAACTTTTTATAAAAGACCAAAATAAAAACAAACTCATGAAGCAGCGTGACGTAACAGGCCTAAGACGTCGGGGCGGTCGGCAGATGAAGTTTAGATTAATATTGTCACCAATGAAAGTGGACGAGTGGACGAACAGTGAACTGAAAACAAAGGTCTAATCGGCGAAATGGCGAAATTGTGCCAAACAAAATAAAAAACGAGCGTCGAGGCAGCAGGAAACCGGGCGGCGATTTGGCGGCGTAACAGCCAGCGAGAGCGAGACTGACTCGACAAGGTCGCGGGCCGCTCCTTATCACGAGTGTGTTGGCATATGGAATGTTCGGCAAAGAATCTTCGGGCGTCAAAGGGCTCGGGGAGAGAATGAACAGGCACTTTCTAGAACAAGAAACAGACGAAATGATAAAAGTTACTCCCCGAGTAAGAATAAAGCGGAATCTTCTAGAATTCCGTGACCGAGGGTTGTTTGCTCGGCCTTGAGTGTGGCAATATTTCTCGTCTGGTTTCTCACGATATAAACGTTTCTTTTGGCATTTCCCTAATCACTGCAGTGAATGCTGAAAACGAAGTTATGAAAGGAAGTTCCTACATATGTAACCAAGCTTACTGGAGCCACAAGTACATATTTGTTACTGTGACAGTTATTTGACTTCGTGACTGCCTCCTTTTTAAAAGTGCAATATATGTCAAGAAAATCCTTTAGTTTGTTGCCTGGCAAAGTACTAATTCATGGCAGTAACAATTTTGCGAGTGTCAGAAGATCGCTTGTAAAATATTTTATATGATTTTCGAATGTAAAATATATTATAAAAAAAAAAGTTGAGGATGCATAAAATTGAGATTTTTACTTGTCGAACCATTGAAACACTTACACAATCTTCATTACTTTTTATAGTTTTATAAGAACGGCTGGATATGTATATACATATCATTTAATTTGTCCAAAGGTTTGCATGGAGTAATTCAAAAGTTGCAAAATGGTTCTTATTAAATTCATTGGAACACCTATATAGTGCGTTTAGACAATCATCTGTGCCAAAGATCATTTGTACCATACAAGGGAAAAGCCTACACCTTCGACAGAAGAACAGGCCTCCGAAATTGGAGAGACACCGTACAAGACAGAAAAATAATAAAAGACATTGTGACGCCCTTCAGAGATCCACGATTACTTACCGAAACTATTTATTCATTGTTTTATTTTTTTTCTAAAAGAAATCGTTTTTTTTCTTTAGGAACTTAATCCAATAAAGACGTACCTTTCTTTCCCAGTCCCTCAGCGCACCCTCATACTCCCACGGGAAAAGGAGTTTTTTTTTTTCTTGCAAGATACAAAACGAAAGGAGGAGTGATTCGCCTTATGGCCCCTGTGTGACGCTGACTACGAGCTGTTTTCCTTCTCGTCGTCTGCCGCTATTCCTCCCTCTTTTCTCGCAACCTAGTGGTTCATAATTTGGGCATCAAAAGCGCACACTTTCTCCCTAAATCCTCATTTATTAAACCTTAGGTCTATGCCCGTGCTTCCGTTTGTTTTATTTTTGTTTGATCTGTATTTGTGCCAAATGAAGAATACGTACACGTAGATAATTGCCGCGAACACGACTTTTCTTAAGTTACACGATGGTCCTCATATAAACAATTTCGCGTTATCATTAGAGCCTAGTATCTTTTTTCCATGACAATTGTGCAGGATTGAATTTGTCGTTTAAAAAAGTATTCTGATGCACAGGCTTGGTTGTCCTCACGATGGAGAAGAAGTGTCGGACGTCCTGCCAGGGTCACCAGGTTCAACGGCATGTCCATTCGCCTCTGGATATCTAATGGGCGACCTTTACAAGGCAAATAACAACCTAAAATATACGATATCCCCCTGCTGCGAATCTATGATCAAGTTTGCACTCAAGTACGTAAAATGCACCTGTAGAAAAGCTATATAGCGTAGCAGTTATTGGCTAGAAAAGCATAGAAGTCAAGTATGCTGAGTGATCAATTTCTTTATAATGGAGCCGCATCATATTTTTCGTAAAATATCATTGATCCACTTGACTGATGCTGCTTTATTTCACTGTCAGGCCATTGACAATATTAACCTTTATTTCATGTTGACCAAACTTGAATGTCAGATTGGACAGAATGGAATGTGTGCTTCAGGACACGCACACAAACTTCATAACAACAACTAAATTGCCAGGTAGTGTTGTTTCTAAAAACGAAACATGCAGAAATCTTTTTAAGACATTGAAAATAGATGACGGATTTCATGAAGATCAGGTAAGTTTTATTTAAAAACATCTTTCTTTTTGATTTGAAGTGTTTTTCTTGGGCTTTTATTACGAGTGCCGATGTATTGGGCGAAGTTTCGCATTTATTAAGAGCGGCATTTCATAAAACGAATGATATTCAAATTGTTCTTGTGGCATGAATTTTTATTGAAATTTAAAAAGCATACAATAAAACTCTCATTATAAATTATACCATTTATTTTTAAGGTTACGTATACATGTGATATGAATTCATAAAATATTTTAGCACAATGAGAAAATTAATTGGCAGAATTACGGCTGTTTGATGAATATTGTTACAAAATACAATGAAAAGTTACCCAGACTTAATATATTACCGTAATCAGTTCTTAAACTCATGGGGGGTCTCAGGGAGTCACAGACCCCTCCCCGACTGCAAAGGGTCGTCAGAGACCCTTTAACATTTCTCTGGCGATGGTGAAAACGAAATCATAAGTACTTCATATTTTAATCAGAAGTGGGATTTTCCACTGCAATTTTTTTGTAGTAACCATCTCCTAAGAAAAAGAAATTATTCAGTAGCCATATCGATTTCGTGTTGAACAAAATTGTCGAATGTTTCAAGGGCGCTATTATTTCTTGGCGAGAAAAATTGTCGGAATCCACGTTGTTCCTCGGTTTCGTTTCAAGTCGGTTGTGAGTGTATCTAATATGCCCCTCCCCCTTTTACCACAGTTTGTAGAGGACTCCCGCAATTTACGGGAGACTTTGAGCACTTACCATAACAATGTCTATCGTAAATGGGAATTGAATACTTTGCTTGTTTGTAAGAAATACAACCTTCACGTTAGTGTGCTTGATCAGTTTTACTAAATAAGCACTACTTCAATCTTCACAAACTTTATGAATATTATACTTATAATTGTCCCACATTTCCACTTTATTGTAGTCCTTGCAAACATAAATATTAACTGTGCTCTGTTTGACCGTATTGGTTGTGTGTAGCATTGGGAACCTTGATGGGCGCGAGGACACAGGTAAAAGCCAAGCTTTAGTTTTGCTGATGCCTGTGTACCTCCAGGCTTTTCGAAAGTAGTGGCTTCATTCCCATGCCCTTCCTCGAACCATGCTAATTTTCTCTGACACATCATTGACAACATTTGTCTACAAAGAACAAAACTTTTGCATGGCAAAGTTCCCCAAAAGTATGTAAATTTGTGGAATGTAACAGAGATAAACTTTTGTAAACTTACCACAAGAACTATGGTTTCTGAGGATGCCTATATAGTTTCGATGGACATAATTAGGAAATCCCAAATTTTTTCCTGGTTTTTTATGCAAACCAAATTCCGTGGGTGACCCTGAATGTGACTCAGGTCAATGGATAATTGCGAAAATTATAACTGACTCTACTAGCCTAACAAATTAAATTAGATAAGGACAATCCGACCCATCAGCTGCTCTTGGTTGTATCTTGTTTCAATATAGAGTTGCAAAAATAATATCATGCCATACAAAAATGAAAGACGTTTACAGTTCCCCGTAATGCCGAATTACAGGGCAGCTCTAGAGGAGGAAGAGGGGTGGGTATGAAGACGGGGGTATGCCCCTCCTCCTCCACCGTAGGATCTGCTCCTCCTCTCCTCCTCCTATCGTCATCCTCCCCTCCCCTTCTCCTCTTTCTCCCCTGCTCCCTCTCCTCCTCCCCTTCCTCCCTCCTCCCTCGTTACGTCACTCGTGACCCTATCGTGACCATTTTGGCGTCACTCATGAAGGCCTTAGGAAGGCCATGACCCTCACCAGTGACCTTTGAGACGTCGCTCGTGACCCTAGTGACCCTTGTGACGTCACTCGTGACCCTCTTGACGTCACACGTGACGTCACGTGTAACGTCATCATGGGAAACGTCCCATGATGTAACGCGCTTTTACGCCGACGCCGCTCAAACAGGAAACGGGCGCCTAAGAGCTGCGTTCTAAAAAGCAGTTTTCTTGAACGTCATCGCTGTTCTATTGCTCGCATTAATTTTATTTATAATACGGGCATAATGTTTATTGTTGAGCATTTTTATGCCGCTTAATTTGCTTATCGAAGTGCTTTATAATTACCGTACGATGTTTATACTGTATATAGAAACAAGTAATTATGAAGTAATTTGTTACAAATATTTGGTAATATAAAAACATAAAATTATTGTAATAATGCAAGGCGCCAATACAAAATTACCTAAAATATATTAAACTACACTTCATTCGTTACTTCTACCGAATCATTGTTCAAGTGTCATTTTTGGAGCGTAAGTCACTGACAAACTCACTCAAACTTGAACTATTAGCTGCAACAATTCCGGGAAACTAATTGAAAAAAAATGTTTTTAAAAAGTTTGTTTCTAACCATACGGCATCATAGTTATTTTCCAACTTTTAGTTGTGCTAATATTAGTTTGGTGGACCGGTCCAGTAGCCTAACATACTCAATTTAAACGATGCTGGCTGGCTGCTGTTGTTTTTAAATATATATCTAATTTAGTATTTAACAATAAGCAATGATTTGCGGCAACCTCGTTCATTGTCGATTCCGGAACATCCAAAGTTTTTGCAACCTCATTTGTTTTTGCTAGCAGGTCATCGTTGTCAGACTTTGGAACCGCATACATTTCTAGATTTTGTTTTCGACTCCTTCATTCGAGGTCGTTCACTTCCTTCCTTAAGGCCCGTCCACAAACTTGGAACACGATAGGACCGAGTGCCTTAAAGAAGCTCTGCAAAGATTTTAACATTGAAAGAATTTGCATCTTCTAATTTTGACAATGTTTATCTTGTCAAAAAGAACAGAAAACACACCTTCTTCCTTGGAAATGTCACGATTCCGCCGCGTAATTGCAAGGCAAATATTTGAATTTTTCCCGAGCTGCATTCGCGAGCGGCGGCTATGAGAAGCACGCGGTGTGACGTCAAGAGGAACTTGTAAAAAGATAGAAAGTTGTGCAAACACCTGCTCTGTGAAAGGTAATTTTTCTATAAATCTGGCCGTTTCAGTATAAATATAAATGCGCCCAAAACCTGGTATCATGGACAAAATATTTAGTTTACGGAGTTTTAGTGACGCCATTTATCTGAGGTCAACGATATCGCAGCTCCATCTGCTACCGCGAACAGTCGCCAGAAGCCAGAGGGGCACGGGGGACGGGGGCTGAGCCGGACGTGGATGGCCGGAGCCGGACGAGACTTCCCTGCTTTCGACATGTTGATCGCGATGCGCACGCACGGGGTCACATCTTCGCCGGCGGGTGAGCTCTTGCTGCTCACTGATGGCTCTAGAAAGAGAGCTTCACCGGAACTCCGCGCGTCAGTCTTTCACGTCACAGCGCACGTGACTAGGAAGATGGTGAAGGAGTTGAGAGGCGCCGGTAGCTTCAATATTTGTCAATTTTTTTTAAATAAAAACGAGGACATGCAGGCAAAAGCGGTTTTTTGTTCTTTACTTCAGAAAGGTCACGACATCAATTCCCAAAGTATTTAAGCAAAGCACTGAAATTGTTGCACAAATACCTGTAAAACTAAAACCTCTTAAATTCGCTTACGACGACAGAAGAGGGGCACGCCGGTGTCATATATGCGGTGACTCTGGAACTGCATTTAGCTAAACGGAAGGTTTTGCGGTATTTGCGAGGTCAAATGAATGCAGTACCTTGAGGAACGGTCGTTTATAACATTTACTAAGGTTTTTTGAGCCAAGAAAAAGAATGATGCGCAATAAAATATGAAATATATGGGACCGCAAAGTGTTACACTGTTTCTCGATAGGTGGCGCAAGTGTGTTCTCTCGTCATAAGAGATTTTAACAGGTGTCAGTGCACACGGTCCTAGGGAATCGCAAGTTTGTGAAGGTGCCTTTTGTCATTTTATGCCCCCGTCAGCGTCAATATTTTTTTACTATCCTTCGTTTTAATTCGAAAGCAGTAACTGTTCCACGGAGTGAAGCCGGCGTTCTTTATAGAAGAAAAACGAGCGTTAAATTCCCATTGGCTGCGACGCGCCATATCAGATGCTTCGTCAAAGAAGCCGGCGGGGCCGCTCAAGGTCAAAGCGGACGCGACTCAGAAATAAAACGCAAAGTAAGCACAGCAACGCAGATGCATCGTGAAAGAAGCCGGCGGGGCCGCTCAAGGTCAAAGCGGACGTGCACTAGAAATAAAACACAAAGAAAAGCACAGCAACGCTGATGCATCGCTAATGAAGCCGGCGGGACCGCTCCAGGTCAAATCGGACACGCCTCAAAAATAAAACGCAAAGTAAAGCACAGCAACGCAGATGCATTGTCAAAGAAGCCGGTGGGGTCGCTCAAGGTAAAATCGGACGTGCCTTAGAAATAAAACAAGTAAAGCTCAGCAACGCAGATGCATCGTCAACGAAGCCGGCGGGGCCGCTCAAGGTCAAATCGGACGCGCCTCAGAAATAAAACACAAAGTAAATCACAGCAATGCAGATGCATCGTCGAGAAGCCGCGGGACCGCTCACTTTACCTGCTCCAGGGTTTTGAAGATTTGCATAGTTTACATTTCCACGAATCCCGCAGAGCATTGCTATTGGACCTACACGTTGATTCTGAGACCCCAGAGCAAGCGCAAAAATGCATGGTGGGCGTATTCACACTCCTAGATAAACCTATTGATTCAGATCAAAGTGGATCACTTTTTTAGATTATAATGGACAAAATAGTTTTTAAGCTTAAAAAGAAAAAATCTATACAACAGCCACAGCAAGTGACAGCAACAGGATAAGGATAGAGAGGGGACCCCTGCGGATGATTATGTGTAAGCCCACGGTCGTGCGCGCTGCAGCTGCTCTGTGCAAATGACCTATAAGCTACAGCTTTTTACGCTGCAGCTCATGACGCAGCTTGATCTTGTAGTTCCACACCAGTCGCTGTGTATATTTTTGCATCGACGTTCATGAGTAGAGGAGAGCCGACGCCCGAGCTGTTGATAAGAGCCTATGCTCCAGTGTAGTGATGACAGCCGGTGAATCTTGGGTAACAAACTTCTCCGGGCTTTAATGGCAGTAGATATGTTATTATAGTGAGATCGCAGGTAAGCTAGTGTATACTTTCCATTTGATGAATTACCTGAAACTGGAGCAAGAAACCAAGGAAACATCAAGCCGTGGAAGAAGAAATAATAGTTGACAGGAGTATGAAGTCTAAAATTTAGCTAAAAGTTCATTCAGTAAACCTCTCTTATATATATCCTACCCCCCCCCCCCCCCGGTCCCCACACTTAGCACAGAAAAGGTCCAATCCATGCACTTGCCTCAAAACCAATCCCTGCTGCCAACCCAGGACACTTGTCCGTGTCATGCCCACTTGTCCCTCCTTCACTGAACAAACGCAGTTTGCACGGTACCACCAGCGCCCCCCCCCCTCCTATATACGCGTACAAAGGAAACAGGGACGATTTCCGCGAAACAGATGCATCATTGACCTTCACTTCGACAAGCTCCCTTCCCTTGAAAAAAAAATATTTCATATACAAAAAAACAAAAAAAGCACGAATTATCTCAAATTACTATACTAATTTGAGTTGGTTTGAAAACATCAACATAAAAGCTCCCATGTCAGAAGTTGCGAAGCATGCCCAGGAATTACTAACTGTACAATCCTGGGGCCAGAAACAAGCTGTGCACAAAGAACGAAACGAATTTTAAAGCGCGGTAAGAAAAACAGTTACAATAAAGATGATATACATGTATATAAGCCAAGCGTCTTTGCAGCTCTGGAACGTTTCCAAAGCCTTCCTAATAATTTGAGCTTGTTTGTGTTTTTCTCTTAGTTTTTTAAATATTTTTGATCAAGTAGAGAGGGACGTGTCGAAGTGAATGGTTGGGGATGTGTTGGATGCTTTTGCCCGGTGGTGCCAAGCAGGCCCAAGTGCAGTGGTAGAAGCTGGGTTGGAAGTGTTGCCAGTCCAGGCATTTTTCCGTGTATTGGGCAGAGAAGAATCAGTGTTTGTGGTAAAGACTGGGGAATGTGCGCGTTTCTACAAGGTGCCACGCCGTAGCTTCGCGTCTGCTGAGTGAACGGTGCGGATGTGGTAGTGTTTTCCGTTGTGGACGATAGGATTTTGTGATGTTGTCGCATGCGTGTAGAGCAGTGGGTGTGATATTGGTGACTTCCTCTACCCATGACCCCTCCTCTCCCATGGGTAGCGCCCGGTAGATTATTGCTAGGGGAAACGCGTGTGCTCTCTCGTTACCTGGGAGGGTGGCATGACCGGGCGTCCATACGATGCGGACGGCGAGTAGTTTCTTGCATTCTAATGGGGTTAATAGGCACAGTGTCTCTGGAGACAGCGCGTTTTTCGTGAACGCGCGGCAGGCGGCTTGTGAATCAGTCATAATCGTGTATTGCTGTTGGACGTCGTTGTGTGTATGGTATATGTGCGTCAGTGCTAACGCAATGGCGGTTGCGTTTGCGGTGCCTCTCAATATCATGGCTCGGACGAAAGTCTGTGACTGCCAAGCCCAGGGCGTCGGAGTATAGGTGAGTGCAGGCGTCGACGGCGTACGGCACGTGCGGGTCGTTCTTGCAGTGCAAGAGAGCGCACGGACTCTGGCGTCTCTTTGTCCGGTCTGTATAGTTCAGGACGTATATTTTGCGTGGTATAGGCACAACGCGAATCTTGTGTGCAAATCCTGGAGGAATAGGGCGCAGTCGCTCTGGTGGTTGTTGGCTTTCGGGTTGCGGGTAGCCTAGACAAGGGTTACTGAGGCAGGCGAGCTGACCAGTTGTGTGGACTTCTATGCGGTTCTTCACGGTGTTGTGTAGGCCTAGTTGGAGCAGACGTTGGGTCGCCCTGTGTGGGGGTAATCCCAGGGCCGTTTTGACTGCCAAGCGTAAGAGGATATTTAAGCGGTCTAGTTCTGTGCGGTTGAATTGATGGCAGGCTAGGTAGTAGACGATACGCTTCATAATGAGAACCTGTACAATATTCAGTGTCCTGATACTTGAGTCCTTCTTGTCTGTTGGTAACGCGGCCGATAAGTGGGACAATTTGTGTGCATTGTTTTTTTAGGGGTTGTATCGTGCGGGTCGCCGTCCGTTAGACTAGAACTAAAGGCCCAGCACACGGGGGTGGTCCACGTGAGGGATGGGGTAGCCTTCGAGGCGTAGCTTGATTTCGGATATGTCATTTTGTTGATTGGCCCTTATGCGCGTTTCTCGACTGACGAGGAACTCAGATTTCCCCCCTGCGCATGTGAGGCCTGCATCGAATTCATAGCTTTGAGTCGTCTCGATGGCACCCCGTAGGTTGTCTTGGATGGGGCCGTCAAAACCTTTCGTCGTCCAAATCGTGACATCGTCGGTGTTTAGCGCGTGATGAATGTAGGGTAAATCTGAATATCACTGGATTATAGATTATTTTTATTCCGTGAATTTGAATATTACTGAATTAAAACTTTAGATTAGGCTAGTTGGTTCATTATAATCTGGATGATTTAAAAATGCAAAAAGGAAGTACAAAGAATTGACGCATTGAAGAAAAGAAACATAGCGGCACTCCGTGTGGCATATGTCTCTACGTTTTCGGAGTTTTTTTTGGAATTTTAACTCCCCCGAATCTTAATATCAGTTCGTTTCCACCGAAAATGTAACTATGCGCGAGAAGGCACGATAAACTTCCGACCACTCGTTACGTCATGCCAAGATCTTTCAAGGCCACGTAGATCATTGTTAGTAGATCCCCGACCCGCCCCAAGCGTCAAACAGGCTGACGCCTGAAGAGAGTATAGGTTACGTCACAACTAGAGCCACTAAAGAAGCTGCGTATAGAGTATCCGCAATTTGTTCTCCGACATTGTTCTGGACGCCGCCATTTTGGCGCCTACGAAGAGCAGACGCAACTGGGTGTATTCGGATAAGGACGGTCATGGTTGTGTCATGCCTATTTTTTGTTTTCAATAATATTTTATATGAGCTAGCGGAACCTGTCCACACAACGGGACAATCCTTACTTTTGCGAAATACTTCGTTGTATTCGTAAGAAAATTCGCATTCGAGAGGAGGTTGAAAAACCGATTTTCCCAACGGCGCGATGACGCAAATTTGAAGGCTGGAGGAATAAAGAATGCAGATCTCTACAGAGTCAACTTTTTCAAGTTTAATGTACACATACTTTACTGACAAAATTAGTTAAAGTTAACTTATATGAGCTTATATTTCAAGCGAAATAAAATGCCAAACTTGGCCTCTGGAGCAAATCTTACATAATAAGGCATTTTTCAGCGAATGTCCAAATCGCTTTAAATTTTTATTCAAAAGATGAAACTTTTTGTGTCGAGTGTTTCATGCTTTATGAACTTTTCACAAATTAATTAGCGTTCTACTGTTGAAAGTGTTTTCTGCGTTGCGCCCGGACATTTCATCAAAATCGAAAAAGTAAAAAAAATGCGATATTAGTGCGGCCATTAAAAAGATATTCACTCTCTATTTTCTTGAAATTTTATTCGCTTGGCGCTTAATGACCGGTGATTATAAATCCGCAAAGACATGTTGTATTAATTAGTTTTAAAAGAAGAAAATAAATGCGTAACCAGGTCATGGTCGCATCAATTACCGCTGGGGCGTTTCTGTCTTAACGACTGGTGGTACACGAGCGACGCATGCCACAGTATCCGTACTTGGTCATATTCATTTCCTGGCGCCACGAAGCAATCTAAAAATAGCACGTGAACTTGGTTTCATCGCTGATGTGGCTGATATTGGCAATAAAACCTGAACGTTGCGGCGCGTTCGATCCATATTAGGGTGTTTACTTGGCTGGTTAGATGGTCATCGTGCTACCATTTCAAGTTAGTATTCTAATATTAGTACCTGGCTGACAAAATAATTTGATTCGTCTTTCTGGGCACCACTCGGAAGCGTGTTGACAAATTAGTTTCATTCATTTCTCTAAGCATCGCTTGGAACGAGCGACATTGCGGAAGCTTCTGCCCCGACCGATGGCGGGCGTGCCTAGGGCGGTACGGTAACAGGTTATATCTCGAGAAACAATCGCGAATGAGTGGAACTCAAGGTTGAGTTAGAGGGGATTTAGGTAGCGTAAGCAGTTTAGCGTCGAAGGCACCAGCCAAGTGTGCGCTCGAACGCTACTCAAATCGCTCCAACAGAATCTTTTGCGACGCCTCACCCGCATTCCAAAAAGTCATGATCTGCGACTGGGTCAGGGGGGGCAGGAGAGTTATCTATATGGGAAATCTTTTTATGAAATTACAACGTGTCATAGAGTGTAAAAATCTGCATTTGTTTATTTGCAATTAGGACGCTTTTGGTGTGAATCAGCCAGCACCGCCACCGAATGCCGTAAGCCGTCGCACGAGCAGAGAGGTTCGTGGTTCGCTATAAACAGCAAAGAAAAAAGAAAGAACTGCTGATCAGTCGACCGCCCTAGACACCGGTGAGGTCTTGCCAATATAGAGGACGTAACACAATTCTAAAAAAAAAACGGGATTTTAATTAAAGTGATGATTTAAATAGAAACATAAATAATATAATGGGGTTCACAAGTACCGAAACGTGGCAATAAATAGTCTTAGCGCTTCACCGTGCGGGCGGCAAAATGCAAAAAAATACCGAGCGAATACACAGAAGAACAAGAATTAAGAGACAATTGGAAGCTGAACTCCTAAAATCTTGAATTACTACGAACCAGATTGCACTGCTGAGGAGCTAGCGGGGGGAGGGAGTGCCTAATTTGTCCCTGTCCGGGAGTTACAGCGTCTTCCGTTGCATTGGGCGAAGGGGGTGGTACCGATGGATTCCACGGTGGGCTAGTGGGGAACTCGATGAGGCCAGTCACACACTCACGCACACACACACACACTTCTTGCGGAGGCTTCCCCAGCACGGACCTGGCCCGCCACCGTCGCTTTTCCCGAACTGGATCCGCTTTTTCGCAGGTCGAATTTCACGGCACCAAGTACAGAGCAGACTTCGTGTTCACACAGGCCGCATTTGGTGAGAGGCGAAAAGAGCGTGGTTAGAAGCGTCTCGCGACGCGGTATATCAAACCAGGTGCAGGAAAGCCTTCGAACCGATTGTCCCGCGGGGTCTTGTTTATATTGAAAGGCATGGAATTTGGAAACTTTGATGTGCACCTGGGTCGGTCTCCGGGTAATTCAACAAGACAAGTCTCTAAATTATTCGGGCACTGCCCTATTTGGTGACACAAACAATCTACTAGAACAGGTTCAACAGACTCAGGGCTTCTTCCGCTCAAAGTCCACGCTGTGTGCCACGTAGAAAGAATTCTCCTGGTTCGATTTTTTTATATTTCCACATATGAAGTGAGTGGATTCCGGGCACCCTCTTGGCGTCCTTCAGTCTAGTTTTCTTTGTTCTCGATGCCTCAAGCTCGCCATCCGTAGACTTGGTGTTTTGCAAGCCCCCCTACCTCGTCGCATGCACTCTTGCCGTGCGCTGTTCCCCTAAAAGATACACTTCGTCTTCTGGAGCTCACTGCAATGCAACTTTGAAGTTGGTACCGGTTCTTAGAATGGGCGGCCGCCCCATCGCTAACGTAAGTGAGGCGAGAGTAGACTGGTGCGTTATCCTCGAGGTGTGCTTTAATTTATGATAAGGCCAAGCATGCATCCGCCGAGTCATGAGTTAGATCGTCGCAAATAGCGGCATAGCTCCGCGTTGCCTTGCTTGACATTACATTGTACGTAAAGATGCTGATTTGTTTCTTTTGCCAATGGTACGCCAGTACCTCGTCCGCAAGCACCACGGTCCGATTCTCGGGAAAGTCAAAGTGGTAAACAATACCACCCCTTCCACAAGACTGCTTCTCGTCATGTATTGCCTTTGCTTGCACGCGTCGTAGGTAGTTGTAAGGCATCCACATTATCACAGTTTATCCAAGGAGGGAGGAGACCCCAGCGACCCAGGGGCGTGGCGACCCATCACTTTGCTCAACGCAAGTTACAAGCTGCTCACTTCGGGGATTGCACAACGGCTGCAAGACATCCTCCCGGACATTCCAACAACCCGCCAGATGTGTTCGATCGTCGGCCGCAGCGTGCACACACTGTCGTTGCACACGAGAGACGTGCTTCCCTACACGAACTCTCGCTGCGCCAGGGGTTCGATCGCTTCCCAGGACCAGGCGAAAGCGTTCAACAGTGTCGAGCATGATTTCCTTTTTGCAGCGCTCGACGCCTTCGGGTTCTCCGCGGAGAGCGTCCGCATCTTCGAGGTCCTGTTCGCCGACATGAAGAGTGATCTGTGCGTAGACAGCAGCGCGGTGGCCAGCTTCCCCGTCACACGGGGCGTCCGCCAGGGCTGCCCACCCTGGCCGCTCCTCTTCGTCCCGTCGCTCGATCCGTTCCTCACCAACATAGACCGGTGTTCCCTGTAAGAACTTGAGATTGGGCGAGGTGGTTGTTCATGTTTGACGACGTTTAGCGCACTCGAAAAACCGTCACTCAAGCATTCAGACACCCAAAGAACACCCCAAACCGGTGTTCCCTGGCACGCGGTCTCCCTCTCCCCGGTAGCGGCGAGGTGAAGGCCACTGCGTAAGCCGGCGACATCACACTACACCGGCGCGACGCTGACGATCTTAGCGCTGCGCTGCACGTCTTCACGACCGACGTACGGCTCGCTCTCGGGCGCACGCCTCTACGAGCAAAACAGCAATGCGTTGTGGGTCAACCGCCCACCAGACCCAGTCTCCCCGCGCCCGGCAACTGCCGTGGTGAAAATCCTAGGCGTTCCGTACAATGCGATGGGAATCTCGCCCGGGATGTGGACCGCCCTTGCGCCCGACATCGCGGCGAGTGTGGATCGTGCCCGCGGCTATGCTCTCTCCATGGCCGAGTGCCGGTACCTGGCTAACTCGGTGTTCTGCGGGCGTCTTTGGTAGCTAGCGCAGGTGACGGTACCACCGCAAAGCTTCATCAGACAAGTACGAAGTTCTCTGTTGACATTCCTCTGGACGGAGAAGACCGAGCTCGTTGCCCGTCAAGTGCTCTCCCTCCCGCGCGAGAAGGGAGGATGGGGCTTCTCCTGTGTGGATGGCACGCCCTAGCTACTGCAGCTCAAGACCATGCTCATTATCCTACACGTAGCTGAGAGCCCGGCTGAATCTCTCTCTCTCTCTAGTTCGCGGGGTACTCCTGCCGAGACTTGGGCGTGGACCTCAGCGGCCCGTCGGGTGCCTGTGCTGAGACACTGCCCCCGGCTTTCCGGCAAGCGCTTCGTTTGCACCGCCGCCTTGAGGAGCAGGCGCGATAATTGGACATCACGACGACACCAGCGTCACGCCTCGCCCAAGCCCTGTTGGAGCCACAGCTCACTTCCGTGCAGATCGGACTCTCGGATTTGTTCCCATGGGTACGCCTCACCTCTTCCAATCTTCCAGGACACCTGCGAGACTTCGAGTGGCAGCGCGGCTGGGGAGTGCTTCCCATGCGAGATCGCCTGTTTCGGTGGCGCGTGTCTTGCACCAAAGAGTGCCCGAACTTCGAAGACCGAGAGAGGACGTGCATGCTGTGTCGGAGTGTATGGTGACGCGCCCGTTCTAGCGGGTGGTTCGCGCTAGTTTCCGGGGCTTCGGTGTGGCACTGTACCTCCTACGCGGACGCTGTCCTTCGGAGCTCTTCACATGCCTTCTGCTCGCCTCGAGCGAGCACGTCTTGTGGCGTGATCGGTGCTGAGCTGTGGGAAAGCGACGGAGGTCGCGCGTGCTCTGGCCGCTTTTGTTTAGGCTACGGCGCGAGCTCGTGTCGCACCTCAAGGAGCAACTGTTCCTTCTCGGAGAACAGGAGTTCCTGCGGCGCTGGTCCTCCCGACACTTCCACGTGCTCAACACTAGTATCGAATTGCGATTTCAATATGTCGATCATATCTAGATCACGTTAGGCACAGAAAGGGAAAACTGGACGCGATGCCGCCTTCTGTAGACTCCTTGGCGGCATCGCCGGGGGCGGGACGTGCGAGTGCGGTACTGGTCGATGTCTCTTTGCGCGAGTGATCGTCTGGACGGGCGCTTTGCGGAGCAGAGGGCGTGCGCCCGCGCCTTACGCGGCTCGGCGCGGGGTCGGCTTGTGGATTATTGAACCTGTATATACTGTTCATCATATTTCGCGTTTTAGCTTTTAGGTTTCGTTCTAGTCATGACATCACTGTTGTAAATAAACTTTTCTGAGCTGCAGACGGTGCTGCTCATCCTGGCCAACTAGGGGGCGCTGAAGGGATCTACTAGTGATGACGTTGAGAGAAGGAACCGCTCAGGTCTTGTGTTCTCGGCGCTATTAGTGTCGCTCGTGTGGGTAGCGCGTGAAATTGCAAGCTTTCTATGTATATTTCCCAGCACTGACACCAGTCGTGATGTATTTTGGAGCGCAGCTCTTAGGCGCCCGTTTCCGGCTTCAGCGGCGTCGCCGTCGCCGTAACCGCGCGTTAACTTATCGGACGCGTCCCACATTTGATGTCACACGTAACGTCACGTGTAACGTCACAAGGGCGGGCACTTTTTCCACTAATTTAGCGGGACATTTTCTGCTAAATTTAGCGGGAAATTTGAGCCCCGTGATGTCACACGGGAAGCACTCAACCAGGGAAAAAAGTTTTCTAGATCTGGCGGAAAAATCTTTCCGCTAAATTTAGCTGGAATTTACCGCTGATTTAAATCGGATCAGCCGGAATAACAAAGTATTTTAGTAATTTGGCATTAGATAGTTTGTAATACAAATCTAAGTATTCGTGGTATGTATAAAACCATTAATGTTATTTTCCTGACATTTTCGGTTACTTCATCCGACCTTTCTTTTCCTTCTTTAGATTGCCTAGCACCCGAGAAAATTTTATTTAGCGCTCAGCGTTATTTATCGTCGGAACAAACAAGAGCAAAACACGACAGGAGGCTGCAAATGAGCCAGGCACTTACTAGACACCAGAGAACTCGGATATCCACTAAGCCAGGTCGGCGACAAAATGGGTCACATAAACGTTTTTATAGCAAAACTGTCTTCCCGACCGTTTTGACTTTTTCCGCGTCACTCAATTTGCAATAGATTGTTCTCCAAGCCCGAAGGCATAAAGCAGTCACGTATAAGTGCCAAAACAGAAAATACAGTAAAGATGCACGCCGCACAAAATAGTCTTTTAACGCAAACTATTATAGCTGTAATATAACAGTATACAATTAAAGTTCATTCCAGCGTCATTTGCAGGACGGCGCTCTGGAACGCTGCAGCCTGTCATGTAGAACTCCAACCAAGGATGGTTCGTATTCCGTATCAGATACAGCTGCGCCGGATGGCACCATCTGCCAAAAATCAAAGGTAAGGTGTTCTTTATTGTACATGGTTCTAAACAGCGCACAAAAGACAAAGACTAAGTAGAAGGAAACAGAGAAGCCCTGACCCGCAGGTAAGTATATAAGTCATAAAAAAAGGAAAAAAAAAAAATGATATTAGATAGAACTCAAAGGGGAACCTGTACATGGAACAATATGCGCATATCACCTAACACAGAACCCAGAAGAAATAAAGAAAGAAGATCATACAAATGAAAATGGTACGTGTCCATGGCACAAGAGCCGCATAACACCCAAAAAAAAACACGAACATTATTTTATGTGTGCGCCTACAAATTAAACCTCATTTTGTATAATGCCACAATGGTTGACTCCATGCAGCTTTCCCCAAACCCCTTATCTTAAGGGCTTCATCGATCTCCCTCGTAATATTGTCCCTATTTCTACCAATAATAGTTCTATTAAAATAACAAACTTGGCAGTGTGAGGGTAAGTGAACTCCGACCGGGGACCGGATGAACAGGTTATGTTCACAAAGCCTGTCGTGAATACAGCGCCCAGTTTGTCCAACACTTGTCCTTCCACACGAAAAAAGGATGCTATACACCAGGCTCGATGAGTAAGGCACAAAGGGTAGAGCATGTTTTTTTTTTACTATTTTGTCGGAATACTTTGTCCAATTTTAGGTAAACCTCCGAACAAATTCGAAAGATAATTTGGGAGGCTGAAAGACCTACATGTATGTCATACGGTTGCGCTACATATTTCGAATTATGTGAAACATTGGGGTACCGAACCACAACCACTAGTCCTTTCTCCGGACTGCGCTTACAGTTTCTTCCCTTTTTACTTTTTGGAGCGCAGCTCTTAGGCGCCCGTTTCCGGCTCGTCGTCGGCGTCGGCCTCGGCCTCGTTGCAACCGCGCGGTGCATTATGGGACGGTACGAGGGTCACAAGTGGCGTCACTCGAGACGTTACCGCGCGTTGCGTTATGGGTACCCCGCTAACCTTAGCGGAACATTTCCCCCGCTAAATTTCGCTGCAAAAACTTTAACGCTAAATTTAGCTAAAAAATTCCTCACTAAATTTAGCGGAAAAAATGCCCGCTACATTTATCAGAAAAAAATTCCCCGCTAAACTTAGCGGCAAAATTACTGCGCTAAATTTAGCAGAAATATTTTCCCCCTAAATATAGCGGGAAACTCGGCGAAAATTTCCCGCTAAATGGAAGGCGAGTAGGAGAGGAGGGGAAGGCACGGATGAGGAGGAGGGGCAGACCCTCCTCTCCGTACCTTTCCCTCCTCCTCCTCAAGAGCTGCGCTCTAATGCGGCGGTACAGGGGATTGTAAACGTCTTTCATTTTTTACTAGAGTACTCACGACCTCATTCAACTTATGTCACGGGAACCCTGATGACTTTAGGCGCACAAATCGGGCTTTTAAGCTTTCATAAATGCAATGAAAACATTACTTTCTTTAATGCTGATTCAAGACAGAAGGGAGCTATAACCAGCTTTACAATCTATGAGCGCTCAGATGTGTAATGTAGGATACCCTTCTTTGAAGGGGCGATAAGAACCAGCACAGATGGTTGCCATGCAGTAAGAGTGATAGGTCCAGCAACTATAGGAGACCTTCCCTAGGTTGTTCAAAGGTGGAACTACAAACGAATGCCGCTCGTATCAAAAATGACCTCAACCCTACTAACTACACGCATTTTCTTACGGCTCTTAGAAAAAAATAGACAATCATCAACACATATAAACACTTTTGTCACAAGAGGTAGAGCTGCGGACCAGTTTAAAAAGCAACTGCGCCACAATTTAGGATATTTTGAGATAATGGGTGATACCAGCATGAAAAGTACTCAAAAACAAACCCGAATCGTTTGCCTCATGAAAACCAAACTATTTTTCGCGCGATCTTGTTTTTTTACGAAACTCTCAAACCAAAACGGAAACTTCGGCAAAGCAGGGCAAGATTGCACCCTCGACGTCAGTTGCATACGCACCCACGTGGGATACAAG
Organism: Ixodes scapularis; assembly: GCF_016920785.2. Taxonomy (NCBI): domain Eukaryota; kingdom Metazoa; phylum Arthropoda; class Arachnida; order Ixodida; family Ixodidae; genus Ixodes; species Ixodes scapularis. The sequence continues at coordinate 137,177,183 of NW_024609879.1, read as the reverse complement.
GGGTGACGTGATCTGTCCAAAAAAAAAAAAAAAAAAAAACGCGGATGCACGTGGAAGGGCCCAGGAGCGGGCCGGGAAGGAGAGAGCTAGCGGCGCTGGCGATCAGACAACGCGAGTGGAGACGTAGCAGGTTATGTAGGCAGCAACCCAGGCTGCAAGTTCGCCGGCAAAACCACTAGCCCCGTTTGTTGGCACTACAGTGTAGTTGGCACGTATATCAGCGAAACACAGCTTTGGAGGCGCGCGACATTCCTACTGGACACCAATGTTGCGGAATGGTCGCTCTCAATTCATTCCAGTTCCATTCCGGGAATTAGAGTTTCAGACACTTCCATTCCTTTCAACTCTTCGGAATGTAGACATTGTGCTCATTCCCACTCCTGGAATGGCCAAACTACACCGTGTCATTACTGTAATTCCTAAACGTAAAACAAATGGGCATTGACAGCCACACTGTGCTCGGGGAGGCGACGGCAAAACTACGCAAAAGCTTCCTCAAAGCACTAATTCTACTCAGCCGATGGGTGGTCGCACAAAGCACTTCGAAGCACTTGGTGTCACTGCTGACATCGATTGCGCGATCGATCGTAAAAGGCTCGCGAGTCGCAACAGACGCTAATATTTAAAACCAACCATTTCTTCGCAATCGGATCTTATACCCATATACCCACCACAGGTGCTACGTGGTTTCTGTGTTGTTTGATAAGGCCTAAAAGGGGCAATGCCACAATGTTTCTGCTTTGAGAAAATACCTCTTAGGACGGATAACTGACGTTCAGAACCTGTGAAACACCCGTTCGTTTTTCACCGCACGCAATCGAAGTCGCAGAAAAAAATTAAAAAGGAGCAGCCTTCACCCCCTCAACTCGCAGCCAGAACAAGCGGTCACGTGACCTGGAGCACATTATATTCCGCCAATATTGATAATAACCACGCGCTGGGGTTGGCAAGACACAGGACACGCTCTGCGTTGTAAGACATTGTTATGGTTCGGACATTGTTGTGATTGCAGCGATTGGACACGGCCCACTACCCAAATGCTTGTCGAGCTATCGATCATCAAAACCCCAAACCAGGTGCCCACGCAATGCTCGGTTCCTATCTATGAGCCGCATTAAAAGATCGTCTCTGGGCGGTACACTCTCAGAAAAAACGGTATATTGCTACACTCCTAGTCCCATATATGACACCCCAAAACTTCAGTTGGACGTACAGTGAGCTGATGTCGAACCGATGGTACCAGCTTTCACGAGCGGCTTGACAGCCGAATGGAACAAGTTATTAAAATAGCCAATGTACCCATCACTGACTATAAAAAAGTAATCGGGGTGTCTCGGCCCTACTTCAAAACCTCAAAGTTTTTTTTTTTCTTTATTCTTTGATACGTACTTTAGTTGCTTAATTAGGTATATATCACCGTTCTCAAGCCCCCTGTGAAAGTTGGGGTCGTCTGTTGGACGTCAGTGCGCTGTAGGTCGAACTGAAGTTTTGCGGTGTCGTATATGGAAGAAGGGGTATAAGAATATAGCCTTTATTCTTTGACAGTGTACTGCGACCGCCTAGCTACGTCATCATGATTCGCAAAGGAGAGATTGTATGAAAACGCTCCCTCTTGTCCTTGAAATTACACCGCAACAAAAGAGTTTCTTGACCAGTGGCGTGGCGTGTGAGTATCGTTGAGTCCCACTAGTGCCAGTAAGGTCTCGTAAAGTGAAAAACAATCCAATTGAATATACTGGCACCACCCCTTTAAAAAAGTATAGTTGGTGCGTGGCGCAAAAAGAAGCTATCCCTGCTTTAAAGTCTTGCACAACAACACCGCTAGTGCGCTGCTGGAAGCGACGCCGCGTCTACCTGCCACAAATCTCCGTGCACTGCGGCAAAAGAAAACTGCTGACAAAATGGAAGCAGTGTACGGCGCCAGCACACGGGACTGCAGCACCATATTATGGAGCCTTCCTTAAAACCTAAACTTTCGCACTTGTTGCGCGATTTTGGCGATTTCTTAACATATTCAAGCCAATTCTTAATTTGTGTTCCACAAAGACACTAGACGATCGACTGGGTTAAAATCAGGGAGTCTAGCCGGTAATTTTTCCGGTTCGGTTTGGGTCAAACCCCTACCAGCTACGCAACCATGGCGTCCTTAGCATCGATATTCCAAGGCCTCTCCTACTCACTTCCTTGTGGCACTTAAATTACATTTGAAAAGTTTTGTATAGTATTTAATGACAAACTATCTTTCCGGAACTCAAGTGTTGTTTCTACAGAGTGCTTTTTGCAACTCCTAACATTCCCTCTGGATTCTACTGACATAGCATGGCAAAACGTTTGAGTTTCATTTTTGAAGACCATAGAGAAGGTCTCCTAGTGTTCGGACCTATCACTTCCACAGCATACCAAATATATCTGTTCATCCTTCTCCCCGGTCAAATAAGGGTATCTTGCATTATCCTTCTTCGCACTAAAAACTGCAAAGAGGGGTATAGCTCCTTCCTACTTTGATTCAGTCTTACAGAAGTAATGTAGTAATGTGTTCACTCTATTTATGACAGTTTCAAAGCTCAATTTGAGCGCCTCAAGTCATCGGGGTTCCCGTGGCCGGTGTTAGGTGAGGTCGTGAGTACCTGGTAAAAAGAAATAAAGGGGGGAGGAAGCTGTAAGTGCAATTATGAGAAAGGACAATCGGTAGTCTTTTAGTACCTGCACAAGGTTTCACACAAACTGAAACATGTAGCGCAATAGATGACGTACCAATAGCTTTTCAGCACCTGTCCCCTCCCCCCCCCCCCCCCCCCCTCCAGAAAAAGAAAGTTTGGCTCAAATTTGTTCGAAAGTTCACTTAAATTTTGAAAAAGTATACCAATACTCTTGTAACAAAAACATGATCTACCGTTTGTGCCTCGCTCGTCGGGCGTGGTGCATAAAGTTACCCTTTCGTATGGAAGGACATATAGAGGGAAAACGGGGCGCTGTATAAATGACAGTCTGCGTGAACATAAACTTTTCTTCTGGTCCACGGTCGGAGGTCACTGGCCCTTACACTGCCAAGTTGGTTACTGCAAGCCAACCCTGGCTAATGAAAATAATCTTTTTTAGATTTAAGGACCAAATTACAAGGGCGATACAGGAGAAACGCAACGGGGGGAAAACATGCATCTGTCGATTATCTAAACAGGAGGTTTAATGTTTTCACGCATATATAAAATGATGTTTGTGTTTTGTTGTTTTCCGGGAAATATGCGGTTCCCGTGCCATGAACACGGCAACCTTTGAATTTTGTCCTCTTCTTTCTTGCTCCCTTCTGTGTTTTGTTTTTCTTTCTATATATCGAGTTGCGAGTCAGCGCTTCTCCTGTCTGTTTTCTTCTCATCTGACTTCGTTTCCTATGCGCTTTTTTATTACCATTTTCACTACTGTGCTGTTCCTGAAAATGTAAGGACTTTTCATGTGAAACGTGCTCGTCAGGGGGGTCTAGAAATTTTGAAGCCAAAAGGTGAAGCCGCCAATCAACTCGATGCTGATTGGCTGAGCCGGGCTGAACGTCACGTACCCTATTTCGGACAACGCCAACATGTTGAGGGGGGGGGGGGGGGTGGAGAGGCCATCTCATTAAGAAAGCGTTTGCGTCAGGCGGGAATCGAACACTAACCATTTAGATTGTTAAGCGAGTGTCCTTCTAGCATGCCACGACAGATCGCCGTGAGATGAGGTGCTATTTTATGAAGAGCCCCGTCCCGGATTTGCTTTGCGTCCCGCAGATAGCAACTTGACACCCTGTCAGAAGTTGAATTGAAACCCGAGTTCGCACCGGTATCTCCGTTCCAGGGATACTTATCGAGTATAGCCACGCGTTAAGCCAGTCGCTAAACTAGCCGATGACGAGCGCCATGGGCGTAGACGCCACACGTTCCACGTGCAACACAATTGCCCAGAAATTAGCTATGTAACTTTCACATCTTCGTAATAGATGACAAAGCATCGCGTCCGCTCACTTAGAAATTCGAAAAAGACGTCTTAAATTGATTGTTCTTTCTTTTTTGTCCTACAGATCTGCAAACATGGAGTCTGTAATGCGCCATGATAACGGTCAAGAAGATATTGCCAAAGTAAAGCACTCACAGTGATCACCAGTTCTTCAACATAATTCTCACAAGAGCACCTTAGTTTCATGATGTACTCATGGGCGTACCAACCGGGGGGGGGGGGGGGGGTCAAGGGGGCGCTTGAGCCCCCCTCCCCGCCATATCTCGGAGTGGGGGGGGGGGGGGCAAGGCATGTGTTTGGCCCCCTTGAAACAACCGCCACTGGGCAGGGCAAGCACTGACCGGCAGCGCCGAAAGGATACCAAGGGCACCGCCCCCTGGCACTGGGGGGCGGGGGGGGGGAGGGTCGGGTTTGCCCCCCACTCCAAAACAATATGCCACTGAGTGTACTGAAACTACTTATGACAACTACAAGCTTATGAATTTAGCTAAGTGTTCTCCGATACGTTATAAATACCGAGAGTGGAACATCGCCTTGTGGTAGGCTAGCTATTTGTTCTTAATATGGTTAGAAAAGCCTCCACACAGACGAGGGCGCTGAAGGGTTCAATAAAAGCATAACTACAATGCAAGCGAGCTGGACAAGAAGGATCAAGAATAGCTTTATTTACAAAACGGGATCAAGACAGCAGTTTGCAATTTTGCTTCCAATTCAGGCGGTGTGAAGGCCACAAGAAAACATTTACACCAAACCACACATCGACCATTCAATAGATGCACTTCGAGGTGCTTCAAGGTTTGCTTCTTGATATGCCAGAGCCGGGGCGTTAATCCATTCGAAGTCCGGGGGGAGGGGGGGGGGGGGCATACAGTGTGCAGTTACAGCCATCTTAAAAAGACCTTTCATGTAAAAAAATGTAACGCAAAAAAAGAAAACAACTTTTGTTTATATATATAGCAGTATTGAACTTCATGTGTTTCGGGTGTCGGTGACGCAGTTTTCATAAAAAGGTGATTTGGGAGTATCGTCTTCTTTTTATACGAGTAAGGGTTTAAATACATGGGAATACTAGTTCGTAAAAGAGCATATTTAAAGATACACGTTGATGGTAAGTTTTCTGTACGCCTAATACAACGCTCTCATGCGAAAAGTCTAGTGCATCTAAAGCGGGGCGTCTGTTGTGTTCTTGGCAGATGAGAAATTCAGCCACCGCAGTACGGCCATACACGCATTAAGCGTGCTGGGTTTTGGCTGCGCGTGCGCCGAAGTGTTATCAAAGGCAGAAAGCAGGCGGCCAATATTAAGAAGCCGGGGGTCCCTCCTCAGGAAGAGTTCAACCGCTACAGGAAGGGTAAGGTCGCAACTACCACATCGAGCTGCGGTGGAAGGGAGGAACAACCCCTTATTTGAGTGCCGTAAAAGAGCGCGCCCGTTCGCCCTTGTCGGGCTTGGGAACGGGGCTCCCAGATCGTGATAATTAGGGACTTTTCGGAAACTGTTTTCCCACCTCTAGAACGAAGACGCCACCACAGCGCACGCGCGACGCTAGCTTTGCCTGCAGAGCCCCGGATCTCGTAGACTGCGGACAACGTTGTGGGACAGCGGAAACGATCTACGAAAACACCTTATTAATTATTTGTACGTACAATTCGCACAGAGCAAAACGGCTATGAGTGGTGGTGATCATCCTCTGAAGAGTTTAGGGGGGGGGGGGGGGGGGGGGAGGGGGGAGGCTGGGTAAGGAGAAGAGAGTCGGGCGCCCGCTTTTTTTGCAATATAGTTCCGCTAGACCAAATTCACACCAAAAATCAACAGAACCGACTGGCCAACCATAATACAGTCTCACCATTTTGCAAACAGGAAGACGGGCGTCAGAGACTGCCCAGTCACTGCCACCTTTGGCCTTTCCTTCACACGTGACGTCCCGCGCACATGATTGAAAGCTCGTCACCTACAACCCGCCCTTATTATGTCATGGCTGTATAACACTAGAGCGCACGACTCAAGAGCGCCGATAGTAGAGCGCCACGACGTTAGCGCGCGCGACTCAAATGCGCAACGACATTAGGGAGTTTTTGTAGATCGCTTTCGCCGTCGCGCAACGCTCTTCGCAACCCGCTACGATAGCAGTCGTGGCCGAATGGTTAAGGCGATGGACTAGAAGTCCATTGGGTTCTCCCCGCACAGGTTCGAATCCTGTCGACTGCGCAAACATTTTTTCTTTTCTTAAGAAGACTGATGGGATGGAAATCAATGTGAGCACGGACGCCGGATGGACAAGGCTAGACCCTAAGGAGCTTCGCCCCTAAAGAAAGGGACGGCAAACTCAACATTGACGAAACAAGGAGAAGAAACGATTGAGAGCGAACGTAACCGTTATACCACACGAGATCGACCCAAGAACCCAACAACGAAAAATATTAGAACAGCTCTAAAACGTTCGAAAATTCCCCGCTTCGCACTACAGTGCCAGAGGTAGAAGCCGAATGGCCAAAGAAACGATTCGTAATGTGCCGGTAGGGTTAGAGTCCCAACGCTGCCACACGCCTGGAGTCGTCCGCCAGAGAAGGGTGCCGTCTCGGTGTTCAAACTGTTCGTCCGATAGTCGGACATGGAGTCGTCACCACACACGACACTCACGCTCCCACAAGCACACGCAGAAACGAAGCAAACTCGATAGGCAAGACAGAAACTTCAAACGTGAAAAATATCCCAAGATTCACGTACAGCGAGGGAACACGCCACTAGCAGCGACTCGGCCCACTCCGGGACTCCATCTTTGTTACGAAATCCTCTTATATGGGCTCTTTCACTGACCGACCTGCCAAGACAGGCTTTCGGGTCAGCCATTTATCTTCTTATAAAAAATCTACCGGGTATCAACCCGAACGGAAACACCTTTTACAGTTTCCGAAAACCAAACACAGGTGCGGATTTATTTCCCCGTATGAGTCCAGAAACAACAATTATCGCCATTACACAGAAAACGACAAGTACTAGAGACGGCAAACTGAGTAAAGCAGCCGCCTCGAAAAAGCGCTCTAGCCAGTGGAAACATCTCCGATTAGGGAACAAATTAAAAAAAAAAAAAAAACGAGAATAGCTTGGGGATACCCACTATCTCGGTGGCGCCTTTGCGTGCCAAGTGAGCAACATTCGTGAGTCAGCATTCCGTCTGCGAAGTCAACGCCACAAAACTGTGCCATAAAATTTAAAAAAAAAAATTATCCGTCGCCCGCCGCCGCTACAAAACCAACTCCGCAATCGAGCGAACCCGTTAGGGATCAAGAACAGAAAGCAACGAGAAGAACAAAGATTGAAAGCGGCACCACGCTCCCCCTCTCCGTGACCGTTCCGACACTTAGAGTGGTCCGGGAAGAAAATCATAGAAATAAAGAAAAAATGGAGAAAAAAACCCTGAGGCAACAAACATCGAACGTTCCCTTCAAGCACGGGCCTTCCACTACCAGAGACGTCCCGGCATCGCTTCCCCGCTCGCCGTACTGCAGCAACACCACGGACATCCGCGAGATCATTCACGACGTCGTCCGGGAGAAAAGCAAAAAGCTCCTGCCAATGGCCAACCAACCTGCTTCGCTGTCGATAGCCGAAGCTCTCCGCGATGAAGTTCAGCCGGCATTCCAACCAGAGGCTTCTGCCAGCGCAGCAGCGCTCCAAGGGCCCTTTCTGACCTACGCCGCAGAAGCTCGGAGACGGGCGCCAGCTGCCCGGCACTATTCGACGCCACTTTGATGTGACCTACCAGCGCCGAAGACTCTCCGAGCCTGGCTCACCTGACGCAAGAAATGCTTCGTCTCAGCAGCAACAGCCACCGTCGAACAATGCGTACCGTCTGCAGACAAGTGGATTAACGGAAAGACTAAAAAAAACATCGCCGACGTGATCTCTATGTATGTTGACGTAGAGCAGAAGACGTGGGACCAGGTACCACGTATACGTCACGAATCCCGACCGAGGTGCCCGCAATATGACGGAGGCTTATTGCGGAGAAGGCGCCGTGTAACCGAGCTTTCGGTTGCACGTCAAAAGATCCCCAGGTGGTCGAAATTAATCCTCAGTCCTCCGCTGGGGCGTGCCAGATGCCCGTCGTAGGTTTGGCACGTAAAACCCCCAAATTTGACTTGCTTACAACACGGCGGTGCAAGAGACCACAGGAGCAACACGGATTCAGCTGATGCATGGCCGAAAAGTAACGACCATGCTCGACGCGATGCTGCCCCACAAACCAGCTAACAATTGGAGCCACGACTCCCAGGTGGTGGCTCAACGAGCTGAAGAAGTTCGCTAGCTCGCCCGACTCAAGATCAACAGCGTGTTGACGGCACCCTTCGGGGGATCGACGTTCGCTTCAATTCCGGAGACCGTGTGTGGGTCTGGACCCCGATACGACGACGGTCTAAGCGAGAAACTCCTGAAGCGCTACTAAAAACCTTCAAAGTGCTTCATCCACTGGGGGTATGAACTACGAGGTGATGCCAGATGGAACACGGACTTCATCTCGCCGCACAGCAGCACAGTGGGTGTGGTCGACGAAATCCCACTGAGTTGTGGAGAGGTATACATCGGCCAGACGGGGCGGTGCATCAATGACCGAGCACGGGAGCACGCATCATCAGTAAAAAATAAATATGGCTCGCATTTGCCAATACATTGCAACACGTGTGGCTGTGTTGCGCGACTTCGGCAGATACGGATACTAGGAAGAAGCCGAGAGACGGTCGCTCGAGAGTTATTGGCAGCTTTCTTTATCAAAAAAAAAAAAGTGGGACGGCTTGTGTCAGCGACACTTCTATTGTACTTCATTGTAATGATTTTCAGTTTTTGAGTGTTCGGGTAAAAAATTAATAAACTTTTACGTGGTGCTGCTTTGCCTGTCGTGTGTACATATATGTATACTTTTCCTGAATAAAACTAGTTCAAAGTTAGCGCTTGTCCTGTCTACTTCTTGTCTTTGTCATTTTTTTGCGCTATTTTATGTTTTACTTGTTCAAAGTTTGAAGCGCTACTCCGCACATTCCGTTTATGTTCTGTTAACCTTTCGTTGATGCTCGTTGCAGTTTGACCAACATATTTAAAGCCGCACTCCGAGCCAATTTTGTACACTCCTCCACTTACACATGGAACAGATATATCATGCATTTTTTTTTTTGCACTCTCTTTCAACTGCTTAAAAAAGATCAACTGAGCTCCAACAAGGCATGTAGTTCTGCTAGTTGGTGGTACATACTGTATGGTGGTATGGTGGGAGCTGTTTTCTTTTTTTTAGCAAAATTTATTTTGTCATCTGCAAGTGCAACAGAAGGAGCGATCACACACGTGTCAGCTCCGAATCCCGGAGAAAAGCTAACCGGACAAATGCTTACGGGACAGAAGCTCGCCGTATGAAAGCTCACCGGACAAAGGCTCACCCATTTTTTCACAGACCCGTACAGAAGCTCACCAGGAGAAAAGTTCGTGTTGGTCTTAACACGTGTGCGGACAACTAAGGTGCATGCGTGCGACACAAAAAGGCAACGATAACTTAAATCTGACTGGCACATGACTTGTTGCTTAGAGTAGAAACAAAATTATTTATCGATTGGTAGAAGCGAACTCAGTCCTCCACTAGCTCCAGCAGACTTAATAGATCTGGGTGTACCTGTAATCCCTCGAAAATATTTTTCACACGATTCTGCAGGCGCGGAGTGGTTTGGGGGTTCACCTCTGAGGGTTTGTCTGAATGCGGAGGCAAAGAATGCCTGATTTTCCTGTGGGCATTCAATCAGCATCACGACGCTTGAATGGGCGTGGCCGACAAACTTCTGGAACTCGGTATTCCATCCTTCGCACGTGTATGCCCGGTATTTTTCTTGAAGAGTGGCGTCGTACATATTCCACCGTTCAGGAGGAAACTCCGGTCGTCGCTGGCACACAGTCAGGCAAAGAGAACAAACCGCTCTGGGTGCCGCCGCAGAAAGAGCAGAAGCATAACGGAAATGGCCGTTGACATACGTGCAATCAATGTAGTCCAGCAGGTCGTTGATGTCACCAGTAGACTTTTCCCTGACGTAGGTTAGTCCTTCGGGCACAAGCGAAGGTGGAAGGAGCGCCAGCCTATCGAAAGTCCCGAACAGCTTTCTAAATTGGTCATCTGTCCAGAAGGGCACACTCCCTTTCCTTGAAAATATTTTTAAAACTTCGCAACTCAATGGCTTGCATATTACAGTTTTGCTACAGTTTCCTTTTCAGAACACAATAAGATAATCCTTGATTTCAAATACATTTCCGACGCTCAATGACGGAATGAATTTAATTTTCCTAGCCATTCACTTCAGATACTAACCAATACCCCAAGAAAACCCATGCATTAGTATAGAAGAGACATTGTAACTAACCTTTATGTGCGCATTTAGCGCGACATAAGCACAATGAAAAAGCGAGGTGGACAAAGGTTGACTTCGCCTCCTCGGTCGCCCTTCGGGTTTTAAAACTTCGGTTCGCGAAGTTTCATTGGCGTGGCAAAAGGGTGCTCCGGCATACCTCGAGCCGGGATGAGGACTATTCGTCACATGCCCACTCGTCACAGGACGATTGGTCGAAGGACGATTCGTCACATGGGAACATTCGTCGCAGGATGACTCATAACGCGGGCAGCTGGTCACATCAAGCGCGTAGAGGACGGTAGTAAAATGTAAATTTCAACAACTGCCCACATCCCCTGATTAGGAGTTTTACGAGCTCCCACTGTGGCATAAAACAATGGTTAGAAAAACAAATCTTACAATACTCAACGTAAAAACGTTTCTGGCACTCACCCGCTTTTCCTTTCATCATATGACGAGTCTTCAGCAGGTTGAGCTCAATTAGGTCCGTCGCGTGCGTATGCTGGCTTGAACGAGCAATAATCAGACTGGCAGCCAAATGAGTTGTTAGGTTTGAACGGCGAGTTGGGCTAGTTGGTTGTACATGCTTGAAGTGAGGCGCCAAAGCAACGAGGACACAAGGAGAGAAGCAGACAGGACGAGGCGCTAGGCGGCTTGCCTTGCATATAGTACCTCGTCTGCGAAAAATCCAATAAGAAGTGCAATTATTTCTGCTGCATGTGTACGAGAGCCCCTCGAGAAGCGGGATCCGGACATTTCGCTATAAAACGACTCGGTGCAGTGCGTCTCTTTGCGGTCTTTTTGGTGCACGGAATTTTCGGTGCACGGACCTTTCGGTGCATGGACATGTCGGTGTACAGAATTTTCAGTGCACGCACTTTTCGGGTACGCGGACTTTTCGGGTGCGCAGACTTTTCGGGTGCACGGACTTATCGGCATTCGGGTGTAAATATGTGCCTTAAATTATTTTTAGGATTACAGCTGAATTTTTACATCTGTAACTGTATTTTACTTTTTTTAATAGCTTGAAATCTTTACAATGAGAGAAACTCATTAAAGCAACGTTTCCGGCTCACTGATTCTTTTCCCTAATTTTGGCCAGAGAGCTTTAAGAACTACGAAATTGGACCAACATGTTTTTTTAATAACATTAAAAATGCGAATTTGAAACCATGCCTGGAGTTGAGAACAAGACAATGATCAAGCTGCCAGGATGCCCCGCGTGCAGCAATTGCAGCCCCTTGGCCCGCAGACTTTGTGGAATCACCACCCTGGAACCCCACAGGAGGCAGCCTTGCTCCAAGCGCAGCTCGGCGGTCTTGTGGCTGTATGCCTGGTGACGCAGCTCCTCCCCTCGGGAAACCGCCTTGACCACCTGAGACAGGACCGGGTCTCGGCTGGTCGCCTGCGCCACCGCAGTCCTGGTGAGCACCCCCGGGTTGGCCCGCTCCAGCAGGAAAACATCAGCTGGCTCAGGAACGGCAGCAGGCACCTCCGGCAGGGGCAGGCGGCTCAAGGCGTCGGCAGGTCCCAGGTCCTTCCCAGGGCGGTAGACCAGCTTGTACCTGTAGGCTGCCAGCGTCAAGGCCCAGCGTACCACACGAGGCGAGGCTTGCACTGGGACCGCCTTGTCAGGTCCCAGCAGCCCCAGCAGCGGCTTGTGGTCCGTGACTGCCTCGAACTGCCGGCCCCACAGGTACTGATGGAAGCGCTGGACCCAGAAGATGAGGGCCAAGCCTTCCTTGTCGAGCTGGCTGTAGCGTTGCTCCGCCGCATGAAGCCGACGAGAAGCAAACGCCACAGGGCGTTCCTGACCATCCTGACCCCGGTGCGACAGGACGGCTCCTACCCCGTACGGCGACGCATCCACAGTGAGGACTACAGGCTTGGCCGGGTCGAAGTGCACCACCACTGGAGCCTTAACGACCAGCTCCTTGCTGTGCTGGAAGGCCAAGTCCTGCTCCTTCTTCCGGGCCCACTGCTGACCGTCACGAAGCAGTCGATGCAGCGGCTCCAGATGCGTCGAAAGGTTGGGCAGGAACCTCCTGTAGAAGTTGATGAGGCCGAGGTAGCTCTGAAGCTCCTTCTTGCTCTTGGGCTTCGGCGCCTTGAGCACGGCCTCAATCTTGCGGGGTGCCGGGGCCAGGCCAGCCTGGGAGATGATGTGTCCCAGGTACTCCACGCTGGGGGTCAGGAACATGCACTTGTCCAGCCTCAGCTTGAGACCGGCGTCCTGCAATCGTGTCAGGACTTTGCGCTGGTTCTGCAGGTGGTCCCCGTCGTCGGTACCGGTAACCAGGATGTCGTCCAAGTACACCGCCACGTGCCTCATGCCCCTGAAGAGGTTGTCCATCTCTCTCTGGAAGATGGCTGGGGCTGAGGCCACGCCGAACGGTAGGCGCGTGTACTGGAAGAGCCCCATGGTAGTCGAAATGGTGACATACTTCCGGGCGGCATCCTGGGGCACCAGCTGCTGGTAGGCATCTCGAAGGTCGAGCTTGGAGAACTTCTGTCCCCCGGACAGAGCCGACCAGAGATCTTCTACCCGAGGCAGCGGGTACTTTTCGACGGTAGCGACGGGGTTTATGGTGACCTTGAAGTCCCCGCAGATCCTGACGCGGCCGTCTTGCTTGAGGACTGGAACAATCGGTGCAGCCCACTCGGAAGACTTGACGGGCACCAGGATACCCTCTCGCTGCAGCCGTTTCAGCTCCTGGGTGACCCCGTCCTTCAGGGCGAATGGCAGCGGACGCGGCTTGAAGAACCGAGGCCGGGCTCCCTCGGGTACGTGGATGCCGACCGTCGTGCCGGCGAAGGTGCCCACCCCGGGCTGGAACAGGGACTGGAAGTCGGTCAGGAGGCTTGGGACGTCTTTCACCACGTGCAGCGCAGCTTCTTGGTACTCCGGCAGCCGAACACCCAGCGAGTGAATCCAGTTCCGGCCCAGCAGCGTCGGCGACGACCCCTTGGTTAAGTAAAGGGGAAGGATTGCCTCCCTGTCGCCAGGGCGAACGCTGACTTGGGCCCGACCCTGGACCTGGGAAAGCTGCCCGGAGTAGCTGCGCAGCATGACGTCTGACGCCTCGATGGACACGCCGGGGAAGGTCCGCTTGAACAGCTTCCCGGGCATGACCGACACGCTGGCCCCTGTGTCCAGCTCCATGGTGATGGGGTGGCCGCAGATCTCAACAGACACCAAGTAAGGTGGCACAGACGAAAGTTTATTCAAATGCCACACGTCGAAGATCTGCGGCTCGTCGGCCACGACGTGGACCCTGGCTGAAGAGGTACCCGGACCTAGTGCCGCTCGTCCCCGCCGCGTTTTCTTGCGACGGCCACCCTGGCCGCGGGCTTGGCTGGAACCCGGGCTTGAACCAGGCTGCTGCTGCTGCTGCTGCTGGCCGCCGCTCGTCCTCCCCCCTCGGCAGACACGTGCGAGGTGCCCAGTTCTCCCGCACGTGAAGCATTGTGCTTGGACGAACTGGCACTGTGAGGGGGAGTGGGCAGCACCGCAGCGGCTGCAGGCACCGCTCCTTGCCGCCATCTTGTTCACCGCCGCTTCCGTCGACGGTGAGCCGGCCGCACGGGCTATCTCGCTGGCGTCGTTCGCTGCTGCTTCCATCGCCAGCGCTGCCTTCACCGCGTCGTCCAGCGAGGGGTCGGGGAGCTCCAGGAGTCGCGTCTGCATGGCAGGGTTGTTGATGCCGCAGACGAACCGGTCCCGGAGTAGCGAGTCCAACTGGTCGCCGAAGGCGCAGGTGCTCGCTAACCCTCGTAGCGCAGTGACGAACTGCCCGAGGGTCTCCCCGTCCCGGCGGCTCCGGTTAAAGCGGAACCGCTCCATAAGCGTGGACGGCGCCGGGCTGAAGTGCGAGCGCAGCGTGGCGAGCAGCTCACCCAGCGTTTTAACGTGCGGCGTGGCCGGCTTGAGGAGGTCGAGCAGGAGGCTGAAGACTCGGGTCCCGCAGCTGGCCAAGAAGATGTCCCGTTGTTTTGCCTCGGGCGTGTCGTTCGCCCGGAAGAACACGTGGACTTGTTCTTCGTAGACTGGCCAGGCGGATTCATCTCCCTCGAACGGCTCGAGCCTCCCATACAGCGGCATGGCGACAGGAGCGGGGGGCGGTGTTGCGACTCTCTCGGCGGCGTGGGCCGAACCGTGCACGTTGGTGGCCTCCAGTGCCACGGTTCCTCGTCGCCAGTGTCACGATCTTTCTCGAACGTGGACGAAGGGGGCCGAAGCACCCACCGAGGAGAGACGACACGCAGCCTGGTTGTGAGGGTGGACGATGTCTGGCCGGAGCACGTGTGCTCAACGGCGTTTATTAGCGCGGTGAACAATGTTGCCCGCCGAGCCTGGCGGTCACAGACGGGCGGACTGGAGGGGGGCGCCACTAACTTGTCACAGGGTAGAGATTAACCTCGAAAATTGAGTTCAGCGATCAAACTAATAACACGGGAAGAGTCCACAAGGGTCGCGCGGGCATATTCCATTCAGCAAGCCAGCCGGTCGTGGGCAGACGGCCTTGGCCAGGAACCGTCAGAGCGACGATTCGCGGGAGCAGGTCGGAGTGCCTGCTAGGCCGATATTCTGACGAGCTCGCTTGGTAGGTGGGATCGTTGCCCTTGTAGATTTTCCTGAGTGTTTGGGGCTCCAGCGTTCATGTTCGTCGCAAAAAAAAATAAATGATTTTTTTTTTTGTTTGAAGTCGGGACGCGCGAGAAGAGCACGTAGAAAGATAAATGTCCGTTGGTCGTCGCGGCCAAGTAAATGAGCAAAGCTGTCGGCCATGTTGATTTGATCGTAAAAAGTGTGTAAGACAGCTCCAGACCTGTCGTAGGATTCCATCGAAACCTGCGCAAAACTTACGATAATTTCGTTTCGCGAATACGAATTCGTCCTTGCGTTGTGTCGTAAGCACATTTTTGGCGTAAGGTCGTTTCGTAAATCTGGCCTTCGTTACTTGACCATTCCCGGGCGCTTCTCTTGAATGATTTAAAACTCGCCATTCCAAAGAAAAAAAATATATATATACAACGGGCATGGTGGCAGGGGGCCGAAGGCGTGGGTATAGACCTTTTCTGTGTACTCTTGTCCCCAGCCACCTAATAGGCGTATCAGGTATGGGCGACGAAAAAATACTAAAACGTTTCAACCTGCAAATAGTAAAAAAATAAAGGGGAGGCAAAACGAGAAAGTGTGACGGTTACGCTCATATCCTAAATGCCTTCTATTGGCGTGGAAAAGGCAAAACATTGTTTTCGCCCATACTGGAAGTGACGTCAATTCAAGATGGCGGCGCACTTGCAGAAAATCTCTATAGAAGAAGAAAAGAACCCTTAGTGAAAACAGCAACAACGAACGATATATTCTTCGACGTTTCGGCCGGAGTCCTGCCTTCGTCAGGAAAAAGTTTTACAGATGAACGCGGGTGTTATTTATACAATGCTACGGTCGACTGCAAATTTTGGCGGGGGGGGGCGGTCGGACCTTTCGTGAGAGAGAAGCGTAGGGCAGTTCTTATCCCGGTGAAGAAGCTTGACGGTCGGGGCAAAGTTTCAAGGACAGCGGGATGACGGTTGTACATTCTTGATATATATATATATATATATATATATATATATATATATATATATACAATAACAAACTAACCAACCGTACGAAAGGACGCAGTGTTCAGAGTCCTATCGGATGCAATACGAATTAAGCGGAACGGCGTCAACAACCACGGGTACAGGCGGGCGGCGTGGTGAAGGTCGGTGTCAGTCGTGCAGCGCCGCACAGTTCGGATCCTCATTGTGGCAAAGCTATCTGTAGTATCCAGAGTAGTGTTTCAGGAGCTGCTCGCTGATACCGCGGCGCCATATACTGTGGACACCCATACCCGGTCTCCCGGCTGAAAGTGAACGTCGCGACGACGACGGTTGTATCGGTGTGCGACGAGTCGGTGTTGGCCTAAAATCCTGAGCTTTTCCAGTTGACGAGCCTCCTCGTCGCGCTAAGTGGTCAGTTGATCGTTGTACCTGTAAATAGGCCCGTGAGCAGGATGGGTTTGGGCGAGCTCGGCGTAATTCTTTTGCTATGCACCACGTAAAGCCGCGTGCCCCCCCCCCCCCCCCCCCCCCACACACACACACACTGTTAAACGTTTACATGCTATATACGGCAGCGCTTTGTCTCACATTTCGTGCTTGATGCCTATAAACAGGGTAATTATCTCAATCAGTTCGTTTAAGTAAAAATCGATAATGTCAGTCCAAATCTCACATTACATTTATTCGTTTGCACATTGCTTGCAGTCTGATAATAGCTACTGTGATTTAAGCAAATGATGTATTGCGTGATGTGGGGCAGGAAGATGGATCTGCCCTCGGTTACCAGGGCTTCGTGAACGCCGTTTCAGAGAACGTTAGACTCTACATAGAAGTTCGGGACCTCAGCAGCAGTCTCAAACAGGAGGGCTTCTGACTTGGCATAACAAGTCAGATAGTCTGTTGCCACGATAATATACCGATCTAACGACGTTGTAGAGCAGACAGTTGGGCAAGCAGTGCGCTTGACTGTCGTCTACGTGTTCCCCTTCTCTGTCCTTGTTTCTGTGTGCGCAACTGTAACTATGTTCAATAACGACGTTGACATAGGAAACGAACTTTGCAAATGCTTACAAATCTTCTCGAATGGGACTAATTTTAATACTCCATACTTTCTCAAAAACACAAAACAATAATTGTTTTTGATGTGGGCGTATGAGTATAGCATCTACTGAGAGAGGATGATTTACCAAGTACAAAGCGCTAGTGCTGCAACCATACACGCTCTATTTTAAGCAAGGTTCTAAACCAGAACACAAGATAAATGCCAGAAATCATCTGTAAGATTCCCGAATAGCGACTAATGATAAAATAAGAATCCAATTGGAGAGGTTCGAAGCGCGTGCTTCGGAATGAAGCCATGTGGCCCACCAACTGCAAAACACTGGCATAATAGGAGGTCTTGGCTTTATGTGACAACATGTGAGGCAAAATGACACAAGCTCTTTGTTTATATTACTGGACTGGGTACTTCATTTACAACTACATTTGAGTTGAAAAAGGCTTTGGGAAGAGACGGAGTTTTAAACCCATCATAATGTGTTGTTGAGTGTTATTGAGTCGGTCTCGGCGTTAAGATATGCTATTCCCCTTTTCCTGCTTTGCCTGGTAATATATTGCTCGCGTCATGCACACACGTCCTCTTGATTACGGTCGTCCTTCCACTTTGGATTTCAGTGGTGTAGACATGTTGGATGTATAGTATGTCGCAGAATTACATGTCAGTAACACACCGAGCTGCAAGCTGCAGTACCATGAAACACCAACGTAAACATTTAGCACATAGGAATGCCCGCAGGTGCCACACAAAGTACTTGCTGCATTGTCAGCAGTTATAACTTGTTTGCTTGAAAACTAACAGTCATTGTTGTTTGAGAAGCCGAAATAGCGCAAAGACGGGATTTTGGTGTTAAACAACAAAAACACATAACGCGTGCGTCAATTAGTATTTTAAAAAATTCCCAACGATAATCAGCTGCGCAGGCAGACAGGCCGGCAAGCGGGCGGGCGGGCGGGCGGGCGGGCGGGCGGGCGGGCAGGCGGGCGAGCGGGCGGGCGGGCAAGCAGGCAGGCAGGCAGGCAGGCAGGCAGGCAGGCAGGCAGGCACACAGGCAAGCGGGCGGGTGGGTGGGTGGGCAGCTTTGTGATCCTAACAAATACCACCCTGTGGGTTGAAAGTTCGCTTTGAGTTCTCACTGTTAGCGTGAAGAATTATCTGAAGCCTAATATACTGGTTGCTGCTTAATTTTCAATGGCTCCGGATACACGTAATGTTAAATAGTAATAATTGTTGGCTCCGATTATGGGTATCAAAAATATTCTTTCGAAAACGGCTTTCAGTTGGAGTTATTTTTACTGCCAGCCCTTGCGGCTGACCTATTGTGCATCTACAGCTTCTCTCGTCCACCGATGCGCACATAGCCATTTGAAGGTTGACATTATATTGTCTATTGATGAAAAAAAAAAAAAAAGCTGCCAGAGTAAAAGGTTGCATTGTTTTCTACTGCGCAGAAAGATGTACTGACGTCAAGATAAAAAAGGAGAAAACCAACAAGCACATATGTGTTTACTTGGACTAGTATTTCTGAAATGTTTAAAGTTCACTGCTTTGGTATTTTCTGCAGTTTTGTTTTGATCCGTAAAATATATAACTTGCTGAACTTTTTTTTTTTTTTTTTTTTTTTTGCAGAGAAATTAGCTATATGGCTTTAGTTATCTCAAACTAGAATGAACATATATATAGACAGGATAGTTCAGCATAATACGTTATCTTGTCTTTCGTGGTATACCATTCCTTTCCCTATTGTGTCAGCCTCCCCCCCCCCCTTTATTTATACTAAGATCTCAATCGACATCACGAAAAAATTACAGTAATTTTTGAATGGCGTATTTTGTAGCACATTTTTCAGGACTAGTTATTCATTATGTGTTTTTAAAACTCCGTGGAATACATATTTTGGCCCAATATTGCTTGTTTAGATATTAACAGAGCCTCCAGTCCCAAAAAGTATTCCGTCCGTCAGCGCTGGATTAGGAGGGGGAAGGGGAGGGGGGGGGGGGGTTATGAAGTCTACATCCCAGGACCTCATCTCCTAGAGCAGAGGAAGGGGGCATATTATTCTAGCTCACTTAGTATACAAAGCTCCGGATAATATAACCAAGAGCTTCACGTCTGAAGCGTGAAAACAGGACAAGAAGACCGGACCCATATTTAAATTATGTAACTTTGTTCAGCCCAATCGGTTTAGCCGATCTTGGGGAGCTGCAAAAGCAGGAACATTTCGGTACTCCGCAAGGGGGGGGGGGGGGGGGGGGGGCGCTTTTTACGAGGCGGTTCACGTTTGCTGGCGAATTTGTTTATTTATTTTAATAATTTGTGCCTTTATTTATCTAACACTCTGTGCCACAGGCATTATTGATGGCAGAAGTGAGATAACAAGCAAAATAACAGTGGAAAATAACAATGGTTAAAGGGGTTTTGACACGCCAAAAATAAGATATGAGCTAACTATACGCTAGGACTCATTGTATGTTGCTATAATCCTGCTAAATTTGTTTTTAAAAGGGCGAAATAGTTTCGTGGATAAATCGATTTATATGCGGGTCCTTCGGAGGGGCGGATCCGGGCTCAGCTGGCGGCTGGCTGCGTAGCCAGCCTCCTGCGCGGTGTCTCCTTGCACGCACTCACAGACTTGGCTCTCTTGGCGTCTCGAGCCTCTGCGCCCTCGTCTACCTTCCACGCTTCGAGCACGCGGTCCGTGACGATTACGTCTACGGCATCACTCGCCTTGTCAAAGTGTTCGAGATTGATCGCGGCTGGGATGAGAGTGATTGCTATTAAGAGAGGTTGGAAGCTGTTCATTTTGACTGCGACCCGCTGACGACCGGTTCCAGCGACGACGAGTTACGGACGAACTCGCCGTGGTCACCGTCCGTCCGGGGAATATCTCGCAGGAGCATGCAGGGTGGAAGGTCAACGGGCCGGGGGCCAGAGCGAGAATAGCGTTCGGTTTGCCGAGTTGCGTGAGCGCTTTTGATCGCACCGCGGCGAGGAGGGCTTGGGGGATCATGGGGCGTCTAGAATGAGAGAGCGTTCATGGTCACGTGGTGTATGGACACCATGGTGTGACTAAAGTGGGCAGTGTTGCCTAGTCGCCAGATGAAAATGATAAAAATTCGTAACTTGAATATTGCAATTACGAGTGTTCTAAAAATCTCGTAACTTGGTGTATATACTAAGAAGCCGATGAGGATACCATTTCCAGACTAATCTATCCCTTTAATTTTTGTATCATAACGGGAAACATATTGTTTGGTGCAATTCAACACAAAAGAACACAATCAAGAATTGATGTAAGTGGTGCAGGTAGGTGATTTCATTTATGTAAAACGCTAGGGGTAAATGATGCAAAAGAATTGTTATAATGACGAAGGGGAACGCCTACTTTGTGACGGTGATCCAGGTGTAAGAAAGCATGTTGTTCGGGTTATGAGCTGGTGTCTGAGTACAGTGTTGTGATGAAAACGTTTGCGAAAAATGCAAATCCAGTGTTTTCTTGAATAATAGGCTCGTTGTTTATGAACAGAGCCTGTCGGTCTGCTTTCCTGTGGAACACGAGTACAGCGAATGATAACGATAGGCAGAAATATGAAAGCGATTTACAGAACAAAGATAAGTCTTCACGCAAACATGCTATCTGCACAGATTGCATTTTAACGAAAAATAGTGTTCTGAACCTCAATATCCCAGGCAGCACGCCGACACTGGGCCGGCACCGGGGGAAGTTTACTCACAATATTGGCCCAGTTTCATATTGTGTACCACGGCCCAGAATTGGGCCAATATTGGTTAACGATCGTTCTAAAAGTGGGTCTGAATCGGCGATATCATTCGACTTCTGGGCAGAGATGGGCGAATATCAGTTAACATGGCCGCGTCCTCTGCGGTTTCATTGGACTTGGGCCAAGCCAACGTCACTAAAACCGATCAGTTGGGAAACTGCCATAGAGCCTGCTCTGAAAAAGTGGCACCGATCCGTACTCGATACCCGAGCTAATAGCGACCTCAACGCCGCCATTTCTTCCGCACCGGCCACTCGAAGAACTGCACGTGACTTCTATTTCGGTTTTAATCGACCAATTTTCGCTTCGAAACCGATATGATGGAAGGGTCCCTTCCCGACTCCCAAGCGGACATGCCGCGAATTCGTGTCGAAGTTAGGATGCGCCTCGTTCGGGACGCGCTACCTGAAATCACCGGTGAAACACGGTTGTATAAAAACATTATTAATTGTACCGCAAACCTTGTAAACTAAAGATCCTAGAAAACATCACGCGCCCCCCGTTCTGTACAAATCTCCAATAAAAGTTAATAAAAAAAGAGTTTTTTTTTGTTAGTTTGTACCGAAAAACCTAGTTCAGCCGCTGATTTCCCGCCGCACCCTCAGCGCGGCCCGTGGCAATAGCGGCGGCCGCCGCGATAGGGCGGCACGATTGACCGATTTAGTATCGTTTTAGAAACGGTCAAGAATCCCTAATACCGGACGATAAGCCGGTTCAGACCCGACGAATTACCGGAAAACGGCGCCGCTGGATATTATATATCAGCGTGGCGTTGGCCGACCCGAGTGATGTTCCGCCGACATCGGCCAGATCACAATTATAATGGCCCGATCGTTACGATCCAGCGCCAATATAGACAGTATCAGAATGATATTGGCCCGATTTCGCCGATCCGACGCCAATACTGGCGCAATACTGTGAGCTGCCTAGAACTAGCTGCGTTTTTTTTTTTTTTTTTTTTGCAGAGGGAGATGATTGATTGTGTGCGTGTTCTACAGAGAAGTACACGCAAGGGCCTTTAAGAAGTGCGGACATTACTCGAGCAAATACAGAAGTAGAAATGCCGGGGCTATGTGAGAAACTGGGTAGAAATAAAGTGTTTTAATTGATGCTACGCTAGCGGTGAGATTATAGTTAACCCGAGTAATACGCACGGCTCTACCCTGAGTTAATTTAAGTAAGTTAGTAAGGTAGGTCGTACCGAAATCTCAGATGGAGGCTGACTACTCAATATCTGACAGCACTAATGTTTGATTAAGAAATGATTACAATAAAAAGGCCAGAGAAACGTTACGGTTAAGATTACCAAGCATACATTTAGCGTCATTAACGAAACAATGAACATACAAAAGTTTAGGGCGCAAACGAGTTGGTGCTGCACTGTCAAGGAAAAGTTACCCGGATAGAAGTTTTAAAGGCTAATGTTCAATTCAATTTGAATTCATCTTTATTCACTCCAGTTGGAGAAGACAGGGAAGAAAGCTACATTGCGTAGCTGGACAGGTCCCTGGCTTCCATACAGATTTAAGAAAATTATTCGGCCCTTGCAAAAAAAAAAAAAGGGCAGAGCATGATACAGCTTTCGATATCATGAACAAAACAGAAGTTCTAAATTTTTTGTTAAAATGCAATTGCCTAATTTGGTTATTTGACATATTTTCTACGTGAATATTGTTTTTAATGAGTTAATTAATGGTAGATGGTACAGTGCACTGGGGCATTTCAAATCCGTATTTGGTCCTGGGATGCGGCACTTTCCCGTGCTCTCAACTACGCGTATGAAAAAACGAAAAGTTTTTAACCAGCGAAGCTAGGTGAAGGAATGACTTTTTATTATAATAAATACCATCTTTATATTTCTTAATTAATGTATGTGTATATAAGTAAAAACACGCGTTTCCTTAAGTTTGAGAATAAAATATCGGCATTACCATTATATGGCACATTGGCTACTAAACATATGATCTTTTTTTTGTGTGTGATGTATGATCTGTCTAGGTTTAATTTCGTCGTATTGCCCTATACAAGCTGTCAGTACTTTAAATGTGAAGCAAACAATCAGTTTTATAAAGAATTCTTGGCCTTTTCTGGTAAACAAACACGATGTTTATCAAAAATACCTGTTATTTTTAATAATTTAGAGATAACTTATTCTATATTTATTTATTTATTTATTAGTACCTTGAAGGCCCTAAAACAGGGCATTATACAAGCATTATACAAGGGATGGGCAGCTCATATTTGTAGGATAATAAGAAAAGCATATAAAGCATATACACTCATGAACAACAAAACAAAAAGAATCAACAAAATATTCAAACAAAACATGACAAAAAGTTCACATAGACTTATGTTTAAAAAGTGCTAGTTCATTGTGGATTCTAAAAATTCGCCTAGCACTTATTTAAATACATCTATATTGCGAGCTGTGACTATGGTGTTAGGCATAGCGTTCCATTCATTAATTGTAAAAGGTATGAAGGAGTTAACGTAAGAAGTCGTGGATGCATATATGGGTTGTATTTTACAGCTGTTATCTAATCTCGGAAAAAAATATGTGGGAGGAGGAAATAGTTTATTTCCAATTGTTCGGTTATGGTGGTGAATCTTGTAAAACAGTGTCAAACGAAATATTTTCCGCGTTAAAATGAGTTCTGGGAAGTTTGCTCGTTTACGTAGTTCAGACACACTGGTGTGAAAAGAATAATCAGAATAAATAAATCGTAATGCTCTTCTTTGGACACGTTCTAGTTCGTCTTTCAGATAAGTTTGCCTCGGAGACCATATGGATGAAACATAATCTAGTTTTGGGCGTGCTAATGTTAGATATGCAATTTGTTTTACTTTAGGGGGTGCGAGTCTTATATTCCGTCGGAGAAAACCGAGTGTGCTGTTTGCCTTAGCAACAATGTGATTGACGTGGGTGGTCCATGTTAGATCGCTGGTTATATGAAGACCAAGATATTTGTAAGATGAGAATGAACCGAGTATAATATCGTCAATGCTGTAGTTATAAGAATACGGTGACAAAAGACGAGAAAAAGTGAGTACTTTGCATTTATCTTGGTTTAGTGACATCTGCCAATTATCACACCATTTTGCAGTGGATGACAAGTCAGTTTGCAGGGATGAGTGGTCGCTGCTGTTCGCGATAGTACGGTAGATTACCCAGTCGTCTGCGAAAAGGCGGATGGTCGAAGAAACACAAAGAGGGAGGTAATTCATGTAGATTAAAAAAAAGGAGCGGTCCGAGCACGCTCCCTTGAGGAACGCCAGATGTTACGCTCATTTTGGCTGATGCTGAGTTATTAACAACTGTATATTGATAGCGATCAGAAAGAAATTCAGAAATCCAAGTAATAATGAAGTCGTCAATTTTTAATTGGTAAAGTTTCATTATAAGGCGGTTATGTGGTACTCTATCGAAGGCCTTCGAAAAGTCAAGAAAAATAGCCTCAGTTTGTTGTTTATGTTCCAAATTAGAATGAATGTTATGTACAAATTCGAGGAGTTGGGTCTCGCATGATAATTCTTTCCTGCATCCGTGTTGGTATACGGAAAGAAGGCCGTTCGATTCGATATATCTCATAACATTAGAAAATATGATATGTTCCAAGATTTTTGAAGGAATGCTGGTCATTGATATTGGACGATAATTTAAGGGCGAATTCCGGTTTCCAGACTTATGTATGGGGATGACGCGGCTAATTTTCCAGTCATGAGGGACGATACCTGTCGAAAGGGATTCACGAAAAATGACGGTTAAAAACAGAGATGATGCATGCTTCGTATTTTTTAATATTTTTGAGTTGATGAGGTCATCGCCAGAACTCGAGGAAAGTTTCAGGTTTTCAATTGCGCTGATAACTCCAGAATAGTCGATGGCAATGGTTTCCATGGACGGATGAATAAGGGCCGGAAGTAGCGGAATGTTGTTAAGATTTTCGTTAGTGAACACGGAACAAAAAAAGTTGTTTAGGCAATCAGCACACTGGTCGTCGGAGAGAACTAGACCTTTGTCATTGGTGAGAGCAAGAGGGGGTGAACGGCTTAGGATTGATTACGTTCCAGAAATGTTTGGGTTTGCCGGCTAATACTTGTAATAGGTCAGTACCGTGAAATTTCGATTTGGCTTTTGTAATTTCATATCTATATAATTTTTCGCATTTTTCATATTTGCTTTGTATCTCTTTGTTTAAGGGCTTCTGTTTAGCACGCTTGAATAATCTTTTTTTTTTTATTGGCTAGTCGCTTGATTGCTTTAGTATACCACGGGTTCTGACTATCTGCCTTGATGTTCACCAGAGGCACGTATTTATTCGCAAGGAATGATAATCTATTTTTAAAACAGAGCCAGTTTTCCTTAATTAAGTATCTATGAAACGCCTCCCTGAAAAACACATAAAATGACTCAAGTTCAGCGTTGATAGACTTGTAGTCGGCTTTGTTGTAATCCTTTATTTGTTTATGAAGAATACATTTGCGCAGAATAGGAAACGAAAAGTTAAAATGTGCAACGAGGTGGTCACTGAGCCCAGGTAGCAGTGAAAGGTTGTTGATCACATTTGGATCCGTAGATAAGCAAACATCAAGTATGTTGCTACTGTGATCAGTGATTTGAGTCGGCTTACTAATCAGTTGTGTAAAGTTGAAATCCCAACACATATTGATGAAATATCTTGATTCATTGTCATTTGCTATTAACTTATTCCAGTCGATGGAGGGGTAGTTAAAATCACCTAAAAGTATAAGCGTTGCTTTAGGAAATTTTAAGGATATATCACTGAGACACTCTTGTAATAAAGGTATAAAGGCATTATTACTGTCAGGTGGTCTGTAGCAGAGGTCAATGACTGTTTGAAAAGAATGTGATGAAAGGTATAACCAAATCATTTCTAAGCCCGGTGCAGTAGTTACTCGTGATACCGTCAGGCGGTTGTTCACAGCTATCAGTACTCCCCCACCCCGTTTGCAATTTCTATCACATCCATACAAATTGAAATTAATACACGAGGGGAAAACTTCAGAGTCTTGAATCTCGTGGGTGAGCCATGTTTCGGTTAAAAGAACTATGTCAGCTTGCGTTGAGTCGATTAGAGAATACAAAGCATCGCGTTTAGATAATACACTTCTTATGTTCGTAAATAGAACAGAGTAAGCGTATAACGAATCTTCGGTTCGTTTAGATGACGACGCAGAAGGGGCGAGGAAACATATTTTTTACTCTTGGGTTGCTATTCGTCCTTGGCAGTTACACATTGGTTAGCGTGATCATAAACGAAACAGGTGTTATCTACGTAGAGCTTATCACATCGAAGCTTAAATCAACAGTTTTTGGGTTTCACGTACGCGAGCAGTTTCCTCCTAGCAGTTCTTATGTTTATCGGAAAATCTTCACCAACAGATAGGTTAGTACCCTTCAGTTTAACACCAGCAGAAAGAATGGCCTGTTTATGTTTGAAAAAGCAGAACTTTGCAATGATGGGCCTACAATTGTTGGGGTTGAATTGGCCTAGACAATGTGCTCTGTCTACGGCGAAGTCGTCTAGCACAATGCCAAGGTTTCCGGCAGACATAGTTCAGGCAATCTGGTCTGACTCAGCGTAAGTTTTTGATTCCTTATCCTCCAGACCATAACATAGTAAGTTAGACCGGCCTTGTGTCCGTTCCAACTCATGTATGCGTTAAAGAACACACCCAGTATTTTTACTGTTGGAACAACTTGTATGGTAAATGTATCTAACTTAACTGGTGTACTTATTTTACATAAAGAACTTTTAGGGCGCAATAAAACGGCTTTTGTTTTATTGCCATTGATTTTAACAAATTTAAAAGTGCCCACGAACTAAGCACGTTGATGAAATAATATTTATGTCCGTTCCTTGGAAAAATACGCTCGTATCGTCCACAAATTTTATTATCTGGGCATTACGTGAAATATTTATGATGTCGTTAATATACAGGTTCAATAAAATGGTTTCTAACACACTTCCTTGTGGTACACATGGCTGTAGCTGTTTTAGATCAGAAAAGTGGCCATTGGCGTGAATGCTCTGAAAACGAAAGCTCAAATAACTTCTTACTAACGCCGCCTCATTTCCACGAATGCCATTATTGTAAAGTTTACTCATTAGTGCGTCATAATTTAACCGATCAAAAGCTTTCGAAAAGTCGATAAAAATTCCTTCCGGCAAAATTTTATTTTCAAAATTTTCAAAAAATTCAAAAATATTTTTTCTCCAGATGTATAAACTATTGACACTTTTGCTATTTGCATTTTTTAAAGAAAAATGCTGACTAAACTTCAATACCTATTGCAGTCACTCCCGGATATGATAAAAAATTAAGTAGAAACCGCCATTTTACTCCAGTCGCTAAAGAACGGATAATAAAAACGATATCACCTGATTTTACTCCCATTTCAAACTGGAGTTCTCGAATGACAACACTCCACAAGACAAAGAGGAACTACTTACTATCTGCTCGCGCTTTAGTCAACGCCGAAGATTCTACTCATGCTCAGTCTACTTGTTTTAGGTTGTTCCAATAAGCTTGGCCCATAAAAAGAAATGCTGCATCAGACATCCGAAGTTTACAAGGAAAGAACAGTGCATCGATTGAATAACGCTTTCGGTAAGGTGTTGGATGTTCCCCCCCGGTTTGGAGGACGAAATATCACCTGATCCGAGCAGACAGCGCAATGGAAGTTGCTACTACACATCTATATAACTATCATCCGTTTCATCTTACGTCCGACGAGCGGAGCGAACACTTCGAGCCATCCTAACCCCTCCAGCTCTGGTTACTTAGCACGTGTTACGCCCTCCGCGCGTTCCTCTCTCCAGAGTCAAGTAACACACACCGATAGCTCGTGAGACCCGCTGCGGTCGTTCGTAAGATGAAATGAACAGAACATTAATTTAACTCGTGTATTGGAGTGAATCATTCTGCATCTAACATATCGCCCTTTCCATCTAAGCCGGTTCCTTTTCGTGGCTCATTCCCCTGTGTCGCCGAGTCCGTACCAGCCCGGATCGTCAGCTCAAAGAGCATCTTAACTAGCAGAACCATATCCGCTTCTTCCGGAACTTCTTCGCAAGCGCCACTTTTCAAGCCAATGGGGCACTGGGCGCATGTCACGTACCCCTACGGTTCAGCATAACATGTGTCCGGAGTATAAATCCCCGTGACACCTATAAGCTCCCTGATTGGCTAAGCGGGCGTTTAGTGCCTTCTGCGGTTCGTTCGAGTGTGACGCAGGTTGGCACGTCACACTCGAACGGTTCAAGTTGGCACAGAATTTTGTGGCCGCCCTTTTGAATGCGAAGGCCAAGAAAAAAAAAAGAGCAGCGTAAAAGATTAATGGCCTTTCACTGCAACTTTTCAAAAATGTCGTCGTACATATATTTTGTTTCTTTGACTTTTGGAGTGGTGAAACTTTTTTTTTTATTATACGAAGCGACTGGACTTTCAAGGGTTTGATATTTCGTGAAATTTGCTGATTGTTTGTTTCGGGAAGATCTCTCGGGCACAAAGAAAGGTCTTGTATTTGTGTAAAATAGTGTACTAACTATGCCTGTAAAGGGGAAATATATTCGTGTAAAATAGGTGACATTCGATTCCGGCGTCTTCAGACCTCCATGACAGGGGTCGAAAATAAATTCTTGTTCGAGTATCGTTTGCATAAATTTAAGGGCCCCATGTATGTGTTTTGTTCCGTCTTTCAGATTCACAGGTTTCGAAGATGCCACAGTGCTACGCATTCGGCTGCATTGTAATTTTGGAAATCCGAAAAATTAGACTCCGCGACCATCCAACATTATCAGTCACACGTGTCGATTTCACCCCCGCCCCCTTTCCTATGTAATGCCCTCAAACGAGGGTCCTTAAAGGGATTCGAATAAAATGCTCAACATCCGGTTCTTCAAGTAGCAAATGTCTTAACTCCACTAGCACGTTATTTCTTGAGCAAAAAAAATAGACATAAACGGTTGATGAATTTCCGCTGATTTTATACATAATAAGAGGTCGAAGACAAACGATTAGTTGATTTTTTTAGACTCCTCCACGCTCAATTTCTACAGAAAAGGTTTTCATTAGGGAGACCGACTTGCTAGCTACATGTATTTAATAATAAATACTACTACTACTACTACTACTACTATTATTACTACTACTACTACTATTATTACTACTACGGCTATTACTACTACTACTAAAACTAATATTTATTTATTCATAAGAGAAGAATTACCAAGTTCGGCTTCGGACCTGGTCAAAGCCGGCAAGGGCTTGTGGGACCAGATCCAGCAAGAGAAGAATCAAAGCGCGAGCTCGCATATTGTCACACAGTATGTAAAAATAAAAGAAGAGAAGAAAATTACACAAGAAATAATAATAATAATAATATTTATTCATGAGAGAAGAATTACCAAGTTCAGCTTCGGACCTAAAGCCGCCAAGGGCTTGTGGGACCAGATCCAGCAAGAGAAGAATCAAAGGGCGAGCTCGCATATTGTCACACAGTATGTAAAAATAAAAGAAGAGAAGAAAATTACACAAGAAATAATAATAATAATAATATTTATTCATGAGAGAAGAATTACCAAGTTCAGCTTCGGACCTGGTCAAAGCCGGCAAGGGATTGTGGGACCAGATCCAGCAAGAGAAGAATCAAAGGGCGAGCTCGCATATTGTCACACAGTATGTAAAAATAAAAGAAGAGAAGAAAATTACACAAGAAATAATAATAATAATAATATTTATTCATGAGAGAAGAATTACCAAGTTCAGCTTCGGACCTGGTCAAAGCCGACAAGGGATTGTGGGACCAGATCCAGCAAGAGAAGAATCAAAGGTCAAGCTCGCATATTGTCACACAGTATGTAAAAAAAAGGAGAGAAGAAAATTACACAAGAAATAATAATAATAATAATAATATTTATTCATGAGAGAAGAATTACCAAGTTCAGCTTCGGACCTGGTCAAAGCCGGCAAGGGATTGTGGGACCAGATCCAGCAAGAGAAGAATCAAAGGGCGAGCTCGCATATTGTCACACAGTATGTAAAAATAAAAGAAGAGAAGAAAATTACACAAGAAATAATAATAATAATAATATTTATTCATGAGAGAAGAATTACCAAGTTCAGCTTCGGACCTGGTCAAAGCCGGCAAGGGATTGTGGGACCAGATCCAGCAAGAGAAGAATCAAAGGGAGAGCTCGCATATTGTCACACAGTATGTAAAAATAAAAGAAGAGAAGAAAATTACAGAAGAAATAATAATAATAATAATATTTATTCATGAGAGAAGAATTACCTAGTTCAGCTTCGGACCTGGTCAAAGCCGGCAAGGGCTTGTGGGACCAAATCCAGCAAGAGAAGAATCAAAGGGCGAGCTCGCGTATTGTCACACAGTATGTAAAAATAAAAGAAGAGAAGAAAATTACACAAGAAATAATAATAATAATAATATTTATTCATGAGAGAAGAATTACCAAGTTCAGCTTCGGACCTGGTCAAAGCCGGCAAGGGATTGTGGGACCAGATCCAGCAAGAGAAGAATCAAAGGTCGAGCTCGCATATTTTCACACAGTATGTAAAAATAAAAGGAGAGAAGAAAATTACACAAGAAATAATAATAAGAATAATATTTATTCATGAGAGAAGAATTACCAAGTTCAGCTTCGGACCTGGTCAAAGCCGGGAAGGGCTTGTGGGACCAGATCCAGCAAGAGAAGAATCAAAGGGCGAGCTCGCATATTGTCAAACAGTATGTAAAAATAAAAGAAGAGTAGAAAGTTACACAAGAAATAATAATAATAATAATATTTATTCGTGAGAGAAGAATTACCAAGTTCAGCTTCGGACCTGGTCAAAGCCGGCAAGGGCTTGTGGGACCAGATCCAGCAAGAGAAGAATCAAAGGGCGAGCTCGCATATTGTCACACAGTATGTAAAAATAAAAGAAGAGGAGAAAATTACACAAGAAATAATAATAATAATAATATTTATTCGTGAGAGAAGAATTACCAAGTTCAGCTTTGGACATGGTCAAAGCCGGCAAGGGATTGTGGGACCAGATCCAGCAAGAGAAGAATCAAAAGGCGAGCTCGCATACTGTCACACAGTGTGTAAAAATAAAAGAAGAGAAGAAAATTACACAAGAAATAATAATATTAATAATATTTATTCGTGAGAGAAGAATTATCAAGTTCAGCTTCGGACCTGGTCAAAGCCGGCAAGGGATTGTGGGACCAGATCCAGCAAGAGAAGAATCAAAGGGCGAGCTCGCATATTGTCACACAGTATACAAAAATAAAAGAAGAGAAGAAAATTACGCAAGAAATAATATTAATAATAATATTTATTCATGAGAAAAGAATTACCAAGTTCAGCTTCGGACCTGGTCAAAGCCGGCAAGGGCTTGTGGGACCAGATCCAGCGAGAGAAGAATCAAAGGGCGAGCTCGCATATTGTCACACAGTATGTAGAAATAAAAGAAGAGAAGAAAATTACACAAGAAATAATAATAATAATAATATTTATTCATGAGAGAAGAATTACCAAGTTCAGCTTCGGACCTGGTCAAAGCCGGCAAGGGATTGTGGGACGAGATCCAGCAAGAAAAGAATCAAAGGGCGAGATCGCATATTGTCACACAGTATGTAAAAATAAAAGAAGAGAAGAAAATTACACAAGAAAAAAATAATAATAATAATATTTATTCATGAGAGAAGAATTACAGAGTTCAGCTTCGGACGTGGTCAAAGCCGGCAAGGGATTGTGGGACCAGATCCAGCAAGAGAAGAATCAAAGGGCGAGCTCGCATATTGTCACACAGTATGTAAAAATAAAAGAAGAGAAGAAAATTACACAAGAAATAATAATAATAATAATATTTATTCATGAGAGAAGAATTACCAAGTTCAGCTTCGGACCTGGTCAAAGCCGGCAAGGGATTGTGGGACCAGATCCAGTAAGAGAAAAATCAAAGGGCGAGCTCACATATTGTCACACAGTATGTAAAAATAAAAGAGAAGAAAATTGCACAAGAAATAATAATAATAATAATAATTATTCATGAGAGAAGAATTACCAAGTTCAGCTTCGGACCTGGTCAGAGCCGGCAAGGGATTGTGGGACAATCCAGCAAGAAAAGAATCAAAGGGCGAGCTCGCATATTGTCACACAGTATGTAAAAATAAAAGAAGAGAAGAAAATTACACAACAAAAAAATAATAATAATAATATTTATTCATGAGAGAAGAATTACCCAGTTCAGCTTCAGACCTGGTCAAAGCCGCCAATGGCTTGTGGGACCAGATCCAGCAAGAGAAGAATCAAAAGGCGAGCTCGCATATTGTCACACAGTATGTAAAAATAAAAGAAGAGAAGAAAATTACAAAGAAAATAATAATAATAATAATATTTATTCATGAGAGAAGAATTACCAAGTTCAGCTTCGGACCTGGTCAAAGCCGACAAGGGCTTGTGGGACCAGATCCAGCAAGAGAAGAATCGAAGGGCGAGCTCGCATATTGTCACACAGTATGTAGAAATAAAAGAAGAGAAGAAAATTACACAAGAAATAATAATATTAATAATATTTATTCATGAGAGAAGAATTACCAAGTTCAGCTTCGGACCTGGTCAAAGCCGGCAAGGGATTGTGGGACGAGATCCAGCAAGAGAAGAATCAAAGGGCGAGCTCGCATATTGTGACACAGTATGTAAAAAAAAGAAGAGAAGAAAATTACACAAGAAATAATAATAATAATAATATTTATTCATGAGAGAAGAATTACCAAGTCCAGCTTCGGACCTGGTCAGAGCCGGCAAGGGATTGTGGGACCAGATCCAGCAAGAGAAGAATCAAAGGACGAGCTCACATGTTGTCACACAGCATGTAAAAATAAAAGAAGAGAAGAAAATTACACAAGAAATAATAATAATATTAATATTTATTCATGAGAAAAGAATTACCAAGTTCAGCTTCGGACCTGGTCAAAGCCGGCAAGGGCTTGTGGGACCAGATCCAGCAAGAGAAGAATCAAAGGGCGAGCTCGCAAATTGTCACACAGTATGTAAGAATAAAAGAAGAGAAGAAAATTGCACAAGAAATAATAATAATAATAATATTTATTCATAAGAGAAGGATTACCAAGTTCAGCTTTGGACCTGGTCAAAGCCGGCAAGGGATTGTGGGACCAGATCCAGCAAGAGAAGGATCAAAGGGCGAGCTCGCATACTGTCACACAGTATGTAAAAATAAAAGAAGAGAAGATAATTACACAAGATATAATAATAATAATAACATTTATTCATGAGAGAAGAATTACCAAGTTCAGCTTCGGACCTGGTCAAAGCCGGCAAGGGATTGTGGGACCAGATCCAGCAAGAAAATAATCAAAGGGCGAGCTCGCATATTGTCACACAGTATGTAAAAATAAAAGAAGAGAAGAAAATTACACAAAATATAATAATAATAATAATATTTATTCATGAGAGAAGAATTACCAAGTTCAGCTCCGGACCTGGTCAAAGCCGGCAAGGGCTTGTGGGACCAGATCCAGCAAGAGAAGAATCAAAGGGCGAGCTCGCATATTATCACACAGTATGTAAAAATAAAAGAAGAGAAGAAAATTACACAAGAAATAATAATAATAATAATATTTATTCATGAGAGAAGAATTACCAAGTTCAGCTTCGGACCTGGTCAAAGCCGGCGAGGGATTGTGGGACCATATCCAGCAAGAAAAGAATCAAGGGCGTGCTTGCATATTGTCACACAGTATGTAAAAATAAAAGAAGAGAAGAAAATTACACAAGAAATAATAATAATAATAATATTTATTCATGAGAGAAAAATTACCAAGTTCAGCTTCGGACGTGGTCAAAGCCGGCAAGGGATTGTGGGACCAGATCCAGCAAGAGAAGAATCAAAGGCCGAGCTCGCATATTGTCACACAGTATGTAAAAATAAAAGAAGAGAAGAAATTACACAAGAAATAATAATAATAATAATATTTATTCATGAGAGAAGAATTACCAAGTTCAGCTTCGGACCTGGTCAAAGCCGGCAAGGGATTGTGGGACCAGATCCAGTAAGAGAAAAATCAAAGGGCGTACTCACATATTGTCACACAGTATGTAAAAATAAAAGAGAAGAAAATTGCACAAGAAATAATAATAATAATAATATTTATTCATGAGAGAAGAATTACCAAGTTCAGCTTCGGACCTGGTCAGAGCCGGCAAGGGATTGTGGGACAATCCAGCAAGAGAAAAATCAAAGGGCGAGCTCGCATATTGTCACACAGTATGTAAAAATAAAAGTAGAGAAGAAAATTGCACAAGAAATAATAATAATAATAATATTTATTCATGAGAGAAGAATTACCCAGTTCAGCTTCAGACCTGGTCAAAGCCGCCAATGGCTTGTGGGACCAGATCCAGCAAGAGAAGAATCAAAAGGCGAGCTCACATATTGTCACACAGTATGTAAAAATAAAAGAAGAGAAGAAAATTACAAAGGAAATAATAATAATAATATTATTTATTCATGAGAGAAGAATTACCAAGTTCAGCTTCGGACCTGGTCAAAGCCGACAAGGGCTTGTGGGACCAGATCCAGCAAGAGAAGAATCGAAGGGCGAGCTCGCATATTGTCACACAGTATGTAGAAATAAAAGAAGAGAAGAAATTACACAAGAAATAATAATATTAATAATATTTATTCATGAGAGAAGAATTACCAAGTTCAGCTTCGGACCTGGTCAAAGCCGGCAAGGGATTGTGGGACGAGATCCAGCAAGAGAAGAATCAAAGGGCGAGCTCGCATATTGTGACACAGTATGTAAAAAAAAGAAGAGAAGAAAATTACACAAGAAATAATAATAATAATAATATTTATTCATGAGAGAAGAATTACCAAGTCCAGCTTCGGACCTGGTCAGAGCCGGCAAGGGATTGTGGGACCAGATCCAGCAAGAGAAGAATCAAAGGACGAGCTCACATATTGTCACACAGTATGTAAAAATAAAAGAAGAGAAGAAAATTACACAAGAAATAATAATAATAATAATATTTATTCATGAGAAAAGAATTACCATGTTCAGCTTCGGACCTGGTCAAAGCCGGCAAGGGCTTGTGGGACCAGATCCAGCAAGAGAAGAATCAAAGGGCGAGCTCGCATATTGTCACACAGTATGTAAGAATAAAAGAAGAGAAGAAAATTGCACAAGAAATAATAATAATAATAATATTTATTCATAAGAGAAGAATTACCAAGTTCAGCTTTGGACCTGGTCAAAGCCGGCAAGGGATTGTGGGACCAGATCCAGCAAGAGAAGAATCAAAGGGCGAGCTCGCATACTGTCACACAGTATGTAAAAATAAAAGAAGAGAAGAAAATTACACAAGATATAATAATAATAATAACATTTATTCATGAGAGAAGAATTACCAAGTTCAGCTTCGGACCTGGTCAAAGCCGGCAAGGGATTGTGGGACCAGATCCAGCAAGAAAATAATCAAAGGGCGAGCTCGCATATTGTCACACAGTATGTAAAAATAAAAGAAGAGAAGAAAATTACACAAGAAATAATAATAATAATAATATTTATTCATGAGAGAAGAATTACCAAGTTCAGCTTCGGACCTGGTCAAAGCCGGCAAGGGATTGTGGGACCAGATCCAGTAAGAAAAAAATCAAAGGGCGAGCTCACATATTGTCACACAGTATGTAAAAATAAAAGAAGAGAAGAAAATTGCACAAGAAATAATAATAATAATAATATTTATTTATGAGAGAAGAATTACCAAGTTCAGCTTCGGACCTGGTCAGAGCCGGCAAGGGATTGTGGGACAATCCAGCAAGAAAAAAATCAAAGGGCGAGTTCGCATATTGTCACACAGTATGTAAAAATAAAAGTAGAGAAGAAAATTGCACAAGAAATAATAATAATAATGATATTTATTCATGAGAGAAGAATTACCAAGTTCAGCTTCGGACCTGGTCAAAGCCGGCAAGGGATTGTGGGACCAGATCCAGCAAGAGAAGAATCAAAGGGCGAGCACGCATATTGTCACACAGTATGTAAAAATAAAAGAAGAGAAGAAAATTACACAAGAAATAATAATAATAATAATATTTATTCATGAGAGAAGAATTACCAAGTTCAACTTCGGACCTGGTCAAAGCCGGCAAGGGATTGTGGGACCAGATCCAGCAAGAGAAGAATCAAAGGGCGAGCACGCATATTGTCACACAGTATGTAAAAATAAAAGAAGAGAAGAAAATTACACAAGAAATAATAATAATAATAATATTTATTCATGAGAGAAGAATTACCAAGTTCAGCTTCGGACCTGGTCAAAGCCGGCAAGGGCTTGTGGGACCAGATCCAGCAAGAGAAGAATCAAAGGGCGAGCTCGCATATTGTCACACAGCATGTAAAAATAAAAGAAGAGAAGAAATTACACAAGAAATAATAGTAGTAATAATATTTATTCATGAGAGAAGAATTACCAAGTTCAGCTTCGGACCTGGTCGAAGCCGGCAAGGGCTTGTGGGACCAGATCCAGCAAGAGAAGAATCAAAGGGCGAGCTCGCATATTGTCACACAGTATGTAAAAATAAAAGAAGAGAAGAAAATTACACAAGAAATAATAATAATATTAATATTTATTCAAGAGAGAAGAATGACCAAGTTCAGCTTCGGACCTGGTCAAAGCCGGCAAGGGATTGTGGGACCAGATCCAGCAAGAGAAAAATCAAAGGGCGAGCTCGCATATTGTCACACAGTATGTAAAAATAAAAGAAGAGAAGAAAATTACACAAGATATAATAATAATATTTATTCATGAGAGAAGAATTACCAAGTTCAGCTTCGGACCTGGTCAAAGCCGGCAAGGGCTAGTGGGACCAGATCCAGCAAGAGAAGAATCAAAGGGCGAGCTCGCATATTGTCACACAGTATGTAAAAATAAAAGAAGAGAAGAAAATTACACAAGATATAATAATAATAATAATATTTATTCATGAGAGAAGAATTACCAAGTTCAGCTTCGGACCTGGTCAAAGCCGGCAAGGGATTGTGGGACCAGATCCAGCAAGAGAAGAATCAAAGGGCGAGCTCGCATATTGTCACACAGTATGTAAAAATAAAAGAAGAGAAGCAAATTACACAAGATATAATAATAATAATAATATTTAATCATGAGAAAAGAATTACCAAGTTCAGCTTCGGACCTGGTCAAAGCCGGCAAGGGATTGTGGACCAGATCCAGCAAGAGAAGATTCAAAGGGCGAGCTCGCATATTGTCACACAGTATGTAAAAATAAAAGAAGAGAAGAAAATTACACAAGAAATAAAAGTAATATAATATTTATTCATGAGAGAAGAATTACCAAGTTCAGCTTCGGACCTGGTCAAAGCTGGCAAGGGATTGTGGGACCAGATCCAGCAAGAGAAGAATCAAAGGGCGAGCTCGCATATTGTCACACAGTATGTAAAAATAAAAGAAGAGAAGAAAATTACACAACAAATAATAATAATAATAATAATATTTATTCGTGAGAGAAGAATTACCAAGTTCAGCTTCGGACCTGGTCAAAGCCGGCAAGGGATTGTGGGACCAGATCCAGCAAGAGAAGAATTAAAGGGCGAGCTCGCATATTGTCACAGAGTATGTAAAAATAAAAGAAGAGAAGAAAATTGCACAATAAATAATAATAATAATAATATTTATTCATGAGAGAAGAATTTTCAAGTTCAGCTTCGTACCTGGTCAAAGCCGGCAAGGGCTTGTGGGACCAGATCCAGCAAGAGAATAATCAAAGGGCGAGCTCGCATATTCTCACACAGTATGTAAAAATAAAAGAAGAGACGAAAATTAGACAAGAAATAATAATAATAATAATATTTATTCATGAGAGAAGAATTACCAAGTTCAGCTTCGGACCTGGTCAAAGCCGGCAAGGGATTGTGGGACCGGATCCAGCAAGAGAAGAATCAAAGGGCGAGCTCGCATATTGTCACACAGTATGTAAAAATAAAAGAAGAAAAGAAAATTACACAAGATATAATAATAATAACAATATTTCTTCATGAGAGAAGAATTACCAAGTTCAGCTTCGGACCTGGTCAATGCCGGCAAGGGATTGTGGGACCAGATCCAGCAAGAGAA
This sequence comes from Ixodes scapularis, assembly GCF_016920785.2. Classification (NCBI taxonomy): domain Eukaryota; kingdom Metazoa; phylum Arthropoda; class Arachnida; order Ixodida; family Ixodidae; genus Ixodes; species Ixodes scapularis. Next base: position 137,139,190 of record NW_024609879.1, on the reverse strand, counting down.
GAACCAAAGGGCGAGATCGCATATTGTCGCACAGTATGTAAAAATAAAAGAAGAGAAGATAATTATACAAGAAATAATAATAATAATAATAATATTTATTCATGAGAGAAGAATGACCAAGTTCAGCTTCGGACCTGGTCAAAGCCGGCAAGGGATTGTGGGACCAGATCCAGCAAGAAAAGAATCAAAGGGCGAGCTTGCATATTGTCACACAGTATGTAAAAATAAAAGAAGAGAAGAAAATTGCACAAGAAATAATAATAATAACAATATTTATTCATGAGAGAAGAATTACCATGTTCAGCTTCGGATCTGGTCAAAGCCGGCAAGGGATTGTGGGACCAGATCCAGCAAGAGAAGAATCAAAGGGCGAGCTCGCATATTGTCACACAGTATGTAAAAATAAGAGAAGAGAAGAAAATTACACAAGAAATAATAATAATAATAATATTTATTCATGAGAGAAGAATTACCAAGTTCAGCTTCGGACCTGGTCAAAGCCGGCAAGGGCTTGTGGGACCAGATCCAGCAAGAGAAGAATCAAAGGGCGAGCTCGCATATTGTCACACAGTATGTAAAAATAAAAGAGAAGGAAATTACACAAGAAATAATAATAATAATAATATTTATTCATGAGAGAAGAATTACCAAGTTCAGCTTCGGACCTGGTCAAAGCCGGCAAGGGATTGTGGGACCAGATCCAGCAAGAGAAGAATCAAAGGGAGAGCTCGCATATTGTCACACAGTATGTAAAAATAAAAGAAGAGACGAAAATTATACAAGAAATAATAATAATAATAATATTTATTCATGAGAGAAGAATTACCAAGTTCAGCTTCGGACCTGGTCAAAGCCGGCAAGGGCTTGTGGGACCAGATCCAGCAAGAGAAGAATCAAAAGGCGAGCTCGCATATTGTCACACAGTATGTAAAAATAAAAGAAGAGAAGAAAATTACACATGAAATAATAATAATAATAATATTTATTCATGAGAGAAGAATTACCATGTTCAGCTTCGGATCTGGTGAAAGCCGGCAAGGGCTTTTGGGACCAAATCCAGCAAGAGAAGAATCAAAGGGCGAGCTCGCATATTGTCACACAGTATGTAAAAATAAAAGAGAAGAAAATTACACAAGAAATAATAATAATAATAATATTTATTCATGAGAGAAGAATTACCAAGTTCAGCTTCGGACCTGGTCAAAGCCGGCAAGGGCTTGTGGGACCAGATCCAGCAAGAGAAGAATCAAAGGGCGAGCTCGCATATTGTCACACAGTATGTAAAAATAAAAGAAGAGAAGAAAATTACACAAGAAATAATAATAATAATAATATTTATTCATGAGAGAAGAATTACCAAGTTCAGCTTCGGACCTGGTCAAAGCCGGCAAGGGCTTGTGGGACCAGATCGAGCAAGAGAAGAATCAAAGGGCGAGCTCGCATATTGTCACACAGTATGTAAAAATAAAAGAAGAGAAGAAAATTGCACAAGAAATAATAATAATACTATTTATTCATGAGAGAAGAATTACCAAGTTCAGCTTCGGACCTGGTCAAAGCCGGCAAGGGCTTGTGGGACCAGATCCAGCAAGAGAAGAATCAAAGGGCGAGCTCGCATTTTGTCACACAGTATGTAAAAATAAAAGAAGAGAAGAAAATTACACAAGAAATAATAATAATAATAATATTTATTTATGAGAGAAGAATTACCAAGTTCAGCTTCGGACCTGGTCAAAGCCGGCAAGGGATTGTGGGACTAGATCCAGCAAGAGAAGAATCAAAGGGCGAGCTCGCATATTGTCACACAGTATGTAAAAATAAAAGAAGAGAAGAAAATTACACAAGATATAATAATAATAATGATATTTATTCATGAGAGAAGAATTACCAAGTTCAGCTTCGGACATGGTCAATGCCGGCAAGGGATTGTGGGACCAGATCCAGCAAGAGAAGAATCAAAGGGCGAGCTCGCATATTTTCACACAGTATGTAAAAATAAAAGAAGAGAAGAAAATTATACAAGAAATAATAATAATAATAATATTTATTCATGAGAGAAGAATTACCAAGTTCAGCTTCGGACCTGGTCAAAGCCGGCAAGGGCTTGTGGGACCAGATCCAGCAAGAAAAAAATCAAAGGGCGAGCTCGCATATTGACACACAGTATGTAAAAATAAAAGAAGAGAAGAAAATTACACAAGAAATAATAATAATAATAATAATTATTCATGAGAAAAGAATTACCAAGTTCAGCTTCGGACCTGGTCAAAGCCGGCAAGGGATTGTGGGACCAGATCCAGCAAGAGAAGAATCAAAGGGCGAGCTCGCATATTGTCACACAGTATGTAAAAATAAAAGAAGAGAAGAAAATTGCACAAGAAATAATAATAATAATAATATTTATTCATGAGAGAAGAATTACCAAGTTCAGCTTCGGACCTGGTCAAAGCCGGCAAGGGATTGTGGGACCAGATCCAGCAAGAGAAGAGTCAAAGGGCGAGCTCGCATATTGTCACACAGTATGTAAAAATAAAAGAAGAGAAGAAAATTACACAAGAAATAATAATAATAATAATATTTATTCATGAGAGAAGAATTACCAAGTTCAGCTTCGGATCTGGTCAAAGCCGGCAAGGGATTGTGGGACCAGATCCAGCAAGAGAAGAATCAAAGCGCGAGCTCGCATATTGTCACACAGTATGTAAAAATAAAAGAAAAGAAGAAAATTACACAAGAAATAATAATAATAATAATATTTATTCATGAGAGAAGAATTACCAAGTTCAGCTTCGGACCTGGTCAAAGCCGGCAAGGGATTGTGGGACCAGATCCAGCAAGAGAAGAATCAAAGGGCGAGCTCGCATATTGTCACACAGTATGTAAAAATAAAAGAAGAGAAGAAAATTACACAAGATATAATAATAATAATAATATTTATTCATGAGAGAAGAATTACCAAGTTCAGCTTCGGACCTGGTCAAAGCCGGGAAGGGATTGTGGGACCAGATCCAGCAAGAGAAGAATCAAAGGGCGAGCTCGCATATTGTCACACAGTATGTAAAAATAAAAGAAGAGAAGAAAATTACACAATAAATAATAATAATAATAATATTTATTCATGAGAGAAGAATTACCAAGTTCAGCTTCGGAGCTGGTCAAAGCCCTCAAGGGCTTGTGGGACCAGATCCAGCAAGAGAAGAATCAAAGGGCGAGCTCGCATATTATCACACAGTATGTAAAAATAAAAGAAGATAAGAAAATTACACAAGAAATAATAATAATAATAATATTTATTCATGAGAGAAGAATTACCAAGTTCAGCTTCGGACCTGGTCAAAGCCGGCAAGGGATTGTGGGACCATATCCAGCAAGAAAAGAATCAAAGGGCGTGCTCGCATATTGTCACACAGTATGTAAAAATAAAAGAAGAGAAAAAAATTACACAAGAAATAATAATAATAATAATATTTATTCATGAGAGAAAAATTACCAAGTTCAGCTTCGGACGTGGTCAAAGCCGGCAAGGGATTGTGGGACCAGATCCAGCAAGAGAAGAATCAAAGGGCGAGCTCGCATATTGTCACACAGTATGTAAAAATAAAAGAAGAGAAGAAAATTACACAAGAAATAATAATAATAATAATATTTATTCATGAGAGAAGAATTACCAAGTTCAGCTTCGGACCTGGTCAAAGCCGGCAAGGGATTGTGGGACCAGATCCAGTAAGAAAAAAATCAAAGGGCGAGATCGCATATTGTCACACAGAATGTAAAAATAAAAGAAGAGAAGAAAATTGCACAAGAAATAATAATAATAATAATATTTATTCATGAGAGAAGAATTACCAAGTTCAGCTTCGGACCTGGTCAAAGCCGGCAAGGGATTGTGGGACAATCCAGCAAGAGAAAAATCAAAGGGCGAGCTCGCATATTGTCACACAGTATGTAAAAATAAAAGTAGAGAAGAAAATTGCACAAGAAATAATAATAATAATAATATTTATTCATGAGAGAAGAATTCCCAAGTTCAGCTTCGGACCTGGTCAAAGCCGGCAAGGGATTGTGGGACCAGATCCAGCAAGAGAAGAATCAAAGGGCGAGCTCGCATATTGTCACACAGTATGTAGAAATAAAAGAAGAGAAGAAAATTACACAAGAAATAATAATAATAATAATATTTATTCATGAGAGAAGAATTACCAAATTCAACTTCGGACCTGGTCAAAGCCGGCAAGGGATTGTGGGACCAGATCCAGCAAGAGAAGTATCAAAGAGCGAGCTCGCATATTGTCACACAGTATGTAAAAATAAAAGAGAAGAAAATTGCACAAGAAATAATAATAATAATAATATTTATTCATGAGAGAAGAATTACCAAGTTCAGCTTCGGACCTGGTCAAAGCCGGCAAGGGCTTGTGGGACCAGACGCAGCAAGAGAAGAATCAAAGGGCGAGCTCGCATATTGTCACACAGTATGTAAAAATAAAAGAAGAGAAGAAAATTACACAAGAAATAATAATAGTAATAATATTTATTCATGCGAGAAGAATTACCAAGTTCAGCTTCGGACCTGGTCAAAGCCGGCAAGGGCTTGTGGGAGCAGATCCAGCAAGAGAAGAATCAAAGGGCGAGCTCGCATATTGTCACACAGTATGTAAAAATAAAAGAAGAGAAGAAAATTACACAAGAAATAATAATAATAATAATATTTATTCATGAGAGAAGAATTACCAAGTTCAGCTTCGGACCTGGTCAAAGCCGGCAAGGGATTGTGGGACCAGATCCAGCAAGAGAAGAATCAAAGGGCGAGCTCGCATAGTGTCACACAGTATGTAAAAATAAAAGAAGAGAAGAAAATTACACAAGAAATAATAATAATATTAATATTTATTCAAGAGAGAAGAATGACCAAGTTCAGCTTCGGACCTGGTCAAAGCCGGCAAGGGATTGTGGGACCAGATCCAGCAAGAGAAAAATCAAAGGTCGAGCTCGCATATTGTCACACAGTATGTAAAAATAAAAGAAGAGAAGAAAATTACACAAGATATAATAATAATATTTATTCATGAGAGAAGAATTACCAAGTTCAGCTTCGGACCTGGTCAAAGCCGGCAAGGGCTTGTGGGACCAGATCCAGCAAGAGAAGAATCAAAGGGCGAGATCGCATATTGTCACACAGTATGTAAAAATAAGAGACGAGAAGAAAATTACAGAAGGAATAATAATAAAAATAATATTTATTCATGAGAGAAGAATTACCAAGTTCAGCTTCGGACCTGGTCAAAGCTGGCAAGGGATTGTGGGACCAGATCCAGCAAGAGAACCCAGGCAGCACAAGGTGTTGGGCCAATATTGGAAGAGCATTGTCAAAAAAAGGTCCAATGATGGTCCACTTTAACCAATCTGCACCCAATATTGTCTATGCCATTATATAGCATCTTCAGTGATGGCCCAGCTTCTCCAATGACCAACCAATATTGGAAGCACATTGGCATAAAATGGGCAATCTTGGCCTGTCAGTTCCATTGGCTTGTGAATATTGGATGAATAGCGGCGTAAACCGGACAATGTTGGCCTGTCAGTTCCATTGGCTTCCGAATATTCGATTAATACTGGCGTAAACCGGACAATGTTGCCCTTTGAGTACCCTTGGCTCGCTAACATTGGATGAACACTGGAATAAAATGGTCAACGTTGGCCTGTCCGTGTCGTTGGCATTCCAATATTTGATGGGGACTGAAAATGGACACTGTTGGCTTGTCTGCAGCATTGGCTTGCCAATGTTGGATAAATACGAGCTTATAATGGTTACTGTTGTCTTGTTAGTACCATTCGCTCATCGTCATTTAAAAAACACAGTGGCATATAATGGTCAAAGTGTGTTAGTCTCACAACACCATTGGCTTAATAGTGGATGCATGTTGAAATAGGCTGGTTTTGGCAAATTTCGTTTTACCTCAACAAGTTGAAATTAGTCGAGCGATTGTCAATTTAATGTTCTTTTTTCAAAGTGCGATTGAGGTGCTTTTCTGCAAAGTAAACAAAACAATAACAACGTACCGAACTTAATGGCGATGTTTTGCTCCTTCACTGTGCATACTAAGGAGTCGCGAGCGATATGGGCTCATCAGGACCGCCCACTGGGAAAAAAGAAAAAAGAAGAATCGATGTGCGCGTTATAGTCACCATAATAGATTATTATGTTGACTTTATGATCTCGACAGAAAAGCTTCGTGCTCTAACTACGGGCTTGTGGGCTGCACCTCGTGTCAGGTGAAGAACTTCTTCGCGATTGATTGGAACAGGACACTATTCTGAAATGTGGTTGTACAATGACGGCTCTATGACTTTACGGCACTACTGGTGCTACAATAAGAGCCCTAATGCCACCTACATGGCGCCAAGGCACTGATAGCAGACGACAATGTTGGTTTGATATGGAGCCTAGCCCCTTTCATCCGCATGTGATTTGTCTCTTCAATATTGACATTAGGCTCCGAGCTGATTTCAGAGCTTCGTGTCTGTCAGTCCTTCTCCGTCCACTTGCTGTAGACTTTATCATGTCTAAGTAATCTCTTCCACATTGGTTTTTGGAAACCCGGATAGCAAATACCAGCAGAGAGAAACGAAAGAATTGGAGAGAGAAGTATGCAGGAGAGGGGTCGCGCCGACGGCCTCGGAACTAACGTCCCTGAACGGCTTCCCCTTCCATTTTCCCCACGCCGTCACTAATCTCTCCTTTGTGGGTGAAGAGGACTCGACGACCTTGAGGGAGGAGGACACTGCGCATTCCTAAGCTGACAGTGCCGGGGAAGCTACGCGCCGGCCGGACCAGTCATCACCTGCACCGCTCTCTGCGCGTGGTTACGGGAGAGAGTGTGACCACATGAATAAATATAAACCTGAGATTGGTTCACCGAGCTTCTTAGCTTCCTCTGCACTCTCAGCTTAGGGGTGATGGAGTCCAGACCGCGAAACACACGCACACACGCACACAGAAGCACACAGAAAGTGGGATCGCGAGCACCAAGGCCACACGATAAGGCAACGACTGGAAGGCGGTGGGGACGGTCTCCTCAATTTCCAACACGCGCATCCGCGAACTGCAAGTGGGCAGGTGCGCCTCGCCAATCATGCATTTTTTTTTGTGGCAGAAATAGCTTTTTTTTCTAAGGAACAAGAATGGCAAGATAATCATGCTGATACCAGGACACCGTGGGTCCGTTTCCAGATTGTCCGAGTGCATTTGATTGCTTAGCAGACTGCTTTTATCGGGCGAAGCGGCTCGGCATCTCCGCCATCCATGGGCAAGAACGGTGGTTCTAGAGTTCCGATAATCAGCAGCGCATTTCGTCTTAGTGCCAAGTGCGATCTTCAACATGCGGATTGCCAAGACCCATGGATATTCTTTCGGCAGCGCCTACATACCGGTGATCTTCCTTTGTTGTGGGCATACATGTGACCACTAGCTTCGACGGACCGAAGACACGACGGACTGCTTTCTCTTCCATGTGAGTGACAAGGAGAGGTCCTCTTGACCATTGGGGATGGGTATTCTTGCTACGCAATGTACGTTTTGTCACTTTCCGATGAGTTTGAACCGTGTCGGACTCTGTGCCAGGGATCTCCGACGAGTTCAACGCGGAATCCACAGCGATCGGCCCGAAAGGCCCTGTACAGCGCTATTTGTAGTGCTTTTTATTCTAATAGACCGCGAGAGGCGTTCTGATTGGTTATTTCTGTGCTCGAAGTTTTTTTTATTTCATTTTTCTTGTTAAAATACGGCTGTCATTTTGGCGGCAGATGTGTGCTGCAGTAAAAAGTCCTCCAGGTATATCCAAAGCCGAATACTACAAAGCGTTGAGTAGTGCTTATTTGACAAGGTTCGGCTTGTTGGGTGCAAGTTGAGTGTCAGCTATGTCACCGCGCTCTGCGAGTGTAATTGCCACTAATTGTCTTTACACGGCAAGCTATTTTATATGTGTGATTTTTTTTTTAATTCTTGATTGATTCAAGCATAAAATTTTGTTGAACTGTCATATTCTTACGTGTAGAAATATCGGTGTAAACTTAGATGGCGAGATTATAATTCTTAAAACTTCTTATAGCTAGATGAAAGGTTAAGGGACGCCATGATGTTGCAAGATTAGAGCTAAGCAATTGATAAAATAACCTTCGTACTATTCGAATATTTTTTTTTTTAAATCACTATAAATATCTGAATTTAGATCGATCGAGCTTTGAGTAAGGACAAGTCGGACGAACATAACAGTAGTAAACGCCTGGGCCTTCTTGCTAGAAACAGCGTCTCAGCTGAGACGGTGGGAAAGAAAACACTGTCAAAGCCAGCGTACGAGCTGAACGGGACTCAAACCTCGACTCAAGACGCTCGCGCGTTCCAGCCTTTACAGTGCTTTCTTTCACCCAGTCTGAGCTGAGACACTGATTTCAGCAAGCTGGCCCCGGTGTCTTTCCTGCGCATCTATTTATTTTAGAAGGCAGTACTAAGTTTTTTATATACTAAATAATGAAAAATAATTCACTGGAAAATAAAGTTTATCATATAGAAAAGTAAACATAAAAAAGTCGGTAGGCTTTTTTGAGATTTTATACTTGAAGAGCAACTGAACCGATTAATCGAATATTTAATTAAAGGGCAGCGATTACTAATGAAGCTCTTTTTTATTTTGATATTACTTATTGACAGGCGTAAGAGAACTGAGAGCCTCTGAAACCCTTCAACTGAATCCAACCCCCCCCCCGTCTCTTTCAGAATCCTGTGGTCATGCCCCTGTGTGGTATCCCCTTCCTTGCCCAGCGCTCTGCCCTGTCCACTATCGAGCCTGCCGCCGACCCTGCCACCGAGTCTGTCCAGGCCCCCGTGGTTGCACAATGTTTTAAATATATTTATTCGATCTAAATAAATTATGAACTGTCAAACGTTATGAACAATTCATTTGCATGCTTTAATGATTTCTAATGTGCCCAAATATGGTCAAATTGCCGCACTTATTAGATTTTAGTATAATAAAGGAAACGGTGCTTCAGGAAAAAGGAAAAGATGCTTGGTTCTCTGCACTGTTTTTGTGACACTGGTTAGAACACTGGCTAAAGAGTAGCACCTGATAATGTCATAGACAATAGATGCAAAAATTTTCCAGTGTATTAAACTGGATGCCATATTAGAATAGCCGATATTTAATCCAATGTTGGAAGAGCCAGTGTGTAAGGCGTTGGATGCCAATGTTGGTTCAGCCAACGGTGAAACATCTATGCCAATATTGGATAAAAAAGCGGAAACCACGTTGGTCCAACGTGGGCTGGGACGTTGGCAAACCAGTGGTCCAACATTGGCATCAATGTTGGACCACCATTGGATCGGGTAGCGTTTTTCAAAAATGCCAACGTCAGACCAATATTGGAACCATTTTTTGCCAACATTGTGCCGACGGGGGTCCAACAATGGTGTGCTGCCTGGGAAGAATCAAAGGGCGAGCTCGCATATTGTCACACAGTATGTAAAAATAAAAGAAGAGAAGAAAATTACACAAGAAATAATAATAATAATAATATTTATATATGAGAGAAGAATTACCAAGTTCAGCTTCGGACCTGGTCAAAGCCGGCAAGGGATTGTGGGACCAGATCCAGCAAGAGAAGAATCAAAGGGCGAGCTCGCATATTGTCACACAGTATGTAAAAATAAAAGAAGAGAAGAAAATTGCACAAGAAATAATAATAATAATAATATTTATTCATGAGAGAAGAATTTTCAAGTTCAGCTTCGTACCTGGTCAAAGCCGGCAAGGGCTTGTGGGACCAGATCCAGCAAGAGAATAATCAAAGGGCGAGTTCGCATATTCTCACACAGTATGTAAAAATAAAAGAAGAGAAGAAAATTACACAAGAAATAATAATAATAATAATATTTATTCATGAGAGAAGAATTACCAAGTTCAGCTTCGGACCTGGTCAAAGCCGGCAAGGGATTGTGGGACCAGATCCAGCAAGAGAAGAATCAAAGGGCGAGCTCGCATATTGTCACACAGTATGTAAAAATAAAAGAAGAAAAGAAAATTACACAAGAAATAATAATAATAATAATATTTATTCATGAGAGAAGAATTACCAAGTTCAGCTTCGGACCTGGTCAAAGCCGGCAAGGGATTGTGGGACCAGATCCAGCAAGAGAAGAATCAAAGGGCGAGCTCGCATATTGTCACACGGTATGTAAAAATAAAAGAAAAGAAGAAAATTACACAAGAAATAATAATAATAATAATATTTATTCATGAGAGAAGAATTACCAAGTTCAGCTTCGGATCTGGTCAAAGCCGGCAAGGGATTGTGGGACCAGATCCAGCAAGAGAAGAATCAAAGGGCAAGCTCGCATATTGTCACACAGTATGTAAAAATAAATGAAAAGAAGAAAATTACACAAGAAATAATAATAATAATAATATTTATTCATGAGAGAAGAATTACCAAGTTCAGCTTCGGACCTGGTCAAAGCCGGCAAGGGATTGTGGGACCAGATCCAGCAAGAGAAGAATCAAAGGGCGAGCTCGCATATTGTCACACAGTATGTAAAAATAAAAGAAGAGAAGAAAATTACACAAGATATAATAATAATAATAAGATTTATTCATGAGAGAAGAATTACCAAGTTCAGCTTCGGACCTGGTCAAAGCCGGGAAGGGATTGTGGGACCAGATCCAGCAAGAGAAGAATCAAAGGGCGAGCTCGCATATTGTCACACAGTATGTAAAAATAAAAGAAGAGAAGAAAATTACACAAGATATAATAATAATAATAATATTTATTCATGAGAGAAGAATTACCAAGTTCAGCTTCGGACCTGGTCAAAGCCGGCAGGGATTGTGGGACCAGATCCAGCAAGAGAAGAATCAAAGGGCGAGCTCGCATATTGTCACACAGTATGTAAAAATAAAAGAAGAGAAGAAATTACACAATAAATAATAATAATAATAATATTTATTCATGAGAGAAGAATTACCAAGTTCAGCTTCGGAGCTGGTCAAAGCCGGCAAGGGCTTGTGGGACCAGATCCAGCAAGAGAAGAATCAAAGGGCGAGCTCGCATATTATCACAGAGTATGTAAAAATAAAAGAAGATAAGAAAATTACACAAGAAATAATAATAATAATAATATTTATTCATGAGAGAAGAATTACCAAGTTCAGCTTCGGACCTGGTCAAAGCCGGCAAGGGATTGTGGGACCATATCCAGCAAGAAAAGAATCAAGGGGCGTGCTCGCATATTGTCACACAGTATGTAAAAATAAAAGAAGAGAAGAAAATTACACAAGAAATAATAATAATAATAATATTTATTCATGAGAGAAAAATTACCAAGTTCAGCTTCGGACGTGGTCAAAGCCGGCAAGGGATTGTGGGACCAGATCCAGCAAGAGAAGAATCAAAGGGCGAGCTCGCATATTGTCACACAGTATGTAAAAATAAAAGAAGAGAAGCAAATTACACAAGAAATAATATTAATAATAATATTTATTCATGAGAGAAGAATTACCAAGTTCAGCTTCGGACCTGGTCAAAGCCGGCAAGGGATTGTGGGACCAGATCCAGCAAGAGAAGAATCAAGGGCGAGCTCGCATATTGTCACACAGTATGTAAAAATAAAAGAAGAGAAGAAAATTACACAAGAAATAATAATAATAATAATATTTATTCATGAGAGAAGAATTACCAAGTTCAACTTCGGACCTGGTCAAAGCCGGCAAGGGATTGTAGGACCAGATCCAGCAAGAGAAGAATCAAAGAGCGAGCTCGCATATTGTCACACAGTATGTAAAAATAAAAGAGAAGAAAATTGCACAAGAAATAATAATAATAATAATATTTATTCATGAGAGAAGAATTACCAAGTTCAGCTTCGGACCTGGTCAAAGCCGGCAGGGATTGTGGGACCAGATCCAGCAAGAGAAGAATCAAAGGGCGAGCTCGCATATTGTCACACAGTATGTAAAAATAAAAGAGAAGAAAATTACACAATAAATAATAATAATAATAATATTTATTCATGAGAGAAGAATTACCAAGCTCAGCTTCGGAGCTGGTCAAAGCCGGCAAGGGCTTGTGGGACCAGATCCAGCAAGAGAAGAATCAAAGGGCGAGCTCGCATATTGTCACACAGTATGTAAAAATAAAAGAAGAGAAGCAAATTACACAAGAAATAATAATAATAATAATATTTATTCATGAGAGAAGAATTACCAAGTTCAGCTTCGGACCTGGTCAAAGCCGGCAAGGGATTGTGGGACCAGATCCAGCAAGAGAAGAATCAAAGGGCGAGCTCGCATATTGTCACACAGTATGTAAAGATAAAAGAAGAGAAGAAAATTACACAAGAAATAATAATAATAATAATATTTATTCATGAGAGAAGAATTACCAAGTTCAACTTCGGACCTGGTCAAAGCCGGCAAGGGATTGTGGGACCAGATCCAGCAAGAGAAGAATCAAAGAGCGAGCTCGCATATTGTCACACAGTATGTAAAAATAAAAGAGAAGAAAATTGCACAAGAAATAATAATAATAATAATATTTATTCATGAGAGAAGAATTACCAAGTTCAGCTTCGGACCTGGTCAAAGCCGGCAAGGGCTTGTGGGACCAGATCCAGCAAGAGAAGAATCAAAGGGCGAGCTCGAATATTGTCACACAGTATGTAAAAATAAAAGAAGAGAAGAAAATTACACAAGAAATAATAATAGTAATAATATTTATTCATGAGAGAAGAATTACCAAGTTCAGCTTCGGACCTGGTCAAAGCCGGCAAGGGCTTGTGGGACCAGATCCAGCAAGAGAAGAATCAAAGGGCGAGCTCGCATATTGTCACACAGTATGTAAAAATAAAAGAAGAGAAGAAAATTACACAATAAATAATAATAATAATAATATTTATTCATGAGAGAAGAATTACCAAGTTCAGCTTCGGACCTGGTCAAAGCCGGCAAGGGATTGTGGGACCGGATCCAGCAAGAGAAGAATCAAAGGGCGAGCTCGCATATTGTCACACAGTATGTAAAAATAAAAAAAGAGGAGAAAATTACACAAGAAATAATAATAATATTAATATTTATTCAAGAGAGAAGAATGACCAAGTTCAGCTTCGGACCTGGTCAAAGCCGGCAAGGGATTGTGGGACCAGATGCAGCAAGAGAAAAATCAAAGGGCGAGCTCGCATATTGTCACACAGTATGTAAAAATAAAAGAAGAGAAGAAAATTACACAAGATATAATAATAATATTTATTCATGAGAGAAGAATTACCAAGTTCAGCTTCGGACCTGGTCAAAGCCGGCAAGGGCTTGTGGGACCAGATCCAGCAAGAGAAGAATCAAAGGGCGAGCTCGCATATTGTCACACAGTATGTAAAAATAAAAGAAGAGAAGAAAATTACACAAGATATAATAATAATAATAATAATATTTATTCATGAGAGAAGAATTATCAAGTTCAGCTTCGGACCTGGTCAAAGCCGGCAAGGGATTGTGGGACCAGATCCAGCAAGAGAAGAATCAAAGGGCGAGCTCGCATATTGTCACACAGTATGTAAAAATAAAAGAAGAGAAGAAAATTACACAAGATATAATAATAACAATAATATTTATTCATGAGAGAAGAATTACCAAGTTCAGCTTCGGACCTGGTCAAAGCCGTCAGGGATTGTGGGACCAGATCCAGCAAGAGAAGAATCAAAGGGCGAGCTCGCATATTGTCACACAGTATGTAAAAATAAAAGAAGAGAAGAAAATTACACAATAAATAATAATAATAATAATATTTATTCATGAGAGAAGAATTACCAAGTTCAGCTTCGGAGCTGGTCAAAGCCGGCAAGGGCTTGTGGGACCAGATCGAGCAAGAGAAGAATCAAAGGGCGAGCTCGCATATTATCACACAGTATGTAAAAATAAAAGAAGATAAGAAAATTACACAAGAAATAATAATAATATTTATTCATGAGAGAAGAATTACCAAGTTCAGCTTCGGACCTGGTCAAAGCCGGCAAGGGATTGTGGGACCATATCCAGCAAGAAAAGAATCAAAGGGCGTGCTCGCATATTGTCACACAGTATATAAAAATAAAAGAAGAGAAAAAAATTACACAAGAAATAATAATATTAATAATATTTATTCGTGAGAGAAGAATTATCAAGTTCAGCTTCGGACCTGGTCAAAGCCGGCAAGGGATTGTGGGACCAGATCCAGCAAGAGAAGAATCAAAGGGCGAGCTCACATATTGTCACACAGTATACAAAAATAAAAGAAGAGAAGAAAATTACACAAGAAATAATATTAATAATAATATTTATTCATGAGAAAAGAATTACCAAGTTCAGCTTCGGACCTGGTCAAAGCCGGCAAGGGCTTGTGGGACCAGATCCAGCGAGAGAAGAATCAAAGGGCGAGCTCGCATATTGGCACACAGTAGGTAGAAATAAAAGAAGAGAAGAAAATTACACAAGAAATAATAATAATAATAATATTTATATATGAGAGAAGAATTACCAAGTTCAGCTTCGGACCTGGTCAAAGCCGGCAAGGGATTGTGGGACAATCCAGCAAGAGAAAAATCAAAGGGCGAGCTCGCATATTGTCACACAGTATGTAAAAATAAAAGTAGAGAAGAAAATTGCACAAGAAATAATAATAATAATAATATTTATTCATGAGAGAAGAATTCCCAAGTTCAGCTTCGGACCTGGTCAAAGCCGGCAAGGGATTGTGGGACCAGATCCAGCAAGAGAAGAATCAAAGGGCGAGCTCGCATATTGTCACACAGTATGTAGAAATAAAAGAAGAGAAGAAAATTACACAAGAAATAATAATAATAATAATATTTATTCATGAGAGAAGAATTACCAAGTTCAACTTCGGACCTGGTCAAAGCCGGCAAGGGATTGTGGGACCAGATCCAGCAAGAGAAGTATCAAAGAGCGAGTTCGCATATTGTCACACAGTATGTAAAAATAAAAGAGAAGAAAATTGCACAAGAAATAATAATAATAATAATATTTATTCATGAGAGAAGAATTACCAAGTTCAGCTTCGGACCTGGTCAAAGCCGGCAAGGGCTTGTGGGACCAGATGCAGCAAGAGAAGAATCAAAGGGCGAGCTCGCATATTGTCACAAGTATGTAAAAATAAAAGAAGAGAAGAAAATTACACAAGAAATAATAATAATAATAATAATATTTATTCATGAGAGAAGAATTACCAAGTTCAGCTTCGGACCTGGTCAAAGCCGGCAAGGGATTGTGGGACCAGATCCAGCAAGAAAAGAATCAAAGGGCGAGCTTGCATATTGTCACACAGTATGTAAAAATAAAGGAAGAGAAGAAAATTGCACAAGAAATAATAATAATAACAATACTTATTCATGAGAGAAGAATTACCATGTTCAGCTTCGGATCTGGTCAAAGCCGGCAAGGGATTGTGGGACCAGATCCAGCAAGAGAAGAATCAAAGGGCGAGCTCGCATATTGTCACACAGTATGTAAAAATAAGAGAAGAGAAGAAAATTACACAAGAAATAATAATAATAATATTTATTCATGAGAGAAGAATTACCAAGTTCAGCTTCGGACCTGGTCAAAGCCGGCAAGGGATTGTGGGACCAGATCCAGCAAGAGAAGAATCAAAGGGCGAGCTCGCATATTGTCACACAGTATGTAAAAATAAAAGAAGAGACGAAAATTATACAAGAAATAATAATAATAATAATATTTATTCATGAGAGAAGAATTACCAAGTTCAGCTTCGGACCTGGTCAAAGCCGGCAAGGGCTTGTGGGACCAGATCCAGCAAGAGAAGAATCAAAAGGCGAGCTCGCATATTGTCACACAGTATGTAAAAATAAAAGAAGAGAAGAAAATTACACATGAAATAATAATAATAATAATATTTATTCATGAGAGAAGAATTACCAAGTTCAGCTTCGGATCTGGTCAAAGCCGGCAAGGGATTGTGGGACCAGATCCAGCAAGAGAAGAATCAAAGGGCGAGCTCGCATATTGTCACACAGTATGTAAAAATAAAAGAAGAGAAGAAAATTACACAAGAAAAAATAATAATAATAATATTTATTCATGAGAGAAGAATTACCAAGTTCAGCTTCGGATCTGGTCAAAGCCGGCAAGGGCTTGTGGGACCAGATCCAGCAATAGAAGAATCAAAGGGCGAGCTCGCATATTGTCACACAGTATGTAAGAATAAAAGAAGAGAAGAAAATTGCACAAGAAATAATAATAATAATAATATTTATTCATGAGAGAAGAATTACCAAGTTCAGCTTCGGACCTGGTCAAAGCTGGCAAGGGATTGTGGGACCAGATCCAGCAAGAGAAGAATCAAAGGGCGAGCTCGCATATTGTCACACAGTATGTAAAAATAAAAAAAGAGAAGAAAATTACACAAGAAATAATAATAATAATAATATTTATTCATGAGAGAAGAATTACCAAGTTCAGCTTCGGATCTGGTCAAAGCCGGCAAGGGCTTGTGGGACCAGATCCAGCAAGAGAAGAATCAAAGGGCGAGCTCGCATATTGTCACACAGTATGTAAAAATAAAAGAAGAGAAGAAAATTACACAAGAAATAATAATAATAATAATATTTATTCATGAGAGAAGAATTACCAAGTTCAGCTTCGGACCTGGTCAAAGCCGGCAAGGGCTTGTGGGACCAGATCCAGCATGAGAAGAATCAAAGGGCGAGCTCGTATATTGTCACACAGTATGTAAAAATAAAAGAAGAGAAGAAAATTACACAAGAAATAATAATAATACTATTTATTCATGAGAGAAGAATTACCAAGTTCAGCTTCGGACCTGGTCAAAGCCGGCAAGGGCTTGTGGGACCAGATCCAGCAAGAGAAGAATCAAAGGGCGAGCTCGCATATTGTCACACAGTATGTAAAAATAAAAGAAGAGAAGAAAATTACACAAGATATAATAATAATAATGATATTTATTCATGAGAGAAGAATTACCAAGTTCAGCATCGGACCTGGTCAATGCCGGCAAGGGATTGTGGGACCAGATCCAGCAAGAGAAGAATCAAAGGGCGAGCTCGCATATTGTCACACAGTATGTAAAAATAAAAGAAGAGAAGAAAATTATACAAGAAATAATAATAATAATAATATTTATTCATGAGAGAAGAATTACCAAGTTCAGCTTCGGACCTGGTCAAAGCCGGCAAGGGATTGTGGGACCAGATCCAGCAAGAGAAGAATCAAAGGGCGAGCTCGCATATTGTCACACGGTATGTAAAAATAAAAGAAAAGAAGAAAATTACACAAGAAATAATAATAATAATAATATTTATTCATGAGAGAAGAATTACCAAGTTCAGCTTCGGACCTGGTCAAAGCCGGCAAGGGATTGTGGGACCAGATCCAGCAAGAGAAGAATCAAAGGGCGAGCTCGCATATTGTCACACAGTATGTAAAAATAAAAGAAGAAAAGAAAATTACACAAGAAATAATAATAATAATAATATTTATTCATGAGAGAAGAATTACCAAGTTCAGCTTCGGACCTGGTCAAAGCCGGCAAGGGATTGTGGGACCAGATCCAGCAAGAGAAGAATCAAAGGGCGAGCTCGCATATTGTCACACGGTATGTAAAAATAAAAGAAAAGAAGAAAATTACACAAGAAATAATAATAATAATAATATTTATTCATGAGAGAAGAATTACCAAGTTCAGCTTCGGATCTGGTCAAAGCCGGCAAGGGATTGTGGGACCAGATCCAGCAAGAGAAGAATCAAAGGGCAAGCTCGCATATTGTCACACAGTATGTAAAAATAAATGAAAAGAAGAAAATTACACAAGAAATAATAATAATAATAATATTTATTCATGAGAGAAGAATTACCAAGTTCAGCTTCGGACCTGGTCAAAGCCGGCAAGGGATTGTGGGACCAGATCCAGCAAGAGAAGAATCAAAGGGCGAGCTCGCATATTGTCACACAGTATGTAAAAATAAAAGAAGAGAAGAAAATTACACAAGATATAATAATAATAATAAGATTTATTCATGAGAGAAGAATTACCAAGTTCAGCTTCGGACCTGGTCAAAGCCGGGAAGGGATTGTGGGACCAGATCCAGCAAGAGAAGAATCAAAGGGCGAGCTCGCATATTGTCACACAGTATGTAAAAATAAAAGAAGAGAAGAAAATTACACAAGATATAATAATAATAATAATATTTATTCATGAGAGAAGAATTACCAAGTTCAGCTTCGGACCTGGTCAAAGCCGGCAGGGATTGTGGGACCAGATCCAGCAAGAGAAGAATCAAAGGGCGAGCTCGCATATTGTCACACAGTATGTAAAAATAAAAGAAGAGAAGAAATTACACAATAAATAATAATAATAATAATATTTATTCATGAGAGAAGAATTACCAAGTTCAGCTTCGGAGCTGGTCAAAGCCGGCAAGGGCTTGTGGGACCAGATCCAGCAAGAGAAGAATCAAAGGGCGAGCTCGCATATTATCACAGAGTATGTAAAAATAAAAGAAGATAAGAAAATTACACAAGAAATAATAATAATAATAATATTTATTCATGAGAGAAGAATTACCAAGTTCAGCTTCGGACCTGGTCAAAGCCGGCAAGGGATTGTGGGACCATATCCAGCAAGAAAAGAATCAAGGGGCGTGCTCGCATATTGTCACACAGTATGTAAAAATAAAAGAAGAGAAGAAAATTACACAAGAAATAATAATAATAATAATATTTATTCATGAGAGAAAAATTACCAAGTTCAGCTTCGGACGTGGTCAAAGCCGGCAAGGGATTGTGGGACCAGATCCAGCAAGAGAAGAATCAAAGGGCGAGCTCGCATATTGTCACACAGTATGTAAAAATAAAAGAAGAGAAGCAAATTACACAAGAAATAATAATAATAATAATATTTATTCATGAGAGAAGAATTACCAAGTTCAGCTTCGGACCTGGTCAAAGCCGGCAAGGGATTGTGGGACCAGATCCAGCAAGAGAAGAATCAAGGGCGAGCTCGCATATTGTCACACAGTATGTAAAAATAAAAGAAGAGAAGAAAATTACACAAGAAATAATAATAATAATAATATTTATTCATGAGAGAAGAATTACCAAGTTCAACTTCGGACCTGGTCAAAGCCGGCAAGGGATTGTAGGACCAGATCCAGCAAGAGAAGAATCAAAGAGCGAGCTCGCATATTGTCACACAGTATGTAAAAATAAAAGAGAAGAAAATTGCACAAGAAATAATAATACTAATAATATTTATTCATGAGAGAAGAATTACCAAGTTCAGCTTCGGAACTGGTCAAAGCCGGCAGGGATTGTGGGACCAGATCCAGCAAGAGAAGAATCAAAGGGCGAGCTCGCATATTGTCACACAGTATGTAAAAATAAAAGAAGAGAAGAAAATTACACAATAAATAATAATAATAATAATATTTATTCATGAGAGAAGAATTACCAAGCTCAGCTTCGGAGCTGGTCAAAGCCGGCAAGGGCTTGTGGGACCAGATCCAGCAAGAGAAGAATCAAAGGGCGAGCTCGCATATTGTCACACAGTATGTAAAAATAAAAGAAGAGAAGCAAATTACACAAGAAATAATAATAATAATAATATTTATTCATGAGAGAAGAATTACCAAGTTCAGCTTCGGACCTGGTCAAAGCCGGCAAGGGATTGTGGGACCAGATCCAGCAAGAGAAGAATCAAAGGGCGAGCTCGCATATTGTCACACAGTATGTAAAGATAAAAGAAGAGAAGAAAATTACACAAGAAATAATAATAATAATAATATTTATTCATGAGAGAAGAATTACCAAGTTCAACTTCGGACCTGGTCAAAGCCGGCAAGGGATTGTGGGACCAGATCCAGCAAGAGAAGAATCAAAGAGCGAGCTCGCATATTGTCACACAGTATGTAAAAATAAAAGAGAAGAAAATTGCACAAGAAATAATAATAATAATAATATTTATTCATGAGAGAAGAATTACCAAGTTCAGCTTCGGACCTGGTCAAAGCCGGCAAGGGCTTGTGGGACCAGATCCAGCAAGAGAAGAATCAAAGGGCGAGCTCGAATATTGTCACACAGTATGTAAAAATAAAAGAAGAGAAGAAAATTACACAAGAAATAATAATAGTAATAATATTTATTCATGAGAGAAGAATTACCAAGTTCAGCTTCGGACCTGGTCAAAGCCGGCAAGGGCTTGTGGGACCAGATCCAGCAAGAGAAGAATCAAAGGGCGAGCTCGCATATTGTCACACAGTATGTAAAAATAAAAGAAGAGAAGAAAATTACACAATAAATAATAATAATAATAATATTTATTCATGAGAGAAGAATTACCAAGTTCAGCTTCGGACCTGGTCAAAGCCGGCAAGGGATTGTGGGACCAGATCCAGCAAGAGAAGAATCAAAGGGCGAGCTCGCATATTGTCACACAGTATGTAAAAATAAAAAAAGAGGAGAAAATTACACAAGAAATAATAATAATATTAATATTTATTCAAGAGAGAAGAATGACCAAGTTCAGCTTCGGACCTGGTCAAAGCCGGCAAGGGATTGTGGGACCAGATGCAGCAAGAGAAAAATCAAAGGGCGAGCTCGCATATTGTCACACAGTATGTAAAAATAAAAGAAGAGAAGAAAATTACACAAGATATAATAATAATATTTATTCATGAGAGAAGAATTACCAAGTTCAGCTTCGGACCTGGTCAAAGCCGGCAAGGGCTTGTGGGACCAGATCCAGCAAGAGAAGAATCAAAGGGCGAGCTCGCATATTGTCACACAGTATGTAAAAATAAAAGAAGAGAAGAAAATTACACAAGATATAATAATAATAATAATAATATTTATTCATGAGAGAAGAATTATCAAGTTCAGCTTCGGACCTGGTCAAAGCCGGCAAGGGATTGTGGGACCAGATCCAGCAAGAGAAGAATCAAAGGGCGAGCTCGCATATTGTCACACAGTATGTAAAAATAAAAGAAGAGAAGAAAATTACACAAGATATAATAATAACAATAATATTTATTCATGAGAGAAGAATTACCAAGTTCAGCTTCGGACCTGGTCAAAGCCGTCAGGGATTGTGGGACCAGATCCAGCAAGAGAAGAATCAAAGGGCGAGCTCGCATATTGTCACACAGTATGTAAAAATAAAAGAAGAGAAGAAAATTACACAATAAATAATAATAATAATAATATTTATTCATGAGAGAAGAATTACCAAGTTCAGCTTCGGAGCTGGTCAAAGCCGGCAAGGGCTTGTGGGACCAGATCGAGCAAGAGAAGAATCAAAGGGCGAGCTCGCATATTATCACACAGTATGTAAAAATAAAAGAAGATAAGAAAATTACACAAGAAATAATAATAATATTTATTCATGAGAGAAGAATTACCAAGTTCAGCTTCGGACCTGGTCAAAGCCGGCAAGGGATTGTGGGACCATATCCAGCAAGAAAAGAATCAAAGGGCGTGCTCGCATATTGTCACACAGTATATAAAAATAAAAGAAGAGAAAAAAATTACACAAGAAATAATAATATTAATAATATTTATTCGTGAGAGAAGAATTATCAAGTTCAGCTTCGGACCTGGTCAAAGCCGGCAAGGGATTGTGGGACCAGATCCAGCAAGAGAAGAATCAAAGGGCGAGCTCACATATTGTCACACAGTATACAAAAATAAAAGAAGAGAAGAAAATTACACAAGAAATAATATTAATAATAATATTTATTCATGAGAAAAGAATTACCAAGTTCAGCTTCGGACCTGGTCAAAGCCGGCAAGGGCTTGTGGGACCAGATCCAGCGAGAGAAGAATCAAAGGGCGAGCTCGCATATTGGCACACAGTAGGTAGAAATAAAAGAAGAGAAGAAAATTACACAAGAAATAATAATAATAATAATATTTATATATGAGAGAAGAATTACCAAGTTCAGCTTCGGACCTGGTCAAAGCCGGCAAGGGATTGTGGGACAATCCAGCAAGAGAAAAATCAAAGGGCGAGCTCGCATATTGTCACACAGTATGTAAAAATAAAAGTAGAGAAGAAAATTGCACAAGAAATAATAATAATAATAATATTTATTCATGAGAGAAGAATTCCCAAGTTCAGCTTCGGACCTGGTCAAAGCCGGCAAGGGATTGTGGGACCAGATCTAGCAAGAGAAGAATCAAAGGGCGAGCTCGCATATTGTCACACAGTATGTAGAAATAAAAGAAGAGAAGAAAATTACACAAGAAATAATAATAATAATAATATTTATTCATGAGAGAAGAATTACCAAGTTCAACTTCGGACCTGGTCAAAGCCGGCAAGGGATTGTGGGACCAGATCCAGCAAGAGAAGTATCAAAGAGCGAGTTCGCATATTGTCACACAGTATGTAAAAATAAAAGAGAAGAAAATTGCACAAGAAATAATAATAATAATAATATTTATTCATGAGAGAAGAATTACCAAGTTCAGCTTCGGACCTGGTCAAAGCCGGCAAGGGCTTGTGGGACCAGATGCAGCAAGAGAAGAATCAAAGGGCGAGCTCGCATATTGTCACAAGTATGTAAAAATAAAAGAAGAGAAGAAAATTACACAAGAAATAATAATAATAATAATAATATTTATTCATGAGAGAAGAATTACCAAGTTCAGCTTCGGACCTGGTCAAAGCCGGCAAGGGATTGTGGGACCAGATCCAGCAAGAAAAGAATCAAAGGGCGAGCTTGCATATTGTCACACAGTATGTAAAAATAAAGGAAGAGAAGAAAATTGCACAAGAAATAATAATAATAACAATACTTATTCATGAGAGAAGAATTACCATGTTCAGCTTCGGATCTGGTCAAAGCCGGCAAGGGATTGTGGGACCAGATCCAGCAAGAGAAGAATCAAAGGGCGAGCTCGCATATTGTCACACAGTATGTAAAAATAAGAGAAGAGAAGAAAATTACACAAGAAATAATAATAATAATATTTATTCATGAGAGAAGAATTACCAAGTTCAGCTTCGGACCTGGTCAAAGCCGGCAAGGGATTGTGGGACCAGATCCAGCAAGAGAAGAATCAAAGGGCGAGCTCGCATATTGTCACACAGTATGTAAAAATAAAAGAAGAGACGAAAATTATACAAGAAATAATAATAATAATAATATTTATTCATGAGAGAAGAATTACCAAGTTCAGCTTCGGACCTGGTCAAAGCCGGCAAGGGCTTGTGGGACCAGATCCAGCAAGAGAAGAATCAAAAGGCGAGCTCGCATATTGTCACACAGTATGTAAAAATAAAAGAAGAGAAGAAAATTACACATGAAATAATAATAATAATAATATTTATTCATGAGAGAAGAATTACCAAGTTCAGCTTCGGATCTGGTCAAAGCCGGCAAGGGATTGTGGGACCAGATCCAGCAAGAGAAGAATCAAAGGGCGAGCTCGCATATTGTCACACAGTATGTAAAAATAAAAGAAGAGAAGAAAATTACACAAGAAAAAATAATAATAATAATATTTATTCATGAGAGAAGAATTACCAAGTTCAGCTTCGGATCTGGTCAAAGCCGGCAAGGGCTTGTGGGACCAGATCCAGCAATAGAAGAATCAAAGGGCGAGCTCGCATATTGTCACACAGTATGTAAGAATAAAAGAAGAGAAGAAAATTGCACAAGAAATAATAATAATAATAATATTTATTCATGAGAGAAGAATTACCAAGTTCAGCTTCGGACCTGGTCAAAGCCGGCAAGGGCTTGTGGGACCAGATGCAGCAAGAGAAGAATCAAAGGGCGAGCTCGCATATTGTCACAAGTATGTAAAAATAAAAGAAGAGAAGAAAATTACACAAGAAATAATAATAATAATAATAATATTTATTCATGAGAGAAGAATTACCAAGTTCAGCTTCGGACCTGGTCAAAGCCGGCAAGGGATTGTGGGACCAGATCCAGCAAGAAAAGAATCAAAGGGCGAGCTTGCATATTGTCACACAGTATGTAAAAATAAAGGAAGAGAAGAAAATTGCACAAGAAATAATAATAATAACAATACTTATTCATGAGAGAAGAATTACCATGTTCAGCTTCGGATCTGGTCAAAGCCGGCAAGGGATTGTGGGACCAGATCCAGCAAGAGAAGAATCAAAGGGCGAGCTCGCATATTGTCACACAGTATGTAAAAATAAGAGAAGAGAAGAAAATTACACAAGAAATAATAATAATAATATTTATTCATGAGAGAAGAATTACCAAGTTCAGCTTCGGACCTGGTCAAAGCCGGCAAGGGATTGTGGGACCAGATCCAGCAAGAGAAGAATCAAAGGGCGAGCTCGCATATTGTCACACAGTATGTAAAAATAAAAGAAGAGACGAAAATTATACAAGAAATAATAATAATAATAATATTTATTCATGAGAGAAGAATTACCAAGTTCAGCTTCGGACCTGGTCAAAGCCGGCAAGGGCTTGTGGGACCAGATCCAGCAAGAGAAGAATCAAAAGGCGAGCTCGCATATTGTCACACAGTATGTAAAAATAAAAGAAGAGAAGAAAATTACACATGAAATAATAATAATAATAATATTTATTCATGAGAGAAGAATTACCAAGTTCAGCTTCGGATCTGGTCAAAGCCGGCAAGGGATTGTGGGACCAGATCCAGCAAGAGAAGAATCAAAGGGCGAGCTCGCATATTGTCACACAGTATGTAAAAATAAAAGAAGAGAAGAAAATTACACAAGAAAAAATAATAATAATAATATTTATTCATGAGAGAAGAATTACCAAGTTCAGCTTCGGATCTGGTCAAAGCCGGCAAGGGCTTGTGGGACCAGATCCAGCAATAGAAGAATCAAAGGGCGAGCTCGCATATTGTCACACAGTATGTAAGAATAAAAGAAGAGAAGAAAATTGCACAAGAAATAATAATAATAATAATATTTATTCATGAGAGAAGAATTACCAAGTTCAGCTTCGGACCTGGTCAAAGCCGGCAAGGGCTTGTGGGACCAGATGCAGCAAGAGAAGAATCAAAGGGCGAGCTCGCATATTGTCACAAGTATGTAAAAATAAAAGAAGAGAAGAAAATTACACAAGAAATAATAATAATAATAATAATATTTATTCATGAGAGAAGAATTACCAAGTTCAGCTTCGGACCTGGTCAAAGCCGGCAAGGGATTGTGGGACCAGATCCAGCAAGAAAAGAATCAAAGGGCGAGCTTGCATATTGTCACACAGTATGTAAAAATAAAGGAAGAGAAGAAAATTGCACAAGAAATAATAATAATAACAATACTTATTCATGAGAGAAGAATTACCATGTTCAGCTTCGGATCTGGTCAAAGCCGGCAAGGGATTGTGGGACCAGATCCAGCAAGAGAAGAATCAAAGGGCGAGCTCGCATATTGTCACACAGTATGTAAAAATAAAAGAAGAGACGAAAATTATACAAGAAATAATAATAATAATAATATTTATTCATGAGAGAAGAATTACCAAGTTCAGCTTCGGACCTGGTCAAAGCCGGCAAGGGCTTGTGGGACCAGATCCAGCAAGAGAAGAATCAAAAGGCGAGCTCGCATATTGTCACACAGTATGTAAAAATAAAAGAAGAGAAGAAAATTACACATGAAATAATAATAATAATAATATTTATTCATGAGAGAAGAATTACCAAGTTCAGCTTCGGATCTGGTCAAAGCCGGCAAGGGATTGTGGGACCAGATCCAGCAAGAGAAGAATCAAAGGGCGAGCTCGCATATTGTCACACAGTATGTAAAAATAAAAGAAGAGAAGAAAATTACACAAGAAAAAATAATAATAATAATATTTATTCATGAGAGAAGAATTACCAAGTTCAGCTTCGGATCTGGTCAAAGCCGGCAAGGGCTTGTGGGACCAGATCCAGCAATAGAAGAATCAAAGGGCGAGCTCGCATATTGTCACACAGTATGTAAGAATAAAAGAAGAGAAGAAAATTGCACAAGAAATAATAATAATAATAATATTTATTCATGAGAGAAGAATTACCAAGTTCAGCTTCGGACCTGGTCAAAGCTGGCAAGGGATTGTGGGACCAGATCCAGCAAGAGAAGAATCAAAGGGCGAGCTCGCATATTGTCACACAGTATGTAAAAATAAAAAAAGAGAAGAAAATTACACAAGAAATAATAATAATAATAATATTTATTCATGAGAGAAGAATTACCAAGTTCAGCTTCGGATCTGGTCAAAGCCGGCAAGGGCTTGTGGGACCAGATCCAGCAAGAGAAGAATCAAAGGGCGAGCTCGCATATTGTCACACAGTATGTAAAAATAAAAGAAGAGAAGAAAATTACACAAGAAATAATAATAATAATAATATTTATTCATGAGAGAAGAATTACCAAGTTCAGCTTCGGACCTGGTCAAAGCCGGCAAGGGCTTGTGGGACCAGATCCAGCATGAGAAGAATCAAAGGGCGAGCTCGTATATTGTCACACAGTATGTAAAAATAAAAGAAGAGAAGAAAATTACACAAGAAATAATAATAATACTATTTATTCATGAGAGAAGAATTACCAAGTTCAGCTTCGGACCTGGTCAAAGCCGGCAAGGGCTTGTGGGACCAGATCCAGCAAGAGAAGAATCAAAGGGCGAGCTCGCATATTGTCACACAGTATGTAAAAATAAAAGAAGAGAAGAAAATTACACAAGATATAATAATAATAATGATATTTATTCATGAGAGAAGAATTACCAAGTTCAGCATCGGACCTGGTCAATGCCGGCAAGGGATTGTGGGACCAGATCCAGCAAGAGAAGAATCAAAGGGCGAGCTCGCATATTGTCACACAGTATGTAAAAATAAAAGAAGAGAAGAAAATTATACAAGAAATAATAATAATAATAATATTTATTCATGAGAGAAGAATTACCAAGTTCAGCTTCGGACCTGGTCAAAGCCGGCAAGGGCTTGTGGGACCGGATCCAGCAAGAGAAAAATCAAAGGGCGAGCTCGCATATTGACACACAGTATGTAAAAATAAAAGAAGAGAAGAAAATTACACAAGAAATAATAATAATAATTATTCATGAGAAAAGAATTACCAAGTTCAGCTTCGGACCTGGTCAAAGCCGGCAAGGGATTGTGCGACCAGATCCAGCAAGAGAAGAATCAAAGGGCGAGCTCGCATATTGTCGCACAGTATGTAAAAATAAAAGAAGAGAAGAAAATTACACAAGATATAATAATAATAATGATATTTATTCATGAGAGAAGAATTACCAAGTTCAGCTTCGGACCTGGTCAATGCCGGCAAGGGATTGTGGGACCAGATCCAGCAAGAGAAGAATCAAAGGGCGAGCTCGCATATTGTCACAGAGTATGTAAAAATAAAAGAAGAGAAGAAAATTGCACAAGAAATAATAATAATAATAATATTTATTCATGAGAGAAGAATTACCAAGTTCAGCTTCGGACCTGGTCAAAGCCGACAAGGGATTGTGGGACCAGATCCAGCAAGAGAAGAATCAAAGGGCGAGCTCGCATATTGTCACACAGTATGTAAAAATAAAAGAAGAAAAGAAAATTACACAAGATATAATAATAATAATAATATTTCTTCATAATAATAATAATAATAATAATAATAATTTTATTGACAGTCTTGAGATACAATCAGTGGTAACGGGTCCGTCAAAGCCTGTAATGGCTTGTGGGACGTGACCCGGCAACGGCGTAAAGGAAAAACAACAAAGGAAATCGGAATAGAAACATACATCACTACAACAACAACAAAAACTACAACTCACATCGAATGCACGAAAAAAAAAGAACACGTAAACATTTCTAATACTGACAACGTAGCAGAAAAGAGCCAATACATTAAAAATGAGGTAGCACAGTAACGATGTCTAACACTTTGTACTCAGAAATTTTTTTAACTGTCGTTTTGAGTTTATATTACGGAGTGGTGCTGTCAATTTGTTAAATATATGAGGAACATAAAATGACCGCTTTCTTTTTCCATATTTAGTGTATACTCTGGGGATCGCGAAGTGTTCGCTGTCCCTTAGTGAACGCTGAGTTGTACGTGAAACTTTAAAATGACTATTCCAGTAATGTTTTTCTATGACACATCTCTCGAAGAGTGCTGCAAAACGAGGGAGATGTAAAAAAGAGAAGAGATTGTCAGATAGGATGTTGGTACCGTATGCTACAGCTTTCAAAATTCGTTTTAGAATACTGTCAATTTTGTTTTGCCAACCCAAGGAACAGTTAGCATGCAGAGTAATACCGTAGCGCAGCACACCATAAGCCAGAGCATTTGCTATCATTTTTCGGACTGTGAAAGGCAAAAACACTTTTGTTGAATAAAGCAAACATGAAACACTACGTAGTTTTTTAGCAATATGACAAAGATGGGAATTCCAGGAGAGATCACTATCAAACAGTACTCCCAAATACTTGACTGTATTAACATGGTTAATGGGTAGACATCTACAATCAACACAGCTCGATTAGTGTAGAAGAAAAGGTGTATCAAGAACTTTGCGTTTAAGGGGACTACAGAAACACACAAGTTTTGTTTTTTGTGTGTTTACTTTGATAAAGTTAGAATTAAACCAGTCCATCAACCGTGTAGCGTTTGTCTGTAACGCAGTCATTGCACTGGTATAATTTATGTGACGCGATACCAACAAAGTATCATCGGCGTACTGATATAGTTCACATCCCGACACCGCCTTTGCTTGATCATTCACATACAGGTTAAAAAGTAACGGTGCTAAAACGGAGCCTTGCGGTACGCCTGATTTTAGAGTGACATATGTGCTTCTAGTGTTACAAATAAAAACTTGTTGCGTCCTGTTTGACAGAAAGCTGCTGAGTAACGATAAAAAGGGCCCACGAAAACCGTAGTCAAATAGTTTCTTCAATAAAATTTTGTGACAGATAGAGTCAAATGCTTTTGATACGTCTAAAAACAATGCGCAAGCAAATTTGTTGTTATCAAACGAGGCGTACAACGTATCAGCAAGATCCTCAAGTAAGGAATCGGTGCCACGCCCTGCAGTAAAACCATATTGTCGTTTTGACAACAGATCAAACTTATCTAGAAATGAGGTCATTGTTTTTAGTAAATGTTTTTCGAGTATCAGTGCTAAACACGGAAGGATAGATATTGGTCTATAGCTTGCAACGTCATTGCGCTTACCTCCCTTGTAAAGCGGCCTTACAATAGCTGCTTTAAGACAGTCTGGAATAACCCCAGATTTTATAATTCCATTAAATATATACAGCAGTGCATTGCCCAGAGTATCAAAATTGCGACGCAAATCACACAAGCGAATGTTATCAGCCCCTGGTGCTTTATTAAGTTTAAAAGAAGATACCAGAATACGAAGATCTTGCATAGTCATGTCAGGCAAATGCGCAGAAAATTCAAAAGAAGGGTCTAGGTTCGAGGGCACTGCATCGTCATCGCGCGAGCTACCAGACACTGAAGCAAAAAAACAGTTAAAGCTTTCAGCAATTGATTTTGAGTCTGATCCAAAGTTTCGAATAATACCGTCATCGAGAGATAACTTAGAAGCGCAACCCTTGACCTCATTCACCAGAGACCACGTCTTGGCCATGTCAAAGCGTGACTGATAAAATTTATTATGCATGTGTTTACGTTTTTGCGATCGAACAATTGCATTGACTTGGTTTCTTTTACTTTGATAAGCTGCTTTGAAGTCCTTATTTCCCGGATAACGACGGCAGCGTGCCCAGAGGACATCCTTTTCCTTTATAATCGAAAGAATATCTTCAGTTAGCCATGGCTGGTTCTGTTTTCGATTTTTTACTCTAACCACCCTCGTACTTGCAGATTTCAGATTCCTATAAATATCGACAAACTTTGAATAGGCCTCCTCGGAAGGTGTGTTTTCGACGAAAGAGACCCAGTCATAGCCTGCAATCAACCTATCAAGATGACAGGAATCGGTGAAACTGATCTTTCTACGCTGTTCTAATATTTCGTCCGAGCCATTTACGGAGCTTAATCTAGAAGCAATGAAATAGTGGTCCGCTAGCTTCTGCTGAATGATGACAGCTGCTACTGGTAGTCCCGAGTTTCGTACACCTACGTGATCAATGCACGACGTTACTAGTTTGTTTTGGAGGATTTCTTCTCTAGTCGGTGCATTAATTTGACTTTCTATGCCGTAACTAGCGAGAATATTTAAATAATCGCAAACTTGAGACTTGGATTGCTTTAGTAAATCAATATTGAAATCACCCACCAGGCAAACATTATTGGTGATTGCCAACTTTTCCAAATTTGAATCCAACTCCTCTAGGAAGCTAAGCACATTTTCAGACGGCGGTCTGTAAATAGCTAAAAGTGATACAACTGAAGTATGGTTAAAAAGGTTTAGAGCAAAGCCTTCGGCATGATTAAAACTAAGGTTCAAGTCAACCGTCGACCAGTTACCTTTTCCGTAAATGGCTATACCTCCTCCCCTGGATTTACTACGAGTAGAAAAGAAGGCATCATAACCAGGTAAGGAAAATTGGTTTTGCGAAACTTCGATGTCCCGAACATTTATTTCCGTTGAAACAAACACGTCTACACTAACCCCCACTCTTCCTGCAACGATTTGAAATTCATTCCAGTATTTTCTAATGCTTCTTATATTGACATGTAGGACCGTAAGTGTACTAGCACTAGGAGGGAAAAAGTTGAGAAACGAAGTGAAATCAGGAAGTATTAATGTGTCCTCCATTATTACGCTATTTTTTCTAAATCCCTAGTGCTAGAGATACGGAGCGCCAGTGACGTTTCATCTTTCTTAGCAAAGATGACGGCGTTTTTCACCCACACGAACTTATAAGATTTTTCTTTACCTTTGTTTCGCGCCTGCCAGAAGAGGTCCTTATTAGCTCTGGTTAAATTATCGTTGAAGTAAAGCCTCTGTTGGCGCTCTGACCGAGAAAGCGCAGCCAGCTTCTTGCGCGCGCTCATCCAGTGTTCCTTGCTGGATACCGAAGTGAATTGCACCAAAATTGGCGCAATACCGTCGAGCCTGGAGCGCAAGCGATGGCAGGCTACTACTTCGGCTGGGTCAAAATTCGCTACATCTACTTTTTGAGCAAGGTCGACTAGAACGGCTTTCAGGTCTTCACCGCTCGTACATGGCACACCATGTATTTCCAGATTGCATCTTCGACTGTACTGCTCATTGGTATTAATGTTTGACTGGAGTTGCGCAATTATTGTCGTTTGGTCGGACACTGTAGCTTGCAGTGCACCGACCTCTGATCTGAGTAGCTTCACCTCCTTCTCATTTTCGGTCACAGTTTGCATCAGCGATTCGCATTTTCTTACAGATTCCTCGAGCCCCTTAATCGTTTCCTTAATCGCAGCAACTGAGGGCTTTAGCGAAAGAAGGTCATCCACCTTAGCCGGGAGATCGCAGAGCCGATCAACATTTGCCTTCAGAGAGTGAAGCAGCTCAAGTTTTGAGTTTATCTCTGCAAGTTGCGCGGCGACTGCGTCTCCCCCGGCAGGAAGCACGTCCTCACTCACACAGCTTATACTTAGCTTACTCTCGCGGATTCTGCATGTTCGACAAATCCACTTATCACGCTTCGAGGTTCCCATCGATTTGAAAGTTCTTTCCGAAATTCCGGAGCATGAATCGAAATGGTAAACATGTTTACATGAAGAACAGGTCATGAAACTCCCGTCAGATGGAACTTGCTCAAAACACGCGATACACTCTGTAGAACTTGTGGCCGCCATGGTAGAGGAGAAAAGTAAGACTTTGCGTGTGAACAAGGAAACAAGAAACACAATACCCTGAATGAACACTTGGTGCAGTCGGCGGAAGAACAATAACAGTCGCTATCAAAACAATATATAAAGGATTCTCACCTGCCGAAAATGGCAAAGTTAGTTGCGTGATGATTTCGGGCCGCCGACTGCGCTGAGGAGTGCTGTGGGACCCGCTGATATAGTTGTCCTATCCGGTTGCCCGGATGACGAACGGTGATCAACCACGTGGCCAGGTGTTGCTTGACGAGTGCTGAGTCAGCGACATCGGTCGGCGATCGGCAGCGATGGTTCGCGCCCGGCACGAGGAACTGCCGGAACCGCAGGACCGCTTGCCCTGCCGAAAATGGCAAAGTTAGTTGCGTGATGATTTCGGGCCGCCGACTGCGCTGAGGAGTGCTGTGGGATCCGCTGATATAGTTGTCCTATCCGGTTGCCCGGATGACGAACGGTGATCAACCACGTGGCCAGGTGTTGCTTGACGAGTGCTGAGTCAGCGACATCGGTCGGCGATCGGCAGCGATGGTTCGCGCCCGGCACGAGGAACTGCCGGAACCGCAGGACCGCTTGCCCTGCCGAAAATGGCAAAGTTAGTTGCGTGATGATTTCGGGCCGCCGACCGACTCATGAGAGAAGAATTACCAAGTTCAGCTTCGGACCTGGTCAATGCCGGCAAGGGATTGTGGGACCAGATCCAGCAAGAGAAGAACCAAAGGGCGAGCTCGCATATTGTCGCACAGTATGTAAAAATAAAAGAAGATAAGATAATTATACAAGAAATAATAATAATAATAATAATATTTATTCATGAGAGAAGAATTACCAAGTTCAGCTTCGGACCTGGTCAAAGCCGGCAAGGGATTGTGGGACCAGATCCAGCAAGAAAAGAATCAAAGGGCGAGCTCGCATATTGTCACACAGTATGTAAAAATAAAAGAAGAGAAGAAAATTGCACAAGAAATAATAATAATAACAATATTTATTCATGAGAGAAGAATTACCATGTTCAGCTTCGGATCTGGTCAAAGCCGGCAAGGGATTGTGGAACCAGATCCAGCAAGAGAAGAATCAAAGGGCGAGCTCGCATATTGTCACACAGTATGTAAAAATAAGAAAAGAGAAGAAAATTACACAAGAAATAATAAAACAATAATATTTATTCATGAGAGAAGAATTACCAAGTTCAGCTTCGGACCTGGTCAAAGCTGGCAAGG
Source organism: Ixodes scapularis (assembly GCF_016920785.2). NCBI lineage: Eukaryota > Metazoa > Arthropoda > Arachnida > Ixodida > Ixodidae > Ixodes > Ixodes scapularis. Next base: position 137,106,113 of record NW_024609879.1, on the reverse strand, counting down.
GATTGTGGGACCAGATCCAGCAAGAGAAGAATCAAAGGGCGAGCTCGCATATTGTCACACAGTATGTAAAAATAAAAGAAGAGAAGAAAATTACACAAGAAATAATAATAATAATAACATTTATTCATGGGAGAAGAATGACCAAGTTCAGCTTCGGACCTGGTCAAAGCCGGCAAGGGATTGTGGGACCAGATCCAGCAAGAGAAGAATCAAAGGGCGAGCTCGCATATTGTCACACAGTATGTAAAAATAAAAGAAGAGAAGAAAATTGCACAAGAAATAATAATAATAATAATATTTATTCATGAGAGAAGAATTACCAAGTTCAGCTTCGTACCTGGTCAAAGCCGGCAAGGGCTTGTGGGACCAGATCCAGCAAGAGAAGAATCAAAGGGCGAGCTCGCATATTCTCACACAGTATGTAAAAATAAAAGAAGAGAAAAAAATTACACAAGAAATAATAATAATAATAATATTTATTCATGAGAGAAGAATTACCAAGTTCAGCTTCGGACCTGGTCAAAGCCGGTAAGGGATTGTGGGACCAGATCCAGCAAGAGAAGAATCAAAGGGCGAGCTCGCATATTGTCACACAGTATGTAAAAATAAAAGAAGAAAAGAAAATTACACAAGATATAATAATAATAATAATAATATTTATTCATGAGAGAAGAATTACCAAGTTCAGCTTCGGATCTGGTCAAAGCCGGCAAGGGATTGTGGGACCAGATCCAGCAAGAGAAGAATCAAAGGGCGAGCTCGCATATTGACACACAGTATGTAAAAATAAAAGAATAGAAGAAAATTGCATAAGAAATAATAATAATAATATTTATTCATGAGAGAAGAATTACCAAGTTCAGCTTCGGACCTGGTCAAAGCCGGCAAGGGCTTGTGGGACCAGATCCAGCAAGAGAAGAATCAAAGGGCGAGCTCGCATATTGTCACACAGTATGTAAAAATAAAAGAAGAGAAGAAAATTACACAAGAAATAATAATAATAATATTTATTCATGAGAGAAGAATTACCAAGTTCAGCTTCGGACCTGGTCAAAGCCGGCAAGGGATTGTGGGCCTAGATCCAGCAAGAGAAGAATCAAAGGGCGAGCTCGCATATTGTCACACAGTATGTAAAAATAAAAGAAGAGAAGAAAATTACACAAGATATAATAATAATAATAATATTTATTCATGAGAGAAGAATTACCAAGTTCAGCTTCGGACCTGGTCAATGCCGGGAAGGGATTGTGGGACCAGATCCAGCAAGAGAAGAATCAAAGGGCGAGCTCGCATATTGACACACAGTATGTAAAAATAAAAGAAGAGTAGAAAATTACACAAGAAATAATAATAATAATAATATTTATTCATGAGAGAAGAATTACCAAGTTCAACTTGGGATCTGGTCAAAGCCGGCAAGGGATTGTGGGACCAGATCCAGCAAGAGAAGAATCAAAGGGCGAGCTCGCATATTGTCACACAGTATGTAAAAATAAAAGAAGAGAAGAAAATTACACAAGAAATAATAATAATAATAATATTTATTCATGAGAGAAGAATTACCAAGTTTAGCTTCGGATCTGGTCAAAGCCGGCAAGGGCTTGTGGGACCAGATCCAGCAAGAGAAGAATCAAAGGGCGAGCTCGCATATTGTCACACAGTATGTAAAAATAAAAGAAGAGAAGAAAATTACACAAGAAATAATAATAATAATAATATTTATTCATGAGAGAAGAATTACCAAGTTCAGCTTCGGACCTGGTCAAAGCCGGCAAGGGCTTGTGGGACCAGATCCAGCAAGAGAAGAATCAAAGGGCGAGCTCGCATATTGTCACACAGTATGTAAAAATAAAAGAAGAGAAGAAAATTACACAAGAAATAATAATAATAATAATAATATTTATTCATGAGTGAAGAATTACCAAGTTCAGCTTCGGACCTGGTCAAAGCCGGCAAGGGCTTGTGAGACCAGATCGAGAAAGAGAAGAATCAAAGGGCGAGCTCGCATATTGTCACACAGTATGTAAAAATAAAAGAAGAGAAGAAAATTGCACAAGAAATAATAATAATAATATTTATTCATGAGAGAAGAATTACCAAGTTCAGCTTCGGACCTGGTCAAAGCCGGCAAGGGCTTGTGGGACCAGATCCAGCAAGAGAAGAATCAAAGGGCGAGCTCGCATATTGTCACACAGTATGTAAAAATAAAAGAAGAGAAGAAAATTACACAAGAAATAATAATAATAATAATATTTATTCATGAGAGAAGAATTACCAAGTTCAGCTTCGGACCTGGTCAAAGCCGGCAAGGGATTGTGGTACTAGATCCAGCAAGAGAAGAATCAAAGGGCGAGCTCGCATATTGTCACACAGTATGTAAAAATAAAAGAAGAGAAGAAAATTACACAAGATATAATAATAATAATAATATTTATTCATGAGAGAAGAATTACCAAGTTCAGCTTCGGACCTGGTCAATGCCGGCAAGGGATTGTGGGACCAGATCCAGCAAGAGAAGAATTAAAGGGCGAGCTCGCATATTGTCACACAGTATGTAAAAATAAAAGAAGAGAAGAAAATTATACAAGAAATAATAATAATAATAATATTTATTCATGAGAGAAGAATTACCAAGTTCAGCTTCGGACCTGGTCAAAGCCGGCAAGGGCTTGTGGGACCAGATCCAGCAAGAGAAAAATCAAAGGGCGAGCTCGCATATTGACACACAGTATGTAAAAATAAAAGAGGAGAAGAAAATTACACAAGAAATAATAATAATAATAATATTTATTCTTGAGAAAAGAATTAACAAGTTCAGCTTCGGACCTGGTGAAAGCCGGCAAGGGATTGTGGGACCAGATCCAGCAAGAGAAGAATCAAAGGGCGAGCTCGCATATTGTCACACAGTATGTAAAAATAAAAGAAGAGAAGAAAATTACACAAGATATAATGTTTATTGCACAAATATAGATAATATACATACATATGCGGGTCCGTCAAAAGCCAATAGCGGCTTGTGGGACTGAACCCGGCAGCGGTGTAATAAAACATCAAACGAGTCCATGAAAGATATCACGCAAAACAACAATGAAAAATAAAGGAAAAAAACACACAGCAGTCAGGATACATATGCAAATTCCCGCAAAACACTCATTTAAATATAAAGCACATACACAACTAAACCAACTAACCACCAGACCGCAGACAAAAACCCTGTCAATAACTGGAGACAAGCACGTGTTACGATTATTGCTATTTCATATTGGAGGCAAAGGCCAAAAGGGAAACCGAGCTTAAAGTCAGCATCTGGGACTATCTGCAGATTATTCAAGATTAGGGTCATATTAATATAATAATAATAATAATATTTATTCATGAGAGAAGAATTACCAAGTTCAGCTTCGGACCTGGTCAAAGCCGGCAAGGGATTGTGGGACCAGATCCAGCAAGAGAAGAATCAAAGGGCGAGCTCGCATATTGTCACACAGTATGTAAAAATAAAAGAAGAGAAGAAAATTACACAAGAAATAATAATAATAATAATATTTATTTATGAGAGAAGAATTACCAAGTTCAGCTTCGGACCTGGTCAAAGCCGGCAAGGGATTCTGGGACCAGATCCAGCAAGAGAAGAATCAAAGGGCGAGCTCGCATATTGTCACACAGTATGTAAAAATAAAAGAAGAGAAGAAAATCGCACAAGAAATAATAATAATAATACTATATATTCATGAGAGAAGAATTACCAAGTTCAGCTTCGGACCTGGCCAAAGCCGGCAAGGGCTTGTGGGACCAGATCCAGCAAGAGAAGAATCAAAGGGCGAGCTCGCATATTGTCACACAGTATGTAAAAATAAAAGAAGAGAAGAAAATTACACAAGAAATAATAATAATAATAATATTTATTCATGAGAGAAGAATTACCAAGTTCAGCTTCGGACCTGGTCAAAGCCGGCAAGGGATTGTGGTACTAGATCCAGCAAGAGAAGAATCAAAGGGCGAGCTCGCATATTGTCACACAGTATGTAAAAATAAAAGAACAGAAGAAAATTACACAAGAAATAATAATAATAATAATATTTATTCATGAGAGAAGAATTACCAAGTTCAGCTTCGGACCTGGTCAAAGCCGGCAAGGGCTTGTGGGACCAGATTCAGCAAGAGAAGAATCAAAGGGCGAGCTCGCATATTGTCACACAGTATGTAAAAATAAAAGAAGAGAAGAAAATTACACAAGAAATAATAATAATAATAATAATATTTATTCATGAGAGAAGAATTACCAAGTTCAGCTTCGGATCTGGTCAAAGCCGGCAAGGGATTGTGGGACCAGATCCAGCAAGAGAAGAATCAAAGGGCGAGCTCGCATATTGACACACAGTATGTAAAAATAAAAGAAGAGAAGAAAATTGCATAAGAAATAATAATAATAATATTTATTCATGAGAGAAGAATTACCAAGTTCAGCTTCGGACCTGGTCAAAGCCGGCAAGGGCTTGTGGGACCAGATCCAGCAAGAGAAGAATCAAAGGGCGAGCTCGCATATTGTCACACAGTATGTAAAAATAAAAGAAGAGAAGAAAATTACACAAGAAATAATAATAATAATATTTATTCATGAGAGAAGAATTACCAAGTTCAGCTTCGGACCTGGTCAAAGCCGGCAAGGGATTGTGGGCCTAGATCCAGCAAGAGAAGAATCAAAGGGCGAGCTCGCATATTGTCACACAGTATGTAAAAATAAAAGAAGAGAAGAAAATTACACAAGATATAATAATAATAATAATATTTATTCATGAGAGAAGAATTACCAAGTTCAGCTTCGGACCTGGTCAATGCCGGGAAGGGATTGTGGGACCAGATCCAGCAAGAGAAGAATCAAAGGGCGAGCTCGCATATTGACACACAGTATGTAAAAATAAAAGAAGAGTAGAAAATTACACAAGAAATAATAATAATAATAATATTTATTCATGAGAGAAGAATTACCAAGTTCAACTTGGGATCTGGTCAAAGCCGGCAAGGGATTGTGGGACCAGATCCAGCAAGAGAAGAATCAAAGGGCGAGCTCGCATATTGTCACACAGTATGTAAAAATAAAAGAAGAGAAGAAAATTACACAAGAAATAATAATAATAATAATATTTATTCATGAGAGAAGAATTACCAAGTTTAGCTTCGGATCTGGTCAAAGCCGGCAAGGGCTTGTGGGACCAGATCCAGCAAGAGAAGAATCAAAGGGCGAGCTCGCATATTGTCACACAGTATGTTAAAATAAAAGAAGAGAAGAAAATTACACAAGAAATAATAATAATAATAATATTTATTCATGAGAGAAGAATTACCAAGTTCAGCTTCGGACCTGGTCAAAGCCGGCAAGGGCTTGTGGGACCAGATCCAGCAAGAGAAGAATCAAAGGGCGAGCTCGCATATTGTCACACAGTATGTAAAAATAAAAGAAGAGAAGAAAATTACACAAGAAATAATAATAATAATAATATTTATTCATGAGTGAAGAATTACCAAGTTCAGCTTCGGACCTGGTCAAAGCCGGCAAGGGCTTGTGAGACCAGATCGAGCAAGAGAAGAATCAAATGGCGAGCTCGCATATTGTCACACAGTATGTAAAAATAAAAGAAGAGAAGAAAATTGCACAAGAAATAATAATAATAATATTTATTCATGAGAGAAGAATTACCAAGTTCAGCTTCGGACCTGGTCAAAGCCGGCAAGGGCTTGTGGGACCAGATCCAGCAAGAGAAGAATCAAAGGGCGAGCTCGCATATTGTCACACAGTATGTAAAAATAAAAGAAGAGAAGAAAATTACACAAGAAATAATAATAATAATAATATTTATTCATGAGAGAAGAATTACCAAGTTCAGCTTCGGACCTGGTCAAAGCCGGCAAGGGATTGTGGTACTAGATCCAGCAAGAGAAGAATCAAAGGGCGAGCTCGCATATTGTCACACAGTATGTAAAAATAAAAGAAGAGAAGAAAATTACACAAGATATAATAATAATAATAATATTTATTCATGAGAGAAGAATTACCAAGTTCAGCTTCGGACCTGGTCAATGCCGGCAAGGGATTGTGGGACCAGATCCAGCAAGAGAAGAATCAAAGGGCGAGCTCGCATATTGTCACACAGTATGTAAAAATAAAAGAAGAGAAGAAAATTATACAAGAAATAATAATATTAATAATATTTATTCATGAGAGAAGAATTACCAAGTTCAGCTTCGGACCTGGTCAAAGCCGGCAAGGGCTTGTGGGACCAGATCCAGCAAGAGAAAAATCAAAGGGCGAGCTCGCATATTGACACACAGTATGTAAAAATAAAAGAGGAGAAGAAAATTACACAAGAAATAATAATAATAATAATATTTATTCATGAGAAAAGAATTACCAAGTTCAGCTTCGGACCTGGTGAAAGCCGGCAAGGGATTGTGGGACCAGATCCAGCAAGAAAAGAATCAAAGGGCGAGCTCGTATATTGTCACACAGTATGTAAAAATAAAAGAAGAGAAGAAAATTACACAAGATATAATAATAATAATAATATTTATTCATGAGAGAAGAATTACCTAGTTCAGCTTCGGACCTGGTCAATGCCGGCAAGGGATTGTGGGACCAGATCCAGCAAGAGAAGAATGAAAGGACGAGCTCGCATATTGTCACACAGTATGTAAAAATAAAAGAAGAGAAGAAAATTATACAAGAAATAATAATAATAATAATATTTATTCATGAGAGAAGAATTACCAAGTTCAGCTTCGGACCTGGTCAAAGCCGGCAAGGGCTTGTGGGACCAGATCGAGCAAGAGAAGAATCAAAGGGCGAGCTCGCATATTGTCGCACAGTATGAAAAAATAAAAGAAGAGAAGAAAATTACACAAGAAATAATAATAATAATAATATTTATTCATGAGAGAAGAATTACCAAGTTCAGCTTCGGACCTGGTCAAAGCCGGCAAGGGATTGTGGGACCAGATCCAGCAAGAGAAGAATCAAAGGGCGAGCTCGCATATTGTCACACAGTATGTAAAAATAAAAGAAGAGAAGAAAATTACACAAGAAATAATAATAATAATAATATTTATTCATGAGAGAAGAAATACCAAGTTCAGCTTCGGACCTGGTCAAAGCCGGCAAGGGCTTGTGGGACCAGATCGAGCAAGAGAAGAATCAAAGGGCGAGCTCGCATATTGTCACACAGTATGTAAAAATAAAAGAAGAAAATTTCACAAGAAATAATAATAATAATAATATTTATTCATAAAAGAAGAATTACCAAGTTCAGCTTCGGACCTGGTCAAACCCGGCAAGGGCTTGTGGGACCAGATCCAGCAAGAGAAGAATCAAAGGGCGAGCTCGCATATTGTCACACAGTATGTAAAAATAAAAGAACAGAAGAAAATTACACAATAAATAATAATAACAATAATATTTATTCATGAGAGAAGAATTGCCAAGTTCAGCTTCGGACCTGGTCAAAGCCGGCAAGGGCTTGTGGGACCAGATTCAGCAAGAGAAGAATCAAAGGGCGAGCTCGCATATTGTCACACAGTATGTAAAAATAAAAGAAGAGAAGAAAATTACACAAGAAATAATAATAATAATAATAATATTTATTCATGAGAGAAGAATTACCAAGTTCAGCTTCGGACCTGGTCAAAGCCGCCAAGGGCTTGTGGGACCAGATCCAGCAAGAGAAGAATCAAAGGGCGAGCTCGCATATTGTCACACAGTATGTAAAAATAAAAGAAGAGAAGAAAATTACACAAGAAATACTAATAATAATAATATTTATTCATGAGAGAAGAATTACCAAGTTCAGCTTCGGACCTGGTCAAAGCCGGCAAGGGATTGTGGGCCTAGATCCAGCAAGAGAAGAATCAAAGGGCGAGCTCGCATATTGTCACACAGTATGTAAAAATAAAAGAAGAGAAGAAAATTACACAGGATATAATAATAATATTAATATTTATTCATGAGAGAAGAATTACCAAGTTCAGCTTCGGACCTGGTCAATGCCAGCAAGGGATCGTGGGACCAGATCCAGCAAGAGAAGAATCAAAGGACGAGCTCGCATATTGACACACAGTATGTAAAAATAAAAGAAGAGTAGAAAATTACACAAGAAATAATAATAATAATAATATTTATTCATGAGAAAAGAATTACCAAGTTCAGCTTCGGACCTGGTCAAAGCCGGCAAGGGATTGTGGGACCAGATCCAGCAAGAGAAGAATCAAAGGGCGAGCTCGCATATTGTCACACAGTATGTAAAAATAAAAGAAGAGAAGAAAATTACACAAGATATAATAATAATATTAATATTTATTCATGAGAGAAGAATTACCAAGTTCAGCTTCGGACCTGGTCAATGCCGGCAAGGGATTGTGGGACCAGATCCAGCAAGAGAAGAATCAAAGGACGAGCTCGCATATTGTCACACAGTATGTAAAAATAAAAGAAGAGAAGAAAATTACACAAGAAATAATAATAATAATAATATTTATTCATGAGAGAAGAATTACCAAGTTCAGCTTCGGACCTGGTCAAAGCCGGCAAGGGATTGTGGTACTAGATCCAGCAAGAGAAGAATCAAAGGGCGAGCTCGCATATTGTCACACAGTATGTAAAAATAAAAGAAGAGAAGAAAATTACACAAGATATAATAATAATAATAATATTTATTCATGAGAGAAGAATTACCAAGTTCAGCTTCGGACCTGGTCAATGCCGGCAAGGGATTGTGGGACCAGATCCAGCAAGAGAAGAATCAAAGGGCGAGCTCGCATATTGTCACACAGTATGTAAAAATAAAAGAAGAGAAGAAAATTATACAAGAAATAATAATAATAATAATATTTATTCATGAGAGAAGAATTACCAAGTTCAGCTTCGGACCTGGTCAAAGCCGGCAAGGGCTTGTGGGACCAGATCCAGCAAGAGAAAAATCAAAGGGCGAGCTCGCATATTGACACACAGTATGTAAAAATAAAAGAGGAGAAGAAAATTACACAAGAAATAATAATAATAATAATATTTATTCATGAGAAAAGAATTACCAAGTTCAGCTTCGGACCTGGTGAAAGCCGGCAAGGGATTGTGGGACCAGATCCAGCAAGAAAAGAATCAAAGGGCGAGCTCGTATATTGTCACACAGTATGTAAAAATAAAAGAAGAGAAGAAAATTACACAAGATATAATAATAATAATAATATTTATTCATGAGAGAAGAATTACCTAGTTCAGCTTCGGACCTGGTCAATGCCGGCAAGGGATTGTGGGACCAGATCCAGCAAGAGAAGAATGAAAGGACGAGCTCGCATATTGTCACACAGTATGTAAAAATAAAAGAAGAGAAGAAAATTATACAAGAAATAATAATAATAATAATATTTATTCATGAGAGAAGAATTACCAAGTTCAGCTTCGGACCTGGTCAAAGCCGGCAAGGGCTTGTGGGACCAGATCGAGCAAGAGAAGAATCAAAGGGCGAGCTCGCATATTGTCGCACAGTATGAAAAAATAAAAGAAGAGAAGAAAATTACACAAGAAATAATAATAATAATAATATTTATTCATGAGAGAAGAATTACCAAGTTCAGCTTCGGACCTGGTCAAAGCCGGCAAGGGATTGTGGGACCAGATCCAGCAAGAGAAGAATCAAAGGGCGAGCTCGCATATTGTCACACAGTATGTAAAAATAAAAGAAGAGAAGAAAATTACACAAGAAATAATAATAATAATAATATTTATTCATGAGAGAAGAAATACCAAGTTCAGCTTGGGACCTGGTCAAAGCCGGCAAGGGCTTGTGGGACCAGATCGAGCAAGAGAAGAATCAAAGGGCGAGCTCGCATATTGTCACACAGTATGTAAAAATAAAAGAAGAAAATTTCACAAGAAATAATAATAATAATAATATTTATTCATAAAAGAAGAATTACCAAGTTCAGCTTCGGACCTGGTCAAACCCGGCAAGGGCTTGTGGGACCAGATCCAGCAAGAGAAGAATCAAAGGGCGAGCTCGCATATTGTCACACAGTATGTAAAAATAAAAGAACAGAAGAAAATTACACAATAAATAATAATAACAATAATATTTATTCATGAGAGAAGAATTGCCAAGTTCAGCTTCGGACCTGGTCAAAGCCGGCAAGGGCTTGTGGGACCAGATTCAGCAAGAGAAGAATCAAAGGGCGAGCTCGCATATTGTCACACAGTATGTAAAAATAAAAGAAGAGAAGAAAATTACACAAGAAATAATAATAATAATAATAATATTTATTCATGAGAGAAGAATTACCAAGTTCAGCTTCGGACCTGGTCAAAGCCGGCAAGGGCTTGTGGGACCAGATCCAGCAAGAGAAGAATCAAAGGGCGAGCTCGCATATTGTCACACAGTATGTAAAAATAAAAGAAGAGAAGAAAATTACACAAGAAATAATAATAATAATAATATTTATTCATGAGAGAAGAATTACCAAGTTCAGCTTCGGACCTGGTCAAAGCCGGCAAGGGATTGTGGGCCTAGATCCAGCAAGAGAAGAATCAAAGGGCGAGCTCGCATATTGTCACACAGTATGTAAAAATAAAAGAAGAGAAGAAAATTACACAGGATATAATAATAATATTAATATTTATTCATGAGAGAAGAATTACCAAGTTCAGCTGCGGACCTGGTCAATGCCAGCAAGGGATCGTGGGACCAGATCCAGCAAGAGAAGAATCAAAGGACGAGCTCGCATATTGACACACAGTATGTAAAAATAAAAGAAGAGTAGAAAATTACACAAGAAATAATAATAATAATAATATTTATTCATGAGAAAAGAATTACCAAGTTCAGCTTCGGACCTGGTCAAAGCCGGCAAGGGATTGTGGGACCAGATCCAGCAAGAGAAGAATCAAAGGGCGAGCTCGCATATTGTCACACAGTATGTAAAAATAAAAGAAGAGAAGAAAATTACACAAGATATAATAATAATATTAATATTTATTCATGAGAGAAGAATTACCAAGTTCAGCTTCGGACCTGGTCAATGCCGGCAAGGGATTGTGGGACCAGATCCAGCAAGAGAAGAATCAAAGGACGAGCTCGCATATTGTCACACAGTATGTAAAAATAAATGAAGAGAAGTAAATTATACAAGAAATAATAATAATAATAATATTTATTCATGAGAGAAGAATTACCAAGTTCAGCTTCGGACCTGGTCAAAGCAGGCAAGGGCTTGTGGGACCAGATCCAGCAAGAGAAGAATCAAAGGGCGAGCTCGCATATTGTCACACAGTACGTAAAAATAAAAGAAGAGAAGAAAATTACACAAGATATAATAATAATAATAATATTTATTCATGAGAGAAGAATTACCAAGCTCAGCTTCGGACCTGGTCAAAGCCGGCAAGGGATTGTGGGACCAGATCCAGCAAGAGAAGAATCAAAGGGCGAGCTCGCATAATGTCACACAGTATGTAAAAATAAAAGAAGAGAAGAAAATTACAAAGAAATAATAATAATAATAATATTTATTCATGAGAGAAGAATTACCAAGTTCAGCTTCGGACCTGGTCAATGCCGGCAAGGGATTGTGGGACCAGATCCAGCAAGAGAAGAATCAAAGGGCGAGCTCGCATATTGTCACACAGTATGTAAAAATAAAAGAAGAGAAGAAAATTATACAAGAAATAATAATAATAACAATATTTATTCATGAGAGAAGAATTACCAAGTTCAGCTTCGGTCCTGGTCAAAGCCGGCAAGGGCTTGTGGGACCAGATCCAGCAAGAGAAGAATCAAAGGGCGAGCTCGCATATTGTCACACAGTATGTAAAATAAAAGAAGAGAAGAAAATTGCACAAGAAATAATAATAATAACAATATTTATTCATGAGAGAAGAATTACCAAGTTCAGCTTCGGTCCTGGTCAAAGCCGGCAAGGGCTTGTGGGACCAGATCCAGCAAGAGAAGAATCAAAGGGCGAGCTCGCATATTGTCACACAGTATGTAAAAATAAAAGAAGAGAAGAAAATTACACAAGAAATAATAATAATAATAATAATATTATTATTATTATTATTATGCTTACTCTACAAGATTAAGACGTTTTTACCATTCGGAATTCGCAAGCTCTTAGCCTACTCTTTAGGATATAGTATACTTCGGTATGGCGTTACAGTTTTCGGCCAATGTTCTGGATTATGGCATAAGAAAGTAAATAATATCTTAAAAGGTATTGTACGAGAGGTTAATAACAAACCTTCAACCTCAAACGTGAATCTTTTTCAGGCCTTATCCATGCCCACCTTCGAATCACTGTTTTCGAAATCAGTTATACTAAGTCACTATTGGACAAAGGATTTTAGAGCACCTCGACCTAATTCACGAGAACTGAGAACGGTTTCACGGTTTCTTGTTCCAGTATATTACACCCGCTATGGCAAGAACCTGCGATCTTTTTATGTCCCTCAGATATTCAATTCTTTACCTTCAGAATTCTTCGACTTCACATCCAAAAAGAAACTCAAAAAAGCGCTTCGCCATCTTTTATCTACCAACGAGGCCCTGTAATCCGTCACAATTGTATTTCACAATTCCTTTTCAGTTCTATAAAGAATGTTGAACACCAGATTTTATTATTTTTATTTTATTTGGTTTATGCTTGAGCAAATCAACACGACTTACAACACCCAGTCTCTCTGCTTCAAGAACCACAACACCAAGAACATAACATCTATCAAGACCTTCTTCAATGGTGACAATGACCGGCTTGCGTGTTTGTGCATATGTGTAGGTGTGTGTATACGTGTTTTCCCTTGAGTCTAAGTGTAATAAGTGTCACAAACGTTATTGGAACTGATTCAATCTTTTTTTAGTAGGTGGCATAGTTATATTTGAGGCCACTGCAGATAGGTTCAGTCATACAAGCCCTGGATGGCTTTGACGAACCTGACTTGTGACGTGGACATGCTAGTTTTATTAAATAAATTTATTATTATTATTATTATTATTAATTTTTATTCATGAGAGAAGAATTACCAAGTTCAGCTTCGGACCTGGTCAAAGCCGGCAAGGGATTGTGGGACCAGATCCAGCAAGAGAAGAATCGAAGGGCGAGCTCGCATATTGTCACACAGTATGTAAAAATAAAAAAAGAGAAGAAAATTATACAAGAAATAATAATAATAATAATAATATTTATTCATGAGAGAAGAATTACCAAGTTCAGCTTCGGACCTGGTCAAAGCCGACAAGGGCTTGTGGGACCAGATCCAGCAAGAGAAGAATCAAAGGGCGAGCTCGCATATTGTCACACAGTATGTAAAAATAAAAGAAGAGAAGAAAATTACACAAGAAATAATAATAATAATAATAATATTTATTCATGAGAGAAGAATTACCATGTTCAGCTTCGGATCTGGTCAAAGCCGGCAAGGGATTGTGGGACCAGATCCAGCAAGAGAAGAATCAACGGGCGAGCTCGCATATTGTCACACAGTCTGTAAAAATAAAAGAAGAGAAGAAAATTGCACAAGAAAAAATAATAATAATAATATTTATTCATGAGAGAAGAATTACCATGTTCAGCTTCGGATCTGGTCAAAGCCGGCAAGGGATTGTGGGACCAGATCCAGCAAGAGAAGTATCAAAGGGCGAGCTCGCATATTGTCACACAGTATGTAAAAATAAAAGAAGAGAAGAAAATTACACAAGATATAATAATAATAATAATTATTATTCATGAGAGAAGAATTACCAAGTTCAGCTTCGGACCTGGTCAGAGCCGGCAAGGGATTGTGGGACCAGATCCAGCAAGAGAAGAATCAAAGGGCGAGCTCGCATATTGTTACACAGTATGTAAAAATAAAAGAGAAGAAAATTACACAAGAAATAATAATATTAATAATATTTATTCATGAGAGAAGAATTACCAAGTTCAGCTTCGGATCTGGTCAAAGCCGGCAAGGGATTGTGGGACCAGATCCAGCAAGAGAAGAATCAAAGGGCGAGCTCGCATATTGTCACACAGTATGTAAAAATAAAAGAGAAGAAAATTACACAAGAAATAATAATAATAATAATATTTATTCATGAGAGAAGAAGTACCATGTTCAGCTTCGGATCTGGTCAAAACCGGCAAGGGATTGTGGGACCAGATCCAGCAAGAGAAGAATCAAAGGGCGAGCTCGCATATTGTCACACAGTATGTAAAAATAAAAGAAGAGAAGAAAATTACACAAGATATAATGTTTATTGCACAAATATAGATAATATACATACATATGCGGGTCCGTCAAAAGCCAATAGCGGCTTGTGGGACTGAACCCGGCAGCGGTGTAATAAAACATCAAACGAGTCCATGAAAGATATCACGCAAAACAACAATGAAAAATAAAGGAAAAAAACACACAGCAGTCAGGATACATATGCAAATTCCCGCAAAACACTCATTTAAATATAAAGCACATACACAACTAAACCAACTAACCACCAGACCGCAGACAAAAACCCTGTCAATAACTGGAGACAAGCACGTGTTACGATTATTGCTATTTCATATTGGAGGCAAAGGCCAAAAGGGAAACCGAGCTTAAAGTCAGCATCGGGGACTATCTGCAGATTATTCAAGATTAGGGTCAAATTAATATAATAATAATAATAATATTTATTCATGAGAGAAGAATTACCAAGTTCAGCTTCGGACCTGGTCAAAGCCGGCAAGGGATTGTGGGACCAGATCCAGCAAGAGAAGAATCGAAGGGCGAGCTCGCATATTGTCACACAGTATGTAAAAATAAAAGAAGAGAAGAAAATTACACAAGAAATAATAATAATAATAATATTTATTCATGAGAGAAGAATTACCAAGTTCAGCTTCGGACCTGGTCAAAGCCGGCAAGGGATTCTGGGACCAGATCCAGCAAGAGAAGAATCAAAGGGCGAGCTCGCATATTGTCACACAGTATGTAAAAATAAAAGAAGAGAAGAAAATCGCACAAGAAATAATAATAATAATACTATATATTCATGAGAGAAGAATTACCAAGTTCAGCTTCGGACCTGGCCAAAGCCGGCAAGGGCTTGTGGGACCAGATCCAGCAAGAGAAGAATCAAAGGGCGAGCTCGCATATTGTCACACAGTATGTAAAAATAAAAGAAGAGAAGAAAATTACACAAGAAATAATAATAATAATAATATTATTATTATTATTTTTATGCTTACTCTACAAGATTAAGACGTTTTTACCATTCGGAATTCGCAAGCTCTTAGCCTACTCTTTAGGATATAGTATACTTCGGTATGGCGTTACAGTTTTCGGCCAATGTTCTGGATTATGGCATAAGAAAGTAAATAATATCTTAAAAGGTATTGTACGAGAGGTTAATAACAAACCTTCAACCTCAAACGTGAATCTTTTTCAGGCCTTATCCATGCCCACCTTCGAATCACTGTTTTCGAAATCAGTTATACTAAGTCACTATTGGACAAAGGATTTTAGAGCACCTCGACCTAATTCACGAGAACTGAGAACGGTTTCACGGTTTCTTGTTCCAGTATATTACACCCGCTATGGCAAGAACCTGCGATCTTTTTATGTCCCTCAGATATTCAATTCTTTACCTTCAGAATTCTTCGACTTCACATCCAAAAAGAAACTCAAAAAAGCGCTTCGCCATCTTTTATCTACCAACGAGGCCCTGTAATCCGTCACAATTGTATTTCACAATTCCTTTTCAGTTCTATAAAGAATGTTGAACACCAGATTTTATTATTTTTATTTTATTTGGTTTATGCTTGAGCAAATCAACACGACTTACAACACCCAGTCTCTCTGCTTCAAGAACCACAACACCAAGAACATAACATCTATCAAGACCTTCTTCAATGGTAACAATGACCGGCTTGCGTGTTTGTGCATATGTGTAGGTGTGTGTATACGTGTTTTCCCTTGAGTCTAAGTGTAATAAGTGTCACAAACGTTATTGGAACTGATTCAAACTTTTTTAGTAGGTGGCATAGTTATATTTGAGGCCACTGCAGATAGGTTCAGTCATACAAGCCCTGGATGGCTTTGACGAACCTGACTTGTGACGTGGACATGCTAGTTTTATTAAATAAATTTATTATTATTATTATTATTATTATTATTTATTCATGAGAGAAGAATGACCAAGTTCAGCTTCGGACATGGTCAAAGCCGGCAAGGGATTGTGGGACCAGATCCAACAAGAGAAGAATCGAAGGGCGAGCTCGCATATTGTCACACAGTATGTAAAAATAAAAGAAGAGAAGAAAATTACATAAGATATAATGATAATAATAATATTTATTCATGAGAGAAGAATTACCAAGTTCAGCTTCGGACCTGGTCAATGCCGGCAAGGGATTGTGGGACCAGATCCAGCAAGAGAAGTATCAAAGGGCGAGCTCGCATATTGTCACACAGTATGTTAAAATAAAAGAAGAGAAGAAAATTATACAAGAAATCATAATAATAATAATAATATTTATTCATGAGAGAAGAATTACCAAGTTCAGCTTCGGACCTGGTCAAAGCCGACAAGGGCTTGTGGGACCAGATCCAGCAAGAGAAGAATCAAAGGGCGAGCTCGCATATTGTCACACAGTATGTAAAAATAAAAGAAGAGAAGAAAATTACACAAGAAATAATAATAATATTAATATTTATTCATGAGAGAAGAATTACCAAGTTCAGCTTCGGACCTGGTCAAAGCCGGCAAGGGATTATGGGACCAGATCCAGCAAGAAAAGAATCAAAGGGCGAGCTCGCATATTGTCACACAGTATGTAAAAATAAAAAAAGAGAAGAAAATTGCACAAGAAATAATAATAATAATAATATTTATTCATGAGAGAAGAATTACCATGTTCAGCTTCGGATCTGGTCAAAGCCGACAAGGGATTGTGGGACCAGATCCAGCAAGAGAAGAATCAAAGGGGAGCTCGCATATTGTCACACAGTATGTAAAAATAAGAGAAGAGAAGAAAATTACACAAGAAATAATAATAATATAATATTTATTCATGAGAGAAGAATTACCATGTTCAGCTTCGGATCTGGTCAAAGCCGGCAAGGGATTGTGGGACCAGATCCAGCAAGAGAAGAATCAAAGGGCGAGCTCGCATATTGTCACACAGTCTGTAAAAATAAAAGAAGAGAAGAAAATTGCACAAGAAATAATAATAATAATAATATTTATTCATGAGAGAAGAATTACCATGTTCAGCTTCGGATCTGGTCAAAGCCGGCAAGGGATTGTGGGACCAGATCCAGCAAGAGAAGTATCAAAGGGCGATCTCGCATATTGTCACACAGTATGTAAAAATAAAAGAAGAGAAGAAAATTATACAAGATATAATAATAATAATAATAATTATTCATGAGAGAAGAATTACCAAGTTCAGCTTCGGACCTGGTCAGAGCCGGCAAGGGATTGTGGGACCAGATCCAGCAAGAGAAGAATCAAAGGGCGAGCTCGCATATTGTTACGCAGTCTGTAAAAATAAAAGAGAAGAAAATTACACAAGAAATAATAATATTAATAATATTTATTCATGAGAGAAGAATTACCAAGTTCAGCTTCGGATCTGGTCAAAGCCGGCAAGGGATTGTGGGACCAGATCCAGCAAGAGAAGAATCAAAGGGCGAGCTCGCATATTGTCACACAGTATGTAAAAATAAAAGAGAAGAAAATTACACAAGAAATAATAATAATAATAATATTTATTCATGAGAGAAGAAGTACCATGTTCAGCTTCGGATCTGGTCAAAACCGGCAAGGGATTGTGGGACCAGATCCAGCAAGAGAAGAATCAAAGGGCGAGCTCGCATATTGTCACACAGTATGTAAAAATAAAAGAAGAGAAGAAAATTACACAAGATATAATGTTTATTGCACAAATATAGATACAATACATACATATGCGGGTCCGTCAAAAGCCAATAGCGGCTTGTGGGACTGAACCCGGCAGCGGTGTAATAAAACATCAAACGAGTCCTTGAAAGATATCACGCAAAACAACAATGAAAAATAAAGGAAAAAAACACACACAGCAGTCAGGATACATATGCAAATTCCCGCAAAACACTCATTTAAATATAAAGCACATACACAACTAAACCAACTAACCACCAGACCGCAGACAAAAACCCTGTCAATAACTGGAGACAAGCACGTGTTACGATTATTGCTATTTCATATTGGAGGCAAAGGCCAAAAGGGAAACCGAGCTTAAAGTCAGCATCGGGGACTATCTGCAGATTATTCAAGATTAGGGTCAAATTAATATAATAATAATAATAATATTTATTCATGAGAGAAGAATTACCAAGTTCAGCTTCGGACCTGGTCAAAGCCGGCAAGGGATTGTGGGACCAGATCCAGCAAGAGAAGAATCAAAGGGCGAGCTCGCATTTTGTCACACAGTATGTAAAAATAAAAGAAGAGAAGAAAGTTACACAAGAAATAATAATAATAATAATATTTATTCATGAGAGAAGAATTACCAAGTTCAGCTTCGGACCTGGTCAAAGCCGGCAAGGGATTCTGGGACCAGATCCAGCAAGAGAAGAATCAAAGCGCGAGCTCGCATATTGTCACACAGTATGTAAAAATAAAAGAAGAGAAGAAAATCGCACAAGAAATAATAATAATATTTATTCATGAGAGAAGAATTACCAAGTTCAGCTTCGGACCTGGTCAAAGCCGGCAAGGGATTGTGGGACCAGATCCAGCAAGAGAAGAATCAAAGGGCGAGCTCGCATATTGTCACACAGTATGTAAAAATAAAAGAAGAGTAGAAAATTACACAAGATATAATAATAATATTAATATTTATTCATGAGAGAAGAATTACCAAGTTCAGCTTCGGACCTGGTCAATGCCGGCAAGGGATTGTGGGACCAGATCCAGCAAGAGAAAAATCAAAGGGCGAGCTCGCATATTGTCACACAGTATGTAAAAATAAAAGAAGAGAAGAAAATTATACAAGAAATAATAATAATAATAATAATATTTATTCATGAGAGAAGAATTACCAAGTTCAGCTTCGGACCTGGTCAAAGCCGGCAAGGGCTTGTGGGACCAGATCCAGCAAGAGAAGAATCAAAGGGCGAGCTCGCATATTGTCACACAGTATGTAAAAATAAAAGAAGAGAAGAAAATTACACAAGAAATAATAATAATAATAATATTTATTCATGAGAGAAGAATTACCAAGTTCAGCTTCGGACCTGGTCAAAGCCGGCAAGGGATTGTGGGACCAGATCCAGCAAGAAAAGAATCAAAGGGCGAGCTCGCATATTGTCACACAGTATGTAAAAATAAAAGAAGAGAAGAAAATTGCACAAGAAATAATAATAATATTTATTCATGAGAGAAGAATTACCATGATCAGCTTCGGATCTGGTCAAAGCCGGCAAGGGATTGTGGGACCAGATCCAGCAAGAGAAGAATCAAAGGGCGAGCTCGCATATTGTCACACAGTATGTAAAAATAAGAGAAGAGAAGAAAATTACACAAGAAATAATAATAATAATAATATTGTAGCGAAGCTGATGTCGCGGAAAAGAAGACAACGAGGAGAACAACACGG
Organism: Ixodes scapularis; assembly: GCF_016920785.2. Taxonomy (NCBI): domain Eukaryota; kingdom Metazoa; phylum Arthropoda; class Arachnida; order Ixodida; family Ixodidae; genus Ixodes; species Ixodes scapularis. The sequence goes on along the minus strand of NW_024609879.1, from coordinate 137,086,478 downwards.
AGTGCTCGCGCCAGTTGGAAGCCTACGAGCAAAGCAAGCGGACGTCCGGTAAATGAACAGCTTGTAAGCGGTAAACGCTACATTTGGTGTCAGAAGTGGAGCTCCGTTCCGGCCGACGTTTTCCCCGAAACATGGAATCCACTTCCCAAGGTGAACACACCGCAAGTGTCGGCGCCGGAAATCTGGCCGCCTCGGACCCACCAGCTTCCCAACTCGTAGCCCTTATAACCAACCACCTCCAGCATGCCGAAGCCTCCTACGCACGGCGGGAGAGTCAGCTTCTGCAAAGCGCAACCTCTTCCTTTCGGGAATTGACAGAATCTCTCACCCAACGCCTCCAGCGCCTAGAGGACCGATTGCCTGACCCATGGAGCCCCGTGTCGTTGACGCTCCAGCCCAAACCCCCTTGGGGCGCCAGAGCCTGCGACTGAAACCATCCACATACAACGGTACCGCTCCTTGGCCCTCCTACATATCGCAATTCAACCTCATCGCTGACGCGAACCATTGGTCAGAGGCCCAAAAGGCGCAAGCCTTGGCCGCCCATCTCGCCGGACCAGCGTTGACCCTATTGCATCATTTGGCACCTGAAAAACGTCAATCCTACCAGGCTTTGGTCGCGGCATTGGACGAGCGCTTTGGGGAAGGGCCGCTTCGGTTCCTTCATCATGCACAACTTCGCAACCGTCGTCAGTCTGCGCTGGAGACCATCTCCGACCTCGCGGATGACATTGAACGCCTCGCACGTCTTGCGTTCCCAAGCTGCCCAGAGGACACGGTGGAGGCTGTCGCTACCATGGCATTTATCGACGCCATCTCTTCTGTTGAGGTACAGGATGCGGTTCGCCTCGCAGCCCTAAGACTCTGCGGGTAGCACACACTTGTGCGTTGGAGGTACAGGCTGCCCGACAGGCATCTCGATCCACGCGTGTAGGGTCCTTCATGCAACTGCAAACTCCAGCTATAAAGACGCCAACACCTCCAGCTCCAATTTGCTGGAATTGCCACCAGCAAGGTCACACGCGGTCGCAGTGCCGAAACCATGATCTTGGCTCTGGTAGCCGGACCTCAACGACAATGGCTCCAAGAAGAATTACGTCAACTCGCGTCTTGGCTTCATCTTTGACTTCCATCTACCTCCAAGGCGTCGTAGACGGGGTACCAGTGCGTGCACTTGTCGATACCGTCGCAACAACCTCTGTAATCCGGCCAGAAGTTCTAGTGAAAGCAAACCGAGTTGTCCCAGCAAACTCCGGTGACTATGCTCTACAGACCGCAACAGGGGAGACGGTAGCTGTACTCGGCTACACTACCGTGCCTTTCACCGTGGGAAGCCTTCAAGCTGCTTTGCCCGTTGTCGTCGCGGCTGTCGAGGAGCAGTGCATTCTTGGCGTTGACTTTCTCAAAGCACACAAATGTGTGCTTGACTTCAATGCCGGATTGCTGCACTTGGGAACCGACTCGTTTCCCCTGGGTGCTGCCACAGTGACGGTTCTTTGCGACAGTGGACTTCCAATAAATGCCGAGTTCCCGTGTCCGTGTCTCCACGTATTACCAACCAAGTTGGACCCACACGTGTTACTTCTCTACGAGGGCGCGACTGTTGGCCTCGATAAAACCTGCGCGGGTAAGCTTCATCAGCTACTTAAAAGATTTACAAAGCTTTTCAGCACGGGAGACAGTGATATGGGCTTGTCATCAGCAGCAACACACCACATCGTGACAGGACAGGCTACCCCTGTACGACAGTCTCCGCGGCGAGTTCCCCTTGCACAGCAGTCATCTGTTAACGACATGATAAAGACCATGCTACAGCAGGGCGTGATTGAACCCGCGTGTTCCCCTTGGTCTTCACCAGTCACATTGGTGAAGAAAAATGACGGGTCAGCACGTTTTTGCGTGGATTATCGACGACTTAATGATGTCACCAAAAAGGACTCCTTTCACTTGCCTCGAACTGACGATATCTTGGACGCTCTCGCAGGCAGCGAGTGGTTTTCTACGCTTGACCTTAAGAGTGGATATTGGCAGGTTCCCGTACACCCGGATGACTGAGAAAAGACTGCCTTCACTACAGGTCATGGCTCATTTCAATTCCGAGTAATGCCATTCGGGCTCTGCAACGCCCCGGCTACATTCCAGAGACTAATGGAATCTGTGCTGCATGGTCTCATAGGCACAGTTTGTCTTGTATACCTCGACGACATTGTGGTATTGGGCAAGACATTTTCCGATCAATTGGCGAATCTCGAGCTTGTGCTTGCACGACTTCAAAAGGCAAACCTAAAGCTTACTCCAAAGAAATGTTCGCTGTGCACAAAGCAGGTTGAGTACCTCGGGCACATCATTTCGACGGACGGAGTTTCCACAGATCCTCGGAAACTCTCTGCTATTGCCGAGTGGCCAACCCCAAGATCCACCGCTGACGTTCAAAGCTTCATTGGGCTGGCATCCTACTACCGAAGATTCGTCCCTAGTTTCGCCCACATCACCAAGCCCTTGTATATCCTGACAGAAAAGAAAGCTCCGTTTGTGTGGTCCCCAGAATGCCAACTGGCCTTCGAGACACTCAAAAGGGCCCTCACATCTCCACCAACTCTTGCCTTCCCAAAGGACACAACACCATTCATCCTTGACACCGACGCTAGCGCCTCGGCAGCCGGTGCTGGACTATCACAACAAGATGGGCATGAGCGAGTCATTTCGTATGATAGTAAGGTTTTTACGAAGCCAGAACGCAACTACTGCCCCACCCGACGCGAACTTTTGGCCATCATCAAGGCCATAACCCATTTCCATCATTATCTTCTGGGACGGAAATTCATTATCCGAACCGACCAAGCATCATTGACTTGGATGTTGAGTTTTAAAACCCCTGATGGACAGGTCGCCCGATGGCTGGAACGCCTTCACCAATACAACTTCGAGATACAGCATCGTTCCGGCTCACTCCACACCAATGCCGACGGCCTTTTGCGTCGACTATGTGGTGAGAAGTCGTGCAAGCAGTGCACAAGCATTGAAAAACGCAGCTGCATCTCACTCAAAACAATTCCTTGTGGCAACGAAATGTGGACACCGGAAAGTCTTCGGGCAGCTCAACTTGACGATCCAGACATTGGCCTGCTTATACAATGGAAAACGAAGAATAGACGACCTCAAGGCAAGGAGGTATCCAGCTTATCTCCTACCCTTAAGGGCTACTTGGTGCAATGGGACTCTTTGTACCTTCGCGACAACGTTCTCTATCGACGCTGGGAGTAAGCTGCGGGTGGCTCTGTCGTCTGGCAACTGGTACTGCCACACACACTCTGCTCCCACGCATTTCAACAGCTGCACAGTAGTCCAGAAGGAGGACACTTCGGCGTGAATCGCACGATAAAGAAGATTCGCCAACGTTTCTACTGGCTGCAGTGTCACAGTGACGTGAAGCAGTGGTGTCGACAGTGCGACATGTGCGCCTCCCGTAAAGGGCCTCACGCCAAACAGCGAGCACCGCTTCAAGAGCATGTGACGGGGGCGCCTTTTGAGCGCGTTGGCATTGACGTGCTAGGCCCACTTCCCCGATCTAAATCTGGTAACAGGTTTTTCCTAGTCATTGTTGACTACTTTACAAAGTGGCCGGAGGTCATTCCAATTCCAAACCAGACCGCCCCTGAAATTGCTGACGCACTGGTGAAGAATTGGATCACCAGGTACGGGGCGCCCCTGAGCATTCACTCGGATCAAGGCAGGAGCTTCGAATCTCACGTATTTCAAGAAGTTTGCAAGATCTTCAACATCGCCAAGACGAGGACCACACCTTTAAACCCGCAGTCAAACGGCTTGGTAGAAAGAATGAACCGAACCATCTTACAACATCTGTCGATATTTGTAAATGATCGTCAAGATGACTGGGACAGCATCGTGCACCTATTCTTGTACGCATACCGTACAGCAGCTCACGAGCTCACCGGTTACACGCCAGCGATGATGCTGCTCGGCCATGACCTTCGTATGCCCTGTGAACTAACCATCCCACGAGCATCAGAACCGGCCACATACCCTGTGTCTTTCGTGAGCAAACTGAGAACAAACCTCGAGCGAATGCACGCATTTGCACGACAACGGCTGTCAAGCGGCCTCGCTCGCATGAAGAGCCAGTATGACGCACACGTCACATCACGCCCTTTTTCACCAGACGACAGGGTATGGTTGTATAACCCGGTTCGGAAACGAGGACTGTCCCCAAAGCTGCAGCGTCACTGGCAAGGACCTTTTACAATCGTGAAACGGCTCAGTGACGTGGTCTATCGCATACGTCAAAACGATCGATCCCGCGCTCTCGTGGTTCACCGTGATCGACTGTCGTTGTATGAAGGACTTCGTTAAAATTGGATAAAATTCCAGAAGACGGGAGGGGGATAATGTAGCGAAGCTGAGGTCGCGGAAAAGAAGACAACGAGGAGAACAACACGGAGTGCTCGCGCCAGTTGGAAGCCTACGAGCAAAGCAAGCGGACGTCCAGTAAATGAACACCTTGTAAGCGGTAAACGCTACAATATTTATTCATGAGAGAAGAATTACCAAGTTCAGCTTCGGACCTGGTCAAAGCCGGCAAGGGATTGTGGGACCAGATCCAGCAAGAGAAGAATCAAAGGGCGAGCTCGCATATTGTCACACAGTATGTAAAAATAAAAGAAGAGAAGAAAAGTACACAAGAAATAATAATAATAATAATATTTATTCATGAGAGAAGAATTACCAAGTTCAGCTTCGGACCTGGTCAAAGCCGGCAAGGGATTGTGGGACCAGATCCAGCAAGAGAAGAATCAAAGGGCGAGCTCGTATATTGTCACACAGTATGTAAAAATAAAAGAAGAGAAGAAAATTACACAAGAAATAATAATAATAATAATATTTATTCATGAGAGAAGAATTACCAAGTTCAGCTTCGGACCTGGTCAAAGCCGGCAAGGGATTGTGGGACCAGATCCAGCAAGAGAAGAATCAAAGGACGAGCTCGCATTTTGTCACACAGCATGTAAAAATAAAAGAAGAGAAGAAAATTACACAAGAAATAATAATAATAATAATATTTATTCATGAGAGAAGAATTACCAACTTCAGCTTCGGACCTGGTCAAAGCCGGCAAGGGCTTGAGGGACCAGATCCAGCAAGAGAAGAATCAAAGGGCGAGCTCGCATATTGTCACAGAGTATGTAAAAATAAAAGAAGAGAAGAAAATTACACAAGAAATAATAATAATAATAATATTTATTCATGAGAGAAAAATTACCAAGTTCAGCTTCGGATCTGGTCAAAGCCGGTAAGGGATTGTGGGACCAGATCCAGCAAGAGAAGAATCAAAGGGCGAGCTCGCATATTGTCACACAGTATGTAAAAATAAAAGAAGAGAAGAAAATTACACAAGAAATAATAATAATAATAATATTTATTCATGAGAGAAGAATTACCAAGTTCAGCTTCGGACCTGGTCAAAGCCGGCAAGGGATTGTGGGACCAGATCCAGCAAGAGAAGAATCAAAGGGCGAGCTCGCATATTGTCACACAGTATGTAAAAATAAAAGAAGAGAAGAAAATTACACAAGAAATAATAATATTAATAATATTTATTCATGAGAGAAGAATTACCAAGTTCAGCTTTGGACCTGGTCAAAGCCGGCAAGGGATTGTGGGACCAGATCCAGCAAGAGAAGAATCAAAGGGCGAGCACGCATATTGTCACACAGTATGTGAAAAAAAGAAGAGAAGAAAATTACACAAGAAATAATAATAATAATAATATTTATTCATGAGAGAAGAATTACCAAGTTCAGCTTCGGACCTGGTCGAAGCCGGCAAGGGCTTGTGGGACCAGATCCAGCAAGAGAAGAATCAAAGTGCGAGCTCGCATATTGTCACACAGTATGTAAAAATAAAAGAAGAGAAGAAAATTACACAAGAAATAATAATAATAATATTTATTCATGAGCGAAGAATTACCAAGTTCAGCTTCGGACCTGGTCAAAGCCGGCAAGGGATTGTGGGACGAGATCCAGCAAGAGAAGAATCAAAGGGCGAGCTCGCATATTGTCACACAGTATGTAAAAATAAAAGAGGAGAAGAAAATTACACAAGAAATAATAATAATAGTAATATTTATTCATGAGAGAAGAATTACCAAGTTCAGCTTTGGACCTGGTCAAAGCCGGTAAGGGCTTGTGGGACCAGATCCAGCAAGAGAAGGATCAAAGGGCGAGCTCGCACATTGTCACACAGTATGTAAAAATAAAAGAAGAGAAGAAAATTACACAAGAAATAATAATAATAATAATATTTATTTATGAGAGAAGAATTACCAAGTTCAGCTTCGGACCTGGTCAAAGCCGGCAAGGGATTCTGGCACCAGATCCAGCAAGAGAAGAATCAAAGGGCGAGCTCGCATATTGTCACACAGTATGTAAAAATAAAAGAAGAGAAGAAAGTTACACAAGAAATAATAATAATAATAATATTTATTCATGAGAGAAGAATTACCAAGTTCAGCTTCGGACCTGGTCAAAGCCGGCAAGGGCTTGTGGGACCAGATCCAGCAATAAAAAAATCAAAGGGCGAGCTCGCATATTGTCACACAGTATGTAAAAATAAAACAGAAAAAAATTACACAAGAAATAATAATAATAATAATATTTATTCATGAGAGAAGAATTACCAAGTTCAGCTTCGGACCTGGTCAAAGCCGGCAAGGGATTGTGGGACCAGATCCAGCAAGAGAAGAATCAAAGGGCGAGCTCGCATATTGTCACACAGTATGTAAAAATAAAAGAGAAGAAAATTACACAAGAAATAATAATAATAATAATATTTATTCATGAGAGAAGAATTACCAAGTTCAGCTTCGGACCTGGTCAAAGCCGGCAAGGGCTTGTGGGACCAGATCCAGCAAGAGAAGAATCAAAGGGCGAGCTCGCATATTGTCACACAGTATGTAAAAATAAAAGAAGAGAAGAAAATTACACAAGAAATAATAATAATAATAATATTTATTCGTGAGAGAAGAATTACCAAGTTCAGCTTCTGACCTGGTCAAAGCCGGCAAGGGATTGTGGGACGAGATCCAGCAAGAGAAGAATCAAAGGGCGAGCTCGCATATTGTCACACAGTATGTAAAAATAAAATAAGAGAAGAAAATTACACAAGAAATAAAAATAATAGTAATATTTATTCACGAGAGAAGAATTACCAAGTTCAGCTTTGGACCTGGTCAAAGCCGGCAAGGGCTTGTGGGACCAGATCCAGCAAGAGAAGGATCAAAGGGCGAGCTCGCACATTGTCACACAGTATGTAAAAATAAAAGAAGAGAAGAAAATTACACAAGAAATAATAATAATAATAATATTTATTTATGAGAGAAGAATTACCAAGTTCAGCTTCGGACCTGGTCAAAGCCGGCAAGGGATTCTGGCACCAGATCCAGCAAGAGAAGAATCAAAGGGCGAGCTCGCATATTGTCACACAGTATGTAAAAATAAAAGAAGAGAAGAAAGTTACACAAGAAATAATAATAATAATAATATTTATTCATGAGAGAAGAATTACCAAGTTCAGCTTCGGACCTGGTCAAAGCCGGCAAGGGCTTGTGGGACCAGATCCAGCAATAAAAAAATCAAAGGGCGAGCTCGCATATTGTCACACAGTATGTAAAAATAAAAGAGAAAAAAATTACACAAGAAATAATAATAATAATAATATTTATTCATGAGAGAAGAATTACCAAGTTCAGCTTCGGACCTGGTCAAAGCCGGCAAGGGATTGTGGGACCAGATCCAGCAAGAGAAGAATCAAAGGGCGAGCTCGCATATTGTCACACAGTATGTAAAAATAAAAGAGAAGAAAATTACACAAGAAATAATAATAATAATAATATTTATTCATGAGAGAAGAATTACCAAGTTCAGCTTCGGACCTGGTCAAAGCCGGCAAGGGCTTGTGGGACCAGATCCAGCAAGAGAAGAATCAAAGGGCGAGCTCGCATATTGTCACACAGTATGTAAAAATAAAAGAAGAGAAGAAAATTACACAAGAAATAATAATAATAATAATATTTATTCGTGAGAGAAGAATTACCAAGTTCAGCTTCTGACCTGGTCAAAGCCGGCAAGGGATTGTGGGACGAGATCCAGCAAGAGAAGAATCAAAGGGCGAGCTCGCATATTGTCACACAGTATGTAAAAATAAAATAAGAGAAGAAAATTACACAAGAAATAAAAATAATAGTAATATTTATTCACGAGAGAAGAATTACCAAGTTCAGCTTTGGACCTGGTCAAAGCCGGCAAGGGCTTGTGGGACCAGATCCAGCAAGAGAAGGATCAAAGGGCGAGCTCGCACATTGTCACACAGTATGTAAAAATAAAAGAAGAGAAGAAAATTACACAAGAAATAATAATAATAATAATATTTATTTATGAGAAAAGAATTACCAAGTTCAGCTTCGGACCTGGTCAAAGCCGGCAAGGGATTCTGGGACCAGATCCAGCAAGAGAAGAATCAAAGGGCGAGCTCGCATATTGTCACACAGTATGTAAAAATAAAAGAAGAGAAGAAAGTTACACAAGAAATAATAATAATAATAATATTTATTCATGAGAGAAGAATTACCAAGTTCAGCTTCGGACCTGGTCAAAGCCGGCAATAGCTTGTGGGACCAGATCCAGCAAGAGAAGAATTAAAGGGCGAGCTCGCATATTGTCACACAGTATGTAAAAATAAAAGAGAAGAAAATTACACAAGAAATAATAATAATAATAATATTTATTCATGAGAGAAGAATTACCAAGTTCAGCTTCGGACCTGGTCAAAGCCGGCAAGGGATTGTGGGACCAGATCCAGCAAGAGAAGAATCAAAGGGCGAGCTCGCAAATTGTGACACAGTATGTAAAAATAAAAGAAGAGAAGAAAATTACACAAGAAATAATAATAATAATAATATTTATTCATGAGAGAAGAATTACCAAGTTCAGCTTCGGACCTGGTCAAAGCCGGCAAGGGATTGTGGGACCAGATCCAGCAAGAGAAGAATCAAAGGGCGAGCTCGCATATTGTCACAGAGTATGTAAAAATAAAAGAGAAGAAAATTACACAAGAAATAATAATAATAATAATATTTATTCATGAGAGAAGAATTACCAAGTTCAGCTTCGGACCTGGTCAAAGCCGGCAAGGGATTGTGGGACCAGATCCAGCAAGAGAAGTATCAAAGGGCGAGCTCGCATATTGTCACACAGTATGTAAAAATAAAAGAAGAGAAGAAAATTACACAAGAAATAATAATAATAATAATATTTATTCATGAGAGAAGAATTACCAAGTTCAGCTTCGGACCTGGTCAAAGCCGGCAAGGGCTTGTGGGACCAGATCCAGCAAGAGAAGAATCAAAGGGCGAGCTCGCATATTGTCACACAGTATGTAAAAATAAAAGAAAGAAGAAAATTACACAAGAAATTGTCATTGCTCCCGCACGACGTACGCAGTTAGCCGCTGGGCCAGCAGATCAGTCGGAGCACTAAATAAAAGAAACGGCACTCATCGGCGCGCACACATACACACGTACACTTGTACGTCCGTATTGAAGAAAGGCGAAGCAGAACGTCGGGATGAACAGACCAAGACTGTAGGTACAAATAGTGTAGGGCACTAAAAAGAAAAAGAGCACCAACGAAAAAAAAAATTACTGGGCAAACTCGCAGAGGTCTTAGGGCCTCACGATGATACAATAATAATAGTAGCAATAATAATATAATAACAATAAATTAACTGTTGTGTAATGATCTGGCTCTGGTTAATGCTTGGGAGAGAGTACGTTTCTTAGTAGGCGGTATATGTCCTTGAATAAACGCATGCCGGGGAGCACACGAAGAAAACTTCAACCAAAGAGAGCGTCTGTTTATGATACGTGGAGCACTGCGTGACACGGATTGCACGAACATGCGATCGCCTGTATTTCCTCTCTACTATCCTCAATTCTTGTTTTTTTTTTCTTTTTTTCTGAACCGATACACTGTCATGAAAACTCGTGTTGGTGAAGTTGCTAGTTCGTGACACTAATCTATAAGCAGTGATAGATTGCAGGCGAGCGGGTAATGAATGGACATCCTCTAGACCCTGAGATGGGGAACAATTAAAAGGCGGACAAAGACAACAAAACCTCAAACGCAGCTGAAATTTATTGATTTGATAACATAAATAAATAGACTTCCAAACACTTGTACCAAGAGAAAGGGTAAGAAGGAACTCAGACGCATAAACAAGACGATCAACGAGTTCGTCCCAGACAGAATAAGCCATTCCCAGGCACCCCACTTTTGGAAGGGGAACCGCCACCCCGACAACTACATCCCCAATGTCCAACACACAATCCGACCTCCAAACCTCTATAGCCTAAGCTCAAATTCCTACTCCCAAGAAACCGCTGCCCCCCCCCCCCCCCCTACGGCCGTTAGGTTTAACGGATTCCATGGGTTCCGCTCCCGCCATGATGTGCCTCCCGGCAAGTGGGTCCCCATTCAAGTGCGATGTATACGCGTGTAGGTTTTGCCGTTTGCGCTTTTGTTGCCGTGAGGAGAAGGTCGGAAAACAACCATTTTGTAATTCGATGCCTTATTCATGTAAGAATTAGGAAACAAACCGCCCATTTACGAACGGCACTCATTTATAAATGGGGAATCGCTCAAAAACGCCCGACGTCCGACAGAGCTAGGCGGCCTTGTGCGGATTTATCAATGGGTAAGTTCGATTGTCTGGATCGCTCCCCGACTGTTTACCACATCAAAAGGTTTGTGCACCATTGTATGGAATACGGCGGACCGATTGTCATTCTTCTTCACCTGCCGGTCTTTTGGTGTTTTTTTTTTTTTTCTTTTCTGACATTCTTTGGTTTGCTGCTAAGAAGCAGCGTCGGCATCGCGTTGTGCTTGAGCTTTTTGGAATCGACAACCGCTTTCGAATTCACTGTCTGCAAAGTGCACCTCAAAAAAAAAAAAAAGGCATGGCCCGTAAGTATTTACTACGCCTATTAAAAAAAAATAATAAATAAAGGTATCGCTAGCGAACAAAAGCGCTAGCTAGACGGCAAAGCGCAACTACGAGGCCGCTTCTAAAACCTCGAGCGTAGAGAAAGCTACGAGAGCGAGCTGCATGCTTTGAACGTGACGACGGAGCGCGTGCGCTCGTACAGTGCACGCGTCCTTCAGCGCGACATGCAGGCGCTTGCAGAGATCGGCTCCGCTCGCACTTATACAGAAGTACAGTATATACACAGTTCAAAGTTCGCAAGCTAGGCCGCTCGCAAGTATCAGGTCTTGCGCAGCAGGAAACGGCTTCGTGATCAACGGACACTCACCTGACGCTGCCGCGTCAAGTCGCTGCACATGCAGTTTTAGTCAAAACAAAACGCGTTTAGCTCACAAAATAAATTCATTATAATATTACCTCGCACCATCGAGAACTCGAAGTCGGCTTCCACTTAACCCTCTTTGCTTTGGCCTCCCGGATCTTGTGCCTTGCACGGTTTTCTGTTCCTTGCGGGAACCGGTACATCCTGAACCCCTTTTCTTCGTGCTGTTCGAGCACCCAACGGCACTTCAGCACCCCATTACGTTTTCTCCTAACGTCTCGCGGAGCGCAGAAGAATCATTTTCACCGACGCCTCTCGCTCCACGCTTGTTAAACGGCTGCCGGCTCGAGACGACAGGGCACATCATGGCGGACGACGAGACCGGATGGATGGATGGATGGATGGTAATGGCTATACCCTTTGTATCGGGCGGCAGCTTGCGCCACCTAGCCTAACATTTCGTCATCCCTTCTACTAGTTTTTTTTTGTATGCATTTTGTTATAACAGTTCCCCCTCTCTTTTAAATTGAATTTATTGCCTATTTTTATATGTAGTTGTGTTTTTTTTTTATCCTTCCCTAGATCTCTTCCACCAATCTTCCAATCTCCTCTTAGTAATCGCAATTCTTTCCCTATCCATTCGTCCATTCATGTCCGGAAAACCCAGCGCCCCCTCCAAATCCGTAGTCATCCCCCCCAAGAGGGTGGGACGAAGCCCCGTGCACCTTAAAATTAGATGTTCTATAGTTTCCCTTTCGCGGTTGCATACGTCACACAGAGTGTCTACTTCCTGAAATTCAGCCCTATACGTTTTCGTTCGCAGCACCCCCGTTCTAGCCTCAAAAAGCAAAGAGCTCCCCACTGAATTATCATACAGCTGTTCCTTCTTTATTTCTTGTTTTTGTGCCCTGTATATTGCTAAAGCTGATTTCCCCTGCATTCTCTCTTCCCACAATTTCCTCTCTGTTTCCTTTACTCCCTTTTCTACTGTTATGCTCTGATCGGCTCCATCTCGTTGAATGTATTTAAATCTCAGCTTGCGGGTTCGGTTTGTCCACCTAGTGTTAAGACTTTTCATATATAGATACTTGTACACTTTCGCTGCCCACCGTGTATCCTTAATTTCAGCTAGTCTTTGCTCAAATTTTACTTTACTGATCGCTTCTCTACTCTCGAAAGATGCCCAACCCATATCCCCCTGTACTCCCTCATTTGGTGTATTCCCATGTGCCCCCAATGCCAACCTACCCACACTCCTTTGCTGTATCTCTAAACCTGCCTGAATTTCTGACCTCATACACAATACCGCATTCCCAAATGACAGTCCTGGCACCATGACTCCCTTCCATACACCCCTAACAACTTTATATCTATTATAGTTCCATTGTGCCCTGTGTTTCATGATAGCCGAATCTCGTTTCCCCTTCTTTATTACAATATCTTCATCGTCTTTCAGATACCGTCTTCCTTCACTTAACCATACTCCCAGATATTTGTACTTTTCTACGTGTTCTATTAATGTGTCCTGTATCTCCAGGGGCTCCCCCTTCTCGTCGTTGAGAACTGTTATACCAGACTTATCCCTACAAAATTTTAGTCCTAAATTGTCCCCTTCCCTGCTGCAAATTTTAATCAGTTCCTGTATGGTCTCATGACTTTCTGATATGAGTACAATGTCGTCTGCAAACGTTAACCCTGGCAATACTTGATTTACTTCATGTCCTTCCTCCATGTAAGTCAGGTCAAAACCCAGGTTGCACCGTTCTAAACTTTTTTCCATTTCACTGAGGTATATCATAAAGAGCAAGGGAGACAATGGGCAACCCTGTCTAAGACCTCTTTTTATTGCTGCTGGTCTTGTAGTTTCGGCTTCCCATGTTATAACCACCCTATTCTCCGTATAAACCAATTCTAGAAACTTAACCATGGTTCCCTCTAGCCCATATCCCTTCAGTTGGTTCCAGAGTTTTTCCTGATTCACATTGTCATATGCCCCTTTGATGTCTAAAAATACTACCCATAATTGCCTTTGACTTGTCACTGCTATCTCTATGCACTGAGTGATTACGAATAAATTATCATCTAGTCGTCTATCTTTCCTGAAACCGTTTTGAAGCTCCCCTAGGATCTGCTTTCTCTCTGCCCATTCTTCCATTCTTCTTTTTACAATTTGCATAGCTAGCCTGTATATTACTGAAGTTACTGTGATTGGTCGGTATGATTTGATACTGTCTTTGTCTCCCCTGCCCTTATGTAATAATCTCATCCTGCTCAATTTCCAGTCACTGGGTACCTCCCCTCCCATAAGTATCTGGTCAATCACCTGCCTTAGTTTCAATTTGCTTGTTTTGCCTAGCACTTTTATCAATCTCATTGGTATGCCGTCTGGACCTGTCGCAGTTCCAGCCGGAACCCTTCCTTCTGCTTTTTCCCACTCCCCAGTGGTCATTTCCTCTTCTTCGCTATGATCCTCCTCTTGTGTTGTGTAGATGCTATTATTCCCTACGGCCTGATCTGATTCTAACTCTGAAAATGCTGCTTCGATTGTATGTCTCGGAATGCAATGCGCACAGTTGCCAGACTGTTCGATCAGTGCTGCCAGACTGGCGGCTGGATCAATAGACCGCCGAAGTCTCCCAGTATAAAAGGCTCTGCCCCCCCCTCCCCCCCCCCCCCCACCGCCCAAAGTTTAGGAGCCCCCTCACACAAGCAAAAACGCTTTCATCCTACCGCTGATAGCCAAAGACGGGAGCCTTACACAATTCCCCCGCTCGCGAATGCACAAAGTCTCCTTAATTAGCCTTCTAAACGATCCTTTTCGTTGCACAGAATGGAAGTTTCTTCCAAAAGAGTGGAGCAAAAATTACACGAACCAAAGTGATTTGCAACTTAAGAACTCTGGACCTTATTGTTTACACTTCTTTTGTGTTCCGTAAGGCGGTCATTCGAACAACGCCCTGTCTCTCTAACATAACACAACCTGCAATCGAAATATAGACCACCTCTGCGACAGAGGTGGCAGAGGGAACTCTAGGTGTTTTCCCGTAACGTCCCTTACGTTCGAAGGTAAACAGGGTGTGCCTGTCCAAGCGAAAGTCCGTTTAAAAAAAAAAACACATTTACGTTAAAGTTTGCCCCCAACGATTTTAGGCCATGAGAAATACCATGAAAATAAGGAATGTGTTGGTCCTTAGGGTTGTTGTTGTTCGGGTGGCGGTTCCCTTTCCAAAAATTGTGGAGCCGGCGAGTTGCTTAACTTGTCTTTGTCTGGGTATAGAACAAGTTGATCGCATTGATTATGGGTTTGAGTTCCTTTTTTGCCTTTCTCTTTCCCCAAGTGTTTGGAAGTTTATTTATTGGAGTGCTCAAACCAAACAATTTCAACTGCGTTTGAGATTGTGTGGTCTTCTTCCTTTTTTTTTATTGTTCCCCATCTCTGGGTCTAAAATATGTCGACTAATCTATGCTGTAAAGTTGCGGGAGAAAACAATATTGTCGTTTTCCTGCAAGCAATGTAGCGCAGTGTACTTCTGGAGCGATTGACATCCCCATGGTTCGCTTGGCTCCAATCGGTGATGGCTCAACCATTGCTGTGCGACGACGACTCTTACTCGGCGACTATAAAGCTCGTTATGCCTATTGCATTGTGAGTATTGTTGACGATCTTAGAGGACACAGATTTATTATTTATTTATTTATTCCGTATAATGTGGCCCAAAACATTTCGTGGCCTTATCAGTGCGCACATCTTACAAACAATAAAAGAACAGATACAGCCAAAAAAAAAAAGAAGCAAGACGGGATTTAGGAAAGACAAAAGGAAATAAATAAAACTACGGAGAACAACAGAGTTTATTTATGAAGCAGCCAACAATGCTCTTCTAAAATTTAAAAAAATAATTGAGTCGATCCAATGGTGTTCCATACGACTGAACAGAAATCAAGTTTAGACAAAAGGAAGGGCGCGAAATAGATGAATCATGCTAGCGTAAATGCGAAAATTTCACGTCATTCCAGAAATGACGCATAGCATTTGATAAGAATCATTCATAACTTTTGAAACATGCTCAGTAAACAAAAGTCAGGAATCGAACTGCACTCTCAAGTCACGAATAGTATCTGACCTCGCGAGAGCTGAAAACAACTTAATATACGAGTAGTCAACGTACCTTGTCTTACGTGTAAAGGAAACTATCTCGGTCTTACTGGGGTTAAGTACCAAATTATTTTTCAAGCACCAGTTTAAAACTGCCTGAACATCGTCTTACATCATAAGGCAGCCAGTTGTTGAAGGAATTTCGCGATAAATCTTAACATCATCTGCAAACTGCAGCATCATTGAATTCTGCACACTATCTATCAAATCATCGACAAACATGTTGAATAACAACGCCCCCAGATTGGACCCTTGAGGCACTTCAGTATTTAAAACATATGAGGCAGAAAATACACCATTCATACACTACTCTGTTAGGTCTTCCGCCAAGATAATTAGACAACCAACTGCAAAACAAGCTAGTCATGTCCAATACTGAAAATCTGGCATGGAACAACTTATGATCTACGAGATAAAAAGCTTAAGAGCAATCGAAATAAATGGCATCAACTGTACACAGGACGTGACCTTAAGCAGAGTGTGTTCCAAAAATGATGCAAGGTTTGTTTCCACTGATCGCCCTTGACGAAAACCATGCTGGTTGAGACAAAGAGGCGATTTAAAATGAAAATAAATATGCTTATACATTGCCTTTTAAATACTTTAGAAAAAGAACAAAGAAGAGAAATTTGTCTATAGTTGTTAACGGAGTCAGTGCCACCAGATTTATGTATAGGTGCAACTACTGTGTTCTTCCATTTTTGAGAAAATACATTGGCGTCTAAGGACATGTTAAAAACGCGTAGCAACACAGGGGCAAAAATATTGCGCATCCCTTAACAACGAAAGCAGAAATTCCGTCCTCACCGCATGACGTTTTTTGGAGCGCGCTCATTTATTGCGGAAAGCACATCTTCAAGCGTAAGATTCGAAACTGCCAAGCTGCAGGTAGACTGAAGATGCGGATCGGTCATAACAGTACACGGAGTTATCAAGTTACTGACAGAAGAGTAGAACGTACCAAAAAGATCACAGATGTCGGACGGCTCAGATTTATATCCAGAGTCGTCTTGCAATGCAATAGTTTTCGATCGACTAGACGTCCTCAAACACCTCGCGTAATTTCATAGAGTATTAGGATCGCGTTTTAGATTGCGTTCAACTGAATTTCGCAAGTTCTCCCTATCACGCCGTATTAACTTTTTGGCTCCTGAACGATATTTTTTAAACAGCCCCTGCCATTTATATATGCCGGTGTTCTTGTACTTCTTTTTTATTATAGCTCGCTTTTTGACCGAACGCATCACGTAGCTCTCTGGAAAACCAAAAAGGGTCGTTTCTACTTCGACCACTTCCGCGTGGAATGAAATTATCCATGGCTGAAGTTACAATGTCCGTTGGACATTTAACTGCGCCATCGATATTGAAACAAAGTTAAATAATGCTCCAGTCTACGTTGCGTAGGTGATTGTAAATACCAAAGTAATCCCCACGAACGTAGTTATACCCGAGAGACTGATTACTCGCCGACGTCCGAGCAGAAAGTACAATGGAAAGGGCAAATGGTGCGATGCCATTTATCGATAAAGACAATAGGAAAGTCAGCAGTCGCGATCGTGATTGCCGGTATGTTAGTCATGCTCAAGTCAAGCGTACTATCGGGGAAAAATGAAATGCGAACAGAGGAGCGCGTGGCTCGCGGTACAGGCTGCGCCGCCTGGAAGTGAGCCTAGGAGCGAGGGTGCGTGGCCTACTCCGACGTGTTCACGCCCCTCCCTCTGCGCTCCCCAAGCTTCAGCAGTGCGCCTCTTAGTGCGCTGAAAGCTATCACCGCTCTCTTTGCTGGCTCAACGCGTGTGGTGCAAAGAAGCTCGCCGCATTCGCCGAGCAGGCAAAGATAGCGGTGACAGCTTTCAGCGCACTGCGAGGCGCACTGCCGAAGCTGGGGGAGCGCCAATCGAGGGGCGTGAACACATCGAAGTAGGCCACTCACCCTCGCCCCTAGGTTCACTTCCAGGCGGCGCAGCCTGTACCGCGAGCCACGGGCTCCTCTGTTCGCATTTCATTTTTCCCCGATAGTACTTCCAGCCACGTTTGTTGTAGTAGTAAGCTGAAAAAGCCCAATAATTTCACAAACTCCATTGTTTTTTCGACTCTAGAACATGCCTCACTTAATGCAGCACTAATCGTGTTTGAATTCCAATCAACGCAGGCACGTTAAAGTTACCAACGATCATTACATCATTCGTTAAAAAATCTACAGGCACCGGAAATATAATTCAAAGTGCTTATGAGTGATTGTTTTTCAGAACGAGGTGGGAAGTAATAATTTCCAGTTAATAATTCAAAAAATATCTTTTTCTGGGCCAGAAAAATTTTTTTTTAGCATACGCTGGCAGAGAATACGCCTTATTACAATGTTATGATATCTCATGTTGGCGTGGCTTAGATTATCTAGCGTCGAAGATGTCGTACCTGTAAAGGCTCGTTCAGGCTTGCGAAATAAGCACTCACCTCCGACTAGATTCGATCGCCGAAAAAAAGATCGGGCCGTTCATATTTGTTGCCGTCCGCGTAGAACGCGGCGCGAGCGTCTAGCAGTTTGCCGAACAAACGAGTGCTGACGAAAGCTCCCAAACTTCCTCCTTGCCCGCGCGCGTCTCGTCGCCATCACCGCCAGCTCGTCAGCGGGGATCTGACGCCAGCAAGCACCACTTCCCCCGTGTGTTCTGATTGGCTAGCTGCGAGAAAAAACTTTTTTCCAGCGTTTAAAATTGGTCCCAGAGCGATCTTCCTCTCCGCCGGAAATTCTGCCAGCTTTCGTCGCCGGGCGTTAGAGTTCTCGCGGATCCGGCCGCCGGTTCACAAGTGTGAACTAGGCATAAGCTGCATCTACGGCTCCGCAACTCTGGATTCTGCGGATGCTAGTGTGCAGGAAGAGGCGCAAATGCAATGATTATAATGCAACTAAATGCAAAGGTACAAGCGAGCTGGACAAGAAGGACGAAAATAATCCCTGGAGAAGGGGAACACGAGGGACAAACGACAAACCATAAAATGCAAGTCGTTCATTTCGTTTTATTTCTCCTTTGTCCGTCAAAAGCAACCTACCACTAACTTGATTCCGTTTTTTTTTTAATTTTTGGTTTTAGTAAGGCGCATGCGCACGTATCGTGTTTTGTACCGACATCATGCCAGGTCGTTCTAATGCTTTCGACCAGCATTCTATAGCAAACATATTAAAGCATTCGTTATATTTACCTGCATTGCTCTTACACCCTAACGCCGTGCTTAACGTAATAAGGGTCAATAAACATTTGCCTATTCCCACCTGTTGTTTCTTTTTGTTTTGTTATTTAATTACAAATCACAAAAGGAAGTAAAATGGGCAGCTTGGCCACCTGTTCGAGTTGTTGCCTGTACTCGCTCGG